>NC_134952.1:6473938-7100605 GCF_965638725.1 Aptenodytes patagonicus
GGTATACGTGCATTTCCTCAATCTAATCCTTCTCACCCCTCTCAAGTGAGCAACTCTACCTCAACTGATCATTTATTTAGGGAGTACCATCTAATTTTTTAATTAATTTGACCAAAAACCAAGACTACAAAATTACATCAGATTAGGTCTTGGAGAATTGTGTCTAGAACATCAAGGAAATTTTTAAATTTACGTACTAATTGTCCTTACTGATGTTATGTCATTAAAACCGGAGCCTCTAACGTTACCCCTCAAAATTCCATTTCCATCACACCACCATGAATCACAAATCAGAGAAGAGTTTTTATCTAAAATTGTTTGTTTGTTTTCATCTCCCAGCATAATCTCCCAATTACTTTCCTTCTGTCTGGGCAGTTCTTGGATCAGGTATGTTCTCACAAGGCAAACCGTTCTGCAAGGGCAAGGTTGGATTTTGTACATCTTCCACTCCTCAATAGTTAAGTTTGTATGTTTAAACTAGTGTACTTCCTTTGCAGCAGATATTAGTATCTTCTTACAAAGCTCTTGTTTTGAGTCTTCTAACAACTGCAAAATTCTACTGATAAAACAGACCCCGCCCCTACACTCTTACCCCTTCCCCACCTCTTTTGCTCTACCTCCTTACCTTGGCTAATTCCCATCTTTCTAAGAACCTCTCCTTTAGATATGGGACTGCTGTAATCAGTGCGTTGAAGGTGTGCACATCAGCTGGAAAATGTAAGATAATTCATTTTAACTGACAATTATATCCTATAGAAACCAGTTTCTTCTAACATGGCTCAGTTTTTGGCGAAGTCTCATGCAAACTTGTTTCCAGTGAGCCGGCCACATGCCAGCTGCACTGAAATAAACAGTTTGCATTCAGCTCCCATGATCTAGCTGAGGTCCGTACCCCTGCGCCAATCATCACTGCCATGAAACAGATATTCATGTACCAACCAACTGCTGCTACTTAAAAGACCACAAGTCAAAACCAGGAGACACTTACCCTTGTGTCTTTCATTCAGCAAGCCTATGTACATGTCATAAGCTTTAGCAGAAGCCCCATGCTGCAAAAAACAAAAAACCAAGGAAAATAAACAATCTCTATGACTGTGTGAGATTTCACAAGCTGAAAAAAGTCCTCCCGGCACTGAAGGGTAACTTTACCTTCACCATCCCACGGATCATTGTGCAATAGGAGTGTGCATTCCTCTCTGGCATTATCTTAAATATCCTTTCAGCATTGTTATTCTCCCTAGAATCAACAAACAAGCTGAATGTTACTCAATAAAAGATACTTTTAGGAAAAGGATTCAACATGCAGAACAAAATAACGGGCTGTACTCCCAAGGGCTGACATTCAAATATATTACTTGTGACACTTGGAGCTATTCTACAACCACTTACTAGATTTTCAACAACACTTTAAAAGATCAGCAAACACAGATGTATTTAACAAATAACACCTGCAAGTATGGGCTGCTAAAAAGTCTTTAAGTCTGTTTTATAACAACAATGCATGTGCACAACCCACTGTGCACATTCCAACACAGGAGTATCGGCAACATTTTCTGTACCTCCATCTAGAGCCAGATGGCTGTGAACCTCTTTGGAATTCTCTCTTTGGAGCCTCCTGCTCTGAAGCGTTCACCTGGAGAGATTTTTGCAGAAATAAGTTTCTCAGAGTTCAAAGTTATGATTAAACATCAAGTGATGTGATTTGGTAACAACACAGAAGTTCAGCAGCAATTTATATTCTACCAAAGGTGTTTTTTAGTGGGTTACATTAAAATAATTTCTATTATAATGTTCAGGAAGCAATAACTAGATTAAGGGTACTGTTCATGTTACTAAACATACTAACAAGGCAAATTATATGTATTTGTGGAGTTGATGGGAATCATTAGACTATAGCACATACTCTGCAAAACCCTTTCTCCCTCAACAGTCTTCCCAGGGACAGGTATTGTGCAACACATCTACTACTGTACCCTGTGACCTGATACTCTGAGGTCACACAAGGAGCCCTCAACTTCATTGAAATCTAGTTATTATGGTTCAGACTGGAGGAAAATTAACTAGCTGATTTTACACTAGAGGTACTAGAGTTCTTTGCAGGCAACTATAAAAACAAGGCTGTCAGTGAGAAACAGTTATTTAAAGGCAGTTCAGCAGAACTAAGCCAAGACAGGGTTCCAGGTGCTAAGTTCAGCTTTACAGAAACTACTTTTGCTAGTAGGTTAGACACAGGATTGTTGCAACTGCCGTATCTCTAGGGAATGTTGACTGCATCTGACCACCTCACACCATCTCCCAGGCAGATCGTCACAGTACAAAAATCTTGACATCACCTTGATACACTCCCACTACGTATGAAAGAAAGAAAGAGAGATCAACAGGTTCTTTGTACCCCTGGTTCTTCCAAATCCTCTTTTTCCGGAGTAGATTCTCCATCTCCATAGAAGCATAACAAATCTAAAAGGCTGTTTGTGGTCTCCAGAGATACAGGGGTACCTGTGGAAAATGAGGATGTACAACAGTTGCAGAGGAAGTAAAGAACGCGCCATCCTACAGCCGTAACAGAAAGCTTTCGAACACCCAGGTACACCCAGTTCTCTTTTGACATAAAGGTGTTCTCTAACAAGTCTATAAAACCTGGGTGTGATGCTAATACTTCCATGAACCCATTCATAGCAGGAGACAATTTTAACACTGAACTAGATTATCTGTTTTTCTGTTGAAGCCACTGAAATGGTAGTTTTCCTGATGAAGTGGGAGAGGGAAGTGGCAGCTGACAGCCAAAACTGTGAAGCAGCACAAGCCCAACACAACATCTGAAATTTCTAGTGCTTTTCATAACTACTCCTAGGATAAACCCTGCCGTGAAGATCATTTTGTGTGTTTCACTTTCTATGAAACAGATTTAAAACCAACAAAAGAAAAGAGTTATTTGATGGAACCATCTCCTTTCCATCTTGTAGCGGATATGAGAAGGTCTCACCTTCCCATTAAGTTTTCCTCCTTCAGATGCTGTGGCGGTTACAGTTTTTTATTGCTTCCTCCTCATTCACCCATGACAGAGATAAGGTCCAAATTAAGGAGGAACTGAGAAAGACTCATTCATTGAGGGCAGGTCCACACAAGGGGCACGCAGATGGTATGCTATACCAGTCCAACACAGCAGCAAAGCACTCGGCACAGACGTAGCTTATACCAAGCAATATGTTATTGCACGAGGGCCTTTGCGGACAGAATGGTATCACTCAATCACATAGCATCTGCCTGTAACAGGCCCTGCTCTGCTGCATCACAAATTGTTCCACTTTGGAAGAGAAGAAAAAACCCTCAACACCGTATCATCTGCTTCTTCATCAGGAAACCATCTGTTCTCTGTATCACCAAAGCGACACGTCAGACAAGCAGTGGATAAGGATGGCCCAATAATTCTGGAGAACCACTTCACCAGACCAGAGCCAGTTGTGAAAGGCAGCAACACAGTCACGAAACTGTCTCCATAGCCTGTGCCAGCTACTAAAGTATTTTCCACATACCTGCTTGTACGAGCTGATCGAAGAGATCCACAGAATCCTTCACCCTTCTGAGGTGGATACGCTCTTTTAGAGCTTCCTCACTCAATCCTTCAATCTGAGGTGTAAGAGTCTCAGGCATCAAGCACTAAAAGCAAAGAGTGCAAGTTAGACACGAGCTCAAACCTCCTCTAAACCGTTGCTAAAACACTAACCAAATATACTTACTCTTCACCCAGCACACTACTTTGATAATCTCCCGACCCTCCCAGCCTAACAGCAGCAGTCCTTTTGGTGATGAAAGACGACACATCCTGATCTCCCGCTTTCATGCTAGGAAGTCAACATCTAAACATTTCTTGTCTTACTTTTATCTAAAGAACCCGATACGATATTGAATTCTTAAGGAAAAATGTTCACTTCAGAAATGTAATGGAAATACAGCACTACTTTCACAGCTGTCTATGAAACAATTAACAAAATGATCCTTTTATGTTAGTTTTGGACCCGGCTGACAGTTGATTTCACTACCTGACAAAGCACAAATACAATGAAAATGAAAAGCAAAAAGCTTACTGGTATGTTGGGCTCTGCAAAAGTCTTGTCAAAATATTGAGGAAATTGCTTAATAATATATTTTGCAGCATTTCTCCCAGACTCCTTCGACAATGAAAACAGACGCTGCATAGGAATGAGAGAGAACAAGATGAAGAAATACGCAATTAAAAGGCTGAGAGTGAGAAAAACATTTTCCGTAACACTGAGTGTCCTGATGGAATCAAATTAAACTCATGCTTCCTTTTCAACTCTTAGTAAAAACACAGGCACAAGACAACATTCCAGATAAATATTCTGGTATTTATGCCAATATAAGAATGTCTATTCTCTAAATGAGACTGTAATTTACTTTTCTGTTACTTAGTCAAGTGACAAAATTCTGTACCAGATATCTGAAATGCTGCACTACTACCTCAAGCTCAAAAGCATCTCTCTTTTTAGAGTTACGGCACTCGGATGTTTCTCTCCCCGACTGTCATTTCCAAGAGCATCACCTGATTCCCATTGACCTCTTTTCTTCAAGTTCTAAAGTCAGACCTTCCTTTGCTGTTTCCTTTAAAACTCTTCACATTCAACAGCTGCCTTCAGCCTTCCCAATGGCTTCACCTCTGGTATGCAGAAGAACTGAAGTTTTCTTGTAACCGTATCACTGATCTGCCGTGACGTCTCAGCTCCCAGTCTTCTCTCGCTATGCTCTAATTAACATCACACACAGCAGTTCCTTCTTGCCCTCATTTCCAGTTCTGCTTTTCTCTGCCTCAGCATCATGCTCTTTAATCTTAAGCAAAGATAACATCGGTGGAACTCCATTCCTTCTTCCTTTCTATTATCATCTCAATACTATTTCCATAAGCTGAAGTTACCAAATAGCTGCTCTGTGACAAAACTAGAATTCCTGGGGCTTGGCCCGGACAGTTAAGTGATTACATGTAGTCTATGTAGTAACACACACACACAAGTGACCTTGTGCGTTTTAATTCATACATTTAATTCAAATTTAACTAAACTGTAAGCACAAAATCTCAATACTTGCAATACCACATATTCACAGTCTATATCCAAGGTATATAAACACAGTTTTAACAGGTTGAAAGCCTCACCTAAAGAATTACTGTTGGGAGTTATTTAATGGACTAAGAACATGGCGAAACAGAACAACTCAGCAGGTAAGCCACTAACTTGCAGGAATGTTAACAGAGTTGTGTCAGCTGGAAGGTCCCTACAGGGACAGGAAGAAGAGATAACTTTGTGTGTCCAGAGTGGATTTGTCCAGAGAAATGCTACAGTCATTATGCGTTCAGAAATACACAGAGAAGAAAATTCTGAAAGAAGTCTGATACTTCAATTTTCTTCTGTAATTGAAACTAGGCTCCAATTAGATAGAGTTTTCATAGCCTAGATGAAGGAGGGGAGGGGGGAAGCTATCAAGGATTTGAAAGGAAAGACTTACAGAATTGGCTGCATTTCTTGGCATAAGGAAAGGGTCATCCTGGAACATATAATGAGCAGCAGTAGGATCCTGTAGAAAGGAGAACCCAGGATTGAAACGTTTATAGTTACGTACACAGGCACACTGTAGGCATGTCACACTGCCTCATGGAATTTAAGGCACAATGAACGGTTCCATCATAACCACCACCTGATGCCCGTTTTACAAAAGCTCCTCTTGTTCAAAAGGTTTAGCCTGTTTGGAAATACTTAAAAAAGCTTTTCCATTATACACACACATGCAGGCTAACATAGCGACAACAAAAGGGTCCTTACTATAACATGACAAGCAAGGAGCGCCCTGCAAAGCAAGAAGGACCCCAACTATAACAGTGTCATGGGAGCTGAGGGGACTTGCAGGATCAGGTTCAATTTCCATAACGAGGACAGACAGGATTAAAGAATGGCATCACAGCATTTACAGTTGTTGCCTAGCAAGAGCAGACACTGATTGCTCTTTGCAAGGCTTACTTTCTGGACCGAGATTGGGAAGAGGCAATCTGGATTGGGAAGCTGAACTGGTAAAGGAACTTGTTTCTGATGTTAGCAAAAGCCTTACCAAAATACTACAGCTTTCGCTGGTAGTTGCAGGTCTCTCTTAGCACTAGAATGAGGCTTTAAGGACACAGCAAAACGTGTTGAGCAAAAGTGAAAACCCCGTAAAAAACAGATGTAAAAGCCCCATCTTTCATTTACGGCTAAAGTAGAAGTAAGAGCCTGCAGAATGCAAGGTTAATGCGTGAGATGGACAACTCAACCTATGTCCACGATCAACAGAACTACTTACCCTGTTCACGGTAGAAGCCAACGTTTGAAGAACCGCTAGCTTATCCCTAAACATAAAGGAGCTTTGATTAATACTCAGTTGCAGACTTTGAGTGTTATGCATTACATCATATGCAGGAGAAGCATAGGATGATCCTGGCCCGTAAGGATTTTCAGTTCTAGGAAATAGTGGGTTTGCTGCACTTAGAAAATACCACTGTTCGCAAAGGGAGGGAAAAATTCAACTGCAAAACCAGTCTCAGTTCTGGAACAACCACAGGAAAAAGAAAAGACTTTGAGGAAAACCAGAAAAGCATGTGTTTCCTACTACCACTCCTGCCCTTATTATACATTATCAAAGAAAGAACATAGGGAAGGGATACAGAAAGAATTCCCTGGAATGCTCCTCTCGGAGCCTGTTAAGACTACCCCACCTCTGAGGGATGGATACATGAGTCCCTCTGCAAGACAAGTCCTGGGAGGAAAAAAAAAACCCCAAACAAAACAAAACTAGATTTCTCAGGACTCCTGAGCCTGTGGATCCTTAAGACTTCGGTTGTGTTTCAAGCAAACAAAGAAAAGCCACTGCAAGTATTTAGGTGAAGGTGGTCTTATTTTAGGTTTACATGCAGACACCATTTGGTTATAAACTTAGTTTTTGCTGTACAGTCATGCAATTTCATCTTAAGTGCTTCCAACAAAATAGCTTTTGTTCAGCTGCATAATTTCTAAACAGGATTTATTCAGCCAGCTATCAATGGCCAAGTTTATTTTGCTGAAACACACCTGCATGCAGACAGCCAAATTAACTTGATTTTACAGATTTCAAGTGCATGTGGTCTTTTACAAAGAAACAGAACTACGCTTAAAAATGCAGTCCTTATAACTGTTTTTAAAAGAAAGGTCAGGAACAGAGTGTACATACTCTGCACAGAGAGTAAGAGTCAAGAATATTCCCAGAGCTCCCAGTCAGCAGGAAAGCCACTAGTGGGATACTAAATCCAGGAATACAACAACTTGAATTTTCTTTTTCAGCTTTGGCGGACAGATTACATTTAGCTAACAATGATTTTCTTCCAGGTTGATACAGATATTCCAGCAGTAAACACTCACCAGATTTTCCTTCGTGGGAGCACAATTTCTTCTTGAGTAACTATGAGAAACAATATTAAAATTGTTACTAGAAACAAACAGATGCCCAAAGAAAATCCTGACCTCGTGAAAATCAATCATTTAAGCTGATCCAGCTGGAAGTACTAAAGCAAAGATTTCAAAACCACAGTAGGCCACAATTTAGTGCAATGGTAATAGAAAAGGCTGGCGGGGACCTTAAGTGTCTTGTGTCAAGACAGGATCAGGATCCTATGGTAAACAAACGTCAAAGAGATTGTACCCATTTACCCATTCAAGCTTCTTCAATCCTTATCCCATATTGTCTAGCTTGGGCCTCAACCTTTCCCAGTCCCTTGCTTTCCTACTCTTAGTCCCCCAGTTTGAAGTTTGCCGTCTCTGCCCATTTGGCTTCAGTTCAGCCTGCCTGAATACTGCAGCGAAGTGCCCTCTCAAGTTCCTCCTCCGATAGCCTGACACCAACTGCTCAGTTCCTTCTACCCCACAGATCTGCCCAGCTTTCCCAGAGGGGAAAAAAGAAAAAGGACAATACCCAAAGAAGAAGCTAGAAGTTGTCAGTAAAGCATCTTAGCAAATTCATTCACAGAGGAGCACGTGGGACCTTCTGATTACAACTCCCAGAGCTAGGGTCTGCAGAGGCACTTTTCCCACTGCCTCTGTGTTGATGCTTCCATGAGCTGTTACTGACTGGCAGGAACTTGCTCCCATGTGCAGCACGGCTCCAGGCATCCCAGAGTACTTTTCTCACAAAACTTGTAGCAGAAATACGGTAAGGGGTACAGAGAAGCAGCAAGAATGTGAAGGAAACTGTCCAGATTAAGGTGGAAAACTCCTTATTTTTATTTCATAGTTTATTCCATTTCAAAGAGCAACTGGATAGCTCATGGAACTGGACAACTCGGTTCATGCTCTTGGAGCACAGGGCTGGTTGGTGGTGCGGGTAATCAAGTTAAGTCAGGAAATCTCTGCACAATGAAGATGGGGGGAAAGAAAATCCAAGAAGGGGAAAGAGGGCATTCATGTCGTCTTTATCTCCTGACACGCTATGTTGTTTGGAGATTAAAACAACATATGCAAGAAACCAGTAATTAAGACATCATACCTTCTGAATTTTCCACAGTCTTCCCAAGAGCTGTATTACTAGAAGAGCACCTATAAACCAATCAGAGTTTTCAATTTATGGTAGTCACATTAATATAGCAAAAGTAGATTAATTAAATTCTGTACTACAGGTCAGAAATAATTAAAATGTTAGAGCGGAAAAGTAACTGAAGATGTTGCGCCGTTACTAACTCCAAATTATTATCATAAAACTCGTATTTGATGCTTCTCTTAAAGTCCTAATTTCAAGAGACAATAAGTTATACACAGAAAATCATATTACATAAAATTTGTAATTGTTTTGGGGGATATCATGGCTTTAAAGTAGTTTTTACAAATTACTGCATCTTAGAAAGAAAATCCTGAACATAAATCAGAAAAGACACTTTATGTTTTAGAGGCAGGATCTAGCTGAAAGCAGTACCTTTTTTAAAAATATTTTAGACCTGAGTAGTTTTTACACAAGCAGAAGACCCTGCGTTGGGATGCAGGGAAATCAGAACTGTTTAGTTCCAGACGCCCAGTCTCTACAGAGCTGCAGACAGCACGCTCATGTAACCCCAGCTGCAGAAGGCACATCCACATGAACTTGCTTCTGCTGCATACCGCAACGCAGCTGCTCTGTGCTCAGTTCAGTCACAGGACACAGCTCCACATCTTTCTCACAACTGCTCACATTTTACTGCTTTTAACATAAATTAAAGGTTACATGAAAATACTTTTTTCCCTCACGAAGCAATCTAACACTAAAGCGTTAGCGCAACTGGCATTCGCACGTGCTTCCACACTGACCTTCACCCTGAGGGATACGCTGTTAACGTGCATTCATACCTCTGTGCTTTGCAGTGATATCGCATAATTCTAGCTGTTCCTATGTGTCACATAAACTTATTAGGCATTTTACCATCCCAGATGTGAGTTATATTTTGCCTATAAAGCGTACCCAGAGGAGCGGAACCCTTTCACTTGAGGCATACCCTGAAAGCAACTTCCCCCCTTCCTCTGCTTTTTCGTGAGATTCAGCTCTAGGAATCACTTAATAGCTCAAGCTCACTCCCGAGGGGGCTCCGAGCCGCAGAGCCCACCAGAAGTAGGGAAAAGCCCCAGAAGAGGCGCTCCCCGGCCCCGGGCCACGCCACGCCGCCCCGGCCCTGCCCGCCTCAGCCTGCCCGCCGGCGGCCCGAGACACCAGCGCGCATGTGCACAGCGCCCCGTTGCACAGCAACCCCTAGTACGCCTGCGCGGCCTTTCGCGCCTCAACTCCCCAGACACCCCCCCATCCCCCCCCCCAAGTTGATTCCTCTACGGCGCTACGGCCGCCGGGCCCTTCTCTTCCCTCCGCTGCGGGAACGGCAGAGCCTTACCGGTACCGCTCTCGCCTCCCGCCCGGTAAGCAGCACCGCCTGCTCAGCAATACCACTTGCTGCCAGGAGCTGGCCCCCAACCGCCGCGCCGCCATGCCGGTACTCGCGCAGTGCCCTGCGGGAAGGAGGGCGGTACCACTCCCGCCGCGGGGGGGGGGGGAGGCCTCCCCTCCGCGGCGGTGGTAGCGCCCGGCCCCGCCTGCCCCCCGCCGCCGGGAGCGCGTGGTGCTGCCCGTGGCGCAGCACCTTCGGCTGCAGAGAGGGACGAAGTGTCGGCCGGGGAGGGCTCGGTCGTTCACAATGAGGCCGCCGAAAGTGGTGCCGTGGCGGCGGCTGGTTGGGGTCTCCTTCGGGATGTACACGGCCGAGGAGATCAGGTGAGGATCCCCGGTAGACGGTGGGTTGTTCTCTTCCCCCGCCTTGTGGGTGCTGTTGAGGACTACAACTCCCGGCGTGCTCTGCGCCAGAACGCCGGCAGGTCTCGGCGGGCTGTAGGCGCGCGGCCTGCTGGGACATGTAGTCCGGCTGCGCCGTGGCCCTCATCAGCCCCTGGGATGGCGGCGAGGGTTGGGGGGCTACTGGACTCTCTGTGGGGCTCTCAGACCCATTGCGTGGCCTGGGGCCGCTGGAGGTCTTGGAGGAGTGGGGAAGGGCTGTGGGGCTGGGGAGAGGCGCGGGGACGGAGGGTGGATTCCTTGTGTGGGATTGAGGGGGGCTGGGGGAAAGGGTCTGTGAGGAGGCAGGGAGGCGGCCTCGGTCTTCCCAGGAGAACAATTCACTGGCAGTGGGGTCGCGGGGAGTATGTCCATTTCCATGTGCTGCCAGGGGCAGAGCCTGCGGGGTGCAGCATAAACTCACTTTGTGAGGGCGAGGGTTGTGCCTTTCCTGGGGGGCCTCCCCTGAGGGGGTGTGTTGGCTTCCCCCCACCCCCCGAACCTCAGCTCCAGCAGGGCCTGCCAGAGCCTGGAGAAGCCCTGTGCTGGTAAGGTTGGGCTTGTTCCTTGGCAGGCACACTCCTGGAAACCTGGCCTGGCATCTGATCCTGAGTGTCCAGCACAGAAGAAACCTTGCTGGTTTCAGCGAGGGGAAAATGTTCAGATGTTTTAGCACCAGCGTAGGTATTGCAGAGCTGAGATCTTTGTTGCAGAGGTTTTTTTGCAGCTTTTTTTGCAGCTTTTTTCAGCAAGTCATTTCTCCTGGAGTTCTAGAGAGCTGTCAACATTTCTTTAGTGTTGGTGTGATGTTAGCATTGTGTATAGTCAAGGACGTAAGGTTGTTGTCCTCTAGGTGTGTTAGTTGTTTTTATACCTCCCCCGCTGCTTGAGAGGACACGCAGACAAAATTACAAAATTGTACGAAGTACCCTCAAAAACATGTTTTCAGCAATTAAAAAAATCGTATAGATACTAAATGTCAATGCTAGTTGTACCATTCAAATGCATATCATGTGGCTGTTTGCTGCCACTGATTTTTGTTCTTTTCTTTCAACTTCAGGAAACTGAGTGTAAAACCCGTAACAAATCCTCAGTATTTGGATAATGTGGGGAATCCAGCCGTTAATGGACTGTACGACTTGGCTTTGGGACCTCCAGACTCCAAAGAAGTGTGTGCAACTTGCATGCAGAACTTCAGCAACTGCCCTGGTCATTTTGGCCATATAGAACTGCCTCTGACTGTGTACAACCCTCTGTTTTTTGATGTATGTATGCTTAATTATTGTCTTGCTGGTGAAATGGGTGATGGTGCTCAAGCTGTCATACAGTTTGTAGTCCTTGAAAATAGTAAAGGTGCCGAGATCTGTTTTCTCTCGAAGTTTAAGTGTAATAACAGCAAATGTAGTAGGAAAAAGTTTGTTGTGTCGTGATAGTTCAATGCAAATAGACTCCTTAGACTTTTGCAAAATACACGCTTTGTTGTAACTATCATTTTACTCAATATTGATGAACAAGAGAGGGGCAATGTTGATCACTAAACTATGTGACCAACTGTAGGGTCTCGTGGCTTAATTAAATGGATGGCACAGTAAAAATTATTAGTTGTTTCCTTTAAACAACTACTACAAACTTACATGAACAGCTACCTACTTTTATCCTAGGATCTCTAAGTGCTTCCTGGACGTTCAGGGCTTGTTTTTGCTCCAGATAGCTGTGTTGTACATTCTGCCCAGTAGGTCCTCTTATTCCAGAATAATTTGTTCTAGAAAACTTGATCAATATGGATAGAACCCAACAACCTATCCAGTAATATGCTGAGTGACATAACGTGTGTGCCAAGGAAATGGAAGAATGTAGCGTTGTAAGTTTGGTGGCAGCAGAGAGTTGAAAAATGCTGAGCTATATAGAAATCCATCAGTCCTTTTAATAAAAAAAAAAAAAGATGGCTGTCAAGATGATTTCTTGCATCTGGAAGTCAGACACATGTGCTTCTCATAGCTTTACAACTGTTGCATTTACATGATATGTGGGATACTTAACGTGGAGCAGAGATTTGAGTTGGTGTGCATCTTTCGGGACAGGTGTTACAAGCTTGTTTTGAAAGCTACTGGTGGTGGTCAAACTGCACATTTCTCCTAAGTGCTTCATGTGGGTGTTTTTTCAAAAGGTCATCTTTTAAATATAAAAGGATTCCTGTCTGTAAGGGTAGGATTTGCCTTATTTTGGTCTTCTGAAAGTTAGATGCATAGTCTGATTGTACTTTTTAGCTCTTTCTGGAGTCTGAGGAGTGGGGCTATTTGCAGAGGAAGATTCATCTAGCCTATAACAGGAACCTGAGCTGGGATGAATTTCCCTCCTGAGGTGCCGATCTCCCCATTTACAGTAGCTGGCTCCTGCGTAGGCTATTAATTGAGACTAAAAACCTCACTTTCAGATGACTAAAGTTAGATAAGGTCCATCCCACTTCTAGTCTTGTCCCAACTTTGAAGTAAAATACTTGTATTTGTCTAAGGAATAAAATCGTGCAGCAGTAATTCCTAGCCTTCGGGCCACTGGTGCTGTGTGCAGCTAGAGTGAGTTGTGTGAAGAGCTATGTTGAATAATAAAAACCACTGATATTTTCCCAATGCTTGAGGAGAATGTGGTTGCATGAAGAATCTTGAGGGACACTGATAGTACTTGTGACCAGAACGTTCCATTTTACTAGTGTGGAGTTTTGGGTACCACATTGTCCTTTATGGGATAAGCTGTTAGAAGCTGTAATCACAGTGCTATGTAAGAGCAGCCTTGGTCCCAGAGTTGCTGTAGGTATGACAGGCTTTTCCTCTTGACCCCTGTATCTGTTATGTAGACGGCCCGCAGAGAGTTTGCAGATCATGCTTGGCATGTGAGTTTGTGTGGTTGAAAGAAACATGTTTTTTTTCCCCAGTCCAATTTTTCGTGATTAAACTTAACAGTTAATCTAATTTCTGAATTATAGTAGCACTTATTTAAGTTCAATCAAATCTATCTATTTGCTTACTGTGCAAGCTAGTAAATCTACCAGGATAACCTTTTTCCCCTTTTCCTTCCAGAAATTATACCTTCTAATTCGAGGTTCTTGTTTAAATTGTCACATGCTGACATGTACTCGAGCTGTGGTTCACTTACTGCTAAGTCAGCTGAAGGTTCTGGAGAAAGGGTTGCTTCATGCCGTCCATGATCTTGAAGTCATTCTGAACAGGGCAAGTACTGTGAATTTCTCCATTGCTTTTTGAGTTGATAGTCCTGTAACTATAGAGCTATCGCAATTTCTTTTATTCTGTTTCTTATAGTTTTTAGAGCAATGTGCAGATGCAACAGGTGCAGAAATTGAAGAAGAGTTAAATCACCATGTTCATGAAATACTACAAAGTCATCAAGTAAGAGATCAGTGTTCAAATGTAAGTACAATCAGTGCTTCTCCTGGGGTCTCAGGTTTTGTCCTTTTAAAATAGTAATGTGCAGAAGGAAGTGTCTTTGACAATGTAGACTCTAGATTTTGTCCCGCAGTTCTGAATTGTGTTATATTTAGAGGGGTTTCTGGGTGAAATGTCTGAAATGAAGCTTAAAAAGATTTTCTTTCCTGTTAGAGTAACTATTAGGTTTCTGGAAAATACACTTTATGAAGGGAAATGTTTTGATGTGTAAATGTGGTATAAAAAATAATCTGATGCTGCTGTCAGTATGTTTACCTACAGATGTTGATATGTCTCTGTATGAACTGCAGAACTCGTGCATCCAGCAAATTTGCAGAATTACTTACAGTGAAATTTTTAGAAAGAATTATGTAATTGTAATTGAATTCTCATTTCCATTTAAATGCAGTTTAATTGTTAGTTAAAGGAAAATACTAGTAAAGAAGATATTTAAACAAATCTGGTCTAAGATATTAGACTTTTATAAGCCAAGTTTAATTCCTTAATCACTTGTTTCAAAACTAACCTTGAGCACTTTGGAAATCATACATTCATGAGCAGTCAAAAGAAGTGATTTTTATCAATCTTCTGCCTTCTTAAATCATCATTAGCGAAAAGCCTTAAAATTTAGTACTGAGTTGAAAAGTAAAGACTATTTATGAAATAAATTTAAAAAGGAGGGTGGTGAACATTGAGGGGTGTATGTTTCCAGCAAATATGGGAAGATGATGGAAGAATGCTAGAGATCAAGGCATGAATTAAATCAATACAGGGATGTGTGTGCATTGATACTAACAATGTTCGTGTTGATAGCTAACGTTAATTATGTAGTGTTTAATAAATTCTTCATATCAAATGTTTTAATTAATTTTTATTATTTTCATTATTTTTAAGTTGTTTTTTTTTTTTTCTTTATCAGGTGAAAAATGTATGTGAGTGTAGAAATAAATTGATAGCACAGTTCTGGAAAGCACATATGAGTTCAAAGAAATGCCCAAACTGCAAGTAAGTTTAACTACATGAGGAAGCAAATAGTTGGTGTAAAGTAAAATACTGTGAGCATTTTTATTAACTTTTATCTGCCTTTCCTGGTTTTCTTTTTTTTCCTTTAAGATCTAGGAGATCACTAGTGCGAAAAGAGCATAACAGCAAGCTGACAGTAACCTATCCTTCTACAGTGTACCATAAGTCAGGAGAGGAAGGCAGCCTGGATGAGCCAGCAGGTAAAATATTTGTCTTCTATTAAAATATGTTCACACTTATTTTCCTGTATTTAAGGTGCACAGACTACTACCAGTGA
Organism: Aptenodytes patagonicus; assembly: GCF_965638725.1. Lineage (NCBI taxonomy): Eukaryota > Metazoa > Chordata > Aves > Sphenisciformes > Spheniscidae > Aptenodytes > Aptenodytes patagonicus. The sequence goes on from NC_134952.1 coordinate 6,489,026, forward strand.
CTATGTGCCTGTGACTAATGTATAAAAACTTTAAATAAAACAGTAAGCTCAACAGTAGGGGAGTACTCGACTCCATTAAATTTCTCTGTTTGCGAGCCTTCTTTGCTTTTGCAGCTTCAAGCGTCTGTTTGTATGTCAGAAAAAGAAGTACAAAAAGCATAATGTATGTCAACTCTAACGTGGTTTTGGGACACTGCATTTCTGGTGGGCAGATGATTTTCTGCTAGATTTTTAAACTAGGGGGACTAGATAAAAAATGAACTAGGAGGAAGATGACCAACCTTATTTCAGAATTAAAATTAGGTAATCCTACCTCGTATGGAAGAATTTCCTCTTAAAGAAGTCAGAAAAGAAAGTAGGTGACGTTTTCCAAGCTTAATTATCCTAGTGTTTGAATCTAAACTTACTTTTTTCCACTTCTTGTATCATTGATCCTTTACACAGCCAGGTAAATTGAAGTGGGTTTGTGTGTGTTATTTAACCCTTAGAAAAGATTTCTAAATAGAGCTTATTCCATTTGCTGGTCTGTGGTTTAAATACTAGGTTAAATCTCGAGTTGTGCCTGGAGAAGCACGATGGCGGTGTTGGGTTTTCAAGCGGAAAGGTCGGATCTCTGCTTTAGCATCCTATCTGTAATACATTTAACAAAGGCAGGAAAGTTTGGATATCCCAGTAGTGACAACTATGATTTCGCTCCATGAAATTGTAGGCTAATACTTTGGGCTTTTTATTTGAGCCCCTTTAGGACTGTCCAAAGTGTTTTATTATGCTCGTGATGAAAATAGTTGTTCTGGAGGGTCAGGTGAGTTGCCAGAATTGGAATACCTTGCCTCACCACAGAAGACTTCAAAACCAGGCATGTTCTTGCAGTCTCTGTTAACATTCACAGCTGAAGTACAGATAAGAAATATCTTCCTCCTGTCAGTGTTCAAAAACCAAGGCTGTAACGCCTCTTGGTTACTTTCATTACAGTAAAGTCTTACATCTTCTGAAATGGGATGGGCTATAGTTATGTACATTTTGCATAGCCTGTGTCACGGTTGCTTATTGTATTGAATCTTGGAGGGAGTACTTTTAACCTTGGCATCGATGCATTTGTGTTTAAGGAATGGAAAGGTTTTCTGTGTGAAGGAATGGGGAATTGATGTTTCACTGTGGAAAAATCTGGATTTCTGGACCTCAGCAAAAAGAACAGTAGGAAGCTTTAGCTGAGGTCATTGTTTTTCTTCAAGCCATGTATTCTGGCTTCCCTTGGACATGAGGAGCTGGCCTGCAAGAGAAGTGGAAACTGAGACCTAAAATCTGTGGCTTTTTTAAAAAAAGGATTGATCATCTTTTCAGTAGCAAAACCACGTGTTTTCCTTCCTCGCCGAGATACAGCTAGCCCAGACTCTAACTTATAATATAGTTGGGTTGCTGATGGTTACTATTGTCTCATCCACTTGGGTATTTCATGGGGACCTTGATCTCACTGGTAATACTTGAATCCCACTTCTGTGTTCATCAGCTGCAGGTTGACTCTTGATTTGTGTTTTGGTCAGTGGATGAGATAATTTGAAGAAGGGGTCCAGCTCGCTATTAATCAAATAAAGCATACACTTTAGATGTTAAAGTTGAGTTTTGTTTCAGTTACTTATACTGATATCCGTTAGTCACAGAAATGGCTTATTTTTTCCATACTGGGAAGGGTCTTACTTTAGTTGATTTCATATCCCCAAAGCAAACACGTTAATGATATTTTAATGTAGGTGTCAGCCAATATATTTTGTATGTATTTCCATTCCTTCTCTGAGCTGGAAGCACTTATCAAGCAAAAAAAAACCCTTTCAAAGTAACTTCTTGTAATTAGTTTTTTTAATATTTTATTATTTAATTTTTATTTTTTATTTTTCAGCTATTGATGAAAGTCAGTTAGGGAAGAGAGGATACCTGACACCGATGACTGCCAAGGAATACATCCTGGCTCTGTGGAAGAATGAAGGTAATGGCTGTTAAGAGCAACGTTACTTTGTTTTCTATATCACTTATGGACAAAGTCTGCAAATGTTCCTGTATGAACTCCTTGTCAAATCTTTGCCTTAAGGGCTCCTGGCTGCAAGATAGATTTTGTGACAGGAGGACCAGCAGGTAGTAAGTGCAGAGAGCTGGATTCAATGAATAGTTTGGTTAGCTATTCTCATAGTTGTGGCTCCCCACAAATTACGATTGTTGTTTACAGAGAATTTAATGTTGATACAGTGCTGCACCTAGTATTCCCCACAGTTACATTGGTTAAAGACTGAGAATGTATTTAGCGGTCTCTTTTGAGTTCCCTGTACTCTGAATCTGTCTGCAGTTACCAGGAAAAACCAAAGCAGTTTCATGTATCAGTCACAGCTAGTAACTGGAAACTGTTTCTTCCTGCTGTTTTGCTTTTTTCTTTTACTATACTCTATATTTCTGTTCAGAGTTGTTTCTAAAAAATCATGTATGTGACCAAAAAGAACAATGGCAAATCTTTCTAAAGTATGCCTAAATATTTTTACTTTAAACAAGCTCACTAGTATTTAACTTGGCAGATGCTTTTGGCTTGATTGACCAAATGTATCTGGGGGGTTGGGTTCCCAAACAATAGCAGTGGTAATGAGTTTATCTTTTCTGTTGTATCTTTTTAGGTTTCTTTCTGCGTTATCTCTTCCCTGGGATGGATCCCCATGAGAGTTCGGGGTTCAGTCCAGACATTTTTTTTTTAGATCTACTTGTGGTTCCGCCTTCAAGGTAAAATTTCCCCAAAAACCTTTCGTAGAAATCACGGGGTTTAGCGCATACTTTTTGCAGGAGTCAGAGATGGAAACACCTAAAGTACAGACACTGGTCTGCTAAAGTGTCAGTGGAGTGTTAAAAAAACCCAAACAAACAAACAAAACACAGCAGTAACTGATGATAAGTTTTATTATAACTTCAAATGAGTTTGTTAAAGGACTGAAATACTAATTATGAAAAAAAATGTGTTTTAGTACTAGTATTTTAAATTATTATAGACTATTATAACTGTATAGTACTGGTAGAATTTCTTGTTAAGGAATCATTCCTCTTTTATGACCGTCCCAGTATAATAGAATTTTTAAATGTTCACTGTTTAGTTTATAGGAATTATTTTTCGTGCACTGAAGACTTAGCTTAGAATGTTTGAGGTTTATCATGCTACTTTTCAGTGGCTTTAATCTTCTAAAGTAATTTTGATCTGCTGTAGGTATCGGCCCGTAAATCGTGTTGGAGACCGACTGTTTACAAATGGTCAGACGGTGAACTTGCAGGCTGTCATGAAAGATGCCAAAATGATACGGAAGCTCTTGGTTTTCATGGCAAAAGAACAATGTCAGCCAATAAAAATTGCAGAAGAAGAAATCCAAACAGTAAGATTTGCTGGTTATCTTATTCTTTGCTTTTTGGATATGTGGGTCGAGTTCAGGTGGGCTCCTGTTTGAACTGTTCCAGTAACAGATTTTGCCTGGGCTGTTGGAGTATGTGCCGTTGGAGATGTTCTCAATAGCTTTTTTTTTTTTTTTTTTGCTCATGCCTCTTTCCACTCACCTGCCTGGTGCAAAGGGAAAAACATTTTATGCAGACTCCTTTAGTCATGGTTTTTGTATTGAATTACTGTATGTGAGACGTAACAGCCTCCTGTTACTGGAGAATGAAATATGTACAGCACAAACAGTTCACAATAAAACTTTTCCAGCATCTCATCGAATGAAAAATGATGGAGGAAAAAAGCCACTTTATCTTCTAGGTCTAGTAGAGCCAGTTGTGATCGTGGTTATTTTGATGTCTAAATGGAACCAAAAAATTCACAAATAACATTAATTAGTAACAATGCTTGTTTACTACTGACGGTTCACATGGACATATAGTGGTAAATAATAATATGTCACCATGCCTCTTTTCATATTTGTTCATGAGTTGTATTATTGAGGGTTCTTTGATACTGGACTTAGTTTCAGCTGAACTTGATTTACATCTTAAGTGTGAAACATTTTGAAAACATTTTTAGTTGCTCAGAATTTAGCCACTAGATGGAGATATGTTCTTAAAACATTAGACAGAAGGTTAACGCGTTTTCGATGTGACTGGTATACTGACTTTTAGACTGTGAAAACAAAGTGATGTAGGTGATAAAAGCTCTTGGATTTACATTATTTTTATCTAAGAATAGGACTTCCTGGTAGCACAGTGATTTGTGGCACAGAGCGACTAACCAGTAACACCTAGTTTGGAAGGAGGACTGTCACTTACCAAGGGATGATTGATGAGCAATCTTCTTTTAAAATCCCACTGGTATATGTAGCTGTGGTGTTTGGAGACCTCCCATCCAAGTCAGTTTCTAAAGCTTGGCAACAGACCTGTCTCGGGGCACTCGGTTGTAATAATTTGAAAGTTAAGTTTACATTGTTAATGGTTTTTGGTTTGTTTTTTTTTTTTTTAAATTAGTGTCTTTAATGAGGTGCAAAATAGTGGCCAATGTTTCATTTGCTATTTAATACTGTAATTTCAGCCTAGTAAATAAAAAGTATTTTTTGTTAAGTTGAAGTTTCTAATTTCTGTTCCTGTAGGAGACAGGAGAGAATAATGAACCTCTGGACAATTCTGTCCTGACAATGATTCCAGGACAGACCATTGCAGATAAGCTGTACAACGCTTGGATTCGTCTTCAGAGCCATGTCAACATTGTATTTGATAGTGACATGGACAAACTAATGACAGAAAAATACCCTGGTATTCGTCAGGTGGGTAGCTGGCAGAATCTTAGAGACTCTGGACTTTGTGTGTCACAGACAGTTAAAACAAGAGAAGTTGATGGAATAAGAAAAAAGTGAAATATTTGTGGTTAGCCTGAGGCATTTTCATGATACTCATCGCTGTAATATCTGGAGAATCTGTCTGGTGTTGCATGCTTTCACATTTTAATCATTAACTTAACTTCTGTTTTCAAAGCTATTAGAGAAAAAGGAGGGACTGTTCCGCAAGCACATGATGGGAAAGCGTGTGGATTTTGCTGCTCGATCAGTCATTTGCCCCGATATGTACATTGGTACTAATGAGATTGGCATTCCTATGGTAAGAATAAATAAAGGAGCGTTTCTTTTTGGTGCAGCTGGGGACTGAACTACACTGTAACACTTTCAGCTACATAGCAAGCAGTTTAAGATGTCGAGATTTTCTGACTCATCCGGACTCTTTCCTCCCCAGTGTGCCATAGCTGTATGTTACCACTGTGTGTTAATAAAGAAGGAGCATTGAAGAGCAGGAAATTCTCACAGTTATACTGAACACCGCATCTGGGAAAGAGGATTAAAAAAGAGAAAAAGCTGTACTTGCTTCCTGGGATTATGAATTGGTGCAAACTTTATAAGTAGACCCTGTTTCTCCTGTGGTCTTTGTACAGTGTATCTTGTAACAGCTATGGCAGCCTTTAAGAAAAGGCCATAATGTCACCAACTTCATTCATCCTTAATGATTTTTACCTGCACAGAGATGACACCAAGCCTGAATTTGAGCTTTTAATTATATCATCTTTTCTGCTTGCCTATCTGCAAATAGTGGACCTGGTGATAATGGGCTTTTTCTCTGTATTTGTTGGTTTGTTTGTAGAATCTAAAATGATGCTTTCTTATTTTTAATTGCTAATTGAGTTTTCCTTTTCTGCTGCAGTAGAAAATCATAAAAAGGACATTGTTTCTGTTCTTATGGTAGAGGATTTTAAAACAGAAATGTATTTATTTGGCATGACAGTAGAATGAGGAGGAGATGCATCCAAGAGCTTAAAGTAATTTATGTTTACATTGTATGAGTTAACATTTGACACTGTTTTCTCAGTGGCTTAGTACTGTTTTAAGCCAAAGCTGAACAACTAGTTAGTTCTCTCCTCTTTTCCCTCCTGTCTAGGTATTTGCTACCAAACTGACTTACCCTCAGCCAGTCACTCCCTGGAATGTCAAAGAGCTGAGGCAGGCTGTCATAAATGGCCCAAAGGTTCACCCTGGGGCCTCCATGGTCATTAATGAAGATGGATCTCGTACAGTGTTGAGTGCAAGCAGCCTGACCCAGAGGGAAGCCATAGCTAAGCAGCTCCTCACTCCTTCTTCAGGCGCGCCCCAGTCAGGACTGAAGATTGTGAGTACGACAAAGAGTTTTCTGGAGCCCTCCTGCACCTGTGGTGTTTTTTTTAAAATAATACTACTACTGTCATTGCTAGTGATTCCAATGGGCCCACTCACAGAGACTCCCAGGGCAGGGTTATCTTGTCTTTTAGTAGGTGGCTGAGAAAAAGTTGGGGGGGCGAGGGGGGGGGGGGGAGAAAAGCTTCATAATTTTTTCAAATTCTAAAAACCATTTTTCTATCCTGAATTTTACTCTTCTCTTAATATGCAGCGTGTGGCATTCATCTTGCCAAGATGCAGAGTAGTCTTTCTTTTGCAGCTGACTATTCTTGGGAAGTCTTAGCAGTATGGAAGATAAAATAGTGCTTTCCTTTTATGCTTTTATTTCCCCCGCCTCCCCGTCCTTCTCAGCAAATTCTATCTTTTATTCCTGTCCTTTTGAAATATTACATAGGTTCTGTATTTGGAGCAGTTTTTTGGTAGCAGTTCTGAAGGCTGAAATTCATTATACTTGTAGAGTAGGTACAACACAAGCAGTTGATGTGACATGTCTTCCAGGAGTGGGGTGTCCATGAGTATGTATGAAGTAGAGTCCTCCGTTCTCTGTCAGCCATGCTGGTGGTAGCACCGACCAGGGGAGGAGTGGTCTGTGTTTTAGCACTGACTGCTGTAACCTGGGATCCATCTTCCCATCACCATCTCATTTTACAGATGACAAAACAAGAAACAACCACACTGAGATCCATCTGTTTGTACAGACATTAACATTTGTGAAATGCTTAGTGCTTATATCAGTTGTTTCTTCAGCGCTGCTGGAGGGTTTGAGTTCTCTGTGCTACAGCTTAACCAACCTTTGAAACTTCTTAATAACTGTATCTCCATCCCTTGCAAGAGTTGAGAACTTATTATTTAGCTGCTAGGGCAGAAGTTTTGGTGATGAATAGTCTTTTCACAATGTCTGTTATGTATACTCCTGTCTCTAATAGAGGTGTGGTAAAGATTTAATATTTAAGACTGAGTATTTCTGTGATGTCAGTTCTCCCAGAACTTGTCACAGAGGTAAACACAACAGTATTTAGACTATACAAACAGCTTATCATACTCCTGTTGATAATCACTTAAATGGATATATGGGTGTTACTGACAGAGAAATTAAAATGAGACTGTTCTGAGAGACTCTGTTCTAGATAAGAATATATTGTGTTGTACTCAAACCTGAAATTATAACTCAGAGATCCCTGGCCTCTGCTTCAGCTACTGGGTTATATTATTACCTTATTCTAGGATGTCCAGTGCTGGGTGTATGGTGACAGGTATTATCAATTCAGCCCAGTGGGCTTTGGATAAATAGTTTATTTTCTTACTTACAAACGGCATAATTTTCTTTCTTTTTCAGTCTTTGATCCCTATATTGCCAAGGGAGAGGAGAGATTGGTAGAGCGTGGCTTGCATGCTGTTAGCTTGGTTTGATCACTGTGGTTTGTGGGAATTAATGGAGGATATGCAGCCTTAGAGTGTGGTTTGGTGGAGAGCAGAGGGCGTTCAGGGGCAAGTAGTCTTGATTCTCTTAGAAAGTTTTGCCCAGAACGTTAATACTAGAAAGAAAATGTTTTGGATATGTGTGTGTATTTTAAGATGCAGTCTTTTCAGAGGCATGCATGGAAATGCCTTACAGGCAGCAACCAAAATTCTCTTGCAGGTATGTCGACATATTAAAAATGGAGATGTCCTTTTACTGAACCGCCAGCCCACTCTTCATAGACCTTCCATCCAAGCTCACCGGGCCCGAATCCTGCCTGGAGAAAAAGTGCTGAGGCTTCACTATGCCAACTGCAAGGCTTACAATGCCGATTTTGATGGGGATGAAATGAATGCCCATTTTCCACAGAGCGAGCTGGGCAGAGCAGAAGCCTACACCTTAGCCTTTACTGATGAACAGTATCTGGTTCCAAAGGTAAGTAAAACTGTCAGATAAATTTATTCCTACGTGAAATCACTTTGTCTTTTTGTTTGTTTGTTTTGTCTAATGATAAATGAGGTTGTTATTTTTTTTTATTTATTATTGAAATTTATTCCTGGTTTCTGTTTTGTCTTCACCTGTGGTTCTCTTCGCCTGTAGAAGGCCCAGCACATCCACACAATCTCATTCCTTTTAATGTCAGTGTCCAGAAGAGAGTTAGTAGAGTTGTGCTATGATGACGAGTTCTTTACAAATGACTTTAGTGCTTTTATCCAGCTGGAATAATTTTGGGAGCTGCTAGCACATGACTAATTATCCCCCCCCAACCCTTTTTCTTGTTTTCTCTTTAGGATGGGAAGCCACTTCCTGGCTTGATCCAGGATCACATGATTTCTGGAGTCAGCATGACAATCCGGGGCTGCTTTTTCACCAGAGAGCAATATATGGAGCTTGTTTACCGAGGACTAACAGACAAAAAAGGAAAAATTAAAATCTTTCCTCCTGCCATTATGAAACCACAGCGATTATGGACAGGAAAGCAGGTAGTTTATAATTTATTGGGTTAAAGGATGCTGGTGGTTCCAAAGTAAACAGAATGCTAATGTTAAAACCAGTGCTGCTGAGGGTTGCTGAAGAGCCAGATCCCATCATCTAATCAACACCGTGTAGATCTTGGTGTATGTTATTGGAGCTATGAGAGTTGTTCTTCATTTAGAATGGCAGTATTAGAACAGTACTTTTACTTGCTGCTCTGAATGGTGTTGCACATACAAGTATAATGCTGCAGTTTGCAGGCATGGGAGCAGAGAAGGAATTTGTTGATCATAGTAAACTAAGTTACGCCAGTCAGTGCTTTTAAATCTCTGAACTTAAAAGTTGTAGGTAAATATTCTGGTATTTGACTTTTTGGTTGAGATCATCATTAGGTTGATGTAATATCTGGGAAGCCCAAGTGAATGCTCCATTTTCTATTATTTAAGAGAGTACAGGAAATTCTCTGCCAGTTTTCCTGTAAAATCCAACAGACAACTCTTTTTTTTTTTTTTTTTTTTTTAATATATATATGTATATATCTAATTATTGGAAAAATCTTTGGTACCATATGTTTCTGAAAAATTGTGTCTCAGCTTATTGATCTTTCAAAGGCTAGAGTAGCAAAAGGATATTCCTGTCTTGTAAACTTCAGATTTCTGAGCTTTTAAAGCTTTGCTGTCAGTGGAAATAATACGTATAGGATGTTGCTTTTCTCCTCCATGCTAAATTCTTTACGTTGAGAAAGGAATATAGGAAATAAATAGTTCCTGCCACTCTTCCTGCTTTTTTATAGGTTGTTTCTACATTGTTAATAAACATAATTCCGGAAAACCACGTCCCACTGAATTTGACTGGGAAAGCTAAGATTGGTGGAAGAGCCTGGGTAAAGGGACCTGCAAACAGATGTCTAAATCTTGATTCAATGTGTGAATCTCAGGTATGCTGGGGCAGCAACTCTGGAGGCTGGGCTGGGCTGTATTGTAATAAAATTGTGTATAAAGTAGAGGAATGGGAAGGGAAGCAGGCGGATGACAAAGTTAAAAACAGATATTGAGCAACAGTTACTGCCATAAGGTGTTGATTAGAGGGTAGGCCTGGGGGTAAGGAAAAACTCTGTTCTGATCCTGACTGATACAGATTCCATCTGTTTTTGTTAGACCACGTGTCTTCAATGTTTGACTTCATAGGTGGAAAAATACAGATGGTGTTAGAAGTTTTATTTCTACTGTAAACTCTGGAAGTGTAGATAATCTGACCATATTTAACTGTTCACCAATATGTGGGCTTTCTAAACTTAAACCTATTTTCATGTAGATTACACAGAAAAACCTGTAGAGATCATAATGAGATCAAAATTTCTGTTTTCCTGAATAGCTGTGTTTTTATTTTTCAGGTTATTATTAGAAATGGGGAATTACTGTGTGGAGTGTTGGACAAAGCTCACTTTGGCAGCTCTGCCTATGGCCTGGTCCACTGCTGCTATGAAATCTATGGGGGTGAAACCAGTGGGAAGGTGCTAACATGTCTAGGACGTCTCTTCACTGCTTATCTGCAGCTGTACAGGGGATTTACAATGGGTGAGTTACACAAGGACTAATTCACTGGTGCTGTAGTGCAGCACCTCCTGAGGTATAGAACAGACATTGTTGGGCATAATTTACAGAATTCTTAGCAAGTATTAAGTTTCGCAAGACTGTCCTTGAGTGGGATAGCTGTTTGCCAACCTTTTTTTTTCTTCTTTTTTTTTTTTTCTGGTTGGTGCATAGCTTGCCTTCTAAGCATAAAGAGAAAGTATAATCTTGAGTGTGTCCATCAAGTTCTCTCTTCTATCCTGCCTAGTCAAAGTGCACACAGCCTAAATGTGTTGAAATTTTGTTTAGATCAAAACCTCCTATGGGTCTTTGTTATTTTTACTTCTCTGAAAAAGAATTGTTGCATAGAAACCAGAACAACTGATAAAGCGAGATGGAAGAACTTTGAGGGGTTATTAATCAAGTCTTGCATATCTCATTCTACTGTAAATCTTTTGGTAAATGTTTGACTTTCATTACAGCTTTGCAAACTCATACAGAAATGCACTTGGCACACAATAAAAATTTGACCCTTACTGTACTCTCTCTTCTTGCAATAGTTGTAGTATTTCAGATTACCGTGTAGAGCTTTACAAGATGTTTTTATACTAATGAAATACTTACAGTATATAGCAGCAGGAGGGTTTAAATTGGCTTTTATCTGAAGGCACAAAATGATCACTTAAGGGTTACCTAGACACGGTCAACTGGTAGGCAGCAGTAGTGAGGAACCAACAGACTGCTGTGAGCCAAGAAAAAGGGAGGAAGATCTATTGAAGTGAGGAAGGTGATTAATTGACTGTAAGACACAGAAGATATGTCTTGAGAGCCAGGGTGCAAAAACTAGTTAGGCAAAGATAATGAGCCGGGGGTCACTAGATAGTTAAAACGTCAGAAAAAGAGAAGTGGGACTGGAGCAGGAGTCTGGGATTTGATGAAGATTAGATGATTCGGGACTGAGCAAAATGAGACTTCGGGATGAGACGAATAAGGTTCAGGACAAGGAGACAAAGTAGAAGAGACAAAGTTGTAGTGGGAAAAGGAGAGCAGGGGCTGGACAGAAAGAGTGAGGGTAGAGGGACATACGATGGGGCCATAGGCTCCTTTGCCTTGTAAACGTGTGTGAGACTCACTAGTGAAGCGTCCCACTTGTCCCCCTAGAACTGCTGTACATGTAGCCTGGGAGGAACCTCCAGGTGATCTAACACAGCTCCCTGCTCAAAGCAAGTCCTGCCAGATGAGCTTGTGCAGAGCTGTGTCCAGTCAAGTTGTGAATATCTCCAGGGGTGGTGATTGTACGACCTCTGGGCCCCTGTGCCAGCATTTGATCATATACATTGTCAAAATTTTTTTCCTCTTGAAGAAAATTTTCTTTCCTTGTATCTCTAAAGGACAAACAAACAAACACATCTTTCAGGCTCTCCTCATCCATCGTGTGCTCCAGCCAGTTTAGTGACTTTTGCAGGACTTCTTACAAATGGCCTACAGGAAGGAGTTAGGGTTCCAACCTTTGATTTGTTCTAAATTGTTGTTCTCCTGGTCCTGTCATCACAAGGGTCTGTATTTTTAGTTTACCTTTTTAAAACTATGAAATGACAAATGCTCCAAAGGTCAGTCAATAGGAACTTGGAAGTGGATGGAAGAGAAAAAAGTTTGATGTGGCTGGCCTGTAACATGTTTGTTTGCGTGCAAGTGCACCGATTAAGATTTTTGTAGACACTGTTGAAGTTAAGAATTCTTAAGTTAGGGAGTTGATTTTGCACCCTTAATGCTTAGCTTAGCTGATGTTGCATGTTTTGTTGACAGCCTATGCCTTCTCCCTCAAAAAGCCACTCAGAATTTTTTTTTTTCTTGTCAAACTGCAGTTATCCTGATTTTAACAGTTATTATATCTTTAATTGTGACTTTTTTTCCCCAGCTTTTTGCTCTCAAAATCCCTGACACCAAATGTGGTTCCTTCCTCAACTCTTTTTCAGTTTAGATCATTATGTGCTGTGTCTCTCTTCTTTAACAGGGATTGAAGATATTTTGGTTAAACCTGAAGCAGACCACAAAAGACAAAAAATCATTGAAAAGTCAAGCCAGCATGGTATTGAAGTAAGTCTGTCTTGCAGAATTCCCTACCCCCCCACCCCCCCATTTAAAAAAATTTGAAATCCTGCCCTATTTAATCATGCCTGCTTAGCACCTAAAAACCCCCACGTTTCACTTTCAGGCTGTTCGAGCTGCTCTTAATTTGCCAGAAACTGCATCATGTGAGGAGGTCCAAGGGAAATGGCAGGATGCCCATCTCTGCAAAGACCAGAGGGATTTTAACGTGGTTGATCTGAAATTCAAGGAGGAAGTAAACAGTTACAACAATGAAGTTAACAAGGTTGGCATTGAGGCATCTGCATATACTAATCTTGTTTGGAGACTTTCTTATTAAGTCAATGTAATGTTGATGAGGGCTGCCTGACTGTTCTGGAGGCTGAAGCTTTCCATCTGTCCCCAGCATGAGGCTTCACATACTGCCTTGCCAGTGCACCTCAACCTTGTCCTCCCTGAATGAGAAGATGGCTTAATATTCAAGATGCTTTTAAAATTATAAATAGGAATGTTCGTGGTTAGTCATGCTTTCACTTTTTTAAAGCCTTCAACAGGAATTGCTTTGGTTTATTAATAATGGTTTGGTTTTGTTCCTTTCACCCCATCACAACTCTTTAGGTTTGTATGCCCCTTGGTCTCCACAGGAGCTTTCCAGAGAACAATTTGCAGTTGATGGTACAGTCAGGAGCCAAAGGATCCACTGTAAATACAATGCAGGTAATGACAGCTAGAATACTTAGCAGCTACATGTGTTGATGCGATTTGTCCTAGAATGTAAGCTATTGAGAAGCGCTTGTGCAGATACCTAATACCAAAGCAAGATTTTTATTCAGGGCTTCGGGAGTGGAGGTCTTTGGCGTAAGAAAATTTTAGAAGAATGTAATAAGGACCTCAGTGGGTGATGGAGGAGAGTCAATATTTATTATAACTTTCTATTTTTGAATCAATACTTAGTACATTAGGATTTATAGCAACTGCAGAGCTTCTTGTTAAAAGGAATGCTGCAGATTATACAGACAAACCTACTGTAGGAGAAAGGCCAGGAAGAGTTCTCTGTTGGAGACTGACCCTTCTGTTTCCTTCTTCCACTACTGAATAGGAAATCTTACTTTGATTTTGGTACAAATGGCAAGGATGCTTTTTCATTTTGCATTCTGCAACACAGACACCAAGCAAGAAACACTCTCTATAAAAAGGCCATTTAAAATTCTGTCTCTGCTGGGAGAGAATGACCAAAGCTCAAGAGAGAGGGGTTTTTTGTTCTGTTTTCAGTGCACTGCTGAGAGGTGGTGAGGGTAATGTAGGGGCCTAAAAAATAGTTACAATATTTTAGTTTCTCATCTATTTGTATTAAAATAAACATACAGAATGAGAATGGCAATGTTGAAGATGAGTCAGGGGGCTGGAATAACTTAAAAAACCCAGATGAGATCTACATGCCTTATCTGCTGATCAGTAGCAAGAACATTTAATGAACAGGTCAACATTTAGTTAAAGAATATTTAGTGAACATTTTAATTTTTTTACTATGTTTTTCAAGAAAAATTGTTGGGACTTAGGTGAGAAAAAAGCTGGATGGAAAAGTGATGTTTCCTTTTTTACTGTCCACGTTTAGATTTCTTGTTTGCTGGGCCAGATTGAGTTGGAAGGTCGAAGACCCCCACTGATGGCATCTGGCAAATCGCTGCCATGTTTCCAGCCTTATGATTTTTCCCCTAGCTCAGGAGGATTTGTGACTGGCAGATTTCTCACTGGGATCAAACCTTCTGTAAGTTGAATACTGCTTGCGCTTACACTGAAGCTTATTTAGTTCTTGGTATTTTAATACAGTGTTTGCGATGATAGATAAATCGACTTTGTTCACACTACTTTCATATGTAGCTTTTGAGAAAGGTCATAAATTGCCAGTCTCAGTGTACTTCTCGGCAGAATGCTGATGCGATTGTGCTTATGTTTAGGAATTCTTCTTTCACTGCATGGCTGGCAGGGAAGGTCTTGTGGATACAGCTGTCAAAACCAGCCGTTCTGGGTACCTACAAAGGTAAGAGGCTTGTTTTAGAATTTGAGCCTTTAAAAGGTCCCTTTTTTAGTTTGGTTGGTTGGGGTTTTTGTTTGTTTTTTTTGTAGAGTACTGTAGACTATATTGCTTAGATTAACTTCAGTGTACTTGCTTTTTAGAAAAGTGTTTACTGTCTGAGTGTTGAATGTTTGTTCTACAGCTGACTTTCTAGGTGACTAGATCAAGTGGAACTTTATCATCTCTAACTTATCTCTGGCACATAGCAACAGCAATTTTTCCTTTTGGAGAAATCTTTTTCCTGATACAAGTAAAGATGTACACATTCCAGGCAACTCTAGTTTTTCTTGGCCACATTGTGTGGCCTTCGTCTTTATTCAAGGAACACCTCCAGTATCTGGAAGAAGATGGAACTTTTTAATTGTTTCAGAGTGTAGTGATGGGTTCTAGAGAAGGGATGCCCCCTTCTTTCAGACAGCTGTTTAAGAGTGACAGCAAAAACAGACAGTAATTTGCTATTTCATTTTAAGTCACTTTAGTCCAAGGAAACTGGATGGAGCAACATGCAGAAAGCTTTGCAGTATCATTACACATTTCACCTGTGTGTCATGTCTGTATGATTCTTTTGGCTTCCAGAATTCCTGATCAGCCCTTAAGTGCACTTAAGGTATTAATGAAAACAGTATTTTTCATGTTAGACTTACATCATCCTTGTTGCTTTGTAGCCTCTAACAGCGTTGGGTTTTTTGTTTGTTTTTTTTTCTTTGGAACAGATGTATCATAAAACATTTGGAAGGACTGGTAGTTCAGTATGACCTGACTGTACGAGATAGCGATGGCAGTGTGGTGCAGTTTCTGTATGGAGAGGATGGGCTTGATATCCCTAAAACTCAGTTCTTGCAACCTGAGCAGTTTCCCTTCATTGCAGAAAACTATGAGGTAGAACACTTGAATCTTAAGTATTTATATGGGGTGAAGGGGAAGACTGAAATGCACGGTTAACATCTGGCATATCCGTTAGGGATCCAGTGGCATAGTTGTTTCAGTCACTCTCAGACTAACCTACATTTTTATTTGCCATTGTATTCAAAATACAGAAGTGAATCTTAAGTCTGTGGCATGATTTAAAGCAGTCTCGATTTCAACAGAGCACCCAGTGCTCTCCCTATTCTCGTCTGTCCTAACTCTGCAGCTGGGTTCAACACAGATGACTTTACTCTTCAGTCTGTCGAGTTTGATTAACTTCCTTTTACTAGTATCATCAGTGGTTATTAAAGAATGGCAATGGTCACATAAAGATAGAAGGAGTTTTGTCTCAGTTGGGTTGAAAACCAATTTTTAAAATTGTTTTACAGCAGCTGAACACTTTAAGTGGCAGCAGATGACCTTTTCAGTTTGCTTTGCCTTTTCTGCTACCGTGAGCATAGAGAGAAGAATAATCATACAGATAACTTTCTTATAGGTAATCCAGAAGACAAACCATCTGGATGAAGCTTTAGCAAGGATGGAGTCTCACCAAGCTAACCAGCAGTTCAAAGCCATCAAAAAGTGGCGAGCCAGGCACCAAAACTCTGTGCAAAGAGAAGGAGGTTTTCTGATGTTTTCCCAAAAGAAAATGGCAAGTGTAAAAGCACAGATTCCAGGAGGAGAAGTCAAAAACGGAAGAGATCCTGCTACTTTACAGGTAACACAGAAGCAGTTGAATTGACAGAGCCCTTTAAAAAAAGTTGCAGAAGTCAGTGATTTTTTTTTCTTTTTTAATGGCTTTTTATAGAATCATAGAATTGTTTAGTTTGGAAAAGACCTTTAAGATCATTGAGTCCAACCATTGACCTAGCACTGCCAAGTCCAACCGTTAGCCTAGTACTGCCAAGTCCACCACTAAACCATGTCCCCAAGTACCACATCTACACATCTTTTAAATACCTCCAGAGATGGGGACTCAACCACTTCCCTGGGCAGCCTGTTCCAATGTTTCACCACTCTTTCAGTAAAGAAATTTTTCCTCATGTCCAATCTGAACCTCCCCTGGCACAACTTGAGGCCATTTCCTCTCATCCTATCGCTTGTTACTTGGGAGAAGAGACCGACCCCCACCTCGCTACAACCTCCTTTCAGGTAGCTGTAGAGAGCGATGAGGTCTCCCCTCAGCCTCCTTTTCTCCAGGCTAAACAACCCCAGTGCCCTCAGCCGCTCCTCATCAGACTTGTTCTCCAGACCCTTCACCAGCCTCGTTGCCCTTCTCTGGACACGCTCCAGCACCTCAACGTCCTTCTTGGAGTGAGGGGCCCAAAACTGAACACAGTATTCGAGGTGCGGCCTCACCAGGGCCGAGTACAGGGGCACGATCACTTCCCTACTCCTGCTGGCCACACGATTTCTGATACAGGCCAGGATGCCATTGGCCTTCTTGGCCAACCTGGGCACACTGCCGGCTCATGTTCAGCCAGCTGTCAACCAGCACCCCCAGGTCCCTTTTCCGCTGGGCAGCTTTCCAGCCACTCTTCCCCAAGCCTGTAGCGCTGCATGGGGTTGTTGTGGCCGAAGTGCAGGACCCGGCACTTGGCCTTGTTGAACCTCATACAATTGGTCTGGGCCCATCGATCCAGCCTGTCCAGGTCCCTCTGCAGAGCCTTCCTACCCTCCAGCAGATCAACACTCCCGCCCAACTTGGTGTCGTCTGCAAACTGACTGAGGGTGCACTCGATCCCCTCATCCAGATCATTGATAAAGATACTGAACAAGACCAGCCCCAAAACTGAGCCCTGGGGAACACCGCTCGTGACCGGCCGCCAACTGGATGTAACTCCATTCACCACAACTCTCTGGGCCCGGCCGTCCAGCCAGTTTTTGACCCAGCGCAGAGTCCACCTGTCTAAGCCGTGAGCCGCCAGCTTCTCTAGGAGAATGCTGTGGGAGACGGTGTCAAAGGCCTTACTGAAGTCCAGGTAGACCACATCCACAGCCTTTCCCTCGTCCACTAGGCGGGTCACCTGGTCATAGAAGGAGATCAGGTTGGTCAAGCAGGACCTGCCTCTCATGAACCCGTGCTGGCTGGGCCTGATCCCCTGGTTGTCCCGCTCATGCCTTGTGAGCGCCCTCAAGATGAACCGCTCCATAATGTTCCCTGGCACCGAGGTCAGGCTGACAGGCCTGTAGACCACTTCCCCGGTCCTGCTGGCCACACTATTTCTAACACAAGCCAGGACGCTATTTGTCTTCTTGGCCACCTGGGCCAAGTGTCCCAAAGTGTTTCACAAGTTACCTTTTGAAGGAATCATATGTCGGCTGTGTGTGTGATGAAGCTGAGATTCTTTTGTTAAAGCCTATGGGCCCTAGTGCTAGGGCAGAGGCCAAAAACTCTGAGGTAAAGCTGGTTTTAGAAAACTACCCATTTTGTGGGTGGTTTTTGGGGATTGTTTTTATTGGGGTTTTTTGATGGTGGATTGGGTTTTTTTAATGTACACAGAGTAGATCTCTCTTGGATGGACAGATATCTGCTAGCTGGATGAGAGCCTATGTAAATACGAAGATCAGAGGGCTGAGCCAGCCCTGCCTAGTGTTTCAAAAAAGTACTCTTGCATAAGCCTCTTGTACGTCAGGGCACTAACCTATATGTTATGACTTCTAATGAAGATTGTACATGTGGACACAAAATGCAAACAGGTGCTGCTTCACAGCCTTGCTTTCACAAAGAATTTACCCTGGTAGGACGTGGGCAGTTAGCATGAAACTCCAAGTTGAAGGTGTTGAGATATATAACTCTGTTAGCTTGTCTGCAAATGTTATGCCTAATCACTGGTTAATTTATCAGCGATGCTGAATTTGTGTTGCTATTGGCACTTTTGATAATGTTGAAAACAATTTGGCCTGGGGATTCATTCACTATTTGTTATTTTTTTTCTTTTAGTAGATTAGGTAGATACAGATACCTGTTTATCTCTGTCTTAGTATATTGTAAAGCTCAGTGGACAGACTTCTGTGTCACAAGGCAGTTCCTCCTTCATGAAACAGCAAGGCATGTAGAAGATACGTTTAGCTTGTTTTCTGTATTACTTTTTTTTTTAAGTCGGTATTAACTTTTTCCTTTATTAAATGCAACATTTGAAATGTTACTTGAAAGACTAGCCAACTGAAGAATTGAAGTAAAACGGATTAGCATGGATAAGATGC
This sequence comes from Aptenodytes patagonicus, assembly GCF_965638725.1. Lineage (NCBI taxonomy): Eukaryota > Metazoa > Chordata > Aves > Sphenisciformes > Spheniscidae > Aptenodytes > Aptenodytes patagonicus. The sequence goes on from NC_134952.1 coordinate 6,507,509, forward strand.
AAGCTACATTCAAGGTCTCTGCTGGACTATTGTGCTTGAATATTGACAGCTTAAAATCAGAGAAGCTCCTTTGTCATGCCAGCTTTAGACAGGCGAGGTGGTAGTCAGCTATAAGTAAAGATTTAAGTATGTCAAGGGTGTTCACTCCCAAGTTAAAATCATTCTTAGAGGGCTGTATTTCACTGGTTTCTGGAGTAGTTTCTATGGATAGCTAACTGACTATTTCAAGCTTGTAAAGAACCTTGAAATCATTTGGGATCAAAACTGTAAGTATCAGAAAATGGAGAACATATTTGTAGCGGAGTTGTTTGCTATGTGTTATATACACCCGGAGGTTTTATATAGGTAATCTTTTCTTCCTTCGCTATTACTTGAGTGCTGGTGGAAGCAGTGTTATTTGGTTTTGGTCTTATTGTAGATAAACCAGTCTGCTTAAAAATCTCCTCTTATTTTCAGTTATTGAAGATGTGGTATGAACTAGATGAGAAGAAACGAAGAAAGTATCTGAAGAAGACAAATAAGTGTCCTGACCCAAGCCTTGGTGTTTGGCGTCCAGATACTTATTTTGCGTCTGTTTCAGAAACATTTGAAAACGGAGTCAAAGATTATATCAACAAATGGGAATCTGAGAACAGACGAAGTTATATGCGCCCAGCACTTTCTTCTGATAGGTAGTAACTTCAGTGTCTTTACTTCTTTGCACTGAGCCAGAAAAACTAACCCTATTTTTGGACTGAGTTTGCTAAAGATGAAGTGTCTTTATCAACTCTTGTTTTTGTTGTGACCTTTGTGAAACAAAGTAGTGGGTTTCAGAATAGTTCCTGGAAGCCAAGTGTGCTTAGTATGCAGTGGAGAGGCCCTGGTTATCTGTTTCTTCCAAACCTGAATTTTCCATGCTGCTAAGGCTTTGCGGAATAACAGCAGCGTATTGCTGTCCCCCTACATATAAAATAATACTTTACAGTAACAGTTAAAAATGAACATGTGCTCTTGCTGCACCTTGGAGTTAGCGAGGCAGTTAAGACGAGCAAGTGAGAGTAAATAGACTCTCTTTTGACATTCTGGGAATTAGCAGAACTAAAATATGGTTTGGCTGAGGCCCCAGTTCTGTGTTAATGGGCTGTGTTTGTCAGATCAGATTGGGATAGACAATTTTACAGTTTCTGGAGTGTATTTATCTATAAACTACCAGGAGAAATTGGCTGAAAGAGGTAACTTTATTGAACTGAGCAATGTTGCAGACTCTTCCAATTTCTTTATTTTGTACTATGTTGAGCTAAACCTGTTCTTTCCTGTCTTCAGATTAAAGGATTTGTTGTACTTAAAGTGGCAGCGATCTCTTTGTGACCCAGGAGAAGCTGTGGGTCTTCTTGCAGCCCAGAGTATTGGGGAACCTTCCACACAGATGACTCTGAACACCTTCCACTTTGCTGGCAGAGGTGAAATGAATGTCACATTGGGTATTCCAAGGTGAGAAAACTCTGTACTCAATGGCTCCTTTGCCATTTTTGGCACTTGTGTAACAGTGTTTAATCTCACTGGCAGGTATATGTGTAATCTTGAGGGCAAATAATCCTTCAGTTTAATTGTAAATTGTGCCTGTTCAGAACTATTTTAACGTTTTACAATTTTATGGTTGTTTTGGTTCATTTTCCAGATACAAAATATCTGTGAAGGCCCCTTACTCTTATCTGATGTATAGCAAATGGCTTATTTGTTTCCGTATTTTATTCAGTACGGTATAAGCTTAAAGAAATGGTGCTTTGTGGGTTTGCCCTCTGCCAACCTCTTCTTCCCCCTGCTAACTTGTAAACCTATTTCTTTCACACACAAAATTTCACTGCAACTATGAAATCTTGCAGGTATTACGATCACGTATGTAGAAAGAGACCTGTTTTATAGCAGCCAGGTTTCCACTGGCTCTTCTGTATGGTGACAGTGACTTTATCAGTGCACACGTGTTTACCAGCCAGTCATCAGCTTGTTCTGAATAACATGGGTGCCGACCCTGGCCTTATGCGTAGGTGCGTGATGCCTTAGGTGGGAGATGGCTGTGTTACTTTGGAGAAGCAGGGGAGAGGGAGAAAGTATGAGGAGCATACATTATGCATTTGTAGGAAACAGGCTTCATTAGTTCTTCTGTTCTTGGAACAACTTACTATCATCTGTAGTCTTTTCCTGTAATTGGGGTGATAATCTAATTGAGGCGATAGAGCTACTGTTGTGCTCTGCCTGATGAAGAACCAGAAGAGTGAAAAGGAGCAGTGCAATGGTAACCACAGCTCTTGATGCATATGGCTTTGGTGGAGCTGGCAGTTGCTGCATGCTGCCTAATTAGATGAACTAGATACTTACTTGATTGCATAGTGCTTTTATCACTTAATTTGAAAGATCATTCTTCATTTAAAGGTTGCGGGAAATATTGATGGTAGCCAGTGCAAATATTAAAACGCCAACGATGAGTGTTCCTGTGTTCAATACCAAGAAAGCTCTCAAGAAGGTGAAACAGCTTAAGAAACAGCTCACAAGAGTGTGCTTAGCTGAGGTGAGCCCCTTATTCAGTGTATCCTTTGAGAGTCTGCAAAACGAAATTTCCTATTTGAGCTCATCAGTTAGTCTGGCTTTGTAGCAGTTTCCATTTTTGAAGGCTCACGTGTGGGTGCTAGATGAGAGGGTCCTTTCTTTTCACCTCTTGCATACTGAACCTGTAATATCTGCTAGGAAGTGTAGCATTGAAAGGAATTGCAGTTACCATGGCTGTATGAGACTTAAATTCAATTTAACCTGCAGAGCATTGTCACAGGCTACAAACTCTCTATATAACCTAAAGGGGGAGGGTAGTAATTCATACATAGCAGCAGTATAATGGCAGGGAGGATTTATGTTTTTCTGCTGTAGCCTTGTTTGTTTTTTTTCTCAAGCTCAATTTTGTCACTCTCTAGAATTGGGAGGGGGTTTGTTTTGTCTTTAAGAGACAAGCTAATCTGGCTGTGACTGGCATAGTAGAGACCTTTCTGTTTGTCCCCCAACCCTTCCTAATCTCATACAAGTGGTTGTGCTCAATAGAAGCAGAATGTGTGGCTCCTTGGAGACTCGATATACTGAAGTCTGATGTATTCTGTGCTCCCTCTCTTCCTAGGAGTGCAGTCTTTGTTGTGCTCTCCTGCATGCCCTACCCTCTTCTGTCTTACTCTTTCAAGCTGAAAGCGGGAAGGATAGAGTTAAGACTCAGCTCTGTGCTGAAATACTGTCATGCTCAATGAGCATGGTTCAGTAAAATGAAGCTGTCGGCCCACTAAGAAGTGTAGTTTCCTGTGAAGGAGTCGGGTGAGAGATGAAGCTGTTCTCCCAGTATTGTCTAAGTTAATTGCTGGGAGGAGTATAAGCTCCAAAAAAGGGCAGTAGGGTAGAGTCCTTTTCCCCAAGAGCTGCGACAAAGCCTCCAGAAAAGTTTGCCAATTAGCCTTGTGTATTTCTGGTCTCCTATGGAAAGCATTGGAGTTGCAGGAAGTAAAGGAAGTGTCTTAATCGAAGGAGTAATGTTCCTACTCGTGGCTTTTTGAAGGTCTTGCAGAAAGTTGAGATAGAGGAATCCCTGCATGTGAAGTGCAAGCAGAACAAACATCGTCTCTACAAAATCAAATTCCATTTCTTGCCCCATGAATATTACCGAGAGGAGAAGTGTGTGAAGCCCAGGGAGATCTTGCACTTCATGGAAACAAGGTGAGTTTGCTTTCAGATATTTTAATATTTGCTCTTCTTTTGCCTTTCCGTGGGCTCTAAGGGTCACTGAATGTCGTTTATTACTGCTGCTATGGCTTTCAGAGCGACAGCTTTGCAGTTGCTTTTTATGTCTTGAATAAAACTGTGGATCTGTGGCGTGATGACAGTGTAGAATTGTATCATGGCAGATCTTTCACACGTCTGCAATATACTCGGAGAAGAGCCATATAAGCAATATCTCATTCCTTATCTTTGGATGCTTAAGCATTTATTACCAGCAAAAATGTTTGAATACTTCAGGTATCCCTTGGTGCTCTCATTGAACAGAACTAAACCGTAGGGGTTTTTTTAATTTTTTAAAAATAAATAAATCGGAAAAGGCTGGCTTTTTCTTTCCCCTTTCTTTTTTTTCCCCCTGCTTCCTTCCCCATGTCTGGCCAAATCTGTGTAGTTGAAAGTAGAACGTTTAATGATAAGAGTCTATTGAAAGCTATTTTTGTTTTGCAAAAAGGCTTCATTGATTTCGTCTTCCTTCAGGCCGCATGAGTTCAAGCTGGGTTATTTTATTTAACAATTTTGCATGTGCTCGTTGGTTTAAAAAAGAAGAAAGTCCAGTAGTAAACCATCTCTTCTGAAGGTCAGTTTGACGTGCAGATTTTATGTCCAGATGAGCTTATAATTTTAAGCTTTGGATGCATGGCTACATCTGTGATTGTAAGAGAGATGATACCAACCTTTTGATCCCTAAAGGAATGGGAAAGGGACAAGAAGGAAAATTACTTGCCTTATCCTAGAAGTGCTTTTGCATCCACGAGAAAATATGTCCTGTCACGAGTTGACTGGCTTCTTAAACAAAATAAATTCATTTTCTGACAACTTGAAATTGACTGCGGTACTGCTGAGCTTTGACATTCTGGGTTGCTGCTTCTTTCAGGTTCTTTAAAATTTGTCTGGAAGCAATTAAAAGGAAGAACGCAAAGGTGTCATCTTTTACTGAAGTCAGCACCCGGAAGGCAACTCGGAAAGATTTAGATAGTGACCAAGACAAGGTACAGAATAACATTACCTGAAAAATGCCTCGCTTCCTTTACCTGTTTTTGAGAACCAGAATTTGAAAAAGCTGTTTCAATGTGAACGCGAAATGTGTGAATGCTAAATTACTTCTTAAATATTCTCTTTATGCATTCTCATAAAATTAACAAGGAAATTAAAGTTACTGTGTATTAAATCCTAATTTAATTAAGACTGTACTCTGAAACTGCCTGTTTATTTTAGCTTCAGTGAGATAAAAGCATATTACTCTCCATTTGCTCCCAGATCAATGTCCCGTTGTAGCAGTGGTTGTCAAAACTTTGGGGAAGATCCTTTTTTTCATTGAAAGGCTTTTGCATGTACCTTCTGCCACCCCTCTCCCAGCAAGGGCTGTCATATAAGCAGGGTGATAGCTTATCTATCTTGTAGACATTCATCTTGTTTAACGTTAAAGTTATCATGAGTTATAAGTTCATTATTTCTTTATAGTAGTGGGCTTATAGAAATTAATTTGTTCTTAAAGGTAGAACATTGAACAAGGGGTTGTTAAATTCCAAATGTTTGGCTAAAGCCTTTTGAGGCAGTTGATGCTTCCTAGCAGAGCCAGCCTGATTATCTGGTCTGTCATGGATTTCTAAACACAGAATAATCAGGAAGCTCCAGCAGAGGAAGAGGAGAACATTGTTGATGCAGAAGCTGATGAAGGGGATGGTGATGCTACAGAAGCAAAACGGAGGAAAAACCAAGAAGAAGAGGTAATGATTTCATAGGTGCTCAGCACTGCACTTTAATTCCCAATTTCCTCTGCCTTGGTTTGAGTTGGGAAGGAAAGATTCCATTGAAACAAAATGCTGAAAAAAAACCCCAAACCCCACTTCAAAGGGGATAGGAAAGTCTCTGCTTTGTGCTGATCAGTTTTGATTTGGATGGAGGGAAATCTACAGCAGAAAATGTGGGCTGAGACTTGTGATGACCATGGGTCATCATAGTTGAGCCTGATCACTGCTGTCCTTTAAGAGTAATACAGAACCATGCGAGTTAGAGACGGAAGAGATCTGCATTCTTCCAAAGCCTTGTTCCTCGGCCATTGGGTAGATGTGTCTGGCAATCAGGTTGTCTGTGCTGTAGTTCACCTTAACTTTACCTCTTGCTAATTTCATGCCATTAATTGTTTTTAAAGCTTTACTGTGGTTCTTAATAAATATTCTCCCTGGCTCTGCATGTTTTTCCGTGCTCACTACTTCATAATTACTGCTTAAAAGATAGGTTGCTGTAATTTCAGCAAGAGGGTAGAGTAATTGAAAATCCTGAGGGAATCCCATCATCAGAGTTGGATTATGGGAAGAGCCTTTTTTGGGCGGAGAAAACTAAATTCTGCTACAGTCCTAATAACCTGTAGCATCCCAGACTGTATTGAGGAATAACGGCAAGATTATAAAGAAATAGAGACTGAACTGAAGCTGTTGTATCATTTTTCTTTACAACAGAATTACATTTCCCTTGTGTCATAGGTGAGATGCTTGTAACTCAGCTGTCAAGAATATTCATGAATAAAACTGTTCATGGTGCACTTTGTTTCTGTATCTGTTCTGGCTCAGATGAATACAACATTCTTTCTTTGCAGGTTGATTATGAGAGTGAAGAAGAGAATGGGGAAGAAAACATTGATGAGAATCTAGAAGATGAAGAGGCTGAATCGGAAAAAGAAGAAAGGACTCCCAGTGCAGAAGATCAGATTGGAGCAGATGGTGATGAATCTCAACATCTTTCCTTTATGTCTCAGACTAAAAAAGAAAAAGATCGATTGCTTCAGTCAGCAGAGGTGCGAGTAAACGCTGTTCTGGACAGCCACCCATCAATACAGGATTACACGTTTGACACTGAAAATGAACTTTGGTGTGAGGTAAGATGGTGGTGCCTGGAAACGTGTGTGTGTGGTTGTGCCATGGTTGCAGGTAGCTCCCATAACAGATGGATCTCTTCAGTGGAGTGCTGCTGTTTTGTCTCGGCACTCCTGTATTAATACAGAAAAGTGGCAGTGCAAAGGTACTTCTTGACATAATTTTTAGCAACCCCTAACTTTCAGAACCTCTGATGAATTTTTTTTTTTTTTAAAGGTAACTGACAGGTTTATTGTGGTTTAATCTTTAAATGTATGATGCAGCACTGTGTAGCTCCTGATTAATAAAAGTGATGACTGGACTTTTGAAAGAGGCTGTTTAGGAACGTGTCCTCAAGGTGCTGGGCAGAAGGGGAGCTTTATATTGGGAAGCACATCTACTCATGGAGGAATTTAGGATGAATAAAACTGGACTGCTTAGTTGTATGAAATAGTAATTAGAGGGGACAGAAATTCTTGACCAAATGTGACAGTGGCAGTTGAAAAAATCTGGCAGGAATGTGAATTTCATAGATCCAGAAACATTTCACTCCACCTGTTTTTAACAAACCTATTTTAACGCTTCCAGAAATAAAACTTTTTGTTTCAGATCTAGCTAGGAATTTTATCCTATGCTCTTCCCTCGATTCTACTCCCACATTCCTCCCAAAAACATCTCCAGCAACAAGCTGTCTTTGACCTCAGCTATGCCTTGTCCACCTCCCCAGTTTTCCAGTTTAGCTCGTGCTGAAAAATCTTATGCCTTTACTTTAACCTGACCTAATACTGCTTTGAAATTGTCAGAAGATGCAACAAAATCAAACAAGCTGCAGGTGTCGAGAAACTTGCATGGTCCTCCTGCAAGACAGAAGGGAAAAATCTAAACATCCTGAATGAACAGCTTAAAAAACAAACCCCAACTGACGTAAGTTCAGAGATCTTGAAAGCAATGTGGATGAATGGTCCTGGGATGTAGTGTTCTTATTAGCATCATTCAGCTGTAATTCCAGTCAGACATTTATATTCCTAAGCACACAGCTAGGATAATCCCAGTTGTTCACCTGTATGCTTTTCGCCTAAAAAGAAGAGGCTGGCTATTGAGCCTAATGATCAAGTTTCCTTACAGAACACTCCGTTGTTTTTTCCCTTCTTAGGTTTCATTGACGCTTCCGTTGATGAAGGTGTACTTCGATCTCTCCTCCTTGCTTGTCTCTCTTGCACGAAGCACAGTCATTCATGAAGTGAAGGGGATCACACGATGCTTGTTGAATGAAAGTACCAATAAGCAAGGAGAGAAGGAACTCATTCTGCATACCGAAGGGATAAACCTTGCGGAGCTGTTCAGATACTCTGATGTATGTAATCTATTTATAATCCCAAACTTGAATTATCTTTTGTGTTCTAGGGAGAGACGGTGGATGATGGATGCCATTTAAATTTGGCAGGTGTGATGTGTAGCCTTTTCAGCTCTTAAACTCTCTTCCTCCTCCTTTTTACTCCCAGATGTGTTCAGAGCTCAGCAGAGCCTTTTCTCAAGGGCAGCTTGCAAATCAGTTCTTGTGCAGCAGCCCAGTGTCTAATGACAGATAATTCCACACCGTGCTTGTAACTGTCTCTAAATATTACTTGAGGGAGTTCTTCCATCTAAATGAATTGCAGTACTTGGAGATGAATAGTTCTGTTATGCCATCTAGCCCATAACTCTACAAATACAGGATTGTTTTAAGCTACATCTCTGCTGCTTTTGCTAAAAGTTCTGGCTGGCTGAGACAGACTGGGCATTACATTGTGTTGCTTGGAAGACTTTAACATGTTCCTCTGCTGCTTGGAATGGTTTGTTTGTTTGCTTTTTCTAATTTCATATCATTTTCTCCTGTGGTGAGTTTTGATTCCAGTACTCTTATTCATCTATATAATGCTGTGATCACTGGCTTAAACATATATCCCCAGAATCATTTTTGTCTGTACTGGACTCTGAGCTGCTGCCTAGTTGTTCTGTAACCATTGGTGCTGCTTAAGCTAATGAAAGATAGAGAAAAAAGCTAACTTAGCTTAGCTTAAGTTATTTGGGAATACAGAGTAACTAGTGTCCTAACTTGCATCTGTGGGTTTTTTGCTTTCAGATTTTGGACCTGAACAGACTTTATTCCAATGATATTCATGCCATGGCTAAGAATTATGGAATCGAGTCTGCCCTGAGGGTGATTATAAAGGAAATAAAAGATGTATTTGCTGTATATGGTAAGATTTCTTTGTACTTTTAAAGATAGTCTTTATTATCATTAAGATGGGAAACCCCAGCCACAGTGCTTACAAAGTTATGGTTTTGCATGATCTTTTCATTTATATGTGTATTTTTAAGTCGCACCTTTTCATCATTTTAATTGTTATAGTGCCTTCTGTGAAGACTTCATTGGGTAATTGTTAGGTTCCATTTAATTGGTAGAAGATTCACTAGACAAGGTTGAATTTATCCCCCCTTCACACAGCTTTTCTATACTGGTATATTTATTTTTTGCAAGCTGGAAGGTCAAGACCAATTAACTATTCATGTGTGAGGAAGCTAACTGTTAGACTTGTATAGTGGCCCTGAGAATAGGATTAATCTTGCCTCATTCTAGCTTTTTAACGATGGGAGTCTAGGCTCCCTTTGTAGTTGAGGTTTTTATACCTTTCTTAAAATAGCTGTGCTGCATTGTCTGAATGTTCTTCTCTCTGCATAGATTATTCAGAGAGTCCAGGCAACTAGCTTAGGGAAGATGCCTGACTTCATAGGCTGCTAAAGTTAGGCATGTAGAATTTGCCTTAAGTGAGCTAAGTCTTGCTATGAATTAAACTATTGAAAAGAGGGAAGATTAATACAGTGGGAATTTAGCAACCAGCTACATAAAACACATTTGCCAGCAGGCAGCCCAGAATGGTCTGACCTTCAACTTGTTCAAGAACTGCTAGGCAAATGTTGACAGAGCTGTTAATGATCCCCCATTACACTGACTCCACAAGCGTTATTTAAAAATAAGTGCTATTTCTTTTTAGCCTAAACGGGGTTTTCTGTGGATGCCTAATATCATGCACAGAAAATACAAGAACCTTCCTGACTCCGATGCCTAGCTAATGCAGGCCACCAGGTGAGGGGCTAGAGCTCTGTCCCATCACAAATGGATGGATGTGATCCCCTTCCGCATAAAGAAAGATGATGCAGACCTTACTGATTGTATGTAGAGAAACTCTGCTGCCTTACAGCACTCTTGACATTTTAGTTTCCCTGGAGAGATACTGTTTTGTATTATAGTGAGGTCTACCTCTCTTGAGAGGATATTTGAGGGGAGCAGTTAAGCCAGCTACGCACAAAGAGGTACAACTGCCAGTAGAATGTTAATAGAGATGTTCTCCATGGTGATTAAATTCAGGGGGTTTAATTTAGACCTGATTTATTTAAAAAAACCCCCAAACCTTAGCCCTTGAATGCTCTGATGATTGCTCTTTCTTGTGTTCTTAGGAATTGTGGTAGACCCTCGGCACCTTTCACTTGTGGCAGATTACATGTGTTTTGAAGGATTTTATAAACCGCTGAATCGTTTTGGAATTCAGTCCAACTCCTCCCCTCTGCAACAGATGACATTTGAAACCAGCTACAAATTCTTGAAGGAAGCAACAATGATGGGTAAATGGTTTAGTTTGACATACATTGCTGCAGCATTTCACATATGCTTTGTTTTCCACTTTCCAGTATTTTGAGTAATGCATAATTGCATTAGAAAAAATGCCAGAGGCTAAAATTTTAATTAAGCCCCTGCCTAGGAAAAGGTTCCAGATGTTTTTAATAAAATTCTGTCAGCTTAAATGAAGTCAGCTCCCACATGTAATTTGTGGGGTCTGCGACTCCTTTCTTTAAGAATTAGATAGGCATTTTTATAACAAACCTTAAGATGGTTAAGATTTGTTATAGCAAAGCCTTTTAACAGACTACTAAATATGCCTTCTGTCTCTACCATTAAAATTGTCATCTCTGCTTTGTTGTCATGTCTCTATTATAACTCCCATATTTTCATCTCTTCTCTAACCTTGCTATTTAGAATTTTATTGTGAGAACAGTCCTCCCGGTTGTTACTTTGATACTGCTTTTCTTCTGCTTTGTAGCAATTTACTCTCTTCGCTTTTTTCCTCAAACACAGACAAAGGGTCAGACTCGTTTGTCTAATGGTAGGTTTCTCGTGCTATTTGAGATGCCCAAGAGTATCCTTTCTGGCCTCTAGTTGCTGCTCTGGAAGGTGTAGAGATCACATGGCTGTGTGGATCTTTTAGGACATCTGAAACGGCACTAGCCATCTACATTTAGGAGTTCTATCCAAAAAACTTACACTTTAAGTCTGTCATTAGACAGTTTGCATGGTGGTTGGAGGCCGTCTTGGGCTTAGCGACCATGAAATGGTAGAACTCTCAATTCTCGGTGAAGTAAGGAGGGGGGGCAGCAAAACCGCAACCATGGACTTCCGGAGGGCAGACTTTGGCCTGTTCAGGACGCTGGTTGAGAGAGTCCCTTGGGAGACGGTCCTGAAGGGCAAAGGGGTCCAGGAAGGCTGGACGATCTTCAAGAAGGAAGTCTTAAAGGCACAGGAGCAGGCTGTCCCTGTACGCCGTAAGAAGAACGGGGAAGACGACCGGCCTGGCTGAACGGGGAGCTCTTGCTGGGACTCAGGAAAAAAAGGAGAGTTTACCGCTTGTGGAAGAAGGGGCAGGCGACTCAAGAAGAGTACAGGGATCTCGTTAGGTCGTGCAGAGAAGAAATGAGAAAGACAAAAGCCCAGCTAGAACGCAATCTGGCCGCTGTCGTTAGAGACAACAAAAAATGTTTTTAGAAATATATTAATAACAAGAAGAGAGCCAAGGAGAATCTCCATCCTTTATTGGATGCAGGGGGGAACATTGTCACCAAGGATGAGGAAAAGGCTGAGGTACTCAATGCCTTCTTTGCCTCAGTCTTTAACAGGCAGACCAGTTATCCTCAGGGTACTCGGCCCCTTGAGCCGGAAGACAGGGACGGCGAGCAGGATGAACCCCCCATAATCCAAGAGGAAGCAGTCAATGACCTGCTACGCCACCTGGATGCTCACAAGTCTATGGGGCCAGGTGGGATCCACCCGAGAGTGCTGAGGGAGCTGGCGGAGGAGCTCGCCAAGCCACTCTCCATCATTTATCAGCAGTCCTGGTTAATGGGGGAGGTCCCGGATGACTGGAGGCTTGCCAATGTGACGCCCATCTACAAGAAGGGCCGGAAGGAGGATCCGGGGAACTACAGGCCTGTCAGCCTGACCTCGGTGCCGGGGAACATTATGGAGCGGTTCATCTTGAGGGTGCTCACAAGGCATGAGCGGGACAACCAGGGGATCCGGCCCAGCCAGCACGGGTTCATGAGAGGCAGGTCCTGCTTGACCAACCTGATCTCCTTCTATGACCAGGTGACCCGCCTAGTGGACGAGGGAAAGGCTGTGGATGTGGTCTACCTGGACTTCAGCAAGGCCTTTGACACCGTCTCCCACAGCATTCTCCTAGAGAAGCTGGCGGCTCACGGCTTAGACAGGTGGACTCTGCGCTGGGTCAAAAACTGGCTGGACGGCCGGGCCCAGAGAGTTGTGGTGAATGGAGTTACATCCAGTTGGCGGCCGGTCACGAGCGGTGTTCCCCAGGGCTCAGTGTTGGGGCCGGTCTTGTTCGATATCTTTATCAATGATCTGGACGAGGGGATCGAGTGCACCCTCAGTAAGTTTGCAGACGACACCAAGTTGGGCGGGAGTGTTGATCTGCTCGAGGGTAGGAAGGCTCTGCAGAGGGACCTGGACAGGCTGGATCGATGGGCCCAGGCCAACTGTATGAGGTTCAACAAGGCCAAGTGCCGGGTCCTGCACTTGGGCCACAACAACCCCATGCAGCGCTACAGGCTTGGGGAAGAGTGGCTGGAAAGCTGCCTGTCGGAAAAGGGACCTGGGGGTGCTGGTCGACAGCCGGCTGACCATGAGCCGGCAGTGTGCCCAGGCGGCCAAGAAGGCCAATGGCATCCTGGCCTGTATCAGAAAGAGTGTGGCCAGCAGGAGTAGGGAAGTGATCGTGCCCCTGTACTCGGCCCTGGTGAGGCCGCACCTCGAATACTGTGTTCAGTTTTGGGCCCCTCACTACAAGAAGGACGTTGAGGTGCTGGAGCGTGTCCAGAGAAGGGCAACGAGGCTGGTGAGGGGTCTGGAGAACAAGTCTGATGAGGAGCGGCTGAGGGCACTGGGGTTGTTTAGCCTGGAGAAAAGGAGGCTGAGGGGAGACCTCATCGCTCTCTACAACTACCTGAAAGGAGGTTGTAGCGAGGTGGGTGTTGGTCTCTTCTCCCAAGTAACTAGCTTTGCTACCCATTACAAATGGGAAAAACTCTCAAAAAAAAGTATCGGAGATACTTTTATCACTGAATTCCTTTTTGTTGATGCTGTTTTATACCTTTTCTGGGAAGGTAATTTGGGTTTTAATGAATAGTATTGATTAGAATTGACTTAATTCACCTAAAAATCAGAAAGGAAAAGTGTAAATCTGGGGTGAAACTGAATAGAAGAGGATGTTTCTTGCACAGTTGCGCTCTCTCTCTGGATTTACATTATATCACATATTGACTTAGAAATAAGATAAGGTTTTTGCCAAGTAAAATGTAATTATATTTATGGATAATATTATGAATAAAGACGTGAAGTGCACACTGACAGAAGAGCACGGTGAATTGGCAGGAAAGCGACACTGATTACCAGTTACTGATTTCACCACAGTGGAAATCAAAGTCATAATGTGGATTGCAGCAGTCTGGATCTAATTTGCTTTCATGTAACTGATAACTTGACTGTACATTTAAAGAGATACTGCAAGGGTGCCCACTTATGGCCCTGATCAACAAGAAGCAAAAAAGGCGGCTTGTGACCACTACGCACAGCTAGTGTAAGAAGTGCCACTAGAGTGCAGGTGTGACCCAGCAGACTGTTGGTCAGCATTTAGTGTGCAGAGAGCACGCTTGCATCAGAAGTGAGATCCCTTTGGCTGTTAGCTCGAAGAATAATTCTTTGTTAGCGTCACATGAGCAAACAGGACAGTTATGACTGTTTTTTTTAATGATCTAACAAAGGAGCTTTTTCTTTTCTTCAGCTGACGCGCATTTAGGAGCAGCTATTTAATTATTCAGCCGTAGCTGAGATCAGAGCCGCAAGCACATGCCGTGCACTGTGCTATGATGCAGCTCCTCCCCCCGCCCCCTGTATGATAGAAAGCTCAGTACATTTTGCTCAGTAGAATAAAGATGACCCAAACTTATCAAAAGTTTTAACTGTTTTATTTCCAATCTTCCAACTGCTCTAACTACCAGCAAGCTGGAATTTTGTCGTTAGGATGAATGAAAAACAGCCTGGATGCTTATAAAAACAGCGAAAGCAAAACAGTCCTAGCCAGACATGTCATCTGGAGAGCTTCCAAATTTCTGTGACACTATTTCGCTACAGTGAGTAACCACAAAATCAAAGCAATTCATGGAATGTCTCTCCAGTGAAAAGTTCTCTTCGTATCTAGGCAGAAGGATTTAAAATCCACATCAAAAGGATTCACTCTGACAAAGGAAAAAGGCAGCAATGAAAAGGGAATCTTTTTGGTTTTGCCTCACTGATGTATTTTTTTAGCGATCTATTTAATCAGCAAAATGTGTTCACTGGAAGGTGAAGTCTGTTCTCTTAGAATTCAGAACGCGTTGTCTTTTCATGCTGAATAGGGAGGGTTTAATACTGTGTGGCCTAATTCTCTGCTTGCACAAAAAGATTGGGATGAAATAATAGTTGGGGTAGGAGGGGTAGGAAGAGTTTTGGACTCCTGCTCTCAGAAATACAAATTCAGTCTGAACAGTAGGTGGCAGTGCCTTTCTGAAACTAGAGGGGCTGGACCAGATGACTTCTTGCACGTAAACCAAAACTCTTTCTTTTCAGCACGGACCTTTGAGAAACTTCTGGAAACGTCCTAATACGATTTTGTTTGAATTCTGTTACAGGTGCCCATGATGAACTGCGATCCCCTTCTGCATGCCTAGTGGTTGGAAAAGTTGTTAAAGGAGGGACTGGTTTGTTTGACCTCAAGCAACCCCTCACATAGTGTTTTGGTTATAACTTAAGGATTCTGACTAAAATGTTCATCCTAAGAGATGCGTATGCTCTACCGCTATGCAACAAGGGCACGTACTGTGTCCCCAGTCATCTTCCCTGTGCCAACAGGTTTGTTAATCTGGATACCTGATGAGCCTAATCTATTTAATGAGAATGTCTGCACCTATAGGAGCTATCCTTTGATCCAAAGAACCATTCATTTACTGTTCATTAATGCAAAAAATGAAATTATTGGCTTACATGGAAAAGAATAAAATGAAGGAGACCGTCTGGGTCTCAAACAGGCCGTGCAACAGCTGTGGCAGACAGAAGTCAAAGCAGAATCTGTTTGTGCTGTCTAATTTTTGTGGGGCAGAATCCCGTCGGGGTGGGTAGTGCCAGTTGCCACGCGGCTGTTACGTGGCAAATTTCCAGTATTGGAAAGAGCATTCAGACTCACGGGTGTAGCTGGGCAGCGCTGTGCTGAAGCTTCAACATTGTACTGAAGCGTCTGTGTTTGAGGCATATCCTCTTCTTTTCCTGTACTTGCGTGCACTGCCATGACTTTCATAAGCTTTAGAGGATGCATTTTCCTATTCTGCTACTTCATTTTTTAAGAATTATGTGTCTGTGACACAATTGTTGAAGTTCTTTATTAGCCGAAGACGGGAATTCAGTTTTTGTGGTTTCTATAGGCATTTGCCAATGCCTACTCTTACGACTTCTTTGTACGAAACAGATCTCCGCACAGTGAGAAACCTGACATTTGATAAAGATTTATTCCTTCAGTGGCAACGTGAGCTGCTGTAACAGTGACTACACAAAAGACTCCTGTTAAGAATTACCGAAACAGAGTTTTTTATCTTTTTTTGCTTAAATATTCTGTATCAAAGAGGATATTTAATAAAGGACACTGTGAAGAGATATTCTGAATGCCCTATTATGTGGCTGTGTTACCAAGGGAATTTTGTCATGTGACCAACAGCCGTCGCTTTGACTCTGATGGCTGTTAAAAATCATGTAGCCGAGAGCTGTTAGCCACTCTTCAGAAATCAGACTTTCTTGTTTATACATTTGATTTTAATCAGAATGCAATGCGCGCAAGTAGTTAAAATTCCTCGGAGCTTGCTCACTGCCATCTAGGCAAGCTTTCTAACAGATTTCAACCCCTGATCATTCTCAGTGGTACCTCTAAGCTAGTGGAAAAGCACCAGAGCTCACTTAGCCAGCTGAGGAGCTCCTACTTCCAGTGGAGCTGTGCTAAAGGGGATCAGATCAGAGAGTGGGAGACGTTGGCTTGGGATTGTGAAAGAGCCTCTGTGGAGTATCTTCATGGACTTCATTCTGCCTCAGCCCCTTAAAACTGTGTCAAATGTACTGCAAATGGTGCTGAAGCTTAACAAATGCATTAGGCCGGTAGCTCTCCAGTTTCACTTTGCAAATCTTCATAAAAGATTTCCTTGTGTCCTTCTCCAATCTTAGCACCTGCTATGTATTTTTCAAAAACATGTCATTCTGCGAACAACCGGCAAAGAATTAGTTGGGTACAGTTTCGCAAATGGTTATATGGGAAAGAACAAACGTGGTAACAAAAAGACTTTTAATTTCAGGCTACGGTCTGTATTGTTACAGACCATTGGCTGAGAAAGGTCCCTAAGAGGTATTCACCGTCCCGCAGTGAAGAGCATCGGTGCCACATTTTCTGTCTGGAATTGCGGCATCCTTTAGTTCTTTAAAGAGTTTGACCCAAATAATTCATTCATCCAAGTGTTCGTATCACTTCTCTGTGAAGCTTAGGAGGTCGCTTTGATTGTGTCATGATAATGATTTGTCCTCACAGTTATGGAGCCATGAAATACAGGAAAACTTACTAGTCTTATATTTTGGCATAATATACCCACATACAAATTCTTCATATTTGAAATGTGCATATGTGAAATTATGCTGTGCCGCAACTGAAAAGAGATCGAGTCTCCTGAGCAACTTGACGTCCTTTTCTAGGCACCGGCTCGCTTTTCTGTTGCTCTCCGAAGCTCCTGAGCCCAGTGTTGCCTGTCGGGATCCTTCTGGCAGGCTTGCTTGCTTCTTCAGCGGTGAGAAGAACTCCTGTGCGGTGGTGGGGCGGCAGTCAGCCAACATGCTTTAGGGGGGCGAAGGGGGTGGATGCTAAATGAGCGGGACAGGAAAGTGCCTATAAATATTACATAGTCTTGTCTTGAGAAAACGTACTGAAGTGACTGTCCTTTGCTTTGCACCACGTTGTGTCTCAAATTGCTGTTTCTTGCTCCCTGCAGAATCGGCTGTGCAGGAAATGGTGATGAATTCAGTAGGTGGTTAGTCAGTCCTGCTCCCAGGTTATCTAATACTGATGATTCTTTAAACAGAGCCATTTGGAGAATGTGCTCTGGCTGTGGCAGGATGAGCCAACCTCCCCTTTCAGTTTTGAGTTGCCTTTAAAATTTAGGCACAGGCCAGGATCCGAAAAACTATTCTGATCTGTACTGAAAGAACTGACACTGTAGGGAAGCCCCTAACATTACAATTCAGATCTCACCTAACGTCTGCTCAGGAAAACAAAGTAGGTGGCTGTTCATGGACAAAAGTGATAGGGGAGAGAGCACGGCAGGACCTCAGGTGAGAGTCCGCGTCTCCAAGGCTGGAGAACGGTACGTATTTTGGCATATAAATGGGCTTAGTTTGTACTGTGAAGGAGAGGCAGCTGAGGTAGCAATTACTCTTAATCCGTAGCGTGAGCAGGTTGGCTTGGGCATCATCTAAACTGCCCTTTCTGAGATGAGAGGAGTTTTGGTTTGCTTAAAATTCACATGTGTGCAGAAAATGGACATGGTAGAAACATCCTGCTTCCTGTGGTCAGAAAACTTCTGTTTCTTTTCACGCAACATGTACCTCTATCCAGCTAGATCTGTGTTTTGCAGTTTCTTTCTTGTTGCCTTCACCGATTGCTGTCACTGCACGGTACTTTTTGAGGAAGTGCAAGCTGCCTACCCCCAAACACAGTCTGGGAGAAGGCTGCAATAATGGATGGGGCTCTTGCTGCTTTGTAATTACGTAAAACAGATAAATGGAGTCAGTTTTGGCATAAAGGACCCCAAAGAGCTGGCAGTAGATGTGATTTCATAGAGAGGAGGAGATCATGATTGAAAGGCCAGAAGAACAGGCTAGAAAGCCCCTTTGGAGTGTGAGAATGGAGCTTTGCAAATACTTAAATAAGATGGGAATTCATAACTGGGACTTCCTTTTTCTTTTTTCTCCAAGTAAGTATCTTACTGCTCTGTATCAGAATTTGGTGTGATTTTTTGCTGCTGAGGAAAACTCCTGGTTCTCTCTGGAGGCAGACCAAGCTCGACTACTAAGAAGTAGTGAAGAAACATGTCAGATGGCACTGAGAACTCTTCATGCTATTTTTGACTGTTTTCTGCAGGATCGCTTTGAATGCACGCTATTTACAAGTCTTCTGTCAAGTATCTTTGACTTCATGACTTCGGCAATTATAAAAAATAATGCAAAACGAATACTAAATGGTCAAACCTTGTGGTGATTTCCTCTAGTTTGTGCACGTGTGCTGCATTTCCATCTGTAGGCGATTTAGAAGTTGGATGCAGTGCTGGCATTGGCCATGTTCTTAATGCTTCTTCCCTGGGAACCATCCCTTCTCTTAGCTATCTGCTGCACTGTAGGGTGCCAAGATACCCTGCGAAACGTGGGAGGAATGAGAGAAGAAAAGGTAGCTTCCAAAATTGCGTGCTTTCTATGTGTTTTCTCTGTTAATAATAGCAAACGATCTGTCAGGAAAGCTAAAGGTTAGAAGCTTGACTGAAAGTGCCCTCCAGGAAGGGGCTGGTTAACGTATGCAGCTATGAAAGCTGGGCGGAGAGGCTTTTTTAAAGCTGTAATAGGAAGGAACTTGGAGTTATTCAGCCAGAAAGGGAGGCAGTGATTCTTGTCTTCTGGTCATGCATACTTTGGCAAGCAGGGCGTATATTGTGGTTTTTATCCTGTTTGTGTGGTACAAAACACCCACTGGCTGATCCAGATTTGTTACCTGTAAGATAGGGATAACAAATCTTTTCAGTACGTTGGTAACGGTGAATCAGGTTGTATTTGCACAGCACTTGGAAAGCGAGTTACGTTCAAGCTTAATAAATTGTAATAGAAGGCTTGTTCTTGGCAGTAAACTTTAAAAAAAAATCCTGTCAGGCAATGAGAATGGATACAAATAGGAATTAGTGCTTCTTTCATCTCAAAAGCAAAGCTAAATATTAGAAGACAGGGAGCAGAAAAGTTTGCTTCGCCAGATCCTTGGTTCCCATGTTGTTATGCTTGTGTAGGTCAGTAACCAAGCAGTGGCAACAACGCAGCTCGAAGAGATCTTTAATCATTCGGAGCCTTTCTGGACAAACCACTTGAAGCTTACCACGAAGTATTGAAATCTGGAAGCTACCTCATCTGCTGAGGAGTTTGGCAAGTACAAGGGCATGTGACACCTCAGGGACACTTCAGACAAGGTCAGATTGTGGTGACCGGGCCATGCTCCCGGTCCCGGCTGACTGCAGGCGGATCAAGCCAAAGCAAAACCTTTGTCTTCTCTGGGATTAGGTCAGACAGGAGAACTTGGGAACATCGCCCGTAAGAGTTGAGATCCAAAAAGCGTTTTGAAGGTTTCAGTGTTGAACAGGGCAGTCTTTATCTTTGGGGTGGATGTGAAGGCTGGGGTCTACAGGTGACGACTGTGACGACTGCGGTAGGTGAGAATGAGATCTGCCTCCCCCAGCTTGCCGCATGGTAACCCATTAACTTGGCCAGCAGGGAACAGTGGAAACTGCGCATCTTCAGTCCCTGCTTTTCCTTGCAGTTTATGTAGCACACTGAGCAGCAGAGATGATGCTTCACCCTGAAGGCCCCCAAGTTTTGTTTTGTAGGTAAGTGCATGATAATATAACTGAAAGAAAGCAAATATGACTTCTTTCAAAGTATGGCCAGGGAAGAGGAGGTGAACCGTGTCCTGTTGTGCCCATGAGCCTGGTGTTGAGGGCAGCCACTGAGGACACAGGAGACCTGCTTTGGGCTCTCTGCAGTGCCCTGAGGGGCTTCAGACCCACCTCCTGAGCGGCCTAACCACCAGCCCGGGACAGGGAAACTTCAGTTTTCCTGCTCCGAAACTCCTTGCCGCTGCTGGAAGTAATGTGCTGTTTGTAGGGATACGGGAGGGAGGAGGTCAGCTCCATTCCCAGGGGAAGGGAGGGGAAACTAGGGCTTTCTTGGAAGACCAGAGAAACCTTTCTCCTAGTGTTTGTGCAGCCTCATCCAGAAGGGCAGAGAGAAATCCTGCCTCAAAACAGGATTGCAACTCTCTCTTCAGGATTTAAGGCATGATGTGAAAGATAGGGGTTGTAAGTCCCTCAGGCAAAAGAGGGTTATAAAGCCCTGTGTTATGGATGAGCACTGTAACCCCCAGGTGGGGCAGTCACGCAGGTCCTTCAGCGTTGCCTTTCTAGATCGTTTCTGATTTGCTCTGCAGTGCGGTACGGGTTTGGTGAGGCCTGAGGATGCTCCCGGTGGGAGGTGGACACCGGTAGTGCAACGCCCAAGCCTGGATGCCAAGCTGGAGGTGTACGGGGGTATAATGGGGTGCTCAGAGTGCTGCAGGGTGAGAAATCAAGGTACCTACAGAGCTCCGCTGGCTGCAGGGTCAAGGGGCAGCTAAGCAGAGGTTTTCAGGAATGTTTTCAGGAATGTAAGGTTGATCAAGGGAGGCATCGTTAGCGCATCCTCCACGGAGGCCTGCGCCGCTGAGCTGAGCTGTTGGCCAGAGCCAGCCTGACAGCCCGTTCCTGCTCCTGTTGCAGCTGGTGCCGTCGAGCCAGGATTAAGCAAGCTGCTCGTTAATGATGTTTTACAGTTTTCTGGCTTAGATCCCTCGAAAGAGCTGACTGTCCAAATTGCCCTGGAAAAGTTTAGGTCTGATCACGGAGCCGGAGACGATGTAGAGCTGTTCCCGTTTTCCTGGGGGCAGCGCGCTCTGCCAGCTTTGGGAAGGTAAATGATCCCCCTCGGCGGGGCTGCCTTGAACCTGGTGGGGCTGCGGCTCGGTCTGTAGTAACACTGCTGCCGTTGTTTGGGTTTTGGAGCCTTGCCTAGCACTACAGAGATAATAACGAGAGATCAAGAAGTAACAGTGAAGCATTAACGCAAACTGCAATAAATACAGAGATGCATTATTAATGGGACATTAAAACTGAAACGGCAAGTTGAGCAAATCGGATGCTGACAGTACCACAGCTCTGCAGAAAAATCCCAGGGCTGTACCTTGGGAAAAAATCAGTGCTCTGTAAAACACTTCAGTAGAGGGTTCTTCTGCTTTCTGTTATACCGTATTTCCTCTGCCTGGAAGCCTGGATTATTTCTGGAAGATGCGGAATTTGAGATGTGTTTTAGACCCAATAGCCTCGTGAATGTAAATAATGCTACAAACCAGGGCAGTGCCCTCAGCCTCCCGTGGGAATCAACTGCGACTTAATGGATCTTCTTTAATTTTGGATAAAGCTACAGAACTGAATTTTTACGAGAGTGGAAAGACAGCGGAGTCTGAATTCCTGCTCTTGCCAAGCTCAGGCTGGGCAGGAGTTTGAGGCTGGACCCAGACTGGTGCTAAGTGAGGGGCAGCAGCAGGGAGCGCCCGTTTCATCTCGTCTTTGCACAAACATCAGCGCTGGGGACAACATTACGTAATTTTACCGTAACCGAAGCTCAGGCAGCAGCTCTCATGCTTTGCCTCATGTTTTGGGGCCAGGCCAGGACTCTGGCCGGAGAGTGTTGCTGAAACAGCTCTTTTAAGGTGCTGATGCATCCACTCCTTCACCCACCGGGCTGCGGGTCTGCTCAGCTGTCTCTGGTACAGCCAGATCACTACGAGCTCATCTTCCTTCATCGGAGACGGAGCTAATGCCCGCGCACGTGCTCCAACTTAACAGGCCAGCAGCAGCTGGGTGACACAAAGCACGTGGTGGGAGCATGGACAGGATCTACCCCTTTTACCTTGACCCGTGGGTTCTCATTGACCCAAATCTTTGCTACTGAGTGGCTTCAAGTCTCTGCGTTCGCCCCTTGAAGCCGAGTCCTTCCCAGGCAGTGCTTTTGCAGGCTCTCAGCTTTGCCCTTCACTTGCAGAGCTTTCGTAGGCATTGCTTTGGCTTGCACAAACGACTCTTGCAGCTGACGCTCCAGCAAAGCCAGACCTAGCTGTGTCCAGCTTAACTGCGTTCCCCCCCTGCATCCCCATCCCCGGCACCCCATTTTCCCAAGAGCCTCCCCCTTGCTTGGTGGCGATCATCCTTTCCAAAAGCCCACGATGGCGTTGCCGCTCGTCTTCCCCATGGTTAATGTTGGCTTGCCCAAGTTGCTGGTGGGGCTGGTGCTATGGGGAGGGGGAGTGTCGTGTCCCACGCTGCTGCCAGGGAGGCAGGGGATGGGCATGGGTTGCTGCTGCCTTCCCCTTGTGCAGTGGCGGGGTGTGCCCTCTCTGCCCAAATGCCTCCCCTGCCCGGGATGTGTGTCTCTCCCTCGATACTGAAACCAGTCCCTCCCTTCCTCGGCTGAGTGGCCTGTGACCGCAGAAGGTCCCTGCTCCTTCTTGGCTGCTGACACCAGCTTCTTCTTCCTTCTGTCTGGGGAAATTCCCTTGCTTCAAATTCAAGGAGCTGAAATGAATTGGGTTTGTTGTTCGGGGTTTTTTTTCCTCTTTTCTGCCAACATCTGTCATCCCAAACTGTTTCCACTCTAAGCTATTTAAGGGAATGAGTCTCTGCTGGTTCATTTTGAGGGTGGGATGGGAGACCAGCACAGAGAGTGTATGACCGACAGTGCGTCCACCTGCTCAGGCCATGGAGCGTAAAGCCAGGCTGGGGTTCATCCATTGCAGCTAAATCCCGACATCACAGCCCAGGGGCTGCGCCGCAGGGATCTGTGTTTCCCAGGGCCTCTCTGACTGAATTTAAGTGGCAGCTGGGACTTCGTTCCGCGCAGTCCTACAAAGCCATGCGAGGCAAATGTTTTCTCCTCCCGGGATTTGTGGGTATTTTTTAAAGGAAATGTTTAAAAAGGGATTGAGTTTTCTTCCTGGAAATGCTGAGTTGTTCCAGGGAAGCAAAGCTTTCTTCACCACAGTGAAAGGGGTATGCAGTCGGACTCCTGTGTACTGCATCGTCTATGCAAGAAGAACTGATCCTTTAAAATAAGGTTTTACAGACGAGAAAGCGGAAGGTCAACACAAGGAACACAGACGTCCTGAAGAGTTGGTTTGACTTCAGCTTTTCACCTCGCTGGGTCACCAGAAAAACCCCAGACAAACCCCAGAGCGTGATATGTCAAGCCAAGAGAGAGGTGTTTTCCTGGCATAACAAAACCCAACATTCTGTTTACAGTCAACCAAAAGATTTCATCTGAGCTTCTGCTTAGGGGAGTTATGTAAGATACCCACAATTTTTGAAGTTATTTTAGATGTGAAAAGAATAAAATAAACCAGCCAGTTTTCAACATTTGCAGTTCTCTCTGATTTTTTTGTCCTAAAATTATTTTCTAAATCCTGCTTAAATTAGTGGGGGAGTCTTGTGGATAAGAGGGGGTTTATTCACTGCCTGAAAAACCATTTGAAAAAAGTTCACCTACAATTAAATAAGGAAAACTTGTGATGGGTGTACACTCCTAGGGCTTAAGTCGCTTTGAAAAACACAACTTGCCTTTCTCGAGACTGAGAGTCCCTCCTGGCGAATTGATGCAAAACATCTTTGTCAGGATCAGTCAGAAATCCTGTGCTAGAGCCAAACACCCACCCAAGGCATCCGCCTCTTGCTAATGCCTCATTTGAACCATCGCCTCCATATTTACTTGGGGGCCATCTCGGGTAAGTGAGGGTTTAGGGAACATGGAGATGTGAAAAGTGCTCCCGGCATGTCTTTTCCTTCCTAGAGTCGGAAGCATCATCTGAGAGTCACCCCATCCTAGGTGCACCTGACAAACGCAAAGCATCAGCTCTATGGCATGTCTCTGGTTTCCTAGCAAAACCTCACGCGGCTTAAAAAAAGAGTTGTTAGACTTGGTATGGTTGAAACTGGTGTGAATTTAGATGGGTATCTGTCAAAGAGTGTATTTACAGTGGCTGTTTGGAACAACAGGCTGAGAAATCCTGGATAAACACAGCGAGTTAAGCAGTACCAAGGGGAGAGAGGGAAGGGGAAAGGACCAGTGAAGTCCTGTCATGCCCATTAAGGCCAAGCCTGCTGGTTTTAATATCTTTAAGGTGGGGTGAAGGTTACTGCGTCACTGCCAAGCTTTTTCCACTGTGTCAGAAAAACACATCGGCAGTTGACCCTTATGTGCACTGGGAAAGAAAATGACTTCTTAACTATGCATCTTTGCAGTGATACAGCTACTTGCCAGCCAACTAGTAATTAATTACCTCAGTGCATGACCCGAAATGCAACACAGTCTGCAGCATCCAGCTGTGCTCCACTGCACAGGGGGCAATGCAGTGGGGAGCTTTAAGCCCTCATGGGCGTTCTCGTGCTATGGTTTGCATTGTTTTTTTTTCTGGCTCAGTAGCAGAAATGTCACTGTTTTTCTTGCTACATTATTTAGTGGCTGCTTCTGGTTAGCTGAAGACCTGCCTACGTCAGTGCCGTAGCCTCAGGTCAGGGCAGAGTATCTCACCCTTCGCTTCCATAGAATGGTTTGGGTTGGAAGGGACCTCTAAAGGTCATCTAGTCCAACCCCCCTGCCGCGGGCAGGGACATCTTCAACTAGATCAGGTTGCTCAGAGCCCCGTCCAGCCTGACCTTGAATGTTTCCAGGGATGGGGCATCCACCACCTCTCTGGGCAACCTGTTCCACTCTGGTCTTGTTACAGGTTGATTTAATGCAATGAAGCTGGAGCAACTCAAAGCTTCCACTAAGCAAAACGGAAAAGCCGCGTGGTTAAAGCAAATGTTTTTAATGCTCACAAGATCTGGGCTCTGTTCCCAGCTCAAATGCAGATGTCTCATGGTCTCAGACAAATCACATCACGCCTCCATGCATGGGGGGGCCTCACTGGCGAGGCAGTTGATACTTCTTTAATACAAGCACTTTGCAGCACCCTGTGAGATCTGCCAGCAGAAGCCACTGCTCCTAAATAAAGGCTCATAAACCCATTTCCTGACTGCTGTCTACTTTTGCTTCAATTCTGATCTCCTCAAAGACATGAAATGCTATTTTTCTTAACTCTGAAAGCCCCGTGCAGAGCTTCCTGGCACTTTTGAGTCAGCCCTTGTTTCAGCACCCTGCAAACCCCAGTCATCTTTTTTTTTTTGACCAGCGTGGCAAGAAAAGAATTATGGTTAGGAAGTAGCCTGTCCAAACTGTACTTATTATATTGTCCTATTAAAGACAGAAGAGACCATAAGCATTTCTGTTTTCATCATGCACGAATCCTTCTGGTCCAAGGAAGAGAAAACATATCCTAGCAGAGAAGCTCTTTAGCCAGCTGTAAGCACAGCCTGTGCTTTTAGCATAAGGGTTCCCAGTCCACTTTCCTACCTCCTGCCCACAGGGAATCATCAAAAACCATCCAGACCCCAAGACGATGTATCCAAGGAGGACCCGGAGCTTGGGGTCCTCCTGCCTCTTTCCTGCTTGCATTTGCCATTCAATTTTGAGTCAGCTCAGAAAGCTTCCAGGGTGCATGATGCTATTTCTGCAAACCTTGGGAGAGTGGCGGAGGACTTGGGTATTTCCTTGGCACTGCATACGTTAGTATCCTGCAGACTGCAATCATCTTCTGCTCTGCTCTGACGAGAAAAAACGTGTTTGGGAAGCAAGCAGTCCATCTGAATGCAGTTTCCATCTGCCAGATAATCCCCTGCCGGGAGAGAGAGGTGTGATGATGCACTGAAGAGGTTTAACTCAATTCCCAGGCATCAATTACACTTGGTCTCATTAGTGTTTTACAGGCAATTACTCCTCACACTAAACCTTTCAAAAGGCAAAATACCCAGGAAACAACCAAGCCCCTGAGGGAGAGGACCAGGGGAATATTTTTAGGTTTCACCAGGCACTAGCTTAGATTTCTCGCAGACCCACCAGCCCTATATATAACATCGCTTCATCACTTAAAGCTTGACTTAGCGTCGCCTTGCAAGATGCTGGCTTAGATGACTTCTCTATTTTTTCTCAGCTTTAGCTGATGACTCCTGTATGGTGTGGAAAGCCCCAGAGCAGAAAGGGCCTACTTCCAGAACCAAACCGCATGGCAGGGGCACTTATTTTGGGGTTGTTTATAGGACTTGGGTGATGACTAGGAGCCAGGCTGCTGCATACAGCTGACGCTTTCCTGGGTGTGCTCTGATGCAGACCATAAGCACAGGGACAGGGTAAATGTCTCCAGGAACAAGGTTTCCCTGTATGAACCTGGGAGATCCCTGAGATAGATCCCACATGCTCTGCTAGATCACTGCCAGCAAATTCATCCCCCTCCCCATCGATCCGTAGGGCACGGTCTTCCCTAACCCAGGGCTTTTTTTTTCTCCCCTGTGACCTTTGCAGGGGTTTTGTTCCTGCTCTCACACCAGCTCAGGAGCCTCTCGCTATTAGGAGAAGCAGCGGTGTCCTCCGAGTTCAGGCATTTTCTGATGAATAGGACCAACCGCTACCACAAGCCCAAACCATCTTGAGGCTTTTGCACGTGGTTTAATAAAAGGGTTTTCAAGGTTTTTCAGCCAGACACACACCGAGCCTGGTGGCATTGCCTCCTGGGTGGGCACACAAGTGTCGAGTCGCATTTGAAACGCAACGGGGATCAAAGCGTGTTTGCTGGCCAGCTGTTCGACGTTCTGCAGGTGCTAAAAACTCCCCATTCACCTTTTCATTTCCTTCTCCGCTGGGGTAGTTTGGGGAGTGGTGTCCAGCCGATGATTTGCTGAGATGGTGGCACATGTTGAGAATGGGTAATGGTGGGCAGCCCCAGTACCGCTCCTCATCCTCCATCTGAGGGGCTTGGGGGTGGTTGCATACTGCAGATGTGAAGATTGATGGCTGGAGGTCATCCAAGATTTTGGGGGGGTTGGGGTTTTCTATCAGGAATATGCTATGCTCAGGTGTGAACCAGTGTGTATTTCCAGCACCTCTTTGATTACCCTGGGGAGAATCTGGATACAGACGTGAGCTGTGTGGCTTTACCCACCAGCGGAGCAATTCCACAAGCCTCCATGCGGCGGAGGCAGCCCTGTGAAATCACAGCTAGCCCCAAAGGTCTGGATGGCGAAGGAATTGAAATTTTCTAAATGTGCGCAGGGTCTGTGTTCGATTTTCCAGCTGCGACAGTTTCCCTCTCTTAAAAAGCCACAGTAGCAATAACTGTCACAGTTTATGTCATGTGGTGACAGGTAGTTTCTCTCAGAGGTCTGATTCCTTGAAAATGTTTTCCTTTTTGAAAGAGGAAGTTTCTTACTGTGATGGTTACTGTTAAGGACTTCAACATATGAACTCAGATCATTAAAGGCAGAAAACAAAGTAAACTCCAAATGTGTTACTTTTAAGAAATCGTATGGTGTCGGGCAGCCTCAGATGATGAATATCTGGGATCACTAATACTAAAAATAAGGAAACACTATATTTATTTAGTAGTAAAGAGCTTGGAAGCTGGAAAAAGATACAGGTGAATGAATGGAAGGAATTAATTAATAATTTGGGTTTCAGTGGGTTTCTTTTCAATGGAAAGATGGAAA
Source organism: Aptenodytes patagonicus (assembly GCF_965638725.1). Taxonomy (NCBI): domain Eukaryota; kingdom Metazoa; phylum Chordata; class Aves; order Sphenisciformes; family Spheniscidae; genus Aptenodytes; species Aptenodytes patagonicus. The sequence goes on from NC_134952.1 coordinate 6,535,066, forward strand.
TCTATTCCTGAGTTACCACAGGCCTTCAAAAAAAAAAAAAAATCAAACCATCAATCTGCGTTGTAGCCAGGGGTATATCAGAGCTAGACCATGTCCTAGGCCACTTTCGTGACCACCAACCTCCTGCTGACAGTTTTGACCAAGACGTTCTGCTACCCGTTGCCTTCCCAAGCCACCCCTGCCCTGTCCACTGCTCTTACGGCTTCTGGCTTGGTGGGAGCTGCCAGGAAGGTGCCTTTCCCAGGTACGGCTTTTTTTTTCCTGCTTGGAAAATCTACTGGCGCATACTTGAATGGCAAATGCTGGCGCAGCCCCGAGACTCGAGCTCTGGGGTACACCACTGGGGAGGAGAAGGTCAACGTCCACCCTCTCCACCCTCCCCTTCACTTGCTGGGTGGGCACTGGGTCCGCCTGGCTCTCAGAGGTGGCCAGGCCTTTGCACCCCAGTGCGAGGTGAGAGAGTAAATAATTGCTGGAACAAAATGCCAGACCCTGAGGTGAGGTTTTACTGTCTGGAAAAAATCAATACATGGGATTTAATATCAGAGAGGCACGGTGGTCAGCACAGCTCTGTCATTGTTCTGCATAGCATTGGCCAGAGAGGGGAAAGCAAGGGCTGGAGGACCCCAACGGAGATGTCCTGAATTCCCAACGTCCCTCATCCCTGGTACCTCTGTGCCTTCTTCAGTCTCCACCTTTAAACATTTCTGGCCGCATCCCCATCCTTCCCACCACCTCTTGGCACATTTCCTGTGACCCAGGCATCACCCCCAATGGTGCCTGTCTCCTTTTTTTGGGCTGCAAGTCAACACGTGCTGAGGGTAGCGCAGATCTGCAGCTGATTCACCCACTGCTGATTTAGCCCTAGCTGCTGTTCATGAATTAAACCCCCGAAAACCCACGTCTTTCCACGCCTTTGTCAGAGCTGGTTGAAATGACCTCCTAGACCTAAAACATGCCGGGGCTGGGAGCTCACAGAAGCTGTTTTTGAAGACGAAACCAAGCTTTTAAAAAAAGAACCAAACCCAAGAAGCGATGAGGATTTGATACTGGCTTAATGCAGGGCTTAAATGTCACCACTAAGTTAGTGCACGCCATGGGTGGTGCTCAGCAGGGAGGAGAAAAGGGAAGATGGAGCAGAGGAAAGTGCCTTTAGAAAGGGCTGTCTGCTCCCACTGTCCCGCTGCCAGGCTGGATACCAACACAAGTAGCTGCGTTAACTTTTTAATGCATATAATACATATAATAGTTATTTTTATATATATTAATATATATGTTATTCAATAATACTCTTTCAGGTATGCTTCAGGCAGGATTTCACACTGCTAAACCCCGCCGTGACGAGCAGGGGTGTGATCAGAGCCAGCCCAAACCCATCACCTTGCTTTGCAAGCAGCGTGTGCCCGACAGAGCAGATCAAAGGGTAGGAGGGAACAACGAGAGTTGCTTTTTCTCCTCCTCTCTGTGGGTACCTGTGTGCAGGACAGCAGGGCCCCAGTGTCCCCCATGCCCCCGCAACGGCCGTGGGACATCCCCATGCACAGCAGGCTGTCTCGGAGAGGGGCTCTGCAATCTTAAATAAAATCTACTCCTTCGGCTCATGAAATGGGGACACTGTGACTAGCTGACATATAATTACATATTGTAAGTAAAGCTGACAACAAATTACAAATGAGCAGGCAGAATTTGGAGCTCTTCTCACTTCTCAGAAGCAATGCCTCGTTGCAGGGGGCTAGGACTTTGCTTTCCCTTCCTATTCCAACCTGTTCACTCACTCTCCATCACGCTGTGCTCCCCTGTTTTTCTCCGGGTTGCAGGTAGGAGTGATGGGGCGCAGCTGGGAACGTCTCCGGTGACAGTTCATGGTCAGCTTCTGGCGGGTGCCAGCCCTGAAACGTCAGGCAGTTTGCATGTAGCTGTGACTCTCAGTTCTCAGGCTTAGGAATACAGTGAGGATGATTACGTGCTATTTGTATTGCACCACGGTATTTTTAAAAGCCCTACCTCTAAGCTGAGATACAAACCCTTCTTCCTTATGGCTATTAGGGAAGAGACACACACTGCTTTCTCGTGGATCCTTCCTTTTTTAAAAATTAATTAATTTTAAATTCGTGCTGTGGTCGCTTTTTGTTAGCAAAAGCGTAACAGGCTATCTCCAAATCACTGTCTTGAATGTATGTATGTATATATATGTAACAATATATATGTATGACAATATATATATTTTTTGATGTACCACTTCAACTTTTCATGAAAGATTTAGATGCAAATAATATTCCTGATGAGCAAATCAGAATAGAATTGTTGGACCCATTGATCCAGCTTTAAACAAACTGTGCAGCTGTGAGCATGCATACAATTATGCATATAAATACAAATAAATAGGAATGAGTCCACCCAGTAATGAAGAAGTTAATTGCAGTGATCTCTTTGCAGAGCAAGAATGACTAACTATTCGTGCAAATAATGTCCTTGACATTTGCCTGAACATCTGCAAGTACAATTCCTTTGACATTGTGTGCAATGAGACGGTTATATTCATGGTGCCTTTGCAAAGCCATGAATGAGCAGTTGCGAAGCACCGAGACCGATGTCCCCACAGCACTGCACATGTGGTTGTCTTTACATCCAACTTGAAAAACAGGCAGAGCAGGGATTTCCTTGGAGAAACTACTGCTGTCGCTTTTCCAGCTCTTCTAAGGATGGAAAACCAGAGTCTTGAGTTGGAAAAGACACATCCCAGTGATGGAAAGCTATGAGAAATGCGATTTATGAAGAGATTTAAATGTTGCAGCTGGGAAGTTTGGCTGGGGGCGGAGAACAAGCTGATCCAACCACCGACAGAAAAGAGATAAAAATCACACAGAAGTACTTTTTCCCGAACACTTATTTGGCTGAGAATTCAAAACCACCACAGTTCTGGGTTAAAGAAATTAATTATTGACTATTTATTATGAAAGATTCCTTCTCCAGTCCAACTGCTTTCAGTGGAGAAACATACACCTGAAAAATCATGCAAAGTTTGACCTGGGAAATTCTGGCTTACCCCCCAAATCCAGCTTTCATGTGAAATGCTCAGCCAGAGAGGGCTGGGTGCACCACGGGGGCAACCTCTCCCTTCCCCTGCTGCCGCTCACCTCCCTGTTCATTCACCCTCTGGCCCAGGTGCCAGATGAATGAATTCCCAAATTCCCATTCCTTTTCTGCCCAGATTTTTTTTTAAATAGCCGCCGAGCATGTGGGACTCGATCCTTGCCCTTTGAGCACCCTCCAACCCGGTGGCAGCGCTGCGGCTCTCACCCAGGCAGTCCATGCTCCGCCTTCAGAGGATGTTGGCAGGAAACAGCTTTAACCACATAAAAGGAAATGATTTCACACCCAGCAGTCATTAAACCGTATCTCTCCTTGCCACGAGATACGTTAGCGATGAAAAGTCTAAAGGGGTTTAAGAAAAGATTAGGCCTGTTCATAGAGGAGAGGGTCCTCGGCAGCTCTGGGGCATGCTGGCCTATTTACAGCCTCCGCTTCAGGAAATCCTCAAATTTCTTATTGCCAAGATCTGAGAAAGAAAAACTGGGAAAGGATCACCCTCTACCTGCCCTGTTTTTTTAATGATGCTGTTGGAGAGTGATAGTGGGCTATGGAGATTTTTGTCCTGACCCAGCATAGCTGCTTTTATGGGATCGTCAGACCAAACCCCTGTGCCTCAGCCTGTCTGATATATGGCTATTTGAACCCATGGCTATGAGATATCAGGCTGATTTTATGGTGGTGTTTCACAACTGCTTGATACTGGCATGGTTAACCGGTTCAGGGCAATAGCGACTTGCCCAATCCAACAAGGATTTCCAGTGCTGCCAGGGAGCTGCTCCTGCTGTACCCCGCCCAAAGCAAAAGCAGTCCCTGCCCTTTGCCCCACACAAAAACCCAAAACCTTTCAAGTCCAGAGGTTGTTTCAATACTTTTTTTTTTTTTTTTTAGTACTTTGGCTGACATTGCGGGCAGTGTTGAAATGCAAGGAACCGTATCTTTGCTCAGTGGTTTTCCTTCCCAAACAGCTACAGCCACCTCTTGCTCTGGAGGAAGGTGAGTTTGCAGCAGGATGTCTCCATGCTGCGATGCACTGCCTTGGTCTCGCCTTCTGACTCTGGGGCATGCGACCACGTTATGGACCCTGTAGCCAGCAATGAGGTTTTCCTGGTTTTCTGAGCCTTCCCCTTGATGCCCATCATGTTTTTGCAGTGCCCCAGGGTTCAGCACAGCCTGTTATTTGGACAAGACCTCCTTGTCCAAACCACTGGGCTGGGAGACGTGCTGCAAGAGCCCCAGAGTTTCTGCCCAGTGGTCCTCGCAGCTTCTCCTCCCCATCACCTTCATCTCCTTCCTGACAGGTTTAGCTCTAGCCAGTTGCCCTTGTGTCAGAAATGCCACTGCTGTAGTCAGTCCTGGCTTGAGGCAGGAGGTGGGACAGATGATGTCTCTCAGTCCTTCAGCCTGATCATCTATGATTCTTCCCATTTAGGTTTTGTGGTCCATGGACTGGGTTATCACTGGCAGCGGAGAGGTGAATTTAGAGTGAGCGCTATCTGATGGTCCTCCCTGCCTCTGGATCCAACAGCATCCCAGTGCAGTGCTGGGGAGGAGCTGCAGAAGCAGGTGATTCTGGAAGCACTTTCCTCTACGTCATGTTTTAGGGTCATGAGGGTGCTTTCGCCTTCAGGTCCAACCTTTGCCAACTGTGCCATCAGGTTGTTGGCAATAAATGTGTACAATGCAGGGTGGTTCTTGCTTCAACAATTGTCTTGGTGGAGCAAAGCTCAGGCCTGAAGCAGGCCGGTTGGGTGTAGGCTGTCCAGAGGGCTACAGGCTAATGCTAAGGCTGCCGGCTCCGTCATAGCTAACAACACCTCTAGCGTGAAACAAGTAGACCAAACCCAACCAGGCTTGAGTCTGAGGCAGCGTGGTGGGAAGAGCTGTTTTCAAATTCAGCTAATTTCAGCCCCAGCATATAGGCATGCTCCAGTAGAGCTGGGCTTACCAAAAACATAAATTTAGGTCCAAGAGACCATCTGATGTCTGGCCATAAAAAATGATGACTTGATGACTCAATGAATTATTTTGCTCTTTCACCATATCTAGATTGTGAGATACATTAGCTAAACCAGCCGGTGCAAGTTTTCGAAATTGATTTTAAACTGACCTAATTAAAGCAGTAAGAGCACATAATGGAGATGTACTTAACCCAATTTAACCCTTCCTTAAATCAATTGCACTAGAATTTAGTCATTTGCAGGAAGAAGCTAAACCAATTTAAGAAAGAGTTAAGACAGGTTAAGTACCCTTGTAGTGCAGGTGTGCATTAGTTTAGACTAATTAAACTCTATCTAGTGCACGTTGTAATGTAGCCAGACCACAGCCAACGTCACCCAATAATACATGCTTAATCGATTCATGAATTCCAGCTATTAAGGCCAGAAGTGCCAATGACTGCCAAGCCATCGCCAGCCATGACATCTCATTTTGTTCCATCTACACTGCACCCACTACTTCATGTTAAAGTAAATTGGTCACGCTGAACTCATCTTCTATAGGAACTTGAGGGTTTTCTGCCCTAGCTTGTGATTTGATATTCTCCCATCCCATGTGGACACCACACGTGGCCTCCAGTTGAGTGATCTAACATGAATGCCCCATCCTGAGGACATGACAGCATGTGACAGATGTATGACAAGGCACGCAGTGTGAGAGAAGCCACTGGGCCCCGGGGAAGAGGGCAGCAGAAAGCCATAGGCTGGATAGTTTATTAAAACACCCCTTTCAGACAGCATCTGTCTCAATCTGAAGACCTCAGAAGACTGGGGAACACACTGGTGCAAACTACCCATAGCTACAGCTGCAAATGTCATCTGAGCTTCCCATCTGATTTAGTCCGGCTTCAGCGCACATTTACCAGCTCTTCCGCTGCCTTTTCTTTATGAGGGTTTTGCTTTTTTTTTCCTCCCCATGAAGGTATGTCAGCTTTTTTATCATTATAAGCAATGCTGCCACCCCTGACTAGTAATTGCTGTTGTTAATTGATAAAGACAAAATTATCTGTATATGGCAATGAGCGGGCTGGATGGGTGAGTGCTCTCCAAACCGCTAAGACTTCATTAATTAGGGGTTGAGTACATTTTCTGAGGGATGGATCTGAGTTTTGGAAGATCAAGTTGAAGGGACGGGGAAATCCTTGCAGTGTCACTCCACCCCTCCGAAAATGGCAGCTCCATCACTCATTGCCTCCTGGTTCCTTTGACGGACTGAATTCTCCTCCAACTGGTCCATAAAGGCACCGCCTCCAGTCCCCTCCTGTCCCCTCTCCAGCCAAGTATCATCTCTCTCTTCCAGAAAACACAAAGAGAAACAGAAAACCAAGTGAGAAGGAGAAGTGGTGAAGCCAGCAAGGATTTGCTAGGAGGCCAGGTATGTGGAGATAAAGGCCCAGGCAAAACAGAAGCAGGCAATGAGGGAGGAGGAGAGGGCAGCAGGCACTGGGGCACTCAAAACCAACACCACACACATACCTGCTGCTCGTCTCAGTAGGAAAGCACCTGGGCAGGTAACCGTGGCCAGCACAAGCCTGCAGACCATGCTCATGGCGATGAATCAGTGGCACATCAGGTAGAGCATCGCCAGGTGCAGAAGGGAACCCTCATCCTTGTGAATGGGATAGAAACCAGGTGGGAAGAAGGCAATTTGGGAGACAGTGTTAAGGGACGAGAAGTATCAGCAGTTCCTTTTACAAACTGTGGCACTGCTAGGGAGATGAGGATAAGCATTGGTCTACTCTGCTGTCAGAAGCAGTGCCAGGGCACCACGCAGTCAAATGAGGTCCTGGTACAGAGAAAACAGGTTCTGGTGGAGCGTTGTTCTTGTTTGTGAACAAAATGAACTGGGGACGAGGAAAGGACAGCGAGTCACTCTGCTACTGTGATAGTCCCAGAAACACAGCCTGGGGAAGGGGGATTTAAGGAGCAAGGCTGTCGCTGCAAGACTGGTTGCTCAATGCACCTGGTCTACAGCCAAAGCATGGAAGGAGACAGTAAACTACTTTCTGCCTGACCTACATTCTGCATCTGTTGTACAGCAGGACAAATAAAGCAGGCTGAAGGCCAACAGAAGGCACGTCCAGAAAGCTACTGGAACCGGGGCCAGGCTTGCACGGTGGTCTGTGCAGAGCAGAGCTGGTCGCACTGTGCAGGCTGGGAAGCAGCGTGATTAATGCAGAAGATGCAAACATGGCAGTAAAACCAGAGGGATGCTGCCAAGCAGTGATGAGGAAGTAAAGAGAATCAGGAAGGTGAGATTTCTTGTCTCAGTTGTACACTGAAATCTCCACATGCATTCTTCCAGTGCTGCCAGAGACTTAAAAAGTGGCTGTTATGTAAGCCAAAAATTAAACATCAGAGAACTGCATGTGCTCTACCTGGCAGGTCTGAACAAAGTGAACTCCTTCCTTAAGGAGGATAAAGATAAAGATAAGGTTGATTCTTTAATTACTTTTAGTATTATTTTCATAGAAACCACAATAACTGTTGGGGGGACCAAAAAAGCCAACTGCATTTCACAAGGAGCCCCACTGCCCCTAGGGATGCAACATCTCACATGCCCACAAAATGGGGAACAGAGAAGGATCTGGCCAGCTGTACTTAGAGCTTCAGGTAAAAGCAAGTGTGAAACAATGAAATGATCATTGGTATTAGATGTCAACCTGGCCTCACAGCTACGTCTTGTGGTTGCAAATATTTTTGGCAGTGTTATTGCAAGTAGACAGCCAGAGGAGCAAGACACTGTTCTATTGCAATAGACAGGCTACTCCCTGAGAACTCAGATTAATTTTTATACCTCTGCTTGCTGCTGCTGCTGCTGAAGAAAAGCTGCAAATAGGTGACTCACAGCCACACTCATGCGTGAGCCATCTGAAACACCGCATTTTTTCATCTCCAGTTCTGCAGATCTCTGTTACTATCCATCAGCGGCTGTAATGCCTAATTAAATGAGCTTTTTTTTCCATTTTCTTTCCCACTCTAGTCTTTTAATACTGTTCAACCTTGCTTAAGGCAAGGTCTGTGCATCTGCTTGCCTGACGTTGTTTATCTGAAATTTGATGCCGGTTTCCCTTGAGGTTCATCTGACCCAACCTCCAGGCCTGCCAGGGCAATGTGGATATTTGAGCCAGACGCTTTGGCCTTCCTCTTGCAGCAGCCAAGAGAAACAGGCATGTTTAAGGTAGGATTTACACTCCTTCACGCAGCAAGGTCTGCAGCGGGGTGAGGAGACCCCACGCTGTAAGTAGGAGCCCCACAATCATCCGTGACTCCCATCAAACATCTCCTAAAATCAGAGGGGACATTTGCAATGAGTTTTACAAGGGCTTTTCATTACAGGCTATGGTAGAAACATTTGTCAACATAACCACAGCACGTGCAGTTACCGCTGGGAGAAGATACTCCAGCAAATGCTCTGGGAGAGTCATCCCACCAATCTTTCACACAAAATAAAAAAGTCACAGAAAATACTTTCTCACTACCAAAGCTTAAAGACCGAGCCTGGCCCCTATGGCCACAGTGGTGGTGAATGTCCTTTGTGCTTCTTGTTCGTTATCTAACAGAAAATGAGGATAATTCACAAATGCTGCATTTCCTCTGAAGCCACTTCATCCTTGCGCTTGTTAATGCATTGCTTTCTAATGCTTTTAAACTAGTAAACTTCAAAGCAGTAAGTATTTAATAGTGATATAAGTGCATTTCCATTTGGGGAGGGAAATAAACTATAATGATGTGAGCATGTTTATACTAAAATATTTGTGGCTTTTCCTAGCAGGATGCCTCTATGAAAAAAAACCCCAAGCAAACAGAAAAGTTCATACCCCTAATTAAAGCAGTTATAATCTTTATAAGAGATTACAACACCAAAGGGCAGACTGACATCGCCAAAGTCCTACTGACAAAGCTTGCTACCGGTTGCCTCGCTTTCAGTGGTGCCATAAAACCTCCTGACAAGTGAGTTGGAACCACTTTCAGCGGAAGAACTGCAGTGTCATTCAGCTGCTCCGGCGCCTGTTGCGTTGTGGTATTGGCACCACCACTGCAGTGATGCTGCCATGCCTTAGCTCTGCGGCACTGGCTGCTCTGCTTGAATTTTTGAATGCTGCCCCAGCCCTAAAAAGGGAATTATTTATAAAAACTAACTTTAAGGATAGGAAAGGGCTCACTGGTCTCTAATCAGAGGAGAGAGAAAAGTCTGTAAGGGGGCATTCATGCAACCAGTCTCTCTTCCACCTTAATACTTCCCATAGGTTTTGGAAAGACCTCTCTTCCTGCTAGCATTCCCAGTGCACGGATTCATGGCCAGTTAAAGTTTCAGCTAAAAATAAAAATGCTTGGGTTAACCTTGGGTTGCTTCCTAGAGAAGGAAATGTCCTGGCTCAGCTCGGCTTGCCAGGGAAGGGAGCACTGCGGGCAGTGCCAGAGGGATTGAAACTGCTGTTTGGATAGAAGGGATGATGGGCAAAAAGGGATCTGGCAGGGAAACGGCAATGCTGGTGAAGGGGATGAGACGGCAGCACTGCTGGGGGAAAGGGAAAAGACAGGAAAAGCCCTGGTCCCTCTCTCAGGCTTGGTGCTGCAATGCAGGGCAGGAACGGGCAGCCTTTGTGGTACATTACAAGAAACTCGGTGACATCCTCTTCTATCTGCAAGGCAGAAAGCTCTCAGCAAAGCAAGGCAACATTTCGGTGGGGTTCCCGCAATGTGAACGTCTGTCAGGTTCACATGGTCCCAGAGTACATCAGTCCATCCTAAGTATTCACCATGTTCCTGTAGAACTAGTGTCCCGTAGTTGACAGCTCATGGAGATCACACATGTTATTATGCAAGGCTTAAAAATAAAAATAATATTCAAACAAGGTGAATAATAGCTTTTTTCATAACAAACATTGCAAAAATAACAAAATATGTTTCTCATTATGTTTTAAAACACAGCATCCTTCCCACAAATTATTTCTGTGGTTTCTCGTTCAACACTCTTCTTGAAAGCAAAGTCTAGACCAGCAGTATTTCCTCTAGCCCTGGCTACAGAGCTGTGTTTATACTTCTGGTTCACTAAGGCAGCGTCTGAACAGCCAGGAGCTCGCAGGCTTTAGCCACTGTCTCTCAGGAACAAACCTTCCAAAGATGCTTTTTTTTTCCAACAGAAATAAAAACAAAATGGAAACAAAAATAGAAGGAATAGACAATGCAAATTTAAGTCAAAGTAAAGACATGGCACAACACACTGAGCATCCAAAGCATGGAGAAGGTCCAAAGATGCCTCCGAGCAATCCTGCAACTGGGTTTTCAGGTTACATGCTTTTGCAGGAAGAATTCTCTACAAATCTATTACAATGTCAAAACCACGTTATTTCTGTTTCTCAGCCTGAAATGCCACATCTTAAGCAAGTCATTTGGCAGCAGCGGGAAGTGTAGAAATGGCATGCGTTTTGAACAGGCTCACCAGCCTAGCTGGCAAATAATGCTCTTCTCTGTTTTCAGCATTGATTTATCTTGGCCCAGGCATCTCTTTTGTTCTCTGGCACAACTTCAGTGATATTAGCGAGCGAGCGTGATTTAACGTTTGTACATTTCTAGGAAGAGCAGCTTTATTTCTTCTGTCAAGATAAGACATCTTCCACACGCAGGAAGTGTTGGTGGTCTTACTGCAGTGGAGAGGCTGGCAGGTGAGTCCACCCTCCAAAGGAGGGGTCCTAGAAGCACTGCTGAGCCCCCAGCTCTAAATGCACACCCCTGCCTCCTGCCTCTGTATTATTAGGGCAAGACATGGGCACCCACTGGCCCTTGTTGTAACATCTACCCAGATTTACAGAGAAAAAGTGAAAGGAACCTATTTTTCTGTGAGTGAGCTGTTGAACCAAAATACTCTGATTTAACAATGAGTTGGAGGGGCCTGCTTTTGATGAGTACTCCTCAAAAGAAAACCTGATCCTGACAATGGGGGGGGGGGAAGAACAAGAGAAAGAGAGAAAGAGAGAGAAAGAGAGAGAGAGAAAGAAAGAAAAATAAAGAGAGAAAGAAAGAGAGAAAGTGGGAGGGGGAGAGAGAGATGGTTTGGACCTGCTCAGAAGATGCTCTGGTCATGCGTGGGCTACATGTCTGACCACATGATGGCAGACAGAAGCACACAGACATCATGCGTGGTGGGTCCCAGACCACGCTGCCCTGCTGTGTTTGGCACAGGGCAGGGGAATGGAGACATTTGCTGGGGTAAATTTTCTGGAGAGGAGGGATCAGCTGTGGGATTTCTATGCTTGGTATGTGAGACGTGTCAGAACTGCCCAGTGCAGCCTGGATAACCCCCTGCTCTCACAGCTTCCCCTTCAGGCACCAGCGAGCAGCCTCACATCTCCACAGTATGAAAATGGGACTGTTTTGATCTGTCCCTCACATGGCCTTCATCTTGCCTCTTCTTTTTTAAGCTTTTTAATTGTTTTGTCCTGCTCTGATTCCTATTATGGCACAGTAAAACTGTGTGCTGCGGAGAGCACGCTTTATTTAATTTGTTATGCAGTTCAGAGAAGTAAAAGAAACTCTTCAATGACAGATCCTCAGCAGATCCTGAAAACCCTGCATAAACTCCTGACACGGCCAGGCACTATTTATTCACAATGTAACACAAAGCAGGACCCTGTCTGCCTATGGCACATTGTCAAAATATGCTCTTCACGCTTTCCGCAGCTGAGAAAACCCTTGATGGGTTCTGGTAATTGCTCTTGCGTCTGTCAGGCAACGCTAAATCAGCTCTTTCCTCCTCCTCATTATTCCTTTGGGCTCACAAAAAGCAGAGAAAATACAACACATGGCAATAGAAACAGAAATGTTTGGGCATGTTTGGTTGGTTGGAGGTCAATGGTTACCCTTCAGTGTCTCCCGTAAGCAAAAATCCCCCTGCTCCCAAAGCAAAGCCATAGACTTTGATTTCAGGGCGTCTCCCTGGGACCTGCCCTGCAGATGTGACTGCAACTCAGCAGTTGCAGCACTGCTGCCCAGTTATGAGTTATATATGTTATGTCCAGACAGAGTTAACTTATGACTATATATTAGGTAAAAACACTTTTGGGAAAGCATACACGAAAGCAATCAACAGCTTGCACGTCTGCTCAGTTTCCCAGATCCTATCACCGCCTGAAGAGACGCCCTCTCAGCCCTGGAGCAGAGCTAATAAGCACCTTCCCCTTCTACAACAACTTTACATCTTCCACATCAGCCTGACAGAGTTTGTGCCCAGCACCTGTAGCCTTAGTGCAGTCCTGTATTTTATCCATTTACTATCTCTGTGGCAGCTTAGTCTTACTCATAACAAGTTGCCATTCTGCTGCTCACATTAAGTAAGTATTTTTCGCCATGGCTCTCTGGCTCGTCTTGAATACAGCCCTGTACCAGAGGTGCTCTTGGAGGCTGCAGAGAAGAAGGGACAGTAAGTTTCTTTCAATCATGGTCTCGCTAGCCTCTTCTTTTTCACTGTTTTAATCACTGCATATCTGGTTTACCTCAAGCACAGCTGCTGTGAAGATTACAGTGGTGGTTTTCTCAACCAGCTGAATCAGTGAAGACACTAGTTCTGCTTTACTAAGTTGGCACCCCAGATTGGCTGTGTTTTGTGTGTCCGAGCATGGGCATGAACATAGGCTTGCCATGACTTAGCTGTAAAATACTAATGTATCTCATTTAAATGTACGCATGGGGTAACTTACACAGCAATGGATGAAGGTCAAGTCAAGGGATTGCTTGAGAGAACTTGACCCATACAAGTCCATGGGACCCGACAGGCAGCATCCATGGTGCTGAGAACTGTCTGATGTCCTTGCAAGGCCACTCTCTGTCATCTTTGAAAGGTCATGGAGATTGGTGGAAGACCCCAACAACTGGAAAAGGGGAAATGCCAAACACATTTTCAAAAAAGGCCAGAAGTTCAACCTGGGGAAAACAGGTGGAACAGTCTCACTTTGGACCCTGGGAAAATTGCAGAGCATGTCCTCCTGGAGCACATTTCTGGGCACCTGAAGGAGAAGGTGACTGGGAAAAGGTCTGGATTTACCAAGGGTAAATCATGCCTGATCAACTTGATTCCCTTCTATGACAAAATGACTGGATTTGTGGATGAGGGGAGAGCAGCGGATGCCACTTACTTTGACTTTATCAAGCTTTCAACAGCGTCTCCAACAATACTCTTGTATCCAAGACAGGATGTTATGGTCTGGAGGGGTGGGCAACGAGATGGGTAAACACCTGGCTGGATGGTCAAGCTCAGAGAGTAGTTAATGGGGTGTACTCCTCTTGGAGGCTGCTAAAAAGTGGAGTACTGCAGGGGTCTATCCTGCGACCTGTCCTGTTTAACATCTTTATCCATGACCTGGAAGACGTGACAGAGTGCACTCTCATCAAGCCTGCGGGTGACACCAGGTTGGGAAGACCAGTCCACATACTTGAGGGCTGCCACTCAGAAGGACCTACACAGGCTGGAGGAATGGGACAACAGAAACCTTATGAAATTCAACAAGGACACATGGAAAGCCCTGGACTGGGGAAGGAAGAACCTCTGGCAGGTTGGGGAATGACTGGGTGGGGAGCAGCTCTGCTGAGAAGGATCTGGGGTCTTGGTAGACAGCAAGCTGCACATAAGCCAGCAGCGTGCCCTGGAAGCAAAGGCGGCCAAAAAGCATCCTGGGCGATATTAACAGGATCATATGCAGTAGATCGATTATATCCCTCTACCTAGCACTTTAAATTAGACATCTGGAGGGGGCCACCAACATGGTTTGAGGGCTAAAGCACATGCCCCATGAGGAGAGACTGAGGAAACTGGAAACTTGTCCAGCCTGGAGAAGAGATTCATAGGATATCTGATAGCAGCCCCCCAGTATCTGTGAGGAGGTCATCAAGAAGATGGAGCCAGGCTCCATGGGGTCCACGGTGGGAGGATGAAGAGACAACAGGCATCAGTTGAAACACGAGAGGTTCTGACTAGATGCAAGGAAAAACTTTTTTACTGTGACATCACCCAAACAGTGGAGCAGGTTGCCCAGAGAGGTTGTGCAAACCCCATCCTTGAAGATTTTCAAGCCCTGACTGGGTAACATCTTGAGCAACCTGGTCTGACCTCAGAGCTGACCCTGCTTTGAGGAGGAGATTGGAGAAGAGACCTCCTGAGGTCCCTTCTAACCTCAATTGCCATATGATCCTAATGTATGTCATTTAAGTTTATCTGCAGAGTAGCTTATCTAAAAAATGGTAGACAAGGGGACTTGAAAGTTTGCTTAACTGATAAAGAATGGCACAAAAAGAGTGTGGTCTGCGGTGTGTACATACTTCTCATTAAACAACTCTTTTTTTAGGTCCCTGCTTCAGATTACAGCAGATATGCTAAGTAAACAGGCTGATCAAAACCACAGTGTTAGAATTTAAACCAGCAGGTGATAAGTGCTTATACTTTACTCTGAAGAAATCTACTAAACTGCCTAAACAAAATTCAGGAAAAAATGACAAATTGTATCAGTGATTTTTATTGGGTTTTAAAGATAACTGCTAAGATGCTGCATAGGAATTAGTAATGTTCTAGAATAAAAAAGGCAAAATTTACCTAAGTTCAAAAGGAAGCTTGCTAAATAAATCTACAGACTTGCTCCTTTTGCTTGGTGTTTTAGATTGATTCAGTTTCCATTTTAACATGGACATTTCCAGGAAGGGCTGGGGCAAGGGAGAAAGAAAGGGAAGAAAGAAGCCAGAAAAGTCTTCCTTTTGGCTCAGGCTGATGTGATCGTATTTAATATTCCCGGGAGCAGCAGGCCACAGTCTTGTGGCCAAGGCACGCCTCCTGGCCAGCTGAGCCATAGAGAAAGCTTGTGACCACCTCCCAAGGCTGTTTGTCACGGCGGGCTGGATGCTTTTCTCCCCTCAGACCGCTTCACTCCACATCCTCTTCTCTCTTAGACTTCTTAGAAAAACTCACAGACATCTCCAATCTCGTAAAATGATTTAAGGTTATACTTGCTCTCTATTACTAATGCTTTGTGGCATTAGGTAATTGCTTAATTGAGCATTTAGGAAAGCATTAATATATTTTTCTCTGCAAATGCATAATTAATATATACATTACAATCTCTGCTGTTAAGGCTTTGTACAATTATTAATAGACTTAAAACGATATGAACTGCATGAAAATATTTTCTTCTAGGAAAAAGAAACTCAAAAGGACACAAATCTTATCTGGTCTATCATCATTATAAACTACATATTTCTATTGGTACTTCTTTACTCCAATAGTCCTAAGCCTGTCTGCACCAGTTAAAATGGGAAGTATGAATATTTCCATCCTGTTTCCCCTTAATTCACAAAGCCAACTTAGATGTTTGAAGAATAACAAACTGCTTTGCATCCACCCATTTTGACCACTGACTTCTCCGCAATACAATGTATTATTTTCCTCTAGAGCAGCACACTACGTATAACATTACTCCTTCCATCTAGGTCGTATTTAGGATTGCACTGACAACCTGCACTCCCCTGGAAGTGAGAAAGGCTGTCCACCTACAAGCATTAATTTGTTTTTAATTCTTCCGGGAAGAACACATTAAAGACTTCTAATGAGATTCTTTTTCAAAATAGTGGGCAGTGCCAAAAATGCATGTGGGCTTAAACATAATACTAAGGTATGCAAAACGGTGAAGGAATTAAGGCAAAGACAAAAAGAAGGTGCAGAAACCCTACACAATTACTTAATGATCTGAAATAGTTTGGGGGGATTATAACAGTTGGATGATCTGGGGTTGGGAGGTAATATTATCAGGCTCACTACATTAAAATAATCATAAGTACATAAAAAACAATACTGGGTGGGATGACAGCTCCATCTAGCCCAGCAGTTTCTGACAGCGGTTGATAGCATGTGAGCAGGAAGAGAGAAAGAACAGGGCAAACATGTTCTGTATTTCCCCAAAATACCTTCCCAGCTCCAGCAACTTGCAAGACAGGAACTTGCTGAGCTAGATCAAGAGTTTTTGATGATTCTTCAGTTGCTTTTTAAGCCCGTGCAAAATTTTGGTATCCACAATATCCTGAAGCAAAGACTTCTTCTAGCTTAACTATAGACTGTATGAAACATTATCTCCTTTTGTTTGTTCTGAGCCTTCCAAGTTCTACTTTCATTTCAAGTACCTTAGTTCTCATGTCTGATAAGTTAGTGAACAATCTTGATTCCTGTTCCTTATTTAGACCACTGAAGATTTTATATAGACTGTGATATTATCTCCCGTCCATTGCAGACTGAAGACACCCAATTGAGCTAGTCATGCCCCATCTGGAAGCCCTCCTACTATTTCTGATAATTCTATTAAATTTTTTTAATCTTTTCCAGTTCTACCATATTATTTCTGAGATGGGAATACTAGAACTGCACAGGGAATTCAAGATGCAGGTGCAACAGGGATTTATATAATGGCATAATTATTCTTTCTCTTTTGGTCTCTATTTCTCTCCTAATAAATTTTAACAATAATCCTAACAGTTCTCAATTTCCATTTTGATCACTGCTGAGCCCTGAGCTGATGTTTTCACAGAACCACCTCTCACAACCCCAAGGCCTTTTTCCTCAGTGGTAAAAGTCAACTCAAAGTTTCTCAGTATATATGTAAAATTAGGATTTTTCTTTCTGGTATGTTATCCTTTCATATTTATCTGATTTTCATTTCACCTGCCATTTTGTCACTGAGTCTATTAGTAACATACAGTCATTCACAGTTTTTCTCAGTTAGCCCTACCCTGAATAGCTTAGTATCATTAGCACATTTTGTAAATCACTATTCACCTCCATTTCTATCAGTTATTTGTCCATGTTTCATATCCATTAGCAGCCTTTTACTTCCTTTGGGGAGGAATCTTACTGAGTGCTTTTGGAAATCATCAGAGACGGTTAATTGAATCTTCCCTGGTCCATGAGCTTGTTGACTTCTTCAAGGAAAGCTGATAGATTTGTGAGACACTAATTTGCTTTACGAAAGCAATAATGACTTCCCCTAATGTGTCATCTTCTCCATATGCCCACTAAGTCTTTTCTGCTCTTTAGCATAATTTCTACTTATTTGCCTAGTAAGGACGTCAGGCTTCTGGGTCTACAGCTTCCAAAACTGTCTCTGAAATCCTTTTAAAAATCTGGTGTCACATGAGCGACTTTCCAGACCCCCCTGATGCCGAGGTAGTTTTACATGAGAAGTTAGAGACAGCAGTTAGTACCTGAACTACTTCATCTCTGAGCTGCTTGAAAACTCGTGGCTGAACACCATCTGGTCTCAGCGGTTGGCTACTGCTCATTTTGTTAACGTGTTCCTTCATCTTTTATACTTACACTTGAATCTGAGACACGTTTTCCCAATTACTCCCCTTAAAGAAACTTCCCAGTATTGGAGTTTACCCAAGCTCATCCATCCCATTCACAAATGCAAAAATCCATTGAACTTTTCTTTTATGGCTCTATCTTCTCCAGATGTTTCTTCTGCATCTTAAACAATCTATTTGCCTTACAGAGCAGTCAAACTCTGGGAGGCTCCCTGATTTGTTCCAGGAAAGACTTGCTTGTTTTTTGTATCTTTTGCAAGTTTACCCTGAAACCTCCTTCTGGCTGTTTATCATGATTTTGTATTTAATCCATCAGAGGTTATAGTCCCTTCTTTTCCTAATTTGGATACAATTTCTGCTTGTTGAAGGAAGCCTTCTTCATCTAGTAATATCCCTTACCATGCTTTTTACTCAGTCTTCCTTTTAGAAATTCTCTTTTTCTGGTGCATTGGTTCTGCCTCCAGAACAGCAGCTTTAAACATGCCACCCATGAAGACTTAACTCTTTTCAATGTTCCTTTTAGGCCCCTTTTAATGAAAGGTGTGTCTTGTTTTACATTGCTCCTCTTTTTCGAAAAGAAAGCAGAATACTACCGATTTTCTTTTTCTTGGTGCTACAAGGGTGTTGAATCCAAGGACACTACAGTTACTGCTACAGTGTGGCTCTTTGTCAATAATATGACACTGTTTAGGACCAAACCAGGGATTTATTTTCCTCTTCTGGTTTCCCAACTCGCGGTCACAGACAGTTTCTAAACAGTTAGATACAGCATACACACCCTCCCGTGACATTTACCCAACCTACATTTGAATTATTTAAGACACTTACGATTGTGTTTCCTGCCCTGCAGACTCTCTGGTCTTCCCTCCTTGTTAGCTAGACTGGTGATGCAGCCCTAGTACTGCATTTTTCCTATTTATTTCTGGGACTTCAATCCACTGAGACTCTATCTTATTTATTGACAGAGTTAACTGGTAATTGGAAGATGCTCTAAGCTTTCTTTAAAATGTAGCATCACTCATCCACTGGCATGCCTTGTCCTGCCTTTGTATTTTACATCTCAACAATGTAATACATAACAAATTTGATTGTTCACTTTTCCTATTAGCTTTCAAAACCTGAGGCTATCTTCCCACTGAGATTAAGAATGTTGTGGCTCCTGTCTCAGTTTGAAAGAAGACGGGCAGGCCGTGGTTTCACATGCTGTTCATGGCAAGTGCATGAACATAAATATGCATACTGCATAATTATTCCGGTAACTGGTCCTCTATTAGCATAGCGGGGGTGTGTGGATTTCTACAGTGGACTCCTATCTCCATTACTTTGTTCTTAACTGTTTCTAGAATGTATTTTGATTTCTTTGTGCTGGCACTAAGCATCTTTCATGGCCAGTTAACAGAAGAAGTCATCTTCCAGGTAGGAGAGTGAGACTGGACATGAAGATGATAAATATCCATGTGGTTTTGCCTTTGTCCTCCATGCAAATTGGGCAGGTCCCACCTATACAGATGATTAATGTCATTATATGCACTGTTCTAGGTATATAATTTATGTCTAACCACAGGAGAAAGTTCACTTTTTTAAATTACTGTGGA
This sequence comes from Aptenodytes patagonicus, assembly GCF_965638725.1. NCBI lineage: Eukaryota > Metazoa > Chordata > Aves > Sphenisciformes > Spheniscidae > Aptenodytes > Aptenodytes patagonicus. The sequence goes on from NC_134952.1 coordinate 6,554,084, forward strand.
AAACAGTCTGTATTTTTAGCAACAAACACCTAGTTACAAAAGCACTCTGTTGAGAAAATGCTTCTCCTATGAACTACAGTGGGACTGTCTAAGCATTTCTTCTCAATGACATTTGAGATGTTGTCACATCTGAGTGACAACAGCAATGTCACTATTCTGTAATTTATTAATCAATCAGAATAAACTTTAAAGCATAACAGAGCTTAATAAAACCATTAGGGCTGTGCCACAGAAATAATTACAAAGACTGGTAATAAGAGAGCCATTTACTTAAATGGACCATCCTTTTAAAGTGATGACTTACCTTAGCCCACCCATCAAAGTAGGACAGCTGGAACATGGGAAGCAGCAGAGTCCATGATTCAGACTCTTTCCTAGAAGGCAAAATTGGTGATTGAACCTGAAAACATTTTTCTTGTATGGACCTAATTGTGCTCAGAGCTGAGATCTCTGAGGTCTCTGATTCAGCAGTGGCTTGCTCCTATTCACCGATAAAAACTGAAGGGCATCCAGGGTCCCAGTTCTCCTACAGAAAAGTAAAGTTTATCGAAATGGCTCGACACAAGCTCACAGTTAAAATAATAATACAAGTGAGAAGGCAATTCTAAAAAAACAACTTAGAAAATAACAGATGCGCACAAATCTAAAACCAGACCCAAATAATTTTCTCTTAGCAGCCGGTGCATACGCCAAGGGGATCGTGTTCTCAGGCTTGCTTAAATAAAGATATTGAGGATAAACATCATGAGGCTTTCAGAAGCGTTCTGGTGCCTAACTCCCAGTTAGGAGTTGGGAGTTAGTTTCTTCACTTCAGTGAAAAAGTGCCCAGATGCACTTAAAACCCCCCTTCCATGCCTAAACTGTATGTTTAAGCATCTAAATGTCTCTGAGAATCACTAAGTCCATAACCACAGATCTCAGAGATCATAGGAATTATTCTCGTATAATGTTTGATGAGATGCTGCCTCTCTGCCCATCTACCCTTCCAGCACTGCCCAGCGCTGTGAGCTACATGCACACCGCCATGGGTACCTCTCACGACCGAACCCCAGACCGTCGATCCACCGCCTCCCCTCGCAGAACAGCGGGCAGTGTTTCAGAGCCTGCATCACGCGGCAGGAGCAGGAGCCGGCAGCAGCACGGTCCACACCTCTGCCAGCTCCCAAATCCAAACATATTTACTGCCACGTTGCATTACACTGTCATTGTCAAAGCTGCCGTAACGACATACTTTCAGCAGCAAATTAAGGTTTTATTTCTGATCCACTGAGACCACTCCTGCATTTTTTTTAAGAAATGAATATCTTTGCATCATGCAAAAAATCTTTGTTGCACCTGCTCTTCAAGGCTGCTTGCAAAGGCTGGTTTTTTCCTGGCCGAAGCCCGATGTGACGGGGCCTGTGACACCCTTGTGCACGCCTGGCTGTACAGTCGTGGTCTTATTTGCATCTTCTGGCTTCATCTGAAAGTCCAAACCAATGAATGTTTGCTTGCAATTGTGGAGGACTAGACTTAAGAGCTAATCCAAAATAAATCTTCTGTCCTTGGTTATGCCAATGGCTGAAAAACTGGAGAAGGAAATATTTTGTTAGGTTAGGGAGCAATTTTTAGATACCATAGCAATAAGCCAGATATTTAAAAAAAAATTTAAAAATTCCTAGCTAGCACAATCTGTAATGACTTAATCTCTTTTCTTGCTTCATCAGCTTTCTCCCACAGCTGGTGCCCAGGCTTTCTAGCTCTGCTCCAGTCTTTTTTCAGCTCTTTTTTTTGGTGGTTCAACTTGTGACTTCTACGCCCATGGTCAGGCAGTTCTACAAGGTCGTTTCTCCTCTCTTGCAAGTCAAGCAGCCGTTTACACGAGTCCACCGCTAAATCTGACTTTTTTTAACGCTTATTGTGGTAGCGTTGGGCGAGTCTTGTCAGAAAAACAAGTTTCCTAAGAGCTGCGGAGAGGCCTGAAAACCCTCACGCACCCAAGCTCCTGGGAGTATAAGGCACAATAAAAGCAGCTAAAATGCTGTGGTTTTGGGACCGATCTCATTTTTCCACAGGGGGAGGGTGAAGGTGCTGCGCAGGCAGCGAGGAAATGAGGTGGTGAGGCAAGGGGCGGCGGGGCTGAAGTGACCGGGGGTGCAGGTCCCCCGTACGGCCCTTTCGCTGTGTGTGTGTGGGAAACCCCCAAACCACGATTTCTTGGGGAAAGAAAGGTCTGGAAAATGTTCACTTCGGGAAATAACACCACAAAAAGCTGGGGAGCGGGGAGGCTGCGGCCCTTCTGCCAGCGCCCGGCCTCCCTTAGGCCGCTGCGCCCACCCCGCCGCCGCCCCGGCGCTGCCTCCCCTCGGCCCCAGCCAGCGCAGGCCCCGCTCCCCCCGCCCCGCTGCGGAGCCGCGCTCGGCCCCCATTGGCTGCGCTCCGCCACGTGCCGCGGCGCCCCCACCCCCCCCGCCGCCGCCGCCCCCCTCCCTCCCTCCCTCCCTCCCTCCCTCCGCCGGCTCCCGCGGAGCCGTTACCTGCGGCGGGGCCGCGCCGCCCGCCCCCGCCCCGATGCGGAGGCGAGGTGCCCGGACCGAGCCCAGCGCAGGTAGGCGGTGGTGGGCCGGCGGAGACCCGCCGGAGACCTGCCGCCCGCGGGTATGAGGCGGCGGTTTGGGGTAATTGGGGGGGGAAGGGTGGGTTTTTTTTGGGGGGGGGGTGAGGCCGGTGCGGCGGCGCGGGGCCTGCGGGTGTGGGGGGTCGGGGTGCTGAGGGGGCTTTGCCTTCAGAAGCATGCCGGCAGCCTCTGTCGCTGCTGAAGAGGGTCTGAGGTGCTGCTGAGTCGTGAAGGCACCAAGGTTTGGGGGTGTTTTTTGAGGGGGCGATGAGTCCCGGAGATATTTACGTGCCACGGGGCCGCCGCTCCCTCAGCGGGCCGGGGGTGCCCGGAGGCCTGCGGGGTCACCCGGGCCAGGCTGCCACGTCCACCCGGCTGCGATGTGGGGCTGAGGTGTCCAGGATGTGCCCACCAGCGCCCGTGCTTCGAGGTCGCTCTCAAGGAAGGCGAGGAGACGCTGGGCCGGAGAGGTCTCCGGGCGGCGAGGTGGCAGCTGCGAGTTCTCGAGCAGAAGAGTGATGGAAGTCAGGTCTGTCTTGGGCCTCTCCCGAGAGGGAGAGGAATGTAGTTGGGGCTGTCTCAGGTTCGTCTTCTGAAGTAAAATTTATAGGCTTCTGCTTGTCTGGGGGTTGTGATAGTCTTTTTGTGGGTGATTTTGTCTTTTCCCGCTCGGGAGCGATATGAATGCAAAACAGAAATGACTTCTGCCATTGCTGCCAAAACCTTTTTATTTTCTTCAGCACTACTCAGGAAAAAGAGGTTTTTTTGTGCTGAGCTGTTTTGTTTTTTTCCCCCCCCCCTCTATTTCAGTAGATAAGATCAAAATATAAGGATGATGGAGGAGAGACATTTATTTTGCAGCTCTCTTTAGTTGTGGAAATGAATGGGAAATGTTCATAAAATTACTGGAGGTAAACAGCTTTCCTGTGGTAAATGGCTGTTTTTGTCTCATTCTGAGAAAAAGGGTAAATAACAATGCATATTTCTTACTTTTCTAAAGAAAACTTGTTGAGATAAATGCTCTTTATGTGTCTAAAGTGGATATATGTTTTTAAACGCAGCTTACGACGGGACTGTACAGATGCAGTTTAGAAGGGGTGTGTGGTTTTCCTGCAGACTGTGTTATTCCATCTGTTTTGCTGCAGCAAGGTTACTGTTTCCCTTCTAGATCACGCAGCAGGAAACCTTGAGCTGTCTCCCAAGCCCTCTGCTAGCCGGATAAGAGGCAATAAACGCAGGACATTTCACTGAAAGGTCAAAATGCAGCTGGAGAGCTAGCGCACGCAAGCGCTTTGGTGCATTGGCCACTTTCTTGGGGCTGCTGAGAAATGGGCTTTTGTCCTGCCTCTGGTTTCCTGGAACTTCTTGGGATTTAGCATCCTCCTTTCTGTAGAGTTTGATTAAATCAGCCAAATGATTGGCGAGCAGGATGTAGGAAGACAAAGTGTGATAGCAGAAACTTCCTTTCACTGAGGAAAACAGGCTAAAAATGTTTAATTTTGTTTGCTTTACATACATCTGTTTAGGTGATGAATGTGGAACATGCCAAGGTTGCTGCAGAGCTAGGGTGTTTGGAGGGCGAGTTACTTTGTTTAGGTAAGAGAGCCTGGAAAACTTAAGTAGGTCTTGAGTTTTGATAAAGGCTAGGTTACTGAACAAGACCCAGCCAATGCTTCAAACTTGTCGTGGAGTAATTTTCAAATTACAAGTGAGTCTGAATGAATCTTATTCAAACACAACAGACTAAAGCATCTGCAGCGAGCGCATCCAACGCTTCAAAACGGCACAGCAGTAATGCGGACATAGGACTTCTGGATCATGGAGGAGTCTCCCCTGTTGCAGGCAACTCTCTCTCATAAGGTCATTCATAAATTATTAAGGACTTTCTTAAAACTTGTGTAGGCTGTTATTTTCCATTACTCCTATGGGAATGCTATTCCTTTGCTGCTCAGGAATCTTTTGCTCATAGACCATACTTATTTATGACCACTTTTTCCTGTGTGCTAGCATTGTCCTTTTGTTTGCTTTCGGCTTTGGTGTTTTCATGTTTGGTGTATCTAAGGACAAACTCTCAACCTGTTTTGCGAAGCTAGACAAGCCGAGCTCTCTGTTCTCCTTTGGAGCAGCTCTTCCTTCACCCGTCCCACCAGCTCTCTCTGCCACCTGTTAGGTCCTGAAGTCTTGAATTCGGAAGTTAAGCACTAAAATTGGTTCCAGCAACGTTCTTTGCTATATTGCAATTTCCTTTTAAGCCTTTTCTTCATGGGAGGCTTTTGGCATCTCCTCTTTTGCTTCTGTAGGCTCAAGTGTGATTTTTACCATGATCTCTTGGAGAGCTAGATGATACTGTGGTAACAATGCTGCTGTACTATTAACATTGTTCCATAATTACCAGTTGTTCGGTGCTATTCTGCTGCATAATTCAGATGTAATATGAAACATCTTGGCTGTGTAAGTCTGCTGGCATGTTTCCTTAGCCCAGTAAAGATTAATGCTATGCCCTGTCTTTTCCAACCATTTCTTTTAGGGGAGATTTATTCCTCAAACTTCCCATGTAAGAGGAAAGACCTAATTTGTTTTGGCTTCCTTGTGGGGGCTCAGAAATATCTTCCACTTGTGCTAGAATAACTCGCCCAGCTGGCGGTGGGTGATGTGCTGGTACACTGTGCTCTCTTCCTCCCCTCCTGGCCGGCGTGGCTCTTCCTCAAAGTACTGGAGTGGAGCAGTGCTTCCACAAGTGCAGGGTCTGTGTGCCTAGGGAGGAGGACGTGCTGTGGAAAGGAGCGTGCGAGATGTGCATAGGAGGCGTTTCTGAGTAGCAGCTGCCTGCTGTTATGCTGCAATTCATTCTTCCTGCGTGTTTGCAGGCTTCAGCAGATGCTGAGAGGAGTGGCTGACCTCAAGTTCTGAACACCCCAAGCAGGCAGGTCACTGTTTGTTACACAAATAACGTAAAAGGGAAAACTGGGATTTGCTTATTAAAAAAAAAAAAAGGCGAGGGGGGCTCAAAAGCTTCCTCTGCAAGAAATAAACCTATCTTTTTAATACCATACTGTTCACAAGAGCAGTGCTTTAACTCACCTGTTTCTTCCTGCGTGGCTGGAACACTGACTTTCTGTGGCTCATTTGGGAGTCAGAAAAATTCCAAATTCAGATACTGTTTTCATCAGTCGCAAAGCATCAGCTGCCCCCTTAAGTGTTGAAGTACATCTTGTTGATATTTCTTGTGTTTATGCATGATGGATTTTTGCTGTGCCTCACTTTAGAACACCTGAAAGAGGTTTCACAGAAAAGCTTAAAGCTTGGAAAGCTTGACTAGAGAAGAGGGTACCGAGGCGGAAGTGAAATCAAGAGGGTGGTCCCTGTTTTGAACATTGAACTGTCATTCAGAACCCCACTAAGGGTTCTTTGCCTATAACATTATTTTAGCAGGCACTATTAATATCCAAAAAGCTTCCTGTGAATGCTGCTGAAAGGAAGTGATGGTGTTATACTCTGAATATCTCTGATTAAGCTGATAGTTGGACTGGATTTAAGCTGGAACCGATTTTTTGGTGTTCAATCTGGATGACCCAAAGTTAGGAGTAAGTTGTAGCCTAGCTATGTGTATCCTTCCTAAAGGAAAAGACTGGGCAAATAGACACAATAATGTAAGATTATTAGTGATTTCATGAGTTAGTTGGTGGTTGATGTTGCAAAGAGGATGAAGGAATGAGCCATTAAACAATTAGAAGAAAATGCAAGTAGAGCATTATAAGGCAAGGAGAGAAAAATGCTGATGCCTCTAAGGTGATGTTGCTTCTTGCTGGTATTTGTGGCTCCAGGCAAAATAATTTTCATCTCCTATCTTGTCGGTGCCTTTGAGAGTGCCTGTCAACTGTTCCGAAATTTTCATTTACTCCTTGTTTCACTTTTTGCCAGTCAGGTCCACAAGTGTATTACGTTCTCATCTTCTGAGGAGACACATCTTGACCAAATGAATTGCGGATTATACAGACATCGGTTTTTACTTTTTATTGTCTGTTTAAAAAGCCTTACCAGTCAAAGTTCATTTTGTAAGACACACATTTTACACTAATGTAATCAGTGTCCTGTTGTAGGTGCTTATAACCATATTGTAGGCTAAACTTCTTTCTGCATTCAAAGATGTATTTTTTCTATTGACTTTATTAGATTAACCAAAACAACAGACTCTGACTGTTCATCAGAAAAGACAGGTCTGTCAAATACTTTTTTATTCAATAGTAATAGGTGCTAAGGAGATAATACTCAAAGTTTATCAAGTATCTGAATATGTTAAAGTACCAACTTTACTGTGGGGTTTACGTAGTTGCAACAGAAGAAATAATTGACGGAAGTCTTTAATTTTTAACTTTAGTTCCAGTTTTCCTCTGGCAAGAAGCTGTCAGTCTCTAATCTGCAACAGCTCCTAGGCTGCTGTCTTGTCATGTCTTGTGACCAGTTCTGCTAGGAAGTGGTAGGATGATGATCAGAGGATTATTTGAAGATAAATACCCAACTGTTAATACATTGCTACAGGTTATAACACAGAGAGTGTCTCATGCCTCAGTGTGTCCCTGATAAGTCTGCCTCAAATCTTTAATATCTCTGGAATTTTTCCTCATTCTTGTGGTTTTAAGGGATTTCTGCCACGTGCCATTGAACAAGAGTCTTAAAGAAGGTTCTGTGGCAAAAGTAAGGGAAATTGAGACAAGGAGGGGAGGAGGAGAAGTGTTTGGCTTAAGTTTAGCCTGTGGAAGGGGAAGGAAAGGTGTTTACTCATGGGCTAAATAGTTTGTTTTCTTTTTCTCAATATTAGAATTGGTGATTAGAAGTTGTATTAATTGGCAATAAATTATATTACTTAAAAATTCCCTGGGTGAAGACTATTTTGCCCATTAAAGAGAATTGAACAGGTTTTGAGGATGTGGGAAGGAACTGGAAGAATTTTGTACTGATTTCTGAATCAGTTTTTTTAATGACTTTCTTAAGAACAGAAGATAAAGAAGTTAAATTTTTCATATTCTTAGGTTTTTTCAGCTGAGAGGCTCTACTTAACAGATGGCTCTTAAACATTTTTTTACATCTGTTTAAAAAAAAAAAAAAACAACAAAAACCCACAAAACCTACCACCTAATTAACCATTTTTTTTTTTACATGTCAGCCCTTTCGTTTGATCTCTATGGGTTTCAGTACTGCAAAAGCAAATAAAATTAATCCTAACTAGAAATTTTACCAAACTCTTTTTCATGTTGTTACATAAATTAACAACCTTCTATTCAAATATTATATCAGTCTTGAAAGCCTTAATGAAAATTAACATTTCATCTATTTGGTCGATAATGAGGATGGATTAAAATGTGTAATCTTTTTATGGGCACAGCTCTTGCAAGTAATCACAGACATTAGTGTTGTAGTTGTCACTTAATTTGTGTTGTCTGTTTTCCCCAAATGTGTCCCAGGAAACAATCTATAATTGGTTTAAGTTTTCTTAAGTGTACTCTTCTAACTCCTTGCATAAAGTTTTGCAGTATGTCTGTGGGTTTTTTGTTGTTTTAAAAAGCCTTGGAACAGGAAGTTCATGCAGAATTCATCGCTGGTAATGTGCACAACATCTCAACGAAGAGTGTCTTCCTCAAGTTTATTCCATGTGAAAACACCTTCTCTGCCTTTTAACTTCACCTTCTTTCTTTTCTGAAACATAAACGTTGCTCAAAACCCAGTAGCTTTCATTTTATCATTTACTGTTTTTGAAAGTACGTTTCATAAGTAATTGTGTGTATCTGATTTAGAGGAGGGGGTATGAAATTAACAGGTGTTTTTGCATCAGTTTTACCTTCCTTTTCACTGACTGCTCGAGCTCTATTGCTCTTGATTAGCAGTTCCTTTATATAGGTCTGACTTTTCAGCCCACAGCAACTGAAAGCTTTACACTGCAAGCTTCTTGATCTCATTACATGAACTTCAAAGGCTGCATTGTGCAGCAAGACCTTGAGATGGACTGTCTTGTGGATGACTCATAAAGCTGGCTGTTTCTATTACTTCTGGTGATATTGTGAGAGGGAAAGTTAATTTGTATTTTCAACTCCTAAGAGCTTCAGGTTTAGTCCAAGATCATGTTGTGCTATGTGCTATACAACTGTAGAACAGAAGATGCCTCTTGTCCTGCTGGGCTTTCAGCAGTGGCTTGCCTAGGGTAGCTTTCCCACGGGCTCGGGTAAGAGCCTGTAGAGTTGCAGGTTGTAGATAACAGCCCATATGCAGGTACTCAGCATAGATCTGGGGGATAAGCTTCTGCATGAAGAGTTACCAACTGACAGTAACTGTCCATGCTGCTGCTTCCTCTGTGGCTCTGGTTGTTGCTTCCACAGACAGTTATTTTGGAACGGTAACTGCCCATGTAAAATGCTGGGCTCAGCCGTGGAGGCTGTTAAGTGGACCCTCAGTGTGTGAGGAGACAGGAATGTGCTTGAGTTGGTAGAGCGAAGGAGGTAAGTGGAAACATCCCCTGCGTGGGGTTACGGTTCTGGGGGCTTAATGAGAGGGTGGTGAGGGATGTGGGTATATGCCTCATTCTGCACTCGTATACAGGCTGGTCTGGTCCTGTCTCCATGCCTGGTAACGCTGTTGGCAGTCAAACGATGGGGGCTGAGAGTCCTTGTCTTTGGGTAAATTCAGGTGCTGTACATAACCAAATGCAATTTTTCAGGGTGTGGCAGTGGTGGTGTACAACTTGACACATGCTGCTTTTCAGTTTTTAGCATTCCCACATAAAAAGACATCCTGAAGACTTAAATTAATTGCTTCTGAAATATTCCAAGTGTGGAAATTTTGTCTGCTTAAGAATAACAATGAGGCAAAAGTAAATTATGGTGAAAAGAATAACACCACAAAAAGCTTTGGAGTGTATTCCTACTGATGGACAATTTAGCTTTCACAGCAGCTTTACACAGATCACTTAAGTTCAGTAGATGAAAAGCAAATTTAAGTCCCTCGAGTCCTCACTAATTACACCACAATGAGTAGCTATGGAAATGTCAGTGCAAAATGTGATTGTAAGACAGCATTACTACTGAGACATGTTTTGTACGCAAATTGAGACCTTTGCATTTATGGCTCCCAAAACAACTATAGCACTGCCCCTTTCTGAAAGGGTGTAGTGATGTTTGGCAGCAGTGTTTGTATGCAAACAACAAAATTCGGATGCTGTAGGCATAGCTTGTCTTCAGTGCTTGGTTTCTTAACTGCCATGGTTCTCTCTGTAAACTCACAGAATTTTTTTGAAGCTTGGGAAGACTGTGGGGAAGGTGCACTCTCAGGTGCTTGTTGCTGCCAGCCTTGCTCATTTGATCACTCTTATGCCATTCCAGCCAGTGGAAGGTGCTTACTGACTTAGATAAGAGTGCAGGATCAAACCCTGAGTAATTTTAAAAAAATGCTGTGCTGGACAGACGTATTTTGACTTGATACATCTATCTATCTATCTGTCTATATATACTGACTTGATCAAGAAAGGAATAATTTGGAGTAAACAGAACTGACAAAAGTCACCCTGAAGTAAACTGTTGCAAATGAAATGAAAACTGACATTATTTCAGTTATATAAACAAATTAAACAAAACCATTGAGCATAATAAGTACTGAGTTGGATTCAGAAAGAATGTGCTGAGGTGATTAATTAAATTCTCTGTGTTTTCTTGTTCCTCTTTGCACATCCAGGACGAGTGAAGCAACCGTTTGGGGACAACTGGAATTTATTTTGCTCAGAGGCAGGGAAGACTTTCTGATAGCATTCATTTATTGCAGTCTTGCATTCGTTGTTAATCCCCTTCTGTGTGTCTCACTCTCCACTTCTTCGGTTCCTTCTCCATCTTTCACATCTCTTGAAGCCTTCCCTTTTCTTTGTTTTGAAAGGCTTCATGAAAAGTGCATCTGTTGTAGGATCTCTGCATACAATTCTGTAGTAGGAAATTCTCACCCTTGGAAATGATTAAAAGCATGCTGTTTGCAGAGCACTCTTCTTTGACGGTTTATACAGCAGAGGAGATTGGCCATGTCATTCTGTGCTGCATGATGAGTATGTTAGTGCCATTAGGCAAGAAAAAGTTTTATATACATTGAGCAGTCTTTCACAAGCAAGCATTTCTGTCAGATTACAACAGAACCTGGGTCCTAGAGTAGGAAAGACTAATTTGCAAAGAAATAAAAACCTGCTTTGAACAAAGCAAAGCCAGTGAAGCTTTAACATTACCCTTTTAATTCAAGCTGTAAAACTTTAAGGATTTGACTCAAACTGCTGGAAAATATGTGCTTAATCTGGAGTGTGTTCCCTCATAAATGTTGCCAGTACCATGGCCAGATCTCATGATGGCCCTTGGTACGTTGTTGCAATGATTTCCTGATAGCAGGATCCTCTGATACCTAGTCTGACTGTATATTGTACCTGACAGTACAGGCTAGTTCAAATGGGTCATATCGCCATATAAAATAAAAGGAGGTGGAGCAGAAAAGAGAACGTGGAAGATCATCCCTAGATAAAAGCCTTCCCTTAGCCCTGCTGGTTTTAAAAGTTCTTGTGACGGAGCTCTTGGCAAGAGAACAGAAGAGTGTGAACAACTTTGCAGTGGAGAGCAGAGAGGGTTAAGCACTGACATCAAAGGGAATGAGTAGGGCTGAAAACCTCCATTGTGGAGGATCAGGCTGCACCCTTCCATGGTTGGCTGATCAAAGGGAGTGCTGCTTCAGGAGGTTGGTAAGGCAGGAAAAACGCTTGCCCATATCACTTCTCCTTTCAGGGCAAAACCAGCAGGCTGGTATGGGTAGCCTTTGCATGGCATTTCCTTGTTTGCTTTAATCTTTGGTTAATGGCAGCAACCTATGAGAAGTTATGTGCCAGCCTGCATTTTTCTTTCTAAAATCAGAATTGAAGCATGCTGATAGAAACTCGTGGGAGCTTACGAACAGTAAGCAGCGGGATTGCTTCTCATTAGCTAATGATCAGTGACTTGGCCATCTGTAAGGGAGCACTGTGTGCTCCTGCTGGGTTCACAATGTTTGTTGGAGGGGACCTGCTGCTGTGCACAGAAACTTCCCTTGTGCTGGCAGCCTCCTGGTCCTGCTGCGTGCCAGGCAAAATTTCCTGCACACCCTCTTTGGTGTTTGCTGTTGAAGTTGCTGACCACGTTGTTGGAGCTTCTGAAGAGGTCAGCAGTAGATCCAGACTGATGATGAAGCAGGTTTGCTTAACCTCAGGGAAATCAGGGAGTTGATTTGAGATGTGGGCTCTGGTTTTGAGAATGGGATCAGGGTAGTGTAGTACTTGGACACTTTGATTCAGGGATCCTAAATACCCTGAGCATACCGTGTAGATTTTTTTCCTGTCTGGAGTCTTAATAATTGCTCAAACAAAATGGTTTTGACCAAGATCAAACAATAGTGTTTCACAGTAACTGATGTAGTTGCAATCATTAGACTTCAAGCTTATGAAGGATGCAAAGACCTATACCTGGCAACATGTACATATTTTTAGAATCATGTCCTGGCCTTGTGTCTGTAATGAGTATATTCTTGATCACAAGGAGGTCAGGAGTGATTCAGTATTCCTGACATGATAACCAAGAATCACAGTCTTCTCTGGGAAACAGAGTAAGTTAACAGTCTTTGGATGTCTTCTGAACTTTTTTCGATTCAGAAAAAGTTATGATAATTTTTTTCTTTCTTTTTTACAGCAATGCTGAGTGACAGTAACTCTGTGAAGCCGAAAAGTGATTGTTCACCTCCTGTGCAATGGTGTAAGGTGGCTGCACATGAAGATGAGAAGACCAAGCTGGTTTTTAAAAGGTACTCGCAAGTAAGTGTCATTGTCACAGCAATACAGAGGTCAGTTGCTCTCCTTCTAGCCTGGGCAGTTACAAAAAGGATGCAAAAATCAAGGGATGAGATTGCCACAGGAACTGAACGGAGGGTTAGGCACACAGCTTTCCCTGGGGCAAGGGAAAGCTTTCTCCCCACTTTGAGGGCCTAGGCTCTCTCTTAGTAGTACCTGTTTTTCCAAGCCAATGTGAGATCCCAGTATTTCACTCGCAAGTATTTCCAATCCTTTTTGTATCCAGATAAATACCAATGTTGAGGCTTTTGTACAGTCTAATAATTGAAGAAATTGAAGGGCAGTGGATGTTTAGTGCATATTTTGGGGAGGTGTCCCCTCATAGTTAATTTGTTTATGAAGACTTCTGCAATGCTACATCACAAAATCTTCATTACTCCGTTGTTTGTAGTTTAACATCAAATTGGAATTAATGAGTGTGTGCTAGCGTACATCCAGAACCATCTTTTAAAGCAAAAAAGCTCACTACTGCGATGCCTCTCTGCCACGTGAATTTTTAGGTCTTAAAGCTTAAAAAACCCAAAGCCAAACTGTTATATCTGCTGGTGTTTTGAGCACCTGAATGGTGCAGCCCCAGCTGAATCTAGAGATACTTGATAAACCTCTGTGGAGGAAAACCAGTCTCATTCATCTGCTGTGAATCCCCTGTTTCTGCCAGTCAGCCGATTTCCAGGGGTTGCAGCCTAACATGCTAACGAAGGTTTTAGACCCCCCATCAGTGCAAAATTTAATTTAGTTAAATAGGATGCGAGAACAGTGCTGCTTTTCCAGTGGCCACCTTATTTGCAGCGCATATGGCAAATTAAGTGCCAGGATTACATCTTTTAGCCCATATTTTTTTAAAAAAAATTCATGGAAACCTGTATTAACTTCATCTGAAAGTTTCAAGAAGCACTGAACACTTGATAGGTTGTATATTTTTTTTTTTAAAGACATTTAAACAAATGTTGAGTCTTAGGAAATCATAGGAAATGAAATTCAGTAATAAAGCTCAACCTACACACTCGAGCAACAACCACAACTCTAACCAAATAATGATGTAATTTTTGCAAGTCGGTTTAGACATGAAATGAGCCAACTGAATGTTTGGAGATCAACAGTGAGATTCCTTAGGAATGAGAAGTGAGTAGATAAAAAATATGGATAGTCTATATTACTCAGTTTTAAAGGTTTTTTTTTCTTTTGTGTGTTTTTGGGATGTAAATAATTAAATTAGGCTTCTCAAGATAAACCTGAGCATCTAAATTCTGCATTCTAGCCTGCCAGTGAGTTGAAAATTTTGCCTGTGAGTGATGGCCATTGGCCCAAAATCTTGCAATTTGAAGTTCCATCCCTTTTTTAACTTGCATGAAAATACATATTTCAAAATAAAGTTGACCTTTAAAGTAGGAAAACAAAAGTCACTTTTGGTTTCTTTGTGTGAGGAGAGCTGTTTGACCCATCAGAGATGCATTTAAAGTGTATGATGCAGGCATAGAACTGCATAAATCAGTGTCAATATGCAACATTTTCCTTATCAAAGCATCTATATATGTTCGTACTTCCCTGCAGTTAACTCTGAAGATTTGTGATAGACTTGCAGTGAACAAAGTGGTAGGTTTTTCTTGGTTTGAATCAAATGCAAGTATTCACCTGAAGTTCTTCAACTGCCTTAAATTTGTTTAAAAATACTCATTTCACAATTGATGGATTGCTGGAAAAAAAGATGAGTTTTTTTTTCTCTCTCCTACCCCTACACCCTCCTGTTTGTTTTTAGACTTCTTGCACTGTTTGTGGTTGGAGGGTGCTTCCTTTATATCCTCAAATTACGTTTTGGCCCTGAAGAATGTGACAGAACAAAAATGCCGTATGTGGACCTCGATCGTGTAAGGGTTGGTATTTTTTGGTGGTTTTTTTTACTTGGCTTTAAAAAAAGTTATTAATTGACAATATGAGAGTTATAAGGGTCTGTAGTAAAGAACTAGAATGCTGAAATTATCCTGTGAGGGGAAAATACATTTTGCTTCATTTCATGCCATAGAACTTCTGGGTTTTGTTCTTGTGGAGTGACAACAGAAGTGCATAGAGAAACTGGATTTTTAGGGGTAAAATGAGATAACTGTGACTGTTAAGAACAACATTTGAAATGGACATGTCATCATACTATTGTGTCAGTGCAGATGATGCTGGTGATCAGAAAATTGATGCAAGTGAAAAGTAACATATTTAAAAAAGAAAGCCCCAAACGTTGGCTTAGAGTTAGAATCATAGAATCGAGCCCAACCGTCATCCCAACACCACCATGCCCACTAAACCATGTCCCTAAGCGCCTCATCTACTTGTCTTTTAAATACCTCCAGAGATGGGGACTCAACCACTTCCCTGGGCAGCCTGTTCCAATGTTTCACCACTCTTTCAGTAAAGAAATTTTTCCTCATGTCCAATCTAAACCTCCCCTGGTGCAACTTGAGGCCATTTCCTCTCGTCCTATCGCTTGTTACTTGGGAGAAGAGACCGACCCCCACCTCACTACAACCTCCTCTCAGGTAGTTGTAGAGAGCGATGAGGTCTCCCCTCAGCCTCCTTTTCTCCAGGCTAAACAACCCCAGTTCCCTCAGCCGCTCCTCATAAGACTTGTTCTCCAGACCCCTCACCAGCCTCGTTGCCCTTCTCTGGACACGCTCCAGCACCTCAACGTCCTTCTTGTAGTGAGGGGACCAAAACTGAACACAGTATTCGAGGTGCGGCCTCACCAGTGCCGAGTACAGGGGCACGATCACTTCCCTACTCCTGCTGGCCACACTATTTCTGATACAGGCCAGGATGCCATTGGCCTTCTTGGCCGCCTGGGCACACTGCCGGCTCATGTTGTTATGTTTCTGTCTTTGAATGTCTCAACACTAAGACAAGCTTATGGCAGAAGCCCTGATTTAAGATAGTTTCATCTTAGCATCACTGCATGTTCATTCTCCCCTGCCTCTCACCTTCTTCAGTGCACGTTTTTTCCCTTCTGAGCCTCTTTGCTTCCCCTTTTCTTCTCATTTGACTTATTTCTTTTCTCAATAACATATTCTTGCTTCCAAACAGCCACCACCTTAAGCCAAGCAAACCTAAAGACTGCATGAACTGTGTTTATTGCTGTCTCATGATTCATTTTGTGTTAGATGCAGGATGAGGAAATAGCATTACTGCTCTTTGTCTAGTTAGGTGGTAGCTGATTGCAAACTGTTTGGAGCAGTTGTCAAGTGATTTGCATTAGTTTTTACTGGTAGGATGCACCACTGTCAGCCTTAAAAGGAGGCTCTTCCAAAGATGCACTGACTCTTGCATGAAGTTGCTCAGTCGTGCTTTGCCCAGGAAAAAGTGTGATGTTTATGCCCAGACTTGCAGAGACCTTTGTAATGGTGGCAGAGGCAGTTCTGTAGAGCAGTTGTGTTTAAAAATAAAATAAACCCAGCACAACTTCCCCCTTGTGCACCCAGATACACACTTCCCTTTCCTTAACAGTACAGAAGGGGAACTGAGTTAGCACCAGATTTGAATCTTCACTCTCTGACCCCTGTGTTTGCTCATGTTTTTTATTATGACAGTGGAGGAAAGATCAGTAGAGTTGTATTGCAGAAGAGAACATGCAAAAAGATGTCATTTTAACTGATAAAAATAACACCTTTGCTATTTCTCTTCTTCCTTATATCAGAAACCAGCTTGCCGCTACAGATTTCTAAACAATGTACATGAATATTTTTTTGTTTTAGTTGTTTATTTTATTTAATGAGATGGATCAATATGTACTTTTATCTGACAGCTTAATCTTTTTATGCAATATGGAACTGTAGTCTTTTAGTTTGGTGACTAGTCTTTGAAAGAAGACCTGAAACACCTCCACCTTGCATTCCTTTTGAAGTTGTGTTTTAGTCATTAGCAATAGCACTTTAGCAATACTTCTGGAAGAATTGTTGCTTCATTTTGATTGGTAAGCAAGTCCAGCCTGCCATTTCACAGAACTTTTACCCAGTGGATGTGTGTCTGGTAAAATCCTAATGCAGACAGAACTCAGGTCATGCAATTGAACATCGGAGTAGAATTCCACTTGCTGGCTTGCTGCTGAATCAGATGGGTAGAAGTATGTCTAGATCTTTTAATCTGTTTTTGTAAGTAACAGTACAAATGTTCTCAAACGGCTCATTTTCGCTTATCTCTTTTAGTAACCTAATTTATTCTTTAGAAAAGCTCCTATCCAGATTTCAGTGATTGGATGGAGAGACATTCCTTTGCAGGTTTTCACCCTGCACTGGTTAGTATCTGCGTTTGAGTGAATGCTTTAAAACATCTTGTATTTCCATGTTTAAGCTCTCTTTATAAACCCCTGTGTTTGCTAAACTGCCAGTGGTCAGCTGGTGGGTTGCATTAAGAGGGCTTTGTATGTTCCTGAAGCTAGCTTTCCTGACTGAAATCATGTATGTTTTGTTTTAGAGAGCACAACAGTATGCCAGCGCTGCATTGCAGGAACAGTGCCGGCCTTCTTATGTGAAGAAAGAAATGGGGAAGTTATTTGCGGAGAAATACAGCATGGACATATCTCCCTTTGTAAGAAAAAATATAAATGAAGATGAAGCTTTATTTAAATATGAACCTCCTTTTGGATTTCACAAGTTCTTTGATAAGCTTAAAAATCTCCTTGAACTCTTACCTGAGCATGATTTGCCAGAAGATTTGAAGTCAAAACACTGTAAGCGTTGTGTTGTTGTTGGCAGCGGTGGAATTCTTCATGGTTCAGAGCTGGGTCACTTATTGAATCAGTTTGATATTGTTATAAGGTACGTATTTTCCATTTAAGGATTCCAACTACTTCAAGTTTACTTAATGAGCCAACTTTGTTTTTTAAGGGGAAAGTATCTCCAACGTTTATGCAACTTCAAAGACTATTTCTGAAAGTGCTTTTGAGAAATTTACTTGTGACTTGATGGAACTTGAAGTCTTAAGAGCAAAATAAATTGTCATGTTCACAAGACAGGAATTCAGTGTAACTATTTGTGGACTTCAGATACAAAAAAACATGGGCAGAAATGAGGTAGAAACCAGTGAAATCATAGACAAGTAGACAATCCTGGTTTTATCCATTCATATGTTTAAGCTTTCAGAGGTAGGCTTTAGGACTTACTTCTGCCTTTTTCCCTGTGGTTAGTTGGCATGCTTATTTGAAGGATTTTTTTATAACAGCTATTTCAAACACAATAAAAATTAATTGGTGTTTCAGTATACAGTTTGCTTACACACTGTATAACATGCTCATCTTCCCTTATCTTTACAAGATCAGTGCATGTTTTCCATGATTACCCATGTTTTCTAATGTCTGAATTAAATGAATACATGCTCTGTATTTGTGCCTTCTGAACATTACTGTTTGAACTCTCCTTCTTTGTATTTTGAATTATGTAAAGTCACAAACAAGTTTAATACAAGCATTTTCCCAAGTTGCTTTGTAAACTAAGACTTGCTCCTCTTAAAAAGGGAAGAGTTGATACAGTGAGTCAGTATCTCTTACACAAAGGTAAACAAACCTGTTAGCATGTGGAGGAGCAGAGAACTTACATTAACAGTTCTCTGAAATTAAGGCTGGCAGCATGAAGGTGACTATTCTGTTGATACAGAAAAGTTTGCAGGACTTACACTGTTCTGCAGAACTGATGGAGCTGGATGATGCTGTTCTTGTTGGCAGCGTGCTAGCACATCTGAAATTTTTGGTGAGCTGAAATGATGTAAACCCACAGGATGCATTCGATTGCATTGAAGGGATAATTTGAATGCCTTTCTGTGTATAATAAGTGTGTGTATATATATGTGTGTGTGTATACATATAAAGATAACGTAGGCAACTTCCTGTGTGTTTTCTTTCCCTTCCTGTTTTAAGCCTCTCCAAATTGACACAAGGCAATGAACATGAAATTCTGCAATGCTGTTTTAAGTTACTTTTCTATTCCAGCTTTTCTTTTTGAAGTTTTGCACTTGTGCCAGTTAATCCAGAAATAGAATTGGCTTCCTCTCAAAGATAAGGGATCGATGGTTTGTGAGGCGAGGAACATGGAGGTACTGCACTCCACTCTGTTAAAAATCTGTGGGCCAAATACAAGTTCTTTGCTTAGTGTCTGATGCTTTAATGAGATTGTAACCCATGCTTATTAAATACAGTTTCTCTCCGTTGTGGTTTTTTTTTTTGTTAGGTTGAATGATGCACCGGTTCAAGGATACACAGATCATGTCGGTAACAAAACTACTATACGGATGACTTACCCCGAAGGAGCCCCTCTTTCTGAAAACGAGTATCCTCCTGCTAGCTTGTTTGTGGCTGTTTTGTTTAAAAGTGTTGATTTCAATTGGCTTCAAGCAATGGTAAAAAACGAAACCTTGGTATGTAATGTGGCAGTGTTATGTACCTGTGATTTTTGTTTGTTTGTTCTTTTCTAATGCTTAAGAAGCTGGCTGCTACTTCCTGTTTTATTATACTGAGAATCTCTTATTTAACTTTGTGGGTTTTTTAGCTATGTCTCCTGGTTACAGTTGGTACCAGCATTTGTGTTGAAGCCCTGTGCTGACAGTAACAACCTGTTAACCTTGTGGATTCTGGTGGATGTGTTGACTGATTAAACACAAAGTGCAGTCAAATATTCAGAATAAACAACTCTTCTCCTTGCTATCGTCTCTGCAATTCCACATACTTAGAAGGTTTTTCCTCTTTTGGGTCAGTCACTTGAGCTGTATGCTGGTATTCCTGAACCCACCTTAGCTATAAACTGTTTCCTGAATTTTTCAGAATCACTGATGAATTCTATAACTTGTGTACTGTCTGCCATACACTTTGCAGTCTCAGAGTTTGCCTTTGCTGAACTATTTTTTTTCTTTCTCTTAGCCTCTGTGGGTGCGACTCTTCTTTTGGAAGGAAGTTGCTGAGAAAATTCCTTCTACATCAAAGCAGTTTCGGATTCTGAATCCAGTCATCATCAAAGAGACAGCTTTGGATATTTTACAGTTCCCTGAACCTCGATCAAAATTCTGGGGTTGGGATAAGGTAAGAAGTTTCCTTTTAGGAGAACGAGACTATAAAATACAAAGTAAAATAAGAAACTGGAAAAAGTTTTGGGCTCTTCCTTCAATATAGTTCCTCTGTGCAATTTCAGAGCTGGTCTCAAGTAGTAGGGAAATTAATGCGCTCTCAAAAGACTTTTGTATTTTCTTGTGTGAAATCGAAGTAGGATTTCAGCTCACCTTTTTAGATGAGGTATTATGCTGACATGAAATTGCCTGTTTTACAAAGCATTCAGATGCAGAGACACATAAATTCATTCAAGTACAGTGTGTTCACTCACACATCATTGTGACTGGTGTTACATATTCAAAACACGCATTTGATGTATGTTAAGTGTGTTAAGAGCAGCCCTGTTAAGTCAAACCAGCAATCAGCTATAGGCAGATGTGTCTCTAGCTGCAGGGAAAGCAGAGAGAGTATGGAAACCAGGCCAGTGTAAAGCAGCCCTCCAACTGTTGGAATTGCTGGACTGCTACGTGTGCCAATGTGCTCAATAGCGACTGATGGGTATATCCTCCCTCTATGTCCTTTGGTCCAGCAATAGTATGGAGTGGTGAATTGCCCAGTTTAATTATACACTGCGTTTTTGTTATTTTAATTATTTGTTTGAGAAATTGGATGTCACTAGTTCTCTTGAACTATGAAAAATACTGAATAACCATCATCTTTTTACCTTTTGTGTGAAAGCATTTAATGGTAGCGTTATTGCACAAATGTTTGAAGGATCTTCTCACATTTATTCATAAAAATAATGTACCATACCAAGCTATGTAATGTTTTAGTTGTATCGTAGTATACTTGCCTTCTTCATGGGTTATTCAGTGAAAAGTCATATTATGAAGAATACTGTTAGCCTGTTGCTCAAGACTGAAGTAAGCGTACATCAAGAAATGTCAAGTTTAACTCTGTCAGGAGTTGTTTGAGTGTTTGGAGCGAGGGTTCACTTGTAGTTTAACTAC
Organism: Aptenodytes patagonicus; assembly: GCF_965638725.1. NCBI lineage: Eukaryota > Metazoa > Chordata > Aves > Sphenisciformes > Spheniscidae > Aptenodytes > Aptenodytes patagonicus. The sequence goes on from NC_134952.1 coordinate 6,574,588, forward strand.
ATAGTAATAGGGTATCTTGCCTTCACAGAAAAAAAACTTAGAGTTGACAGCCAAAAGTCTTGTTACAGGCAAATACTCAAGTTGTATTAGTATTTGGCCCTGAAGTTTTTAGTTTGACTTGATCGTTTAATTTATTTTTAGTTTTAGTTGTAATTGATTTTAGTTTTAATTGATTGTTTAATTGATTTCAGTTTTAAGTGAGGAGAGGGAATAGACAAAGCCATTAAATTTTGTAAAGTGTTTATAAAACTGGCAAAGGCTTCTTTTTCCCTCCTTTTTAGAATGTTCCTACAATTGGGGTCACAGCAGTTGTTCTGGCCACACATTTATGTGATGAAGTGAGCTTAGCAGGATTTGGATATGACCTCGATCAGCCCAGCACACCTTTGCACTATTACAACAACCTCTGCATGGCTGCCATGAACAGACAAACTATGCACAATGTGACAAGCGAAAAAAAATTCCTGCAAAAACTGATCAAAGAAAAAGTTGTCAAAGACCTCACTGGTGGGATACATTGTGAATTCTGCGGCAAAGACAGCTAGTGATTGAAGTGCGGCATGGTTTGGATTCGTTACATTTCCAGAGGTTCAGCTGGAACAACCTTTTCACTGTCTTAAGTAGTTCTTTAAAGTGTGTATAGAATGGACATGGAATCTCTGCTGCCTTTTTTAATGTCAAGTTCAATTTGTTGGACTTTTAAAATTATTTTGATGTCAGATTTTACTTTGCACATTTTTGTGGATAAGTATGTAAATACAACTTGGAGTTGAAAGAGATCCATTTGAAATATTTAATGTTTTAAGTTGTCTGAAGAAAAGCAGAGTTTTTGTTTTCAGATGTATATGGTACGCACAATGCTAGCCTGAATTGTCTAACAGCATACAAGAGTTATTTTCCACTGAACTACTGTCTTTGTTGGTCCAGTTCTTGGTGTATGACTCCTTTTCATGCATGCCATGAAAAGAAAGGCGTATGCTTCTCAAGTCTTTAATTTCTTGCAACTTGAGCGTTGTGTTTCCCCCTCAAATATTTATATTCTTTTGGCTTTGTGCTAATGTTTTTTTGGGGGGTGGAGGAGGAATGTGGGAGTGGAGGTGGAGGAAGAGGAACTGTTGTGGCAACAACTGAATAGTAAGTACTTCGACATTCACGATTGATATTAAAATCATTGGTGCAGTAATGTATTGGATTAGAATCCTGCTTTATCATGAGGCATGTTTGGGCCCAGGGCCCACTGTAAGAGCATTTAGCCAGTAGAAGACTTTCACCTGAATCAGATCTTTTGTCATTTCCATTTCTTAAGACCCAGATAAATGTTTCTAGCTAGTTGATTTGCAGCAGAGTTCAGCTACTAAAGAAGTGGCATTAATACAAAACCTGCCCCCCCCCTTTTTTTTTTGAGTGACTTGAGAATTGCTGGTTCTATAAAACACTGGTTTGTATAAATCTTCCATTTAGCAATAATAGAATCTATGACTAGGCTAAAATTTCTACTGGTTTACTTTATGATCCTTTAGTAATTAATTACAGGTATCATAACCTTAATAGTTTACAATGATGATAACCCTTACGAACTCTAGTGTTGACTGTTTAATTGAAGGGAGAGGTAGAGCTGTTGGTTTTCCCGGATCAGCTTTTAAGTCAGCTGTTGGGTCAGTGTGTATAACTTGAGAAGAAAATCACTTTGAGAAAGTAGTATGATCTAGTAGCAAGCTAGATAACTGCTAAAAGCAGCATATTTAAAAAAATAAAGCTATAAATATGTTCTTGTGACTGGAAATCAGTGCATTGCAAAGAAACTGGACAGTGCAGATCCGCAAGCAGGTCTTGCTGTTCATTTTCATTTTGTTACTAGTAGAGTAGTAGGTATGACTGTTTGCACTGAGTAGCGTTGTTAATCTACAGTATGTGAAAAATGCTTTGGGAATGAAAGCTTGTTAGCAAATCGATCAAAAGTTGGTCTAGAAACATTGTTCATAGTCATGGACTCTCCACATGGTGAACGTTCCCACTGTTTTTTTGTTATGGGCTAAGATATGAATGTAGTTGTAGTTTTAAATTTTCAAAATACTAATGTGGGAAAGCAAGATTAGGGTGGTTGTTTTTTTTATTTTTTTGTGGGTGTTTTTTTGTTTGTGTGTGGGTTTTTTTTTTTTTTTTCCCCATGGAGAGAAGTTTTAATGAATGATAACGTTAGAATGCAGGAGCAGCAGACCGATTCTGGCCATTATACTAAAAGGCAACAAAATGACGTCAGATCATAAAGCGTAACTCTGAAGAAAGTTGTGGACCTCATCTTTCGTAAGTCCCATGTACCTACATGTCCTTGAAAGCCAGTTGTGGATGGTGAGCAAATTTGAAAATCAGATTCTTGTCTCTGGCACTGTTTGTGTTTATAGCAATAATATTAATCTAACTTCTCCTCCTCCCTGAAACACATTAATTTTTGTACTAGCAATAAATTTCTAGTCTGTTTTTCTTGTAAGTATAATAATTATAGTGTTTAATTTAAAAATATTTCATGTGTGAAGAGTTTTATACAGATAGTCTTTTGGTTAATATATTAAAATGCGTTAATTATTTTCTCCTGGTATTTAAACTGGAAGCAAAGTACCTTAATTTCATTTGGTATTAGTGAAATTTTGGAAGATTTTTGGAATGTGTGTGTTGGGAGGATGTCCTGAATACACCGAAAGTACGTGTTTCAGAGCACTCGGTCCCTCACCAGTTTGCTTTACTCAGTAACTTAAAAATAATCAGTTGATTAACGTAAATGCCAATAGCTTTTTGGAGATGCTGTATTTACTGTCAAATTCTCAAATTATGTTGATGTAGGATTAGATTGTTTTCCCACTAGTTTTATGGCTTGTGATTAAAACGTTGTTCTCCATGGTAGTGTATACTGCATTGAATATACCTGCACAGACTCAACCATCCGTGAAATGGCAGCAAAGTTCAGGTTGCAAAAAGCAATAAACTAATGAAACCACTTTCTACTTACGTATTTGTCTCAGTTTGCAATTTGTTCTGCCTGCTTTATTAAGGATTTTGTCTTACTGGTCCAATTGAAAGTCTTGATGCAATCCCAGGCACTCAACAGGAGGGGAGTTAGTGGCTGAGGGTAACTCTCCTTTCATTTATGCCTTTTCATTACCTGTCAGTGGAGTTATATCTCTCTGGTGCCTGGAAGAGAGAATCCATCTCAATGCTGACTAACGTGGATGAGAATATTTCAGACTGGGTTATAGCACTGGCCTTAAATTCAAGGGCGTGTCTCCTTCAAGGTTGGAGACAGACTGTAGCTACTGGTCTGCGCTTCAGTCTTGCTGGAGGTAAGATAAGAACAAAAGCTGTGCGTGTATCCGTGCTGCTGTGTCCCAGATCTTATGCTTTGCAAAGAATCTGCATCATCCCTTGTAGATATGCCTTAATCGTGTTTTGTTTAAAAAGTCAACAAAGAATGTGGGAGCTGCGATAAAGCCATTGTGTTCCACATCAGAATTTCTCTTTGTAACTCCCCTTTCTGCGTGGGAGCTATCACAGTTATGTATGTGTCTGACCCGTTCTGATGCTGAATTTTTTTTCATGGTTCCTGTACAGGGAACATAACTTCAACTTTGTCCTCCCTTGAAATGAGAGTGGTTGTTAAGTACTTGCATTATGTGTTATGCTTTAGTCTTTCAGGTGAGACAAGTAGAAATTCTCTGTTAGGACTGAACAATTTTGAACTGTTTTGAAGATTTAGATAATTTGTGAAGCTTTTTTTTATTCTTTCAATACGTTCAGATTTTTATGGCTACTTAGGGAATAGCAGAAGAGATGAATGGCATACTTATTTTGGCTAGATCCGATTTGTTCAAACAAATGGGAACTTTGAATTGCCAAGTGTGACTTTATGGTGCTGTTTTTCAAGTGTTTATGGGAGTTCTGCACCCAGCTGGTTTATTTTCAGCTGGAGACAAACTGATGTCGCCTTGGAAAAGTACCGTGGGTAAGGTTACGATTTGTTTCTTATGATGCCACGAACATGTGCCAAAGTTGCAGGAGGAGACACATAGAGCTGCTTGAGTGCAGAGTGGGAAAGTGCCAAAACAGGTGGTTGCGGACCATGGTCAGTGACTGGTTGGCATTGGAACTGGATATTCAGCACGCAGGGCTGTCTGTTGAGATGCTGATAAGGAACTGAAGAGCAGTTCAGCCTCTTCGGCGGGTGAATGTGTGCTGATAGCTTCAGCTCTCGTGCTGCAGTTGGAACTCCAGCAGGAGATGGGAGGGGACCAGAGGAGGCAGCTGTGTAGCATGAGTGTGATCTCTTTGCCTGTTGCCAAGGGTAGTTGAAGGAAGAGCTCATGCACCTCCATTAAGACTAGCACGGATGTGATGCTGTGACTTCCTTCCTCCAGCCTGCCAGCAGCAAGGTTTTATACAAATACTTGATTTTCCCAGCACCTGGATCTTGCCCTCTGAAATTTCTGTTGCTGGGAAGGCTCTTGCCTTTCCTAACTTCAAACGTACCGAAGGTGATGGTATTCCACATAGCTCTTTTATTATTAAATAAATCCAGGCTATACATGCTGACAAACTAACCTTTGTTGCTGTCATCAACAATGAAGGCTCTCTGTTTCCCGGGAAAGAACAACCTTGCCCGTGCATTATAAACAAAAAGCCCAGCAAAATCCTGCCTGTTGGGGTTGAGATAATGACCAACTCCAGCAAAACAGGAGAATATGATGATATTTAAAAATGCTACTGCTGAAAAGCTGGGGCGCTGTTAAAGAAACCATTGCCTGAAGTGACATACGACCAGATCCAAATATGAATTAAAGGATGAAGGGGTGTGAAGAGGGACAGCTGAGCCCCACTCTGAAATGCAACCCCTTTGTTCTGCAGCCAACTAACTCTGGAAATTTTTACCTTCTTGCAGCAGCACTGGTCTTGATCTGAAAGTTCCCGATGCCCTAGGAGTTATGTTAGGTTTGAGCGGTTTGGCATCAGCCTCGCCCCATGACTCACGAGGTGTTGGAAGGTAGGCGACCCACTCCTCGAGTCCCTGAGGGGCTTGGTCACACCACACCTAAAACTCCCTCTATGTCTAATCACCTTTCAGAGGCACACAAAAAGCGCTTTTCTTGCTACAAGCAGAGTCTCTCCTGTGTTCTCTGCCTCCATGGCCATTTTCTTTATTTTCCCTAAAACAACCCTGTGAGCAGGGACTGAAGCGCCCGCCCACGTGCCCACATATGGTGTGAATCACTGACTCGGGTATTGAGTGTCTGCATTTCAGCATGTCCCCAGCCAAAGGGGGTGTGTGTGTCGCAAGGTGAGCGCTCTTACTGTTTGACCAAAACTTGCCACATTTTATATGTATATAATCCTCCCCACTGTCCCTGGGAAGGAGCCGCAGTGGCTCATAGCTCTGTGCTGGTCTGTGTATCGCTGGTGATGCACCTGTACATTGCCGTGAGGGAATCCTGCTCAAGCTCTTACCTTTATTCCTTGCTCCTCTCTGTATAAAGCTTATTGCACCCATGTGCTAAAAGCAACAAGACTCTTTTAATTAAAAAGAATACAATAAGAAGCCTTCCTTGAAGCGTGACAAGGGATCTTTTGGTGGGGACCTGGTAAGTGTTCCTCGCAAGCTGAAGTTCAAACTTTCACATGTGACTGACTCTCGCAAGGTCATGAGACCATCAGTGGCAGCTCTGATGGTCAAGGTAGGAGGCAGGCATTAAATCAACTGCGCTACGACAGCTTCTGTGGTTTATATTGATATGCAAGGCCAGGAATTACCAGAACTGGGTTTTCAGGCTGGGGAGTGGAGAGGCAGGACCCATAGATTTTGTTAATCTCTGCAGCTACTTGCCTGTTCCAGATGATTTACTCTTTTCTTCTTGCCCAAGCACTTGTGCATCACCTCTTTGTGGTTTAACAAAAAAAACCCCGTGATTGAATCTTGATTGAAATTCTCATACCTGTTAACACTTGCATTTTCCAGCCTATGGAATTAGAGCTGCTCATGCTTGGAGGGTTGAGCAGGGCTGAACGAACGTAGGTGGTTTACCTCCCTTTGGGGTCACCTTGCCTGGTCATTTGTTTTCATAGCCTGCCTCTCTTGTGCTTGGGCCAAAACCAACTTGTTTCCAAGCTCCTACATGTGCCTTTGAGGTGAACAAAGCCTTCTTGTTCAGTGCAGCCATTCCTGCTCCCTCCTCGTGGGCAGCGAGGAGCCTTGGCCTTTGGAAGGAGGTGCTTCCAGTTGCACGGGATGGCTTCGGCAGCGGTCGGGCACTGGAGCTGCTTGTTGGAAGGGGCTGCCAAGGGTCAACAGGAACATGATGGGCAAGTCGCGGAAAAACAAACTTTTTTTTCCCCCATCTTTCTGATAAAGTAGAAATACAAGCAGGCGCTGCAGTGCTAAGCATTGCACACTTCCTTCTCAGCAGTCTTTGCTTTCCTGCTGTAGCTAAAATAATTATTCTGTAGCTCAAGGAAGTCTTGAGCCCCAGCTTGGGCCTTTAGTATGTAAGCCATTCCTGAGAGTGAAGCAGAAACAAGATTCCTTGCAAATTTCTCTTTTTCTCCAGCCTGTTTCTGCTTGATCTCAGCTTAAAAAAAAAAAAGTGCATTTTGCACAAGCTGGAGTTATTTCCCCACCACCTCAGGCTGAGTTAAGGATGAGAGGATGTGAGGACCTGGTGGAGCTGATAGAGAAGCTGCAAAGGAGTTTTTCCTCTGCAAGAGCTGGATTGTTGCTTATAATTTTTTCCCTTGCATCCCTTTTGGTTCTGCCTCCTTTATTTTTTGGGTATTTTAGGCTGTTTTACTCCTTTCTCTGCCGCCTTATGTACTCCTGTGCGCTGCACTGGGCTGCAAAGTCTCTCTGGCCTCTTCTTGAGGCTGACCAGCTGGAGAATTTCAGGTGGAAATGGTTTGTGCCCAAGGGATGACAAGGCATTTGCTGTGGGGTTAAGAGGCTGCAGCAGAGAAACCTGAGAAGAGGACTTGGGGAAACAAGGGAGATACGGTGGGGAGGAGGTTTGGGACAAGCAAGCCCTGGAGGGGAATGAAACCAGGACCTTGTCGTTGGGCTGGAGAAGGCAGGAATATACATGCATCTTGTTTGAACATCCAAGTGCAGCCTTAGGAATGCCTCTGCAGCAGGGCAGCAGCTGCCAGGATTGACCCTCTATAGCACCACGTGCCTGGGCGTTTCATGCTGCTGTAACATAAATAACCACAAAATCTCTCAGCAAAAATTTTTGGCCAACTTCTCCTTTCTGCTGAGGAGAGCAGATGCTCATGAGAAGCAGCTGGTGACATTTTTCAGGGCTTGGTGTTGCTGTACCTGCAGGAAAAGATCAGGACATGGGTCCGGGGCAGTTTCATGAACCCTCTGTGCTGCTCTGTCAGGGAAAGAAGTTTGCAGGTTATTGTAGTTGGTTGTATCATGTGTGCCTTTTATGCAAAATCTTCAAAAAGAAAGAAGGGTTGGTTTGTTCTAGCAGTTGAGTATCGAGATTACCATGAGCATTTTCAGTTTTATGACTGGGTAGAGAGGTCTGGGGTTAATATTAAGCAAGTTCTTTCCTGTTTACAGAGGCAGTTAATCAGGACAGATCACGGCTTAGCTCAAAACTCCAGGAGGTTTTCCTCTGTGGGGTCACGAGAGTCTGAAGCCCGTCACTGTTTCTCCTGTCGGGTTTTATCGGGCTTGATTTCTAAGCCTACTTTTCCTCCCAAATGGGCTGTCCCTCGTGTCACCAGCCAGCAATTTGTGCCGGCTTGTCCCCGGGTCTGGCCACTGCTCAGAAGTGGATGGGTGAATGTCAGTTTGTAGCTCTGCAGCTCAGGGAGGCACCTGGGGGCATCCTGGCCTTGAACCTCCTGCTGCAAAGGGACAGTCCCAGCCATTGCCTATAATGGCTCACACTCAGGCTGCATTAGAAATGTCAATGACTTGATACCTGGGTACCAAAAGAGATGTCCCCGTGCCCGACAGCAGATCTGGAGGCTTGCAGGTAAGAGACGCTGAATTTTATGTTGTGGTATAAAAGCAAATGTGGTGAAGTGGTCCATGAAAGCAGCGCCAAGGAGGTCTCCCTGTGGTCAGTAAATGCAGCTTGGGCTTTTCTTCCAGCTGAGCCTCAGGGAGGCATTTCACATTTGTAGAAGGACTGGGAATGAGAAGCAGGCGCGTAGCCCCATCTAGTGCTTTGGCGTGAATCGTGCTGCTTAGCCGGGATGTGCACAGGCTGCGGCCGAGGTTTTTCAACTGCAGTGCACCGTTTTGAAGGATCAAAACAGGAAAAATCCTTAACCGCTAATGCAACACATGTGGGCTGGGTGCTGGAAGGTGAGCCTGAAGTGAAGGCTATGGAAACGAACTGTTTTCTTTGCTCAACCCACAAGCGGACCTCAAGATAAGGACTTTTATCCTATGGCTGAGTATTACAGTCAGCTGTTGGCCCAACCACTGTGCAGCAAAGGGTGCAACCCAAGGTGGCAAATATCAACCTAGTCCCAGGCCCGGCACTCTTCAAGAGGAGCCAAGTGTTTTTTTTAATTCAGATAATATTTTCTTGGATTGTAAATTCAGTTTCTTTCATCTGTGTAGGTGTGAATGTAGCAAAACCTGTATCTAATAATATTGCTAGATTCCCTTTCCTCAGAGTCAAAGACTCCATCGATGGTCTGAGAGCTGGACCAGGGCGGGGATATCTGAGAGCTGCTAAAGGACCTGGGTGTCCAACTCTGCACCTGTGTGTCCCTTGCCTGGGACAAATTGGTCCAAATCGGGCATCCAAAGAAGAGTCGGGAGTGCAGGGTAGGTGCAAGATGGGTTGTAGAGCTCTTAGATAGGAGGGGTGTAAAGTGACAACCAAGGGATGGGATAACAGGGCTTTCTCCCTGTCTTGTAGCGGGTTTGTGTGTGACGTTTGGTAGGTCATCTGGTGACGAGCCCCTTTCTCTACAGAAATGTTTCTGTGGGTGGTGGCTGTTGGTGTGGAGCATGTTCTCACAGCAAGCAAGGTGCGGACCAAGGGCACGGTTGTAGCAAAGCCATCTGAAGAGGTGGGACATGCTACATGGGCTGGAAGGAGGAAAGCTGCTGTCCCCATTCCTACTCACTGTGTCCCTGCCCTGTGCCCCCACAGACACAAGTGTGTGTCCTCTGAGCAGAGCATTGCACTCGACTTTAGTGCTGGTGGCACTCAGGTGGCCAGAATACAGCACTAGTCCTGGATCTACTGCCTGCACCTGGAGAAAAATAATTGTGGGTCTTCACACTCTGCATGGAGGTATTTAGGTTTGTCCCTCCTTTATTTGTTTTTCTTCCTCTGGTGGTTGCAGGGGGAATAGGTGGGAGAGACCACTTAGTGATTCGAGATGTTTGTCTTCTATTCCCCGCCCCCCAATGTTTAAGAGCATTTGGGAAAAGGGAGTTTGTCTTATTCCCTCAGCCCAGTCCAGCATCCTGAGGCCTGGAAGGGGCAGGCTGGGGCGTGTTTGCAGGTTGCATGGACAGGGAAAGTCACTGCTCGGCTGTGACACTGCTGCTCCACACACCAGTAAGTGCAGAAGGAAAAGCTTGCTTTGTGTTTGAGGTTGGTGAAGACGGAAGTGTGGATCTTGCCTGCCAAGGGAGAATCAGACCTCTTCAGAACAGTCCAAAAAATACCACTGCCGTTACCAGAAACCCTGAATCTCTGAGGGTCCAACACAGTATTTTGGAGATAAGTCAAGGTCTCTGCCACCTCCTGCCCTGATCCTGCTTTGTGCTGCTTCTGAGAAACCACCTCATGGTCTCGATTGGCCAGATTTGGTGGTCCTTCCCCGCACGTGGAGGAGTCTCCTTGCTTCCCTCCATAAGCTCAAGCCTCTCCCCTGCTCTGGGAACTGTGGCGTTAGGCACCGAGTCACGGATCAGCAGAGATGCTGTGGCACTGAGCTGCCTCCGTACCACCTTACAGGGCCTTTTGGAAGGCAGATGCCCCAGGTGCAGCCCAGCATGGGGCCCTTCCCCGGGCTCAGGAACGAGCTCTCCTTCGTATGTAGTGTAATTGGCTCTTGGCTCAGTGGTTGCACCCATGAGCCCTGCAGAAATGACCTCAAAAGGGGGCTCAGCCCTTTGGCTGCCAACCTGAAGCTCTGGCTATGGCTGGAGGCAGAACTGTGGGCTGCCCAGATGATCCGTTCTCTGAGAATTCACAAAGCACTGGGGTTGGGTATCCTTTGAAGGAATCTCCCCTGTATTTTATTCCCTTCCAGCACAAGAAAGTGGAAGAAGGCACTTGAGACAGAGGTTTTATGATGCATCTTTGTTTCTCTGGATATGGGATTGCATGGGCAGGATTACTGATGTCTCCTGCTCCAGTCTCCGTGGACATACAGGATGTTGCTCACAATTCCCAGAGGTCTGTAGGCAGGCAGGGATCTTCTGGATCTGAGGAAAGCTGAGATTTATCTGCATGGGAAAGTGTGGGCAGCCATAATGGACAGGACAACAGTGATGCATGCAAAATCCTCAGCAGCCCTGGCTTTAACCCAGGACACTGGGCATCCTGCTCAAGTTTGTTCCTCCCTTTGAAGCATGTAGTTGATGAGCCAGAGCTCATTTGATGGTGGCTAACGTTGTAGCTCATCTCAGTGCTGATGCTTCTCTGCGTGAGATGGTTTCAGTAGATTGCTTATGCTACAGGCAAATGGGGAGGAGATCAGGACTGAGCCCTGGGAACAGTCTGAGCCCAAGAGTTTGTAGTGATGAGTCAGTTGTGATCTGTCACGGATGCGTCTCCTGTGTTGGTTATTCACAGTGAGTGCTTCTTCAAGAGAAGACTTGAAACCAATAGTGTTTCCTAGTTCTCTGCTGTGAAGTTGCCACAGAGGTCATTTAGGACTTCATCCGAAGCCCACTAAAATGCAGAGGCTCATTGGCTTCAAAAGGCTTTGGACGAAGTCTGTGAGGAGCTGACTTTACAGAGCAGTAAAATGCTCCCAATGCATGGTGGCTCCACACGGGTGTAGTGCCACAGGAGGGAAGGTATGCAGAAACCGAGTGGTTACATGACTTTTGGAGGTATACCTTCTCGCTTGTTAGGGATTCATTAGCACCAAGGTGAAGGTACTGGGTGTTTGCCTGCTGAATTCACCCAAACCCTTCTGTATTTGGTAGCACAGGGAGGCTCCAAGATGGTCTTTTCAGGAGTGTGAAGGTACAGACAGTAGCTGCCTTCCTATTTTCCCTCTTATTTTCAGTCCTAGCTCTTTGCATTCAGAAACGTGGAGCACAAATTTAAGGAAAACAGTGTGTTGAAGGAAAACTATTCTGTGATTCTATGAAAAGCAGGACTTCTGCCAGCCTGAACGGTATGTGCATATACTCTAGAAATCTTGTATAGAGGTTTGTGGAAGGGAACAGTCTCCAGCTCTAGAGGGAGCGTTGCTACGTATGTTGTGGGTTGCTCCATTTCACAGGGAGTTGGACTAATGCATGGAGGTCTGTCCAGCCTGGCTCAGTCCTCTGTGCCACCAGAGAGACTTGGAGGACAACAAAAATCCTGAGACCTCCGAAAACGTGGCTGATCAGGATACACGAACAGAGACCAGCTAATCCAGAGAAGACAATGCAAAGGGTCAATGACAGAGAGAGTGATTCCCTTCTTCCCTCTGCATCATCCCAGGAAAAGGACAAGCTGTAATGGACGCAAATAGCATCCTGGGAGGTTTAGGTTCAGCAAAAAGATTTTTCTAACATGAGATTAGAGAAGCATTGGCATGGATTGTGCCGGGAGGTCTTCCAGCACTGGAAAGTTTGAAGACTGCATTGGATGAGCTCCAGCCACGACTGTTTCAGCTGTAGCTGATCCCACCGTGGGCAGGGGATGGATTTAGCTGCCCCAGAGGGAGGAAGGGAGTGTTCTTTCTAGCCTCTCTATTTCTGCCCTTTCGGCTCGATGCGTAATATTAGACACTGATGCTGGGGTTGCGGTTACTCACCCTTCCTCCTGAAGCATTTTTAGCTCTACTTATAGGACATATTGTGAAAAAGTAAAGCCCAGCCATAAAACTGGGGACAGACTTTCCCCTGTAGCTAAAGCTGATGCTGGGGGCAGAGGGGAGGGAATTGCAAGCCCTTGATTCAGAAGGAGCTGTGTGTTGAACCCCACCATGGCCAAAATTAGAGCATCTCTTGGACCAATTTAAAATTTAGAATCCTGGAAACATCACCTTAACAGCTTGCAGAAGCTGTTATTTAGTTGGAGATGCGTCTTTAGGTATGTTTGAGCACTGGGGCTTGGACTTACCTCTCTTCTTGAGTGGTGATTGGGAATGTCAGCTTAGGAGAGGAGATCTGGGGACAAAAGAGGTTCCGCATTGTGCAGAAATAAAGGGGAGGCTCAAAAACTGCAGGAAACCTGCTCTCTGCACTTCCCTTTAGTTTCTCTCTCCTCCTGTGAAAATAATGTGTGAAACCTGGAGAAGCCAGCTGGAGCTGAGGGATGCAATGGACCCTGACGCTGTAAAACACTTCCCCACTAAATCCTGCCTGCAGCCTGTCCAGGGAGGATTTGCTCTGTGGCTCATTGCACTCTCAGCTGGCCTTTTGCTTCAGCTGCTCCTCACACCTGCAGCGGTGGTGGCAACAGGAGGAGCTACCATGTGAAACCTGCAGCACAGATGAGGTGGGGTGACATGGGGGGGGGATATGTTTTGGTCTGTATACAACATCTGGTCTGTATACAATGTCTGGTCTGGCTTCATCGTTGCACATGAAGCCACTGAAGCGAGATGGGGGTGGGTTTTTTGCAGGCGCAGATCTGCGTAAAGCTGGGAGCCACATATTGATTGATGCCACAGCAGGGTGTGAACTCACCCATTGATATCAACTGCAGCCACTTCTGCCATGTCTGATCTCCTTGCAGAATCTTTTCCTTGTGTTTGAAGGACCTCAGCTTTTTCTCTACTTCAAGTTTTCTATCACTGTGTTATTTCCACATTTATTATGGGAGAGGAGAAGAGAGGAAAAACATAATCGGTTAAAACACTGGCCTGGAAAACTCAAGTGTTTTTCCCAAGCTCTGCTTATCTCTGACCCTCAGCCCAATCCTTGACTATAAAGGGATTGTATGCATACCACTCCTGTTCTTGTTTTGGGATACACTTGCAAGCGTGACCCCATATTATTTGTTCTTGGTATACATGCTTGCCTGTAGCTAGTCTTGTGAGCTGCTTGTGACTGTTATTAGGGGATGTAGCCTGTCCCTGACCTAGCATGTGTGACAGTCAAGTCTCTCCTGTTTTGGACTGGTTTGCTTGCTGCTGGTGACAGCTGTGGTGGGTTATGGCAATGCAATGACATCTTTGGGGCCATTGCTCCAGCTGGCATTGCTTGGAGGTCTCATCCTTTTTAACCCTGAGCTGATTCCTGAGTGTATGTGGGCCAGAGAGGGAGAATCCCACCACTCTCCTTCCAAACAGCGCTTCCCAGATCAGAGCTTTGCTGTCATTTCTCTCTGCAGTCCACAAAAGACAAAGCTGCCATAAAATGATCACACCTGGCAGTACAACAACCTCCTGATGTACCTGTGAAGAGATCCTGATGTTTGACCCAGCAGCTGGCAATCATCAACATGCAGAGCTCCAAATAAAATACATTCCTATGCGGCTTTTGAACCTTTGACAGAGATGTTTCCCAGTGTAAAGCTGCCGTGAAAAGTGTAAGCTAAGAACATAGCATGTCTTAACCAGTGGTGCTAGGAATACTGCTGCAAAATGCAGGAATGCAGCAAATACACCTGGAGCGGTTTTATTCTGGCTCTGACTTTTTTTTCCTGTCTGCACTAGCTGTTAAATGAGAACTAAATGATGCTCAATTCATCATCTCCTCAGAGGGCTGCATGAAAGAAAGGAATAGGAACATCACAGGAGGTGTAACACACTGTCCATGGCATGTGGTTCCCCCTGCTAACAGCAGCTGAAACCCGAAGCCCGTGGTATCGCCCAAGCCTGCAATTATCCCTTGTGTTACCAGCTCCCTGGAAGGACAGAGGACACGCAGGTGTCTTCTTATACAGGATCAAGGAGGCAACTGGGTCTTGAGGCCCCTCATCCAGCATATGCGTACAGATGTCGCTCCGGGAGGATCTGCAAGTCCGGCAGTGGGCTCCCACAGGAGAACCATGGAATACCTCCAACTGCCTATGGAGAGCACTAGGGAAAGTTTGAAACCGATGGATCTTTTAGCAGGTCAAATTTTTGTTTTTGCGTGATCTCTGTGAGCCCTTTAGGTCGGGTCCCAATTTCAGTATGAGAGCAGTTTGCTTTTTGCTGATGTGCCTTCAGGCAGGCATGCCAGCAGCAGGCAGGTAAGAAGGGACACGGCTGCCATTCAGTCTGTTGCCTCCACTGTAGCCTTGCATCTAGCTTTCACTTTGTTCTTGAACAAGTTGTTTGTATGTTGAATGACAAGTATTTTTCCCATTTTTCTTTCTTTTTTCAATAGTTTTACTGAAGAAATAAAGATTACGCAGTGTGACCTCTGCCCATTGGTCCCCCAGGTAGCTCATGGCCAATTTTAAATAAACTTTACGTATGGGGAGAGTTGTAAAAGGTATTACAAGTTCATAAACAATGTAAAAATCTGTGCCGGGGTAGGGGAGAAAAAAAGTAGGTCATTTCCCACCCTGTTTTGGCCAGCTAGCTCTGGCTGTGATGCTCGGTGGGAATCCAGGCTTGGATCCTTAATCCTGCTGCTCACAGACCTTCGACCTTTGGCTTTTGCAGGTACGATTTTAGGGGTGACTTTAGGGATGCAGAAGCCCGATCCAGGGTGTTTTTCATTTTGCTTGAAAAGATGATGCTTGAAATTACAACAGGGAGTCTTTGCAGGCAGGAGTTTCATCCTCACTGGAGGGAACCGATGGATTTGATGGCTTCCTTGCTAGCAATGAGCAGGGAATCGCGTTAGGCTCAGGAAACACAACCCAGCCTCATCACTAGGTTGGGCTGGAAGGGAATGGAAGGACCGCAGTCACCTTCTGTTGTCTTGCATGTTGCGTTTGCTCTGCAGCAGAAGTGATCGGATGCCGTCCTGTGCTCTCACTGCTGTGATTATACAACTTGTGCTGCTGCTCCTCCAAAGCCCTTTCAAAAAGGCAGTCCCGCTGACAGTTGCACAGTCCTTGAAGTGCCTCGCTTGCTGTTGGCTCTGGTTTTCTTCCAGCAGAGAAAGCTTGAGGGATATAAATCAAAAGGGGCAAGTGGGGTGTATGAAACAGGCTACTTCAGTGCGCATATTGAGGGAACCTCATAAAGTCCTTCACAGCAGCCAGGAGATTCCAGGTTTGGCTGCAAGACTGTGGTCCATAAAAGTTGCTGGGATAGCTCTTGTGCTTTCCCCCCGAGAGAGAGGAAACCTTTTTCTCTGTCTCATTTGCTGCTTCTGTGGATGCCAGATTTCCCTGTGCGAATGTGTTTCTCTTCCTTCACACCCTCAGATAGAATTTCCATTGATCGTTGCCCAACTTTGCGGCCTTTAAATCCTGGAGCTCAGTGCTGAAATAGCCTCCTTCAAAATGAAAAGGAAGAATGAGGAGCTAAAAAGCGGTGGGTTTCACTTCTTTATCAATTACAGTGCTTCCTAGGCTCTGTGGTTAGAGAAGTGCAGAGCTCAGGAAAAATCCAGGCTGAGTACCTGGCCTCAGCGTCAAGGATTTCCTTTCTGAGATGAGCTAACTATTGCTGTGCTCTCCAAAGTGAGGATCTCCCACTGTTTTATGTGATTGTATTGTATTTTTTTGTCACACACCTCATTTAGGGGGCATCTGAACACGATTTTCTCATGGAAAGTGCAGTCGTTTTCTGGAACGTGTTGCTGTGGAGTATTGCTGAATCCAGGCACTTAGTAAAATTCAAAAGGAGATCGGATATTTGTATGGATCACAACACTAGTCCAGGCCCGTAAGGGATTATGCTAACAAGTTTTGGAGCAGATTTGAATAGTGCTTTCAGGCCTTAGCTATTCTCTAATGCTTAGAGCTTAGGAGGAGACCCTCATGGTCGAGAGATTCCCAAATATCTGCCTCCTTGATGTCTTCTTGTACCTTCCCATCGCTGTGTGCTGGAGAAAGCATGGCTCTGATCCATATTTCCTTGCTGTGGTTGTCCATTTGCAGCGTGTGTAGACTAGCTGAAGGAGCATAAGCAAGATGCTCCCAACAAGTGTGCTTGTCCGAACTCTCGGAGCGAAGGAGAAGGCAGCACAAGGGGGTGTCTGGCAGGGAGAGCTGGGGTTGCAAACCTGCCTCCAGCCCCATGCTGGATGCTGGGATTACGTAGGTTATCTTCTTGTGTCATTTAGGAGGCAATTCTCGTTCTCTTCTCCTTAACCTGTATTACAGGGCTAAGAAAGGAGTGTCCAAGTGAGGGTCCAAACCCCTTGTGAACAAGGAGCAGAATAAGGCACCTGTGCAGGGCTCGGGGTTCCCCACCGCTCAAGGCAGGTAAGTGACAACTACCTCTGATGGCCACCGTGTTATTTTGGCCCCCTGTGCTTCCCACAGTCTCTGGTACAAATAAAGCCATGGAAGGGGACAGGAGGGGTCTGCAGACAACACAGGCGATGGATGAGGGTACAGCTCCCAGCTGCCGCCATCTGCCTGGGTGCTGGGGTGGTCGCTTTGCCCTGGGGAGAGGGGAGGTGGTGTTTGGTACCTAAGCAAGCAGGCACGGAGTGAAACATTACTGAGCCTGTAGTCCTTCTCCAGCAGAGCCCTGTGTTGCGTATGAATCCCTCTGTCCATCCGTCCATACATCCAGCCATCCATTTGTGGCAAAATTAGAGATGGCTGTGATGGGAGTATTTAGAAGACTGGCACATCAGGCCAGTTTTGAACTGTAGAACTAAACTTTGCTAAATTCCCAACAGGCTTCTTGCTGATGGTCAGTTCTTCAACTGTGTTACTCAGCATCACTGCATATACAAGACTCAGTCTCCAGCAATCCTATCTATATTAGCTGTAAAAACACACAACCGATGGATGCTGTGCAGTGCGTGCTGGTGGCTGCAGTCTTGGTGGCTCCTGGTCACCTGGGTCAAGGTGACCAGACTTGAGAGAACAAGTCAGAACCAAACTGCTTGTTTTCTTTTTTTCTCCATTTTTCCTCATTTATGCCTGATGTTTTTATGCTACTGCCCAATCCCAAAAAGGGGAAGGGTGGTGGTGGTTGTGTGTTCCTCTGCTCCTGATACCACTTACCTTGTTTTCTTTGTCTTGCCAGCCATCCCCCTTGTGTACTGGGGGGATGCTCTGCCTTTTTGCAGCCCTTTGTGTTTATCTTGGCCTCTCTCTGGCAACTTTTGTTACTGGGATGCCTCCTAAGTGTGCCTACACCATCTCTGTCTGCCTTTTCGGTGATCATGGTGCTGACATACATATGCAAAATTGTGTCTGGCTATGCCATCAGTGTTAGAAAGCACTCGCATGCTCTTGCTAGCTACGTTATTTTAGCAAGTTTATACTGTGGTTCAAGATAAGTTAATATTAATTTTACACTGGTCAGTGTGTTCATAATTTATGGATGTCATAGGTGTCTGCATCAGCTAGGTGGGCTCTCATGGGTGGGTGTATCGGCATCGCGGCATCGCTCACTGCTACAGTTTGGGTTGCATCTTCTCTGCATGGTGTGGGAGGGAGCTAAGGTTTGCCTGAAAGCGGGTGCAGGTTTGCATCCTCCCCTCTCCATCCTCAGTATTGCTGCCTGACACTCACACCACTTGTGTCGTGGGCCCGTGTGACCACGCTGGACATGAGGGGTCCTGAAGCCGCTGCGCTCCCCGGCAGAGGGCAGTGACAGACAGACGGACGGATGCACAACGTATGCCAAGCGCTATTTTGCTCTTCTCCGGGGCCCTTTAGCCAGGGATCTCGAGCCAGTTAAGCTGTAGCATAAGCCACATACTTAACTGCTTTGCTGGATGAGGCCAGGCTGCTCAGAAGCTGGCAGGATCAAGGCTCGGTCTCCCGTTTCCCCAGCTGATGATAGTGCCTGCGGCTCTGGCCCATAAAACCTGAGCTTGGTGTGGGTCTTTGGTAGGATGGGGGTGGGTTAAAGAGGTCCCTGCAGGATGCTAAGTCTTGCACAGTTCTTAGGGAGGATTTCTCTTTGGCATAATTTATTTTGAGTGAGTGTTTCAGGGTGGGTGGGTGGGGAACCCAGATGAAACCCCATATTCTGACCATAGATTTTTTGCCTGAACAAGTACAGTGAGAGCAGATTGCAGATGGAGACCTTGGGAGGCGATGCCAGGAGAAAACTACCACCCTAAAATGTGTGTGAAGGTAATAATATCTTTTTTCTTTGACTAGCTGCATCCTCCTCCTTCCTTTTGTTTCCCTGCTGGTCACAGATCCCCTGGCTCAAAGCACCACACTTAGACATGAATGCACACAAACAAAACCTGCGTATTTTATGCACCAACTCACTGATAGCTGAAATTTGAAGCAGGAAAGCTCAAATAAAACATTCAGTATTAGCCTATTAAAAATCCAGAAGGGTCTTTCTATAGATTGACTGTCTCTCGGGTTGCCCTGAATAGCGCAGTGCCCTCCTTATACTGCGCCTGTTCTTGTGAGGTCTCAAAAGCCACGCAGCAATGGGCCTGGTTAGCGTTTAGATGGGAGACCTCCAAGAGCTTTGGGTTGTTGAGAAACAAGTATTGGAGGTTCAGTAAGTGGCATTTTCCTCTCGAGTCAGTGTTGAAGAAACTCCCGTTCCAGCAGCAGAAGATGTCATTCTGGCACCCAAGAGCTCTACAAAGTTAAAACCCATCTTGTCAACATCAGATGCACTGAGATAGATACACTAGGTGCCTGCTAAAGCAAGAGGAGTTAGAGACGTGCGCACGCCTGCAGGGCTACGACCTTATTGGCATCACAGAGACGTGGTGGGATGGCTCCTATGATTGGAGTGTTGGGATGGAGGGATACAGGCTCTTTAGGAAGGACAGGCAGGGGAGACGAGGAGGGGGTATCACCCTCTATGTCAATGACCAGCTGGAGCGCATGGAGCTCTGCCTGGGGATGGATGAGGAGCCGACCGAGAGCTTATGGGTCAGGACTAAAGGGAAGGCAGGGACAGGTGACATTACGGTGGGGGTCTGCTACAGGCCACCCCACCAGGAAGACAGAGGGGATGAGGCCCTCTATAAACAGATAGGAGCAGCCTCACGCTCACAAGCCCTGGTCCTCATGGGGGACTTCTACCACCCCAATATCTGTTGGGAGGGACAACACGGCAGGGCATAAGCCATCCGGGAGGTTCCTGGAATGCGTCGATGATAACTTCCTTCTCCAAGTGGTAGAGGAGCCAATGAGGAGAGGTGGTACGCTGGACCTTGTTCTCACCAACAAGGAGGGGCTGGTGGGGAATGTGAAGCTCAAGGGCAGCCTGGGCTGCAGTGACCACAAAATGGTGGAGTTCAAGATCCTTAGGGCACCGAGGGGGGTGCACAGCAAGCTCACTCCCCTGGACTTCAGGAGAGCAGACTTTGGCCTCTTCAGGGATCTGCTTGGTAGAGTGCCATGGGACAAAGCCCTGGGGGGAAGAGGGGCCCAAGAAAGCTGGGTAATATTCAAGGATCACCTCCTTCAAGCTCAGGAGCGATGCATCCCAGCAAAGAGGAAGTCAGGCAAGAACGCCAGGAGGCCTGCATGGATGAACCAGGAGCTCCTGGACAAACTCAAACACAAAAAGGAAGCCTACAGAGGGTGGAAGCAAGGACAGGCAGCCTGGGAGGGATACAGAGAAATTGTCCGAGCAGCCAGGGATCAGGTTAGGAAAGCTAAAGCCCTGATAGAATTAAATCTGGCCGGGGACGTCAAGGGCAACAAGAAAAGATTCTATCGGTACGTCGGGGATAAAAGGAAGATGAGGGAAAATGTGGGCCCTCTCCAGAACAAAACGGGAGACCTGGCTACCTGGGACATGGAGAAAGCGGAGGCACTCAATGACTTTTTTTGCCTCGGTCTTCACCGGCAAGTGCTCGAGCCTCACCGCCCAAGCTGCAGAAGGCAAAGGCAGGGACTGGGAGAATGAGGAGCTGCCCACTGTAGGAGACCATCAGGTTCGAGACCACCTAAGGCACCTGAAGGTGCACAAGTCCATGGGACCCGATGAGATCCATCTGCAGGTCCTGAAGGAACTGGCGGATTAAGTTTCTAAGCCACTATCCATCGTATTTGAGAAGTCGTGGCAGTCCGGTGAAGTTCCCACTGACTGGAAAAGGGGAACCATAACCCCCATTTTTAAAAAGGGAAAAAAGGAAGACCCGGGGAACTACAGGCCAGTCAGTCTCACCTCTGTGCCTGGGAAGATCATGGAACAGATCCTCCTGGAAGCTATGCTAAGGCACATGGAGGACAGGGAGGTGATTCGAGACAGCCAGCACGGCTTCACCAAGGGCAAGTCCTGCCTGACTAACCTAGTGGCCTTCTATGATGGAGTGACTACATCAGTGGACATGGGAAGGGCTACAGATGTCATCTATCTGGACCTCTGTAAGGCCTTTGACACGGTCCCCCTCAACATCCTTCTCTCTAAACTGGAGAGCTATGGATTTGGTGGGTGGACTGTCCGGCGGGTGAGGAATTGGTTAGATGGTCGCATCCAGAGGGTAGTGGTCAATGGCTCAATGTCCAGATGGAGACTGGTGACAAGTGGCGTCCTGCAGGGGTCCGTATTGGGACCGATACTGTTTAATATCTTCATCAGTAACATGGGCAGTGGGAGCGAGTGCACCCTCAGCAAGTTTGCAGATGACACCGAGCTGAGTGGTACGGTTGACACGCCAGAGGGACAGGATGCCGTCCAGAGGGACCTGGACAAGCTCGAGAAGTGGGCCTGTGTGAACCTCATGAGGTTTAACAAGGCCAAGTGCAAGGTCCTGCACCTGGGTCGGGGCAACCCCGGGTATCAGTACAGGCTGGGGGATGAAGGGATTGAGAGCAGCCCTGCCGAGAAGGACTTGGGGGTACTGGTGGGTGAAAAGCTGGACATTAGCCAGCAATGTGCGCTCGCAGCCCAGAAGGCCAATCGTATCCTGGGCTGCATCCAAAGCAGCGTGGCCAGCAGGTCAAGGGAGGTGATTCTGCCCTTCTACTCTGCTCTGGTGAGACCCCACCTGCAGTACTGCGTCCAGCTCTGGAGCCCTTAGCGTAAGAAAGACACAGACCTGTTGGAGTGGGTCCAGAAGAGGGTCACAAAAATGATCAGGGGGATGGAACAGCTCTCCTATGAGGAAAGGCTGAGAGAGTTGGGGTTGTTCAGCCTAGAGGAGGCTTTGGGGAGGCCTTATTGCAGCCTTTCAATACTTAATGGGGGCTTATAAAACAGATGGGGAGAAACTTTTGAGCAGGGCCTGTTGTGACAGGACAAGGGGGAATGGCTTTAAACTAAAGGGGGGGTAGATTTAGACTAGATATAAGGAAGAAATTATTTATGCTGAGGGTGGTGAAACACTGGCACAGGTTGCCCAGAGAGGTGGTGGATGCCCCATCCCTGGAACCATTCCAGGTCAGGTTGGACGGGGCTGTGAGCAACGTGATCTAGTTGAAGATGTCCCTGCCCATGGCAGGGGGGTTGGACTAGATGACCTTTAAAGGTCCCTTCCAACCCAAACTATTCTATGATTCTATGATAAAGAGGAGAGACACATGCACAGGACATGGTTCTGCCACCCATCACAGTGTCCAGTGATGGATTGGATCTTAGTATTCAAGTTTTGAGCAAAAATGATTATATTTTTAATACAGCAAGGGTCAGATTAGCTGATGCTAGAGGAAGGAGTTTTTGAAGGAGGGATTTGGGGCTCCCCGTGCTTCTCTCTTTTGCTTGATAGCATCAAGCTGACAGTAGCTGGTCCTGACCCTTTCATCCAAGTGTTGCTAGATAGCAGTCTCACTCCTCTCACTGCGCCCGTTGCTCTTGCATATATATCACTTGCTGTCTTCTGAAAGCAGAACATCTGTCCAGTCTATGTTTCCTCCAGACTCTTCCTTGTGAGCAACATTACTGCTAATTTACACTTGATGATTCAGAGCAGAAGATGGGGAAGATGAGGATGTTCTCCTCAATCAGGAGCAGGAGAAACTGCACCTGGAGAGTTTCTTTGCTTGAGTAAGCTGGATGTCTGGATGGGGACAAGCTCCATAAGCAAAGGGATTCATCTTGGTGAGGCAAAAGAAAGAGTTTTTATTTGCCAGAATTTTACTCTCCTGAATGTTTCCAGTGGCACCCTGAAAGTCACCAGAAGCTGCAAACAAATTCAGAACTGGTTGCACAGTAGAATATGGAGCAGGGGAAGGTTTTTATGTTAGAGCAAAGCGGCTATATAATGTGGATCATTTTTTTTCTTCCTGTGGTCCTGTGCCATTATAAGGGTCTACAGCTGCAAGAGGTTTGCATGATGGCTCTGGGCAGGGTGACATACAGGCAGAAGACACGCTGCACAAGGCAGGCGTGGAGCTGGGTAACTTTCTCAGAGATAAGAAGAGCAGAGGGTGATTCTTGCACTTCCTACAGGGCTGGGGACAGCCTGGCCTCCATGGCCTGATCCTAACCAGTTTGTGACTCCAAATGGTGCATGGGCTTACGTGGCGGGGGACAGAAATTACACCTACCAGCGTGTTTGCCTGCAGAGGCTTCCCACTGGTGGGGACCTAACCAGTGACTGCCAGTGCTTCTGCGGGGGTACCATTACAGTCTGTTTCCACAGGCTACTTTGGGTTTTTTCCCCCTTGGGGAGAAATAAGAAGCCTGATAATAGATTTTCCCTGATTTCATCCTTAGACTGACGTGGGTGGAGAGGCCGTAGTGTTTACTAAGGACACGGAGGTTTTTTGGGGTTCCTAGAAATTCAGCGTGGGTGCCTTGAGCTGTGGCTCTTTTGTTTTAAAAGCAAACATGAGCTGTTGGACCTGGCGCTGTAGGATGCTGACACCACCTGGCAGAAGGGTTGCGCTCAGATAAGGATGACTGTATGTGTTTAATTTTGAGCTGGAGGAGGAGAACTATGGTGAGTCCTGGGTCAGTGACAATGAAGTCTGGACTCCAGATGTGCAAAGCCTGGCAGCACGAGACGGGAAGGCTGTTTAGAGAAGAACATTTTGGAAGTCTGGGGGAGTGCACAGTGGGATACTAGATCTCAAATTAAATCTTCAGCCAAAAAGGGAGGAATCTAGCAGCAGTTTTATCAGGCTGGGCTACTGCAGGAATTGCTTCAGCTGCAGGCTGGGAGTGTTGCTGAGAAATTGGCTCCTGCAGCAGCCTGATCTGATGGGTCAAGGGAACGGCTTCCAGACATTGCAAAATGGTTCATCTAAACGTGGGGCCATGGGGCAGTGAGCTGGCTCAGGATCACTGGGTGAACTTTTGAAGGTGCCCAGTGTCAAGCAGTGCTTTCAACTGAAGGCTGTGCACGTCTGGAAGCAGTATTGCAGAGACAGCAGGGACGCATCGCTGCCAAAAACCCACAGAGCTTCTGTTGGTTTTGAAAGCTTAACTATCCTGATTGACTTACCCCCACGGATGGCAAATGGGAAGGAGGTTTTGTAGCAAATGATGCTCCTTGGATGCAAAATCTCATACTTAGGTGTCAGTTAGTCACATTGTCAGCTCCTCAGATGTGAATGTGAGATGGCTGCGGGTCGCTGGAGCAGCAGGCAGCATCTCCTGCTGCAAGCTTGCCTCCATGCAAGTCCGCTCCTGTTGCTCTTGGCAGGTGTTCAGTGCCTCCTGTGACATGAGTTGTCACGGCCACTGTGCTTTGCAATGATGAGGCATCCATTTCCAGAGAAAAACCCAAGTGTTTGACGGCACCGTGACTGTCTTTGTGTGTGGTGTGAGAAATGAGCAATGCCAAAATGTGTCTTGGGTCTTTTGAGAGGGCTGTGGCTCTCTATACTCATGCTGCTCTTTAGCTTGATGTGCGTAAGAATCATACTTATTTTTAAATTGGGTATTTAAACATTTTCTTGTAAGGAAAAACCTTAAAACAGAAAGAAAAAACAGTGCTACAGAGAGAGGCGGTGCCCACAAACAGGCAGGTAGGCACCTTGCTGGTGGGAACCATGGTCCCTACCAACGTCAGGCATCTCCAGGAGTAAGCAGCAGCTGTGTGAATTTTAGGGATGTGAATTTTGAGTTTAAAGTCCCTGCTATGCCTCTTTTAGGTGCCCAGTATCTTTGGTGGATGCAGGCCCCTGGAGGAGATGTGCCCTTGAAAAGCTCAAGAGGGAGAGGGTAGCTTGTATACAGGGCAGATTTTGAAGGGAACGTGGTGAGGAAGAGGAGGACAGACGAAATACTATTTGAGCACTGTGTCTTCTGTGCTTTCAGTGGGGCAAAAAGGCAGATGGGTGTGCTGGCTTTGGCTGGGATAGAGTTAATTTTCTTCCCAGTAGCTAGCATGGGGCTGTGTTTTGGATTTGTGCTGGAGACAGTGTTGATAACACAGGGATGTTTTCGTTACTGCTGAGCAGTGCTGACACAGAGTCAAGGCCTTTTCTGCTTCTCACCCCACCCCACCAGCGAGTAGACTGGGGGGGCACAAGAAGTTGGGAGGGGATACAGCCAGGACAGCTGACCTCAGCTCACCAAAGGGATATTCCATACCATATGATGTCATGCTCAGTTTATAAAGCTGGGGGAAGAAGAAGGAAGGGGGGGACATTCAGAGTGATGGCGTTTGTCTTCCCAAGTCACCGTTACATGTGATGGAGCCCTGCTTTCCTGGCGATGGCTGAACACCTGCCTGCCCATGGGAAGGAGTGAATGCATTCCTTGTTTTGCTTTGCTTGTGCACACAGCTCTTGCTTTACCCATTAAACTGTCTTTGTCTCAGCCCATGAGTTTTCTCACTTTTACTCTTCTGATTCTCTCCCCCATCCCACCAGTGGGGGAGCGAGCAAGCGGCTGTGTGGTGCTTAGTTGCCGGCTGGCGTTAAACCGTGACAATGGGAAAATAAAAACACATTTATATTACTGAGGTTAAGCGTGTAACTTCAGAGGGGGCTGCTCCGTTCCCCAAAGAAAGTTCAGAGCCAGCCTGTTGGCTTGCAAGCTGACATCCATCAAGGACTCACTCATCTCTGGAAGTTTTTAATCAAACTGCTGGTGGAGAGCTCTGAAAATCAAGAAGTCATCCCCTCCATGGCAGTAATTTTGGGTATGACCACCCATTTCAGCAGAAAGGCTCAGCAGCTGGTTGGCCATGGAGGCCACATCCTCCTCCCTGCTCTCAAGGGGTTTCCCATGGGGCAGTGTTGGCAGACATCAGGTTCAATGCGTTATGGGGATGTTTGTATAGGAGCTCTGTTTGCTTTGGTGGTAAACTGGAGGTTTCAGCTTAGGTTCACTCACTCACTCAGACCAGATGCCACTTCAAAGTTAAGGACCTAAGTTCCCTTTGAAGTCGAGAGAGAGGGAGAGAGATGAGTTGCCCTAGACCTAGAGTTTGAATCGTCTTCACAGGCTGTGAAGAAAACACAGGGCAGTGAGACATCTTATTAAAAATACAGCTGGATAGGATGAATTCAGGCCCTAGTCCTTAGCACTCTGGGTTGAGATCTGAAATATTTTGACTCTCGGAAAGCCCTATATCCACTGGCTTGAACCTATTTCTTTTCCAAGATTGCCTCATTAATATTACTCATCCCTGCAGACCTTGGTGTGGCCCAGAATCCCATTTCACAAGGTGTTACACCAGCACAGCCTGCTGCCATCCTGCTCCTGAGCGATGATCGAAGTGCCCCTGTGAACCTTGTAAAAGTTTGGTTTTGCTGTTATAAATTGCTGATGTCAGCAGCGATAAACCCTGAGCAAAGCTCCAACTCTAGGATCTCCGATGTAGACCTGAGAAGGGGATCCTGTGTTGGAACCAGCTCTTGCATCCACCTCCCTCCTCCGATGCCCTAGTCCCAGGCTCTACTTGACTGCAGGAGATCTAACAAATGTAGGAGTGTTTTTTAAAGCAGTTTCCTAATGAGAAGCACGTGTCTGCTGCATGGGATGCTGCACGACCAGAGAACGGTGACCCTGCACCGCAGGACCATGAGGCACCATCTCAGCTCTGCCCTGGGACCACCTCCTTCAATTCAAAGCCATCGTAGCCTGCCAGGGAGCTCCTAGGAGAGCCTCGGGAGAGGGTTTTCAAGAGTGGGTGTTGCAGGGACCTTCCTGTCAGCAGGTGTGGGGCAAACGGCCAGATGACAACTCGGAGCATAGCAGGGAATGGGGCAAGCCCTTACAAGGGAATGTACAGTATGCCAGGCACACGCAGGCAGCGTCCATCAGCAAGTACAGTAGCAGCCTGGAATAGTTTGGCTGGGTAGCCCTGCATGAGGGAATGGTCCTGAAATAGGTTGATAGTCTTGATGTTATTTTTGTTGCGCTGGAAACCACAGCCCTGGCATCCTGCGTGGCTGCTGGCTCCCAGGTGGCTGAGCTGGGGTGGGTGCCCCTCCGCATCTCAAAATGGGAGGCGAAGCAGCCACCTTTCAGCGGGCAGAGGAGGGGGTTTTAGAGGGAAATGGTGAAAGATTTGTAAAAATGAGCTTGTAATGCTCTAGAATGGAGCAATATGAGTGTGGCATGGGAAGCCAGTAGCCTATGATGCTGAGGACCAGAGACCGAGGAGAAGGGCCCGTGGAGGGATCACTCCTCGCTTCCTGTACTGCTTCATCGTATGGATGGCGGTCAGAGCTCTCTTGCTGCAACAACCTTTGTCTCAATGGTCCATGGAACAGAATAGATGCTTCTGTCAGAGCCACCATCTTAAAATCAATCTCAAATTGTAAAATATCTCCCGACGTGACAGTCCCCACTGGGAACTGAATGGTGGTCAACCAAATTCCTGGTTCAGTCAAAGGCTGGCCCAAAAGAAACCCTAGGGTTGTAGCCTTAAATCACTTAGGGGTATGGAGTTTATGAGGTCTGTAGAAACTTTCTGGCCTCAGTGATTCATTTTTAGCCAAAATCTGTGCTTTTCATATCTCAGCATGAGGCAACCTTTAGCAGGAAAATAGTTAAATGCTCAAAACCAAATTTTGCAGAAAAAAAGGTGTTAAGCCTAAAATTTCATAAAGGAAAGTTGGGGGGAAAGCTGTGCCAAGCTTCACTTATGAAGCTAAGACCGACTTACTGGGTCCTCAAAATAAATGGCCACTTTTACAAGGCGATGACAATTTCCACATTGCATGTTCCCGCCTGCTTTGAGTGGGCTAACTGTCATTGAGTTTCAAGGTGGATCCCTTTTATTTACTGCATCTGAAAGATAAGCAAAGCAAGGAAATTGAGGTTGAAATTTAGGGACTTGTGAGTCTTCACATAGCTCCCAAGAGTTATGCTTGAAGACATGGCAGATATATCTACTGAGGTCCCTGCACAGTGACAGCGAAGTGATGCATGACCATAAAGAGGAGAAATATCTCCAGAAATAGAAGCGCATTTAGCTGCAGTGTGTGCCCCTCCTATGCTTCTTTACTTATGGGGTACAAAAAGCATGAAGGGATCACCTCCTTTCCTCCTCCTCGGGGCTGTTACTTAGGCAGAGCTGGGGCTCCTTATCCTCTATGGGAGGGTATGGAGGGAGGGATGTTCTTCAGGTACATAGGAGATGTTCCCATGCAAGAATATTTAAGCATCTCATGTTCTCGTGGCTCCCTGGTGAGTAGGGGGAGGCTGTTCCTGTGTTATAACAGGGAACTGAAAAATGAGTCATTCAGATGAATACAGAGAGAGGAGGGGGCTGCAGGGAATTCATAGGTTTCACAAATTCCCATCTGTGAATTCCCCATCTACTGCTCTTAAGAGTAAAAAATCATGGCTCATTTATCCTTGTCACTATTGAGAGCTGCTGTGAACACTTTTGAATTAAGCTATACCTTGTTAAAACACCATCAATATGGGCACAAGAAGAAAAATTATTCATGGGTTTGTCCTGCTCCTCAAAGAGTTGAGTTCCTACCTTTGCAACCAGCATCCAGGTTTCTCTTGCAACTTCTCATCCTCCTTAGGAAGGACAAAACCCCTCCCATGGCCCTTCCAGTGAACTTTCTGCCTGGAAACCCTGAAGCTGTGACTTCATTTAGAGCCTGAAGGGGCCAGCTCTGGATTATGTCAGGCAGGATGTCCTGGGACTTGAGGTCTTGAGGAGAAGTGATGGATAGAAAAAAAAAAAAAGAAATAAAACGCCATTTTTGTTTCATTTCCCAAAGGCCTTCTTAACACCGTTTCATTTCGAAACAAAAATGTGCGAGAGCCGTGTGCTGGAATGGGAAGACGGTCTCAATTCACAAGTGTGGGGTTAGCTCCTGGACTCATGCTATGCTCCTTCAGGGCATGCGGTGAGGGGGCGAACGTCTTTGGGCAGTGCAGAGTGGAGAGGACTTTCAAGCGTCCCCTGCCTTCATCTCCCTTGGGAGGAGTGGAAGCATGTTCCTGAAGGCTGCAAACCAAGTGCATCTGAGGTGAAAATGTTTTTGGAGTAAATATTAAGCTTGTAATACATGGGCTATGGCATGGTTGATTATTGTACAGCTGCAGGAGCGCATTTCTCTCCGTTGCTAAAGTGAATTCAATTCAGTTGTTTTCCTCTAGATGCATTTGTAGATGTGGTGGAGCCTTTTGTGGGTCTCTGGGAATCAGGAGAGTTACATGAAACGGCTCCTCTCCTGACAGATCCCCATCCAACATCTCTTAAACCTGATGTAATTGCTCACATTTTCAGAGTCTCCGATGGTCAGAAAGATCCTAAAAATACTTGAAGACAGTAGGCCAGAAAAAGAGCTTGTGGGGTTTTATGTAAGCTGATTCTGTGCCTGTGAGAACAGCCATTGATTTTTATTGAAAAAATATATGCAACGAGTGCTATGCTTGGTAACAGCGTTCCCAGGATTCAACCTAAATGTAGAGAGGAATTGAGAGCTGTATATGAATTATAAGTTTAGTAATTAGGCCTTTCACCTACCCATCTGCCCTGAATTGGCTTTCTACATGTATTTTTTTTAAAACAATCAGATTAAAACAGTGAACTTTGTCTGTTAAATATGAAGTATATAGGGAACATATGATATGGGGTGTGGTAGGAAGGGTTTATTGGCTCTCATTTGGGATGACTGGGATAATATAGCCTGAGTAAAATAGATGTGAGAGATAATGTAGCCTAGAAGTGTTTACAGAACAAATCTGAGTTACAGTACCTGAGTTATCTAAACTATACTCAGGTTATCTCAGGGAACCCGTCTATCATATACGTTTATGCATCATGCATATTTAAGCACAAACCTACTTCTGCAATCTCTTCAAAAGTGTGATCTTACAATGGGGGCTGGCTTTTGGCAAACCTCCAGCTGCTAAACCAGAGCTTTCTTATGGCATGAGGAGGAGAAAAAATTATATAATGAATATGTTTTTTGGAGCACCTACAATTTCCCTCCAGTAGATGTTATTATTACTTAGTCTTATGTTGGTATTGAGGCTGGTGGGAAGTGTTCAGAGCTCCTCGGGAAAGCTGGGCTCTCCCCTTTCAGCTGCCATAAATCCCCAATTTGTATGCATGAACAAGGCAGTGAACTGCAGCTATCTCTGCCCACCTCTTCGCCCACCCTCAGCTTTGCAGCACGTGGGGTGAAAAGGCTCCTTGGGGAGCCCTGCAAGCAGGCATGGCATCAAGGGAGACTCCATCTGTGCAGGCTGGACCTCGTAAACCTGTTTAAAGCCCTGTGGATGCCAGTGTGCTCCTCCTGCCAAGGGGGAAAATCAGACCCCAGGGTGGGGCAGTGATGTTTCAGGAGGTTGCATCCCTTCGGCTAGCACTGTCCATGCTGGGGGTGAGATGGGGCAGCAGCCCGCAAGGCTGCACAGGCTGCCAGCACCACGGCTGTGCCCAGCGCTGCTTTGTGTTGGGGCTGCGCTGTGACTTTCCTTCCTCTCTCAGTGCAAAGGGAAGGAGCTCTCAGTTCCATGCTAGGACTTTGTTTCGCTTCCACCTTTGACTGTGGACGGCTTGGGGCATGATGTGGTGGTGGCAACCATTGATGGCAGGATGTGTTATCTTAATGGCTCTTGACAGCCGGAAAAGTAAGTCTTACTGTTTTTCTCCATCTGGCCTTCTGGATGGATCAGGCCATTTCCTTACCTCTTTCCATAGGATGAACAGTCTAGTCCTACCCCTTCCTTGTCAAGGGGGTGGATTCCAATTTCACCTGCACTTCAGAGAAGATCCGCACTAGCTCTGTGGAGCAGGGACCGTGGTTCCTCATCAGCATGTTTTGCAGTAGAGTCCTGGTGGGCACCAGCACAAAACAGGTAACAAAAATGGCCAAACTCATGGAAAAAGTTATAATGGGCTTTTTCCTCTTAGCTACATTTCCAAACACAGAGACTTTGATGGGAGATTGGGGCAGCTTAGGTCAAACCTAACATTTATAGCTTTATCTCTGTATTTGCCCATGTGTCTATCATAATGGTACCTACACATTCATAAGAACATGGGATGTGGGACTAGGAAGGATCACCTGGATGCATGCTGTGACCCTTTGTGTTTCAGGCAGCAGTGACATACAGCAACCCCATGTCCACCCAACATCTTCATTAATTTAGTCAGATCCATCTGACAGAAAAGCGCTTTGTGCCTTGTAGTCCTTATGGGAAGGCTGTTCTAGGCAAGAGCTTCTCAGAAGGTTGTCTTCTCTCTCTAATTTCTCACCTAATTTATTCCTGACCTCTTTATGCCCATTTGTTCCTGTGCCAACATTGTCTCTTAGCTTCAATAGCTCAACTGCCTCCCTGGTGCTTGCCCCTGATGTATTTATAGACAGCAACCGTGTCTCCTCTCAGCTTTCATTCTGTGGCCTAAATGAGCTTTTTTTAGGAGATGACTACCTAAGGAGCAAAGATGTGTAGACACATCTCAGCTGGCCCAACAGTGGCTGGTGCCCGTGGCAGCCCCGGGGTGTCGGGGCAGAGTGGGCTGTGCAGTCCCAATGAAGAGCCACAGGGCAACCTGGGCAGTCGATGTCCCTGCTGGCATGTCCTAGGTGGCAGCACATGAGCATGATGATGCCCAAGAGATCGAGTTCATGTGACATTGTGTGGTGCAGTCATGCTGCCTTTGTGCTACATCCAAAAGGATGCCGAGAAATTGCTAACAACTGAGGAAGGAGCTGTGCCGATGCATCAGGAACCACGCACAACCCATTGGTGAGAGACCCGAAAGTCAATCATTTTACTTTTCCCCTAAGAAGTTTAAGCAGTGCAAGCATGAGACCAAACTGTGACATTTCCATTCAGAAATGCCTCTTCCTGCCATAAGTCACTCAGCTGGAGAGGTGGTGCACTCTCTACCTCTGGATGGCTTTTAAAAAAATATACCGAAGCCTGTCCCACTCTCTCCAGCCATCATGGAGCATGTGGATGGAAAAAGAGGCACAAACTGTGGGAGCGAGAGGTTGCTGCCCATCTTTGACTTATTCTGGTATCTACACACAAGTCTCCAGACAGGGTGTAAAGGTATGGAGAGCATGGCTTTGCCACGGATGCATTAGGTGACCCTGCAGCAGCTATTCCACCTCTCTTCGCTTTCTTGTCATCTCTTTGGCTTGTAACACCCCTGGGGACCACATGGACCCAGTACACAGCCCGGAGCACCGCAGGAGACCCTGCTCTTAGGGTTTCCAGGAGCTTCTCCAGCAGTGCTGGCAATCGCTTCCTGCATTGTTTATTGTTCCCCTCCGCCTCTGACCCAGCTGCTCACATTGCAGAATTTACAAGGGTTTGCAGTATTCCACAGGAAGGAAGTATAACTGCATTTTAGCTTATATTTATGTGGTTCTCCTACTCCATCTATGCTTACGGCTTCTGCGAGATCTACCATCACTCAGCAGAAAGGAAGGAAACCATGAATCCTTGCCTGAAAGCGATTTTTCTTTTGCAGAAAATCTTGATGAAAACAAAAGTCTTTTTGGGTCTGTCAAAATGGAACTGAAAATGTTGCAGCTGAAAGTGAAAGTAGTAATTTGCTTTTCCCATCCTGGTTTCTTTCTGCCACCTGGTTGCCCATCCTGATGTCTCCTTTTTGGCTGAAAGCTGTTCTCGTGGTGCATTTGTGGAGATGGTTTGGCTGTGCCTCCTGACCCTGGAAACCCCAAGAGAAAACTACAGCTCCCACTGTAGCACTGCAATGCTATGCACATTTATGTCTGCATTATGGTCTGCTTGTGGTCAAAAAATTTTCGTGACAAAAGTGACATTTTCTGGGGAAAGGTTAAAACAATACTGATGGACATGTGGCCATACATGGACAAGATAATCCACCCTAGTTATGTGCACCTGGGCCTTACTGTCATGTTGTAAGAGTATTGGATGCAACCACTTTGCATGTGATGTGCTGCTTTGAGCCTTGTCTGTACCCTGACACAAAGGCAGTAACTGTACGTGCTTTTCAGGATATATTGGAGACTTAAGGTGAGGTGCTCAGACACAACTCTAAGAAATATCATAGTGAGGACCAGCTATAGAAAGAGCTTGCATCCAGTGCAGTGTTTTTACTAAGTAAAAGTACTTGGAGAAGGTGATTTCCCCTTTTCATCTGTCTCTCTTGTCTCTTACTTTGATAGCCAGTCCTGACATCACCACCCATTTCTTGACCGAATGAGAAGTCTTCAGTTCTGCCTTTCATGCCCTGACCAGGTTAGCAAACTTCTTTCTCCTTGACAAATTCTGCGAGTTTCCCATTTTTCTCCCCTTTGGCAGCAGGACAAACTCCAGAAATGTTTCAGCGTGTGGAGGAAGGGCAGGGACCAATGGAAACCAGGACAGCAGAGCCAAACCCCAGTGGCATGGACACTGGTCTGGCGTAAGAGAGCTGGGCTTTCCTGCTCCAGCATGGTGGCATCAACCTGAGGCTGAGCCACAGCATTTTAACCCATTAGCACCAGCCAGTTGAGGGACCCAGCCTGAAATAAAAGGATCCCATTTTCCAGATGGGGCTCAGCAGGGTCAGAAGTTTGTCACAGGGATGGGGGACAAGATGGTTTGGTCCACTCCAGCAGCCAGCAAGGGTCTGGGGACACACATCGGTGTGCGTGACCCTGTGGCTGTGAGCTGCAAACAGCCCCCGTGCTGGGCCCTGCTGCGACGTGCCCATTGCAGTGCTGTGACCCACGGGGTCGTGCAGTGTCACCATGGAGCAAAAGCATGTGGCATCGGCTGGGGAAGGGCTGAGCGCTGCGTCCTGCTGGAGCCACGCGAGGGTTTCCAGGCAGAAAGCAATTTGTCAAACTGCTGTGCTTACTTTCTCCTGACCTGTGTGATCGAGAGCAAATTGCCCAGGCCAAAAAAAAAAACCCCACAAAAAAGGAAGGGTGACTGAGGTTGTAGTCTTCTTGCTTGCAAGAGGGGCTGTAAAACTACATTTGAAGAAGCACTTGGTCCTTCCCATTGCAGGGCTGCCTGTGCTCACTCAGATTTTCAGTGTCTGCAAGTATGTGTTAGAGGGAGTTGACCATCGCATTTTTGTCAGCTCCCTCCTCAAAGGCAGAACTTGACATCCTGCTTCTCTTTTTCTCTTATTTGTCTCCCCCCGCCTCCCCTTTTCCCCTGTCCACATGACAGTCATAAAAATATAATGGAAACAATATGGGAATAGTCCTGGTTAGAGCAGCTTCCTTCTGGATGAGAGCCATGCGCAGAAGCCGGGGAGGCTGCGAGATCCCTTTGGAAAGCCACCAAGGGTGGGTCATGGCATCTGTGTTTCCAAAACCGGTGCTGTGCTAGGACCGTACCGGCGGAGTGGGGCCAGTTGGGTACCAGGCACTGGGCATCACACTGGTTGGATAGGAAACCCCAAGATGAGGTTATTATATTTGTTGGGGTTTTTTTTGTACTGAAAGGCTCTTTGGGGCAAGGCTGTGCAACCATCAGAGGGTGCTAAAAGCATCCTGAATCCTTTCCTCCTTCCATCCTGCCTTGCCAGGCAGGAGCTGCTGTGGATGTGCTTGTTGACTGTAGCCTACTGGCGGCTGTTTGCGGCCAGGAAGGACAATATGCTGATTGCAGAATCCGGTTTAATTACTCACAGCACATGCCATTAAAAGAAATTGGCTTGGCTTTCTCGGGAGCAACACATCTGAACTGACTCACCTTCATAAAACTTGGCTCACATGCTAATTAGATGGCTTGGCTTAAAAAGATTGAGCCCCTATTCTACTACCAGCTTGCAGGACGTACTGTTATTTAAAGATCCTAGGTTTCCTTACATAAGAGTTCAATTGTTTCTTCATGAGAAAAAAAAAAAGACCCAAAAAAGAAAAGAAAAAAGAAAAAACCCAACGCACCCTTTAAACAGAATATAAATTTATACATCATTGAGTTCTTAATTTTCATGGAATTTCTCTCCCCCTCACAGACAGAAGTTGTATATACAGGATTTTAGTATTTCCTCTCCGGCTCCAGCCCCAATTTGAAGGACTGTAAAAGCTTGAACCGATTCCAATAGCGCGCGGTTTGCATGGTCTCTGCTACACTGCAGAGTCAAAACAGCCCACACAGTAACAGACATGCAGTAAATCTTAGGAGAAGTGTTTCCTTTCTTCACACACACACACACACACACAGAGGATTGAAATTCAATTATAGTTTTAAAATAATACTGAAATTTGGAGGCAGAAGATAAAAAAGCAAGCAACGCTCCTCGCAGCGAGGAACCCAGCGTGTTTTGAAGCACTATCAGGTTTCACCAAGCTCGGAGCTGATGATAACATGTTTAGCATATTCTGCGGTCAGGCTAGTTTGCAAACACAAACTCATTATTAGTGAATAATCATAACAGTTAATTGTCTTTAGAGAGAGATTTACAGTCCCCTTGCACTGAGTTTTTTGCCTATCCCACGTACTTTTTCACAAATCTTGGGAAGAACAGAATGTAAAACTGCAGATCATCAATTAGCCTTTAATAATACTGCAAGACCTGCGTGCACTGCAAATACACAAAATCCTTCATTCTCCTCTGCTTTTTCTCTCTCCTACGTATTACAAACAAAGGAAGAGAGCAGCAGGCTGTGTGCCAAATCTACCCATATTTTCTTTTTATCTTTCCTTCCATCGCGCTTTTGCCTGATTGTATCATGGTGCCTGTAGGAGAGGGGCTGTATCATCAGATATTTGCAAAACACTCAGCAGCGGCAGCAATGATTGTCGCGCCCAAATCAGTCCACAGGGCTTTGCTGGCTGAGTGCGAGGCACATTTTAATAACGGAGTGGTGTTGGGTCGGGGTTTTCCCAACGATGCTCATATTGACCCTGCAGCCTGCGTCTGGGCTGAACGCCGTGAGCCGGGACGGATCTGTCCTCCTCTGTGAAGGAGGTTGAGCTGTGATTTCGGAGAGGAGAGCAGCCCGTTTGTGGGAACCACTGCTGTTTGCCGTGCAGAAATGAGCCCAG
Organism: Aptenodytes patagonicus; assembly: GCF_965638725.1. Taxonomy (NCBI): domain Eukaryota; kingdom Metazoa; phylum Chordata; class Aves; order Sphenisciformes; family Spheniscidae; genus Aptenodytes; species Aptenodytes patagonicus. Next base: position 6,610,090 of record NC_134952.1, read on the forward strand.
AGACTGGGTGTAAAGCCTTTTGTTTCTCTCCCAGGTGAAGAAAGGCTGTGAAAAGGACCCAGCTGAGAGAGACACATAAGAGCAGGGGAAGAGAGATTGGACTGGGGAAGGGGAGAACAAGGAGTGGTAGCAAGAACAAGGAAGGCAGCAAGAAGGTAAGCCAAGGAAAGGCAAACACAGCCCAGGAGCCCAAGAGACCCGAGTGGCTGAAATGTTTCCCACTCTGAGCTTTGGTGGTGGCCAAAGGAACTTTGCCTTAGAATTGGTTTCATGATTGGGTGGAAAATCCACGGGGATTACACCCTCACTCACTCCCCCCCTGGGGCATCAACTTTTGTATTTCAAGGGTATTTCAAGGGGTAGCTCAAGTCCTGCTTTCTCCACGGTAGCGTGGAGTGGTTTCTTGCTTACAGGTGTTCAACTGCCCAGCAAACCCCAAAAGACCTGGGGAGGACCTGGGCTGTGGAGTTTGGAGATTCACCCTCTGCCACAGAGTATTAAAAGTGCCTTTGGTTGATGCATTTCTGGAGCACGTGGAGAATTAGCCAGAGGAAGGGAGCGGGTGAGGCATAGATAGCATCTCCACCTTGCATGGGAGGTTTGCACCTCTGCTTGAAGTTGCCTAAGTAAGGTCTATGCTATTCACATTTTCAAAGCCTGGTCCAGTGCCTTTACTGCCCGAGTTTGAGTTTGGCCTTGTAGCTGAGCACAGTTCCAGCCTACGTCCCCGCAAATTCAGATAGAGCAGGCTAGAGGGTTGGTGCAAGTCAGTGAAATATTAGTGAAATATGTCCCTGACTGGGGATTTCAGTAGCATGCACACTCCGAAGCAGTCTGTTGCACAAGCCTCTCTCAAGTCACATTGCCTGTGATTTTTAACTGGTAAACAGCTCAAAGCCCAGGGATCTTTCCAAGTATCCTGGATATGTTTTGTACCATCTTTGGTCCTTTCCCTTTCCTCAGCAGCCTCTCTGCCATCCAGTTATTACCTTCACCTGAATCACTTGGTCAGCCAAATTTGAGAAAGGCGAAGTGATCTCATAGATTGTTTGGTTTTTAATGGATTTGTGCAAACTGATGGGAGGGAGAGGAGGGACCTGGATTATACCCCTGAGGAGATGCTGTGCTGGCAGTGCCACAACCCATTTGCTGCTTGGGAGTGCCACAACCCCTTTGCGGCTTGGCAGCGCGTAGGGTAGCATCGGCTGTGGCACATGCCTCACCTGTCCCAGCCTGGGACAGTGTGGGCGTGTTGTAGGGGAAGAATCTTCAGGAAAACAGGCTTCACTGGGTCTGCCACCCCAATTTATTAATCTGAAAAGTTCAAAATCCATCGCTTTAGTACATCTTAAAATATATCTGTTTGGGGGTTGTTTTGCTTTTTTATGTCCTCTTTTGAATAGCCCTTTGACAGTGCTGGAGAAAGACTCCAAAAGGTGCTTTTCTCAAATTGCTGATGTATAACCCCAGATGTGGCTCCACTCTAAGACCAGGTTACCTAATATACTGCTACAGTTGGCCGCACTGACACATGACAGTATAAAGCAGCCTGTATTTAATAACCCTTATTTTGGGTGTTTGGAGCAACATTTTCTCTAACCCCACTGGAGCAGGTGCACGAGAGGGATGAGCCTACACCAACACACCTGAACTTTTACTGTTGCATCCAACTTGCTGTCAGGAGCTTACCCAAAAATTTAGATTGCAAATGCCATCATCATTGGAAAAACATTGACCTGATTTTTTTTCCCCCAGTTCATTCACATATTCATTAGTGAAAATGCTTTCACAGCTGACGGCTCAATATAGACTGGTTTCCATGCACCCAGCAGCTCTGAGAGTCCCAATGGATATGCAATTGTCCGAGCTATTTGGGGTCATCAAACAGACAAGTTATTTCAGTCACTGCACATTAAACTTCTGGGAGCCTCTAAACTGAGGGTTTTCTGTCTCATAAAACTGGTGTAGGACGGGCTTGGGAGCCAGGATTTGGCAGTACTTCATCAGAGGACTTGCAAGTAAGGAAGGGCACCAGAGCCATTAGGGGCTTCAGGACAGCTGGAAACCTGAATGGTGGGGAAAATAAGTCCCTTCCCTAATGAGGCAACTGTATTTTTGTTTCCTATTCAGAATGATGTCCAGAAGACATTGCCTGGGGCCAGAAGCTCTCAACTACCTCATGGACAATACAAGTGAGGAAGGCTCTGTTATTCAAGGTCCATTTAGAAATACTTTGATGGCTCACAGGGAAGGACAAATTAGCTTAATCTTGCCAGCTCTTAGTGGTTTTGTTTGGGTTTTTTTGTCCCAGGAGGTTTCAGTGCTCATCCAAAGGTGCGAGCTGGGCACCCTGGGGAGTGGTTTGGGCAAGTCACTTACTCCTCAGAGGGACCGTGCTGGGTGGCAGCTGGGGACTTACCTTCTAGAGAGGGTCTCCTGCCTATTAGACCCCTCTAAGGGACCCACCCTAGCTGAAGTGCAGCATCACAGACTCTCATTTTGCCTCCTTTTGAGTTAAATTGAGATACAGGCCAGGCTGCTGGTGCAATGAGTTGCACTATTACAGATATTGTCATAAACTGCCACCTGAAGGTGCAAAATGACTTTTTGTGTCAGAAACATGGGCTTCTTGTCACTAGGAGGGATTTCTTCTTGTTGCTTTTAAGCAGAAGTCTCCTAGCCTCCAAATAAGCAAACCACTGAAGGTGGCATCTCATACCCACTGAAAACTAGTGGTTTGGAGAAAGACCTTTTATTGGGATGGGAAGCTGAGCTGTGAGAAAAAGATTTTTGTTTGTTTGTTTGTGTGCCTTAGTTACAGAACCAAACATTTGTAAAAAATTTAGGTTTTGCTCCGGCCAAGTTTAAAATTTTTAGCTTTCTTTCAATAACCCAAGAAATTAAAAAACATTCTTGTGTCAAGCCAAATGTTCTTTTGGTTTAAAGCAAAACATTTTCTTTTCAGGCCTTTGTACAAAAAGCAAAGAAACAAATAGTCATGTGGAAGTGGTAGCTGCCTTATATCCAAAGGCCCATATCTTTGGGCGTTTATCCACAGTGAAGGAAACTTAGATGCAATTTGCTCCCCCACCGGTGGAGGGTCCAGCTTCAAAACCCAAACTCTAAGGGAATCAGTCCCACCACAAAGCTATATGATATCCAGCAGAGGATGTTCTTCAAATCTTTCTTAGAGCTTTGTATGATGAAACCCTACAAATCCTTTTTGCCACAGAAGGAGATACTATAGCTTTCTCTCTCTAGCCTGTAGATTAGGTTTCCCAATATTCACGTTTATGTATGAAAAGTTTAATAGTGTCAGTAAAAGAAAATGAAAAATCCCACTAGAGGTCTGTAACAGGGTGACTCAGATGGCACATTGCAGCCCGTATCTAGACTAGGAGTATATTTTGCCCAGAGCTCAGCAAACCATGATGCTTCCCACATTTCTGCAGGTGGTTTTGTGTCTCCTACAGGTCACCTTCTTTTGGGGGGCATCTGAAGCTGGGTGCTGCCATCCCCAGCAGTAGGAGGTGGTGTGTGGTCCCCAGCTGGCCCACAGGTCAGCGCGCTTCTCCTGCAGAGCTCACCTCAATAAGACAACCCACTGGGCTTTGGTAATGCTTAATTGTGTAGCTCTGTCCTGTGGTCTGGTGGTTTGGGGCAGGAAGATGGGAGAGGTTCAGATCACCCCAGGAAAAGGAGGAAACTGAAGTGGGGTCCCTCGTAGTCTAAGTGAATATACTAACCATGAAGCTATTAGATAAAAGAAAGGGGTGTTGATGTGTGTAAGGGAGAAACAATCATAACTGCATTTTTGGGTAAATTTACTCTCCACTGAAAAGAAATAGTCTGGCCTTCTCTGCTAAGAAGTCACAGTCTCCCATTCAAATCTTTGGGTTCTCTGTTCACAAAATGACCTTTAATTGTGTAAAAGGCTCTGCAAATCTCTGTTTCAGGGAGAGCGGTAGCCAGAATGGAATGGCTCCTTACGTAAAGCCGAGAGACATGAATAGTTCAAGGCAGCTGTGGGGATTAATGCTTTGCAGGGCGGCTCTTTGTCTTGGGCCATGGAAAGGACTGGTATTTGGCATTCTGTTTTGTTGCATATTTTATGGTCTGGAAGAGGTCTTAACATCTTTTATAATGCAGTCACTCCACAATGGCTCTCTTCAGCAGGGATGAGAGCTCATTGGTAGGGCTGAATGAAAACATGCGCTATTTTTCTCTTTTGTATGGGTGTATGGGACAGGATGCTCTCCACCAAGGAATTCTTTCCAGGTAGAGGTAAAAGGCTTCTAGGATCTGAGATTTTGAAGCTCATGAGATTTGGGGTGGAGTTGTGAGTTTTGGCAAGATGACACATGTTTTTGGTTTGGTTTCTGCTTTCAGAATGGGAACATGCCGATGTAGTGAGCCATTGGCACAGGGCACTGGGGTCTGAGACCATGACCAATGCTCTGCAATGCCAGATGTGGGGATACAAAGGCTGTCCTCAGTAGACATCAGCTCAAGATATTCAGCAGTAGGATCTCTCACTTGTGGTAAAGGAGATCATCTTGAGCCTTGTACGATGATATGACCTCTGAGGCCAACTGCTATAGTATGCACTAAGCCAGTGTGCTAATTGCTGCATTTTAGGCAAACAGAAGACATCTTGGTCATACGTCCTACCTGCAGAAACTTGCTACTGTACCAGTTATTATTCCAAATTTCCTTCATGCTGCTTCTTTCTTGCAGTTTATTCCTTCTTTGTAGCATATATTTGCTTTCCATTTGTTTATTACAATGGCATTTCTGTCTTCTGTCTCAACCTTTGCTTCCTAAAAACTTGTAGCGTGTCTGGCCACTACTCTCGTTGAGCTGGAGGGAAAAACCAGAGGCACCCTCCTTCTAGGCTGTAGGAAATCTGTAGGGATGTGGTCCCATTTTGAAACTTGTGTGGAGGGGAAATGCACATTCTGTGAGATCATCCACTGTGATATCTGTTGGGAGGAACTAGGGATGCCATGAGCCACGCTCAGCTCACCCAAACCCCGTCTGACAGGAAAAGGAATTCCTGTGTAATAAAAATTAAGATAATTGCCTATGAAGAAATGTTTCATTGTGGAGGGTATTTTCATACACATTATTGGACAGGAGGTCAAATTCAGAGAACATAAGATCAAGCCCTGGGAGAGGCAACTTTTTTTTTCTTTAAATTACCATTCTGTTTTTTTTTCACAGATGCTGTTGGGTTCTGGGGTAAGTCCCCACTTACTTTTCTGGGGAAATTTTAAAAGTCCTAAAAACTGTGGGAGCTCTGAGCAAAGGGAATGTCACTGCTCTCTCCACCTTTTCCACATCTATTGAGGAAGCTATTCCACATATATTGAGGAAGAAAACAGCTTTTTTCTTCTGGCATCTCAAAGTGCAAAGCTGAGTAGCTCACCTTGCCCCATCTGACCCTCCAGTCAGGAAAGTAGCACCTGGGCAGGGCCAGACCTGCTCATCTCTGGATGTGAAGATAGAAGGAGGAGTTTAAAGGAGTCACAGCTGGTTGTGGAGAAGTATCTGGTCCTCACGCCTTATCTGTTCTGATCCTGCCTGAACAAACTTCAGGTCAAGGGATGATGAAAGTAAAGTGTGATTTTCTTGTTAAAGAGAGGGAAAATTAAGAAAGAGAAAAAGGCAGGAGGAATGAGAACTATTACACGTGCAAGATTTTGGGGCTTTTGTGGCTGGGGTAAGGGCAGTTGGGTGGAGGATGAGGACAGAGCTGTGCAGAAGACCCTGTTTTGCTCTTAGTCTTCCACTTCTCTACAAATACCTGTAGGCTCAGGACTATTTGGGTTAGATTCATAATAAAGTTTGCTAGGAGAGGTAGTGGGGGATGGACTAAGGGAGAAAAGAAAGTATGAGAAGACACTTTCAAAATATTCAGAATGAGGAGAGATGCTCTTGCTGGCGTTAGCCATGGACTTGGAAGACCTTGGGTCTGTCCTGGGGTTAACCATAAGGCACATATTGACAATTGTAAGGTGCACAGGTTTCAGCTCATACGTTTACTTTGCAGCTGTAACAGGCTAGGAGCATGTACACTCAGCTGTCAGCTCAAACACTAAGCACATCACTGCATTCATTTGTGAGTGCCTGTACATAACCGTAGACTTCCAACGTGGTGCTGGCCACATCATTTCTTCACAGTGGTTCAGGGAAGCTAGAAGTCTGTATGAGATAATTAGCATTAGAGAGCCTGCTCTGTCAGTTTGAGGTACCGCATGAAATACATTAGGTCTCCATCTGGTAAATATGGTCTTTCCACCAAAGGGATCTAAGAAGGAGATAAGCAGGGCACCTTTTGACCAAAAAACGTTATCTTCTCATCTACTTTGGGTCTGCTAAAGGCCAACACCAGCATATTAAGAGCAAAGATTTGCAAGCAAAGATTCCCTGTTTCTGTCTGCAAGAGAAGGGCAATGATTGTGCAGTCAAACAGCACCTCACAGTTGGGATCTACGTAGGATTAACAGAAGCCCAGATCTGAGCTTCCAGGCAACATATTGCCGACAAATGGGATTCCCAAACACTCGGACCCGTTCAGATTTTGATCTCTGCTTATTTTATGCAGTAGTCCAAGGGGCCCTCGAAATAATGTGTTTCACCACTCTGTCCTTCCAGAGAGACTTCACGTCAGTTTGATACAGAGGGGCCTCGGACCAAAGTGCCATCTGAGCAGCAGTGATTGCCTATCTGCTCATATCCTTCAGCTGCACTGTCCAGAGAATGTTTTTTTCTCTTTGTCTCCTACTTACTATTACCTCTTCCCATTTGTCCTTGATTTTATCAGTTGAGAATGTGCCTATGTGTTGTCTACAATGGATTTTTGAATGAGTGCCTTTTGGCCAGCTGGTGCTGTTGGCATTTTGGTGCAGACTGGTGAGAAGAAAGGAGAAGGAATTGGATTCAGGACTCTGAAAACCGAAAGCACCTCATTTTTCATCCCCTTTGATTAACTCACTGGTTTATTTGGCTTTAACAATGACAAATGACGCCACCAGCTGATGCTATCACATTTGGCAGAGTCAGCCTAGTTTTGAACTCGGCAATTAAAACTCTACATGGGACAGATTTATGGTAATGTTTCACAAACTTTGAAAAAATGTCTTTGACAGATACTAGCTAAGTGGGAATCTGAAAGGTTCTTAACAGCAAGAACAAATAGTTCCTTTAAGTCCTATCTATTTATTCTGAGCTACTAATATCCACTAATGCTACTCACTATCATGATCGTAGGACGTCTGTGTTCTATTCTCATTTTTTTTTTGTCTGTTTTATTGTCAGTCTAAACCTGTTCTTATTTACACAAGTGTAAATTGGGAGCACTTCCATGGAAATTAACTGCGCTAGCTTTACAGTAGTACAGGCTCCAGAGAGGCTTAAAATGCCTCGTCCAAGCAGCTGAGGGCAGGTGGTTGCTTGTTGAAGGAGAATTCTCACCTTTCGCTTAAAATCTGCTTTTCGCCTTCATGGCTCTTAGGAGAGGCTCTCTGAATGCAAAAGGCTCAAACCAAGAAAGCAAATTAAAATATATTCTTCCCCTCTTGTTTTTATTACCTGGGAGGTGCCTGGGAAGGTGTCTCATAGCTGTTGAGCTTTCAGGTCGGATACTACTGAATGTCAGGGCTTTGCAAGGAAGTGACCCCGTGACGTGTTTGTTGCATCCATTAATGCCAACAACAGTTTTGTGTGCAGAGGTGCTCTGCATGTGGGGTGGACCCAAACTTATTCCCTTCCTGAATCACACATCTGATGTGTTTTACAGCCAGTGGAGAGGAACAGACGCCTCCAACTCCCCTGAACTACTTGAAATGCCACATTAGGGGGCCATGAGTCCCACCTAGTGTCCTAAAGTCCAGTTTAATCCCCATCATGGCTATAGCAAGTGTGGTCAAACTTTGACCCTGCAAGCTCTGTACCCAAATACTCATGTCCCTGCAAGCCACAGCACATAACCCACATCCAGAAAGATGGGAGAGGAGGAAATCTCCAGGAGAAGCTCCAGATGTGGCTCACAGAAGGGTAGAGGGTTCCCATGAGGCACTGCAAGATGGGAGCAAGAAGACCATTGGGACATTTTCTTGCCTACCCAGGCACAGAGGAGTTGGGGGGTTGCTGTGTTCAGATCCGCTTTGTTAGGAAACAGCTCTAATAAAAGCAGGGATGTGATCACCCGTGCCTGCTGGTGTGTGGCATGCTGCACACGCAGGAGGAGGATGAGTCAGTAACAACACACCTGGTCCTCAAGAGGTGATGCAGGTAAACCTAAAGGGCCCTGCCTTTTCCATGAAGTCTAAACTCATAGATTACAGCCAAAGCCACCAAAGTGAGTGTTGTAAGTCTGACCTGTACAATGCAATGCACTCATCCACCCCTCCCGCAGCGCTGTTAGTAATTCATTCTGCACATCTGCTAATGCTACTTGTCTCTCTCTGCTGCTCATGACTTTTGTTTAAATGTTAATACCGCGTGTGCTACCTTTCATCTGGAGATGAAGATGGATTGCTGTGTCAGGCTGGATTTAAATTCATTTTGCTGTTAAAAATTTGTAATTATATTGAAAGGTTGTATGAAGTCCAAGACCTCTCTGGGCTACTGTGGTTAATTAGCTGCTACAGATATTGTGCATTCAATCAAATCGTTCTCACTGCATTAAATTAAGTTATTAAACATTTTAAATAGTTGAGATATTAGCAATGCTTGATCGCTGGAAGGTCACACACTTTGTTACTCATCTAGGCCAAGTGCTGTGTGTCGGTCAATTTAAGTGCAAATGGATTTGCAGGTTGAAGAGCCCTCTGAGAAGGCATTTACTAATGGTTGGCAGATTTGCACAGACACTGAGAAATGTAGTTAGAGGCTGAGGCTGGGACCTTCATGAAAGCAATGAGTTCCTCATGCAGCAGATCAAGTGAGGTCTGTCCCTGCTTACAGGGTCCACCAAGCAAACAGTATTCATTATGCTCTGCATGTGGGGTGGACCCAAATGCCTATTGAAAGGAGCCTATTGAAAAGGTCCTGTCTGGCTGTTTGAAGAAAGGGAGAGAATTGCTCCAAATAAATTCAGGTGGGAGCAAAGAGATAGCTTTGGATGATGATATGAAATTGGAATTGGGTAGGGAACTACTACATGTAAATGGAAATAGATGTCTTTGTGCTGCTATGCTGGAAAATGTTGGCTTTTGTCCTTGTCCTTCTTTTCCAAGGGCCTTGTCTCTCACACCATCCTTCATGCCAGGAGGTCCAGGTGGGTCCCATGACCAGTCCTGGCCGTTGCCACGTGCTGGATGTGCGACTTATGCTGAGCTCGTCACAGCCGGATCTACACTGTGCTGCGATGTGCTGGGACACCTACATACCAGAAACAACCAGGGGAAGACTCTCTACCTACGCAGGTCAGCTGGGCCTGGAGAGTAGCTTGCAGGGTGGAGATGACACTGTGCTGGTGGTGGTGGTGATATATTCCCCACTTGCAACCTCTCCTCATTCTCCTAACCCGCTTTTGTCCTGCTACACCACTAAACACATTGCTGATCCATGGCAAGGAGCTGCATATGCTCTTCCAAATAACTCCAGTTCCCCTCCCACACACGCCGACAGCCCAGTTTGTCTCTCCCGTGTTTGGGTATCTGCTCCCTCCCGTGCAACAGCCATCCCTGCTGGCAGGCAGCTCGTTGCTGGGAGGGAAGAACAGCTTTGGAGATGCTAATGGCCATTTCACATGCAATCAAAAGCATTGTGGCCATAGACAGGGCAGACATCTCTTGAAGGCACATCTGGTGGCACAGACAGACAGAAGAAAGCCCCTGAGCTGTGGGCCAGGCTCTGTCCAGTTTGTCTGAAGGCATCATGTGATGTGGCTGAGACAACCGGTGAGGTAGCTAACACAGATGCCATCATTTTAGAGATGGGGAAACCGAGGCAGAAGGCTACACAAGGTCACAAACAACAGAAATCTTCTTTTTTCAGGAAACAAACCCAAAGCTTTTCCATCACTTAAAGTCTACTTCAGTGCTTTATTGGGGGTATTAAAGACAGCCCTCGGCGCCTTTCTGCAGGGATGATGCTGCAGCAGGGGGTCCATATTTCAAAGCAATGCAACAAGATCCTCCCTCCTTAGCAGCTCCCACCTGCTCCATGTCCCTGGGCAAGTGAGGCAGCAGTGAATATTCAATTCTCCAAGAAAACTGCAGTGAGCTGTATTGTACCCCTGATGCTTATTCCAGGTGCTCCCCAGAAATCGATATTGCTATCTGCTCCTCTGCAGGAACGTGGCGTGCTTGTCTTCATTGATCTTTCTTTTGGAAAAATACAGAGGAGAAGAGGTTATTGTTTCTCTCTCTGCTGGACATGTGCTATCTCCCAGACACACAGCCTGCAGCTGGTTTTCTTTGTCAAATGATTTTGGCTTAGCTGCTGTGATAATTACACAGCTGGGCAGTGGGAAATCCCGCCCAGTAGCTGACGCCTGCCTAATCGCTGCTGGTTGTGTTCGGAGACTCGAGGACCTGCTGTAATAACACCGCCACTTAATTAGTCTTTTCCTGAGTAACTGCTTTGGAAAGCAAAGGAATTGTAGCTTCCTAGATCCTCTTAACTATGTGAGTACACGATGGGTGAAAACAGTCCGGACAAAGAACCATGGAGGGAGCTTATGCAGCTGGATGTCAAACCTTGGCCCTGCCTCAGTTCCCCTTCTTGGGTTTCTTACTATCTGGTGTCGAGACAATCCAAATAACACCCACTCCTGGGGCATGGTTTATTATAAGGACATTACAGTTCAAACGTCAGAATAAATGCATATATTTCCTTCCTTGCCAGGGCTGTCTGGCATGTCAACCACCTCTCCATTTGTGGGGCTTTCTTCACGAGCAGCCCCAGCTCGCCTTCCAGGCTAACCACTCCTCTTAAGGGCCTCTAAAACCAGCCTGTGCTGGTATTTTGGCTTGTTTTTAGGTTTGTATTAATGACAGAGTATCCCTTCTGTATTTGGAGGGTTCAGATGCATGACTTGACTTAACAGTGAGCTGAATCGCAGTAATTTACTGTGCCTGTACTTTCACCCTGTTGCAACTGGGAAACCTTTTGCAGAGATTTAAACTAATTTATTCCCCTTGCCTTGCTTGTCTTGGGCTTAGGGGACAGAACTGTTAACCACGGCGCAGCTGACAGGCAGCGGTGCACTATGTCAAGGCTTAAATAAACTTTGCTGAAAATCAGATTAAAAATAGTGTGTGGGCCATTATTATCCAAATGCGGAAAAAAAAAAAAAGCAAAACCTCATCTGCTACTCTTCCTCACCATCCACCCAGCCCTCTTAATCCTTCATTGCCCCCTTCTCCTCACCTGCCCCGTGAGAACCTACCAGCCCCTCAGCCCCTCCTCCTTATCCCCGATCTGTCCCCAACTCCTGACAGATACCTTCATCCTCATAACCAGCCCCTGACCTGCCTCCCCCTCACCCACCCGTTCCTTATTCCTTCCCTTCTCCAACCCACTCTGAATCCATCTCTTCCTGTCATCAGTTCTTGTCGTGGCTGATCCCTCCAAACACCCTGCTCAAAGTCCTCCAGGCTGGCATTTTTGCTGTGTGGCAATCCCATTTTTGCCTAAATTTGAGACTCTTCACCTCCCCTCTCTCTCCTGGCATGCTCTCCCACTTGCCACTGACATTGCCCTCCCTGCATTTGCCTTCCTTCTCCTGGCCTTCCTCACAGAAGTCCTAGCTCTGGCAGGGTCATCAAATACCTAGTTCAGTGCCTCAACCAAAGAAAACATCCAAACAGACCTTGAATGCAAGAAAAGAGGATATTTCCAGGAAAAAAAAAGCAGCCATAAGATGGCTCTACTTTAGTCTAAAGACTCCAAGTCTCTTAGTTTTAACTGGGCAAAGAATGGCTCTTTCAATGGCCATTTAATGGGAGATTGGTTGGAAGACTGAAATTCAAAACCCGGTCCGAATTCACATTCACAGAACTTCAGGAAGTTGAGATTTGTTATTGTAGTTTGGGTCCGTGTTGTAAAAGTGCAATCTAAACTCCGGCACTCAGACTCCAGTCCAAATTTCCCTCACTTCCATGCAGTTTCTGGTTTCAGTGTTGAGTCAGATCAAAGTTATCCCTGGAGACAGGGTGCAAACACCTTCTCAATTCTGAGTTGGGTTCGCTCTTCAGCTCCATCTCTGAGTTCAGTGCTTGGGGTAGAAAAGTATTATAGTTCTTAATTTTGTTTTTAGTTGCTAGTATTGTGTTTGTGTTAGAAGTCCATAATACTTAATTTTTCTTGTACATTTTTCATGTCCACTTTTCCTGTGCCAAACCTTGAATATTAATGCAGACTGTATCAGCCATGTACTTTGTGGAGTTTATGGTGGACCCAGGACCAGCAGCTCTAAAGAACCTGTGGGTAAATGCTGCTTGGATACTTTGGAGGACAGGTACCAGCACCTTCATCTCCCAGAACCACGGGCACAAATGTGGTCCATGTGGTCCTAGTACAAGATCTACTGAATTTAGACTCCAGATACTTATTTTCCTTTGCTACATTTCTTAATTTCCACAGAGACAGTTAGTATTTCATAGAAAAAGCTCAGGCCATTCCCACCTCAGAGCTGTTTGTCCCCAGGGGGGTCAGCACGGCTGCTCCACAGCTGTAAAGCTTGGCCTCGTGGTGGTCAAAACCAGACCATGGCCACAGCCCTGAGTCCCATGGGTGAGAAAAGTGAGCTGGGGAGAGGAGATAAAAGTGAGGGTGTGATAGTCCTTCCAAGGGATCTGCTTACAGAGCTGGACGAAACTGTTCATTCAAAACATTATTTTTGCTGAAAATGCCTTTAAAAAAAAAAAAAAAATCTGTGGGAAATGTCCAATTTCAACAACAATTTTGGGGTTTTCATTGAGAAAGAAAAAGCTTGAAAAATGTGCAGTTTTTTGGCAAAGGAAAGCTAAAGAGTTTGGTGAAAACCCAAAACAAAACCAAAACCCAGAAACCCCAAATTGTTTTGGTTTGTGGCCAAAATGTTTCCAGTTTTTGATTGCCAGAAACCAAACATTTTTTCAGTTTTTGCTTTTTCAATGAAAACCCCTGAACTTCTGCATAAAAACCTTAAGATAAGCTTTTGCTTTCACCGGTTGTCTTTCATAGGAACAGAAACAATTTCTGGCTTTACCTTTTTCCTCCATGGATGGATGCACGTGTGACTGTGGGACTGTGATGGCTCATTTGTGAGCTCCCTTTGCGTGTCAACCTGAGCTGCAGCATTTTCTCTTCCTGGCTTAGCTCCTCCGGCCCTGGCTGCCTGCCCATCGCTGGCTGGCCGTGGACAGGTTTGAGCATCCCCTGCAAAACACTTTGGACCTTCAGCTTCCAGAGATGTCAGTAGCATCTGAGGATGACAAACACATTGCGGGAGTAGCTGGGCATCACGCAGGATCTGGCCCTCAGTAAAATTACCTTCGTCTTGGTGGGGAAGTCTGGATTATGCAGCACCTCTTGGCTTCTTAATTGTGATTTTCCAGCCTTGCTTCCCACCCACCGTGCCTGGGATTACACCTGTCTTAGTGTGCATGTTCTGCATTGCTGTGTTCCAGCTTGGATACACTCCCTTAAAAACAATTACTTCATGTAGCAGGTCTAGTTAACACCTCTTCGCAGCTCTCGAGCTGCCTCTGACCCTGCAGATGCTAAATGTTAGCACTTGTGCTCTAGTTGCTGTAATTCTCATTACCTCAGTGTAGACAAGACCTGTTTGCACCTTGAAAGCTTTAAAATCTTTTAGGGGGATCAGCTATGGAGAGTTTGATGGTGGTGGTGGTCGGTTTTTTTCTTCCCAATGATGCTGAGTGCCAGTAACTGCCAATTACTTCACTGGAGCTATGTGAGATGGGCACCCGTGGAAGCTCAGCCAACTTTTTGCCCTTTACCACCCCACTGAAGTCATCGCCAAATATAAAGCCAGGCCCTTGTGGATTTTCTTCTCGGTTTCAGATGTGAAGGTGACCAGCTGTTGATTGAGTGTTGCAGAGATCTTTGGAGAACAGTACGCGTTCGGCTTGGAGATGAAGGGCTAAATTCAGACCATTTGTGTTCTTGGCATGATGCTCGTCCTCATCAGCTCTATGTTTGCTTTAGAAGTCAGACTAGCTGGCATGCCCCAGCCGCCGGCTAACGCGGATTAATTCTGACTCTCTTCAGGCTTCAGGGAAACAGATTGTGGAGGGGTTTTCATCACAAGAGGAATTAAAGAAGCTAGCAAGGTATCTTAACCCGAACCATGTCACCGATGGCTTTCAATCAGGAGGGAGGACAGATGAGATTAACCTCAAAAACCCCTCGGCTTCCTTGCGGAGACTGTAAACCACAGTGCCAAGTGAGAGAGGAATGCAGGAAGAGGATCATTTTTATGTGGACATGTAAGGAACTGGACTTAGACCACTAAGCCCATTCCACATTGGCCACTGAACAGTCATCAGAGGGTGTTGACTTTTGACCACTACTGTTTTTGTTAACAGGGAAAATAAAACCATATGTTGCCTAAGTAGATGCACAAAACTTTTCTCCAAATCCCTACAGACAAACTGTCAGCAGCAAAAGTATTTACTTTGGTAATGCAGCTGGGCTTAATCCCAGCCCCATTGTGTTTGTGCATGCCTTTTCACCACTGAGCTCAATAACATGCTGTTTGTGAAGAGGGTGAATGAATGCATGCAGTATGATTTCGGTTATTAGGCCTATCGGTTACAGCCCGAGACAAAAGGCTGGAGTCAACAATGGTAGCACTACATAGGCACTGCTCACGCTTTGAGTTAGGCTAAATGGAAATCTTAGTCATCAGTCACGTCAACTAGCCATCAGCTTGAGGTAGGCCAGCGGGACTTGGCCGGGTGGCGCGGATCCTCAGCTGGCTTAAATCAGCGTAAATCCAGTGTAGTCCAAGGAGCCACAGCTGAGGATTCTGGCGCCTACTGTCTATTTGTGAGTTTAGTGGTTGCTAAATACTTAATTCACAGGGCTGCAGGCTCCTGCAGCTGAGCGATGGATATGCTCGCAGCCTATTCCTCCCCGGCTTGGGGGACAGCAAACCCTGGTGGGCTCCCTGGCTGGGACCTCTGCAGGTACCAGGTTTTGTCTGAGGGTCCTGGGTGACTGCTCCTCCTCTCCCTCCTGCTGTCCCGGGGAAAGTGGTTCGTCCATGTTGAACAAGCTGGCTGAGACATTGCAAGGACTGAGGGCAAGAGCAGTAGTTGGGTGGAAAGGCTAGTGTATAGGGGTTGGGTGCTCGTGTTAAGTAGATTTATAATTTGGGGGGTTTCAGGCAGTGAATTGGTGATGGTGATGGTAATGGGGAATGCACTACAGCTCTGACCTCAGGTTGGGTACTCTACGATGCACTCTCCATGGAGGACACATCCAGGAATGAGCTGCCTCCTTGTGTGATAAACTGGCATGCAAGGAATATGTTGCATGTGTTTCTGCAGGGCTTTGGCTTGTGCGTGCATTTAAAATGGTGCCATCACTGAGTTTTTGAAGCTGTCTGTGGCTTGGGTGCAGCTGATATATGATATATATGATATATGAATATATAATATTCTATATCATAGAATCATAGAATCACAGAATCATAGAATCATAGAATAGTTTGGGTTGGAAGGGACCTCTAAAGGTCATTTAGTCCAACGACCCCTGCAATGAGCAGGGACATCTTCAACTAGATCGGATTGCTCAGAGCCCCGTCCAACCTGACCTGGAATGTTTCCAGGGATGGGGCATCCACCACCTCTCTGGGCAACCTGTGCCAGTGTTTCACCACCCTCAGTGTAAAAAATTTCTTCCTTAAACCTAGTCTGAATCTACCCTCTTCTAGTTTAAGACCATTCCCCCTTGTCCTGTTGCAACAGGCTCCGCTAAAAAGTCTGTCCCCATCTTTCTTATAAGCCCCCTTTAAGTATTGAAGGGCTGCAATAAGGTCTCTCTCTTCCCTTCCTTGAGCAGGAGACAAAGAAAAAAAGCAACTGAACTGCCCCATGGGTGATGATGGGATGGGGGTAGAAAAAATGGGTGAAAGTTACATGGAAAGCGAGGAAAGAACTGACAGATTTGGGTTGAACAGAGGTTTTCCGTGCAAGGCATGGAGCTGAGCAGGTGTGGTGTTGGAAGCTATGTGTAATTTGAGGGAATGGGGAACAGTAAGATAGGTGACCACCTGTGGTCAGCATTTGTGTGAGACACCCGAGATGGGAAAGCTCACAAGAGAACAGATCTGGTGCCTAATCTGGCTGGTTTGCATCTCCCCCAGGGCCTGCTTCAAACCCTCAGCATTCATAATCCTCAAACATGGAGTTACTCTGCATCTGGATTTTGACGCGGCCGTGTCCAGAGCAGAAAGGCAAAGGCAGGCATCCTGGTTGCTGTCACCGCAAACATCTGCAAGCGAGGGCGAGCCCCACAGCAGCAGGTCCGTGCCTGGTGCTGACAGTGTTCTGGCGGCAGCGCGTGCAGGACGTAGGTCCTCTCCCAGAGGCAGCATGCTATCAGCATGCCCCGGTCCCCATTGTGCTAGGCTGGTGACAGGGCACGGTGCACAGCCTCATTACAAACTTACCAAAGGGCTGCTTTACAAAGTGAAAAGCTGCTGCAATTTCAGTTTGGGAAGCGGGGAAAGGCCACCTGTCCTAACCATCACCAGAAGAGCCACAATATTTCAGAATGGTTAAAACAGAGAGTCTTTTCTCACACAGCTGCAGCTGGAGGTGTGGTTCAGCTCCCATAAAAAGCTGTTTTCACGGACTCCTCTTGTGCTGGAAATACCACGTGGAGATGAATTTCTAGCAAATGGAGTTTGCTTCAGGTGCTTCGGGTGCTTTGGGTCTGAGGAACCCTGACTGTAGTTTGGCTCAATGCAAATTAACCCATTTCCAAACTTTGGAAAAAAGTGAGGAAAGGTAATTTTGGCCCCCAAGAGGGCCAAATTTCTCATTGTAAAGCAAATATAAAGAACTTCTTTCTCTCAGGCTAAATGCTGATAGAGAAACCAGCTCTTGCCAGCTAAGAGAAGATCTGGTTCTGCTGAGACTTCCATGAGGATGCAACTTTTTTTTCTAATATTCTGTGATAAACTTGAACGGATTGCTGGTAGACCTATGCAACACAAATCGCTTAGACCAGCAAACAAACCCATGCCAAGATGGGTGATTTAAAATACTCTTTGTAGAGCTGCATAACAAAGGAAAACACCTGATAAAATTTAGGGATATTCCCTAAAATGCCGCTGTAAAACATGGGACACTTGTTTTAGGGCTGTTTGACACCATTTGCCTCACGATGTTGAAAAGTATTACAGTGCCACCAATTATTTCTGTAACATCGAACCTTTGGGATAAGAAGTAGATGTATTTTGAGGCAGCGGCAGAGCAAGACAAGAAGCACAGGGTGGTGCAGAGAAATTAAACCAGAGAGAAAGCCCAGCACATTTGGCATGCTCTGGTACCACACACGTTCAGCATCGCAAAGCTATGGCTGTATCAGAGTATCGCCATCAGTAATTTAATCTGATTAAAACGCCAAGACTGGGTGTGCTGTGAGCTGCACGAGAGAGAAACCTGTCCTGTCCTGGAGAGGCTGTATGTGAGCTGATGGGTGCAGTGAGGAGAGGGCAGGGCTGGGAGGCTCTGCAGAAGGAACATTGAAGTTGAAGACAATGAGGCAACCGTTAAAAATCACCCATGGAAAAATGCTGATACTTTTTCTGGTTTTCTGGGGAGTGGCAAAATGACTTTTTTGTGGAAGAATTTCAGCTTTCAGCAGAGAAAATGATCCTTTTGATATTTTTCCCCAAAACAATTTTTCCTCTTTTTATTTTTTATTTAGGCTGGAGACTGCTGTTGCCACTGAATCTTAAATTTTTATTAGAAATTTCCTATGAGGCAGGAGACAGGGAATTATTCTAAATAATTCTTTCTATATAAAAATCCTAAACCTCTCAAAATTGCTCTCATGCTGCTCCTTCTAGTCATCCAGGAGTCAGTCCCCTGTTCAAGCTTCTCCTCGAGCAAAGCTGCTTTAAGGGAATCCCAATGCTCCTTAGCCCCAAATGTTTTCCTGCTGTTGCTTGGCAGTTTGCTGTCCTGCTGCTGTGCCAGAAGAATTGCTTGTGGGTCGTGCTGCAAATGGGGTCTGTACACTTTTTTTAATCTCAATTAATTTATTTCCCCCCTTGACCCCAAGTATTTTCTTTCACTGACTTGGTTTATAGATGGTTGCATGGGTCTGAAGGAGAAGGACATTCAGGGACCTCTTTAGCTGGCTTTGCCTCTGGAAAAACGTCACGCGGAAGATGTTAGGGGAGCATTTTCTGGCCAGTGCCATGTGTTATTGAAGCAATCATCTCTTTGAGATCAGTCCCTGGTGGAACAAGGTCTCCTCTGCTGACCTCTGCGCTGTGTCTTCATGTGCCAATTACCTCCGGGTAATTAAGGTCTAAGCAGCACACTACAGGGTAGGTATTGTGTGGCGTGCAGTACTGCTCAGGAAAAGACATGAACACAAGCACTCCCTGAACGGTCATGGGTTAGCTAATGCCATTTTAAGGGCTTCCCATGTCTTCACTTGGCCCTGGTGCCCTGAGAAGACTGCTGCAGGAGAGAGGGTTGAACCGCAGGAAAATTATAAGTGAGTTAAAATGTTCATGGCCTCCCCAAGCCAGCTAGGTTGCTATTTAAAGGAATGTATTATTCCCTGCTGTATCTTCTGGCCTGCACAGGGAGCTTTCATTAAAGCAGCTGGCAGAGAGAGAGAGAGAGATAGTGCCTTGGAGAGCTCACGCGGCTTTCCACAACATCTCGGCTTGAAAGAGCCTTTGACTGTGCATCTTGGAAAATGTTTTCTCTGAGATGTCAAAATATGCATCAGTCAAACCAAAGGAGTCTGGAATGTATTACGTGCACGTTGGTGCACCGTTACCAATAGAACTGTAGCCATGCGGGACGGGGTCACAGCAGGCGCTCCCCGAAGCTCTGCAAAGGCACTGTGGTCCTCAGGGGATTTCTGAGGTCCTGGGGAGTACCTCAACCTCTGACATAGTGGGGACAAACCTCAAACCCAGGGGGGGTTCTTCCCCAGGGGGGACAAACCTTTCAAACCCCATTGGGTTTGAAAGCAAGCAACCAACTTTTTGCTACCCCATGTCTCAAAGAATCATAGAATCGTTTAGGTTGGAAAAGACCTTTAAGATCATCAAGTCCATCCGTTAACCTAGCACTGCCAAGTCCACCACTAAACCATGTCCCTAAGAGCCACATCTACACGTCTTTTAAATACCTCCAGGGATGGTGACTCAACCACTTCCCTGGGCAGCCTGTTCCAATGCTTGACAGCCCTTTCGGTGAAGAAATTTTTCCTCATGTCCAATCTAAACCTCCCCTGGCACAACTTGAGGCCATTTCCTCTTGTCCTATCGCTTGTTACTTGGGAGAAGAGACCGACCCCCACCTCGCTACAACCTCCTTGGCTTTCTTCTCTTTCAGAGTGTGAGATCACATACATTGAGCCTCCCAGCAGGGAATGGGAGGGTGCACAGGCAGGGACAGAGGGTCGTGTGTCACAGCACACGGTTACAACCTCCATGGGGACTGTCTGAGCTGGGAGCCCTGGGAGGTGACGTAGCTTTCAGACTAGGTGTGGTCCTGTCTTGCCCCAGAAAATGTGGTTTGTGGATCGGAGGCCAGCTTGCCCTGCTGTGTCTGACTTGTGAAGTTGAGGAGTGGGAAGACTGACCATTATGCAGCCTTGCAAACGTGCGAGGCAGTATCGTGATTCGGGAGTCAACTGGCAGGAGCCCATTTTGTGTGCCTCACGCCCAGCCTTGAGGACTTGAAGGCTGTTGGAGGGGGCTGTGGAACAACAACATCCAAATTTTCCTAAGGAAAATACACCACAAAGCAAACTCTGATAACACAGAAATGGACAGGCAGGGAAGCTGCTTTTAGTAAAACTCCTGGGCATGTCTCTGGAGCCTGTTGAGAGCTGCTTGAAGGCACGTTATTTCAAGAAGAGATTTTGGTGTCCGTGTTGTCAGAAAACATCCAAGTGTGGCCTCAAGCATGGCCAGAGGGTGTCCCTCAGAGCATGTGGGGTCCCATGCTCTTGGCCAGGCTTGGTGGCTTGCTGTGCTGCTGGAGCCCTCCTGGCGGTGCCAGGCTGACGGCTCGGACGGTGCCAGCCATGTCCCCTGGGCAGCCCGGGGAGCAGGTTCCTCCCGAGCCGCTTGCTAACGGGAATGCAGGCATAGTGTTTCCATGAGTAAGCCTCACTTGCAGGGGTGCATGTTTGCAGGATGAGGCCATGGAGCGAATTAGTGAGCTCCCAGCCCGCTGCGGAGCTGGCGAGGTACACGTGGTGTGGAGCCGGGCAAATGCACGCTCGAGAGCTTTTAATTTCACGCTTCCTGAGCAAGCACACTTTTCTCCATAAAAGCTGCAAGACTCTTGGTGGTTTTATTTCTGTATTAAATTTAGCATTTCATTAAAAGTAGAAAAGACTAAAAATGGGGGGGTGGTACAGAACTGGGGCAGATTTGCTTGTAGGCTGGGGCAAGGGGCATCTTTCTAGTTTGCACTTATGGTGTGCACAATACAGTGTGGTCCTGCCCTGTACATCTGAGGCAGTTCATGTCACTAATCATTCAAAAATACACATTACAAACATCTTGCTCAGGTTGAGCTGTGGCCCTTCCCTTCTAAGCACAGCGGATAACAGATGAGGTGTGAGGCAGGGGTGTGTTAGAGGTCCCCAAGCAAAGTCAGCGAGGGTTAGTACATCCAAATGGCAGGTCCCCATTCAGGTCCTGATCACAGTCTCATGTCATGTTAACGTGGCAGCATCCTCCCGCAAGGACTAATTAGTCTTGATTTTGGATGATGCTGATGCGGTCAGACCATTTCCAGGTCTGAGGCCATCTCTGGGTTCTGCACACTATGCTCCATGTGCTGCGCTCCCAGCTGCACAAAGAAAGGCACTTCTCACCCTCCTTAGTGAAGCGCAAGGAAAGAAAGATTGTAGTGAATGTAGCAAAACTGTTGGGTTTGCTTCACATAAATGTAAAATTTTTTTCATTTTCCTTTCCTCTAACTCACTTCCTGCTCTATAGCCCTAAACACCACCCCGGATCTGCAAATCCTTACCAGGTTTCCAGTCCTTACCTGCTTTCTAATCTTTTAAACGCATTTTTCCCCATCAAGTAGATAGCACATGGAAAACTTCAGGTTCACGGTCACGCTCCCCGCACGGATGTGAGTGCAGTCCAAGCAAATAAATCCTGAGTGCAAGCATTCATACATGAAGAACTTCACACTCGGAAACATGACCACACTAAATTGCTGCCAGAGTTTCAAAGGCAGCTTTCAAAAATATTGGCCCTGCATCTTGTATTTCTGGAGCAAACGGTTTGATTCATTAGGGAAACATCAGCTAACTGCACATAGGACTGCATCCTGGGGATGCAGGGAGGAGAGAGGCTGGGATGAAGACAGCTCTCTGCTTGTACACAAGCACACCCTGGGCTGATTAGATACTGGAGGAAAAGGACATCTTTATGATTTCTGCCTTTATTTTCCATGTCTCTGCAATTACAAAGACTTGATACAGAATAGTATCTTTCAAGTATAAAAAGCATATCCTCCGCAGAAACGTTCAGCAGCAATGTTTTTGGCTCCTGTAACTAATGCTAGCAGAAGGTTCAATTTCCTGACCACCAGCACCAGTTTTTATTAAGAATGAACAGTTTCCCTTTATTTTTCCCCCAATTCCCAAAATATTATTGATAGTTGATTATTACTATTTTATGTGAGGTCATTGCAATTAGGTTTGAATTGTAGATATGCAAATTCGCAGTCTGTAAAACTTAGGTCAGTGTTAGAGTGCACAGGTAGTATATGCCTATAAACTGCACTGAGGCTATGAACTCCATCACGGAGAAGTTAGGAGATTCCAGGTTGAAGGTTTCCCATCTCCATTCCAGAATGAAGATCTCCCATCTTCATTTAGCTTTCACAAGCCTATGTCTCATGAAGGTCTCATGACCATTATACAGCATTTTTGTGCAGGATCCTCTCCATTCAGCTCACCGAAGAGGCATCACTCTCGCAAGGAGCACCCACTCAACATTTGGTGTCAGCCCCGTGGTTGCTCCAACACGTGTGCTACCGATGAGGTGGGGATTTCAGTCCATCACGGCTCTCCCCCTGTCAGCCTCGACTGCTCGGGGCCCTGCTCACCCTGCAGTCCCGCTCTCTTCCGCTGGCTCTTCAATCAGGGGCTCAAACCTGTCCGTGGGTCTTGCCAACTTGTCTCACTTTCAGAGAGTGAGACAAGCCCTCTCAGGCTTCTTCCAAACAAACTCCCTTGCTTTCCTCTGCACAGCAACCCCAGGAGTGATTTATGGTGTAATTCATGAGTTATATACTATTATAATGCGTATCGTGGAAAGGGATAGAGCAATGAGATCTTCTGCTTCATTGCAAAGACCCCTGTGCTTAAGCCCATGTTTTACACATGCTTACGTACGTGGGATGGGGGCCAGCCCTAGTCATCTCTTTTAGTGCGATGTGCCAAATGAGAGGGAACATGCTTATGGGGACAGGAACTTAATTTTAGTATCTACCAGTATTTGAAGCTACATGATCTTTCGCTGCACAAAACCCATCCCTGACACTGGGTCACTGCGGCACCAAACCAGTTGCTTGTGCTTAATGCTGCAAAAAGTCCCATGGACTTCAGGAAGATCAAGCACATGCATGGATGCCCCCAGATCAGACTTGTCATTTCAATACTGATATGAAAGGCCACAGATTTTATAATTTATTGGTATGTTGTGGGTTAAAACTTTTAAAACAGTGTCTTGGGCAAGCTTATTCTGTGTGTCACTTAGGTTTAAATTTTATCCTCCCCCCAGCCCTTACCTTTTACTACACATTTTGTTTCAATCAGGATTTGCTTGAATTCACCCAGTTATATCCGAGGGCAGGGTTTGTCCTTCTCTCTGTTGCTAAGTTTAGTTACACTTAAAGTGAAGAGATGTTAAGATCCTTGAAGGGAAAGGTACAACTAATAACAGTAAAATTCAATTACCAAACATGTATCAATGACAGCATTGTGGAAAACGTTTTGATCGGAAGAAAACACTTAGCTCTATACAAAATGAAATATTGGCTGATATCTAGGGCTTTTCATAAGCAAGTGGAAACAAATGTAATTATGATAGGCAGAGAGGAAAAATCCATGTTTTGCTTTGAAAATTAGCTTTTTCTGGATTGTTTTTTCTGGCTGAGATGTCTGACAACATTTTATGAAATATTTTGATCTGCTTGAAATTGTCTGTCTTTCTCTCCTTTTTTTTTTTAACCAAAAAGATGTATTTCTGGCTAAAAAATTGTACTGTATCCAGAAAGGGAAATTGTTCTGTCAAGGGTATTGTAAAAAGCCCTGTGTTTCATTGGCTTTTAATGGAACCTTAATAGAAGTTGGCAGCGTAGATGATGAAGCTGGAAGGCTGCAGTGAAATTAAAATAATCAGAAGTTGTTCTGAGGTTCATGACCACGAGAAAGCCCTCAAAGCCCGTAACTATTCACTTATCCATAAAAATGGCTGATCTCATTTCTTCCCATCACGTCCCATCCTTGGGAGAAACGCTCACGACTGCAGGAAGCCCACCGGGGACCGTGCTATTGCTATTGATTTTAGATGGAAGATGTGCGGATACTGCAGTGAGGAGGGCAAGGATCAGCTTCACCAAAAAAAAGTGTGTTGAAATCTGGAAAAGCTTGTGGATCTGGGAAGGAGAGGATAAATTTTAATCGATGTCAATGTTTCCAGCTGATTTAGAAAAGCCTGACTATGCATTAAGCTGTAATGACCTCTGGCAGACTTTTAATCTAGATTCAAGCGTTACAACTTTCTTTTTTAATGATGAGTATGGCTTCTAAATCCTTTGAAACAGTTGCATCTGAATGAGTTTGTGCTGTTTGGAGCTTATGTTGCACCCACTGGAGGTTCCTCGGGTTTTTGCTGGAGTATTGCCAAAATCAGAGTTAGAAGAAATGTTCCCCAGGGATAACACTACCTGGACCGGTACTTCTATTGCTCCCCTGCACTGGTTATTTCTCCCCCTAATATACCCACATGTTCTTTCTTTTTCCTCATCATTACTGCTATATATTCAGACAGCTTTTGGCTTTCAGTCTATTGGTTTGTCTACTGCAGAGCCTTTAATAATGGTTATTTCCTGGTAGTGAATGCTCGACTTGGTCTAGGGGGACCTGTTTGTAGCATAGTTTTCTGTAATTACCCAAAATTTACACAGCAATTCCAGGCCTATTATATGGGGCATAGTATGTAATTACAGGCATAACATATTAGGTCCTAATAACAGCAAATATATCATTACACAAATCATTCATGTTACTGTGCTGATATTTTTATATGGAGTAAGTGAATACGATTACTAATAATTACGATACACATCTTACAGCTGCAGTGTAGCTGGTGCCACTGCGACATATAGCAGGGCAGGGGCAGGAATAAGGAAATTCCCAGTGAAATACAGAAGGCTCCATGAAATATTACATCCGAAAATCAAGGTGGAAACCCCCTCTGTATCGTTTTGTGTGTGTGTGTGTGTGTGTGCGCGCGCATGTGTGCATATATATGACAATTGTATTCATCAAAGCAGCCGTGTAGGAAGAGGGATCCACATTGTTTTGCTTAGGTGATGGATCTCCTAGTTAGTTATGGGGGGGAGATGGTTCTCCAGCCCCCAGGGCTGTAAAGGGAGGGAGTAAATACTATAAAAGCAGCAGCAAGCAGAGTTGGGCCAGCAGGTCACCAGGTGAGCTGTGCAAATGGTGCGTCTCACCTTCCAGTTTGGAAGAGCTGGGCTCGGCCTAAGATTTGTAATAAAAGTGCTTAGAGGAACTTCAGACCTTCCCTGAAAGGTGACCACTGATCCCTGCCAAATGTAGGTAGCTTGTAGGGAAAATGTGCTAGTGCTGGCATCTGTCAGGCAGCGCCGGTGTGGTGTCAGTTAATGACACAGAAGGGGTGCAAGGCCAGTCCTGACCTTTGCATGCAGCTTTATGAGTGATTTGGGTTGATGCATATGGGTTTATGAGTGATTTGGGTTGACGCATGTTGGTTAATGGGTTGATTTAGGCACTGCCATCCTGGCGCTCTGAAGTGCATCGTCTCAGCCCTTGGTGTGGAGGGCAGGTAGGTGGAGGGCAGATGCAGCAGGGACTTTTTTTCCCTATACCACTTTATCAAAAAGTTCAGGCAGTGACTTCTGTTTCAACATCTACCTATTTATATCTGCTACATGGTTTAGGCTGAAATTTGTTTCCTTTGCCGACAGGTTAAACTGCTTTCTGGGCTCTGTCTGCAGCATCCCAGCAGTACTTTTGACAGCACTAACTTGCAACGTCAAGCCTCCTTTCTCCACAGCAACAGGATAAGGGTCAACCACCCTCACCCAGGTTAATGGGAATTTTGTTTACCTCTCCAGAGCACCTCAAACTGACAACATGAGGAGAAAAACACATAGGCTGGAGTCTGCCCTGAGGCATATTCTCAGGGGCATGTGGTTGGGAGTTATTGACAGCACTTGGCTTGCACTTGGCCACATTGGTTTGGGCAGAGGTCTTTGCTTTGCCTGTGCCATCCTGTCTCAGTATGGAAATACCCCGGTTAGAGCAGGGACGATGAACAGGAGCCACGAGGGCCAGCACCAGCCTGCCAAAGCCATTTTACCTGGCCGTGGAAATACTGACGGGCCAGCCCAAGCGGGAGTATTTCTGTCCATGTGTCCTGGTTTCAGCTGGGATAGAGTTAATTTTCTTCCTAGTAGCTGGTACAGTGCTGTATTTTGGATTTAGGATGAGAGTAATGTCAATAACACACCGATGTTTTAGTTGTTGCTGAGCAGTGCTTACACTAGTCAAGGACTTTTCAGCTTCCCATGCTCTACCGACTGAGAAGGCTGGAGGTGCACAAGACGCTGGGAGGGGGCACAGCCAGGACAGCTGACCCCAACTGGCCAAAGGGACATTCCATACCATGGGACGTCATGCTCAGTACATAAAGTGGGGGAAAGCTGGCCGGGGGAGGCCGCTGCTTGGGGCCTGGCTGGGCATCGGTCAGTGGGTGGTGAGCAATTGCATTGTGCATCACTCGCTCTGTACATTCTTTTATTGTTATTGTTATTATTATGATTATTATTATTCTTAATTTTATTTCAATTATTAAACTGTTCTTATCTCAACCCATGAGTTGAGGGAGATGGAGGTGCTCACCTGAGTCTGGCGAGAGTTGTCATGCAAATGTGGTTGCATTGGTCTACAAAGAGCTACTTCCAATAAAAAGCACCATCATGAGTTTGCATCAGGATAAAGCCAAAATAATACCACCACCCTCGATGGAGACACACAGCAGAGCATGAGCTGAGCCACTTCACAGTAGAAAATATTCAAGCATGGTGGCCAGGACTCCCCACCCCAGGTCGACGCAGACTTTTGGGGTCCATCCCACCTTGCTTTTTGCCCAGGCTTGGCCTGGTCATGGCCCCAGCCATTCAAGCAGGGGCAGCACCACTGTAGGGGTCCCTGCACAGAGGAGGCTGGTCCTTCGTGTGGGGGCTCTGGGCTCGCTCACCCAGTGCTTTATCTCCTCAATGCTTAATGAGCCCAAGGGGCTGGGAAGTAGGAGCTGTTGACTTACATGAAACAGGCAGGGATGTTTTCAGAGGCCCAGGCACTTAGTGAGCTGTGTCCTTTTGCAGTGTGACTGCTCTTGTGGTGTTTTCATGCTCAGCATTCAAGGGTAGAAATAGTAGGAAAGGTCCTACTGCTCCCCTGCTGCTCTGCTGATCCCACCCCCAGCAAGCAACAGAAAACCTTTGAAAGAAAGAAGAATCTGGCTTTATGGGGCAGATTATTACACACGGTATTTTTGAGACTCTGTAGACAGTGTTTCAACCCCTGGCAACTTAAGCTGATACAAAAACCTGGCTTGAAGATGTTTGGATATAGAGGTGTCTGTGCAGGGCAGGGCTCCTTGTGCAAGAAGGACTTGGCAGCTGCGAGGACATTTATCTAACAAGCAGGTAGATGGTGACTGCTGCTGCAAATCCTGTGCAATACTTCCAATAAGTCTGGTGGTGTTGCCACATTCCTAAGATGATCCTCACCTTGATCCTCACCTTTTGTATTTCCTTGGCTGCTAAATTCTCTCAGCGATTGTTAGATCAGAAGTAAGGGCAAATGCTAATGCCCTTCACCCACCGCAGCTGGCATCCGAGCAGTGGATGTGGTATGAGCATTAATGGGGTGCAGTGCTTTACGTCCAGGCGATGTTATTGGTTTGGTGTGCGATTTCTGGTTTAATAGGGCATCCAGCATCTGGGAAAAACACAAATAAATCCCACTGGCCTCTCAGCATCCCCTTTGCCTAATGAACGTCATCTGCCCTCTGTCCCATGGTGGGTCACGGTCAGCCGAGTTCCTGCAAAACGTCCTATGCGGGGGCTGCGTTACAAGGGCTCCCGTGCCCTCCCATCCAAGACTTGGAGCTGGGGGCCGGTGCCAACTGGGAGCAAAGGCTTTGGCTCTGCTGACCCCGGAGAGGTGACAGCACGAGGGCTGTTTTGCTTTTCCAGCACGATACAAACATCATTACCTTGTTACCGGCAGAGGAGAGCGATCACTCGTCATGTTTGCTGGGGAGGAGCAAGGTAAGGTTGGCTCTGTACCTTGGCTGACCCCGGCTACATGCCTGGTCAGGAAAGCAGTGTCACCTCCGCTACGGTGTTCAATCTCACATGTTTGCTACCCTTTGGTAAAAATTTACCCTTGTCGTTCTCAGAGTTTGTTGGTGGAGCTGGGCTGGGCAGCACGGGGCAGTGGTAGGGATGGCCATTGCCGCTCCTCTCGCCTCGCCCGACCTCCCACTGGGATGCAAAAGCATCCATGCAGCTTCTTGCAGAGGCTTGTTCACTTAAACTTTTTTTTTTTTAAACTTGTAAGGGCTATCTTTCTGCCTGCATTTACCGGAGGGCAGTGGTAGGGTGGGAATAGCATGGAATGTTTAAGGAAAGTGAATTTGGGAATTTGTAAAGGAAGCAACTTGATCCCAAGGGTTAATGTTTCCCTAATCAGGGGGACAAACAATAGTGCATAACCAAAAGCCCCAGTTGCAACCCGATGATGCCGCCCAGCTTGTGACTTACATATTTGCAGCAAATTCCTTATCTATCAACAGGAATTGAAAGGAAAAAAAAAAAAGGGTGAATAAATAATATCAGCAGTATTGTATTGCTGACTTTCCCTGCAGACCTTACCTTACTGATCATTATTAACTCTCAGAAACCGAGAGCCACTGCAGAACTCGTGACTAAAATACGATGGTATTTCTCAAATTAAAAATGCTTGATGAATTTTGGATGCTGCTTGAAGACAGAAATGCCCACGGGGTTTCCTTAGCCCCCAGTTACATTGCTTTTGCTCAAAACCCAGATGGGAGAATTGCAGCATGGCCTCGTACAAAAACCACAGTTCCCCCTTTAGGTCACCCTGCCATGCTGTTTTTTTTTTTTTTACTGCTTTCCAGTTCCCTTTCTCTCACTGTTTTCTGCGGCTGGGCCACAGTCGTGAGGTCCAGCTGCTTGCTGGTTCTCAAAAGCAAATGCACTTTAAACCCACCCCTTTGACATGGGTGTGAACACCCTTGGAGTGTTTCCTGCAGTCCATGAGCCCAACCCCTCTCCCTGTTATAAGCTAAAAAGCTGGTCTTAATGTATATAATGAAAGACAGGGTTAACAACTGCGCTTTAATAAAGAAATACGAATGACAATCTAAAAATGTATTTTATTGGGCTGCTAATAATGACCGGTGGTGAGCCCAGAGGGGTGAGCAGTATAATAAGCTCCTGGGAGGCGGCTTGGACACAGCCGTCCCCCGCGTGTCCCAGAAATCACGTAGAAGGCACCTCAAGCATCCTCACCAGGAGCTCACCCATCCTCGCCTGGGCCAGGGGACTTGGCAGCGAGCAGACCGTCACCGCACAGCCTGGCTCCCCCCAGACCCAGACCCTGCTCCGGTGAGCTCAGGTTTTGCATACCCCCTCCCCAGCTTGGCGTTCATCTGCCAATTGCTCAGCTTGGGAAATAAACAGGCAGGCACTGGGGAGTTCCAGTTTTGTATTCATGTCAGTAAAACAGACTATTCCCCTCCCCTGCCCGCTGATGCTCGCCCGCCCCAGCCCCTCGCCCTCCCCAGCGCCTGGCGATGCCCGGCCAGATGCAGACCGGAGTAAGTCAGACACCCGGGAACCTGATTTATGCTGATGTAGCCAGGATGCGAATCTGGCCTCGTAAATAACCTTTCCCCTTGAGTGGGAAACAAAATATGTTAATCTTGGTTTGGAAACCCATATTTTTTTTTACTTGAGTGCAGAGCTCTGTCCCCACATCATTAGCAGATGTTTTGCATACGAACTGCATTACCTATAAAGTCTGCTTACTCCAAGCAAATGTTTCTCAATCTTTTCTTTTTTTACTTCAATTTGAAGTGAAAGGTACAGTATAGGATTCAAATGCTTTTGCATTACACGGGTTTCTGACCACTTGAAAAACCCCACGGAAAAAACGACTACACAAACCTGAAACACCCGCTGAATCGTTTTGCTGCATTTCATTCTGCCTAGCTGAACTTTCTTTTGATTTCTTTTTTTTTTTCCTTTTGCTTTACATGGCACTTAGCTTTTGCTTATTTAATTTTATTTATTTATTTAAAAAAAAAAAAATTCATAGCTCCTGTTTCAGCTCTCACTTCGTGTCAGTATTTCTACCCTGTGGATGTGTCGCACAGGCAGGAACGTCAGGAAATTGCCCAAAAGGCAGAACTACAGAGTAGCTCAAAGAAAGAAGCAAACCTGAACGTTGAAGCACGACTTGGTGTTGTCCCAGCTCTTGCCCGCACTGAATGCTGGCTCCAGGGCTGCAGGCAGAGAAGTGCGGACAGGAGAAATAAGAGGCGACTCACAGAAGGATTCAGAAATTCGGATTTGTCACCGACAGCTGGCTGGCCTGCTTGCCACCATCTGAATGGCACCTCTGACTTTTCTTTGGCTCAAAGATTTAACGTTAAGGCAAAAATAAGACACAGTGTAGAAGCTCCATCAAATCTTTGGCACAACAGCAACAACAACAACAACAAAAAATTACTGTACACATGAGCTGAGAGGGTAACATTTCCCAGTTAAGCAAAGGGAAAAGTGCTAAATAAATTGCACGTACTAAAAGGTGGCTGGCTTAACAACAATAAGAAGCATCCCTGTCCTTCTTTTTTTTTTTTCTTTTCCTTTTTTCCTTTCTGTTCCAGAGATTAAGAAAGTTCCTTGGCCAATTGTCATCTCGAAAAGGGGTTTCTGCAAAAAAGCTGCTTGCAGTCTTCATCTGGATCGTGCAACCTTTGCCAAGAACAGATGTAACTCTGGCTGGAAGCTCTTCTGAATCCTCCCTTCCTGGTTATTACTCCTGGAAAGAGAAAGATGCACCATCAGAACAGCAAATGCATGGTGTCCCGGCGGCTCCTTGCACGAACGACCGTCGTTGACACACGCTGGGGTGTCCTCGGGGACCGCTGGCCATGGGACTTGCTAAGAGTTGGGCTTGCAGAGCAACCACCTGGAGGTGCCACAACGGTGGCCAGAGCCCACACAGAGCAGAGGGATCGGCAGAGAGGCGACGAGGAAGGTTTGGGGAAGAAATGCAACCAGGTAATTAGGTGCTGGCTCCAGCTCCTGCTGCAAAAAAATTAGAAATGATGGCAAATACCTGCTTTTGACAAGGCCTGCAGCTTTTTGGGTCTATTTTCAGCTTCAGAAGCGGATCTCAGAATTACAGAGGGAAAGCAAAGGAGTTGGGACAAGCTGGATTTGTGTAGGATATGGAGTTTATTTCTGTATTTCAGTGATTGCATTTACTTTTCTGCATGCACGGCTTCTCAGCCTGCAGGACTGCAACCTGTCCCTTGTGCCTGCGCACCCCTCTGTGAGTCACGGCCGTGGCAGATGTACGTGGGTAACTGCATTTGGCTACAGAGTATTACGGCCAGGTCCATTGGAAAATGCACAACTCCAAAGCACAGCAGCTTCAGACAGGGAAAACCTCATCTAAACCCCCTTTAACATTAAAATAAGCCCCGCGAATATCCCACAAACAATTGCTAGCATAGTTCAAAACAGAGTAAAATCCTCAGGGCCTGCTCTTTCACGAGATCACATCTGCGTTGTCCAAACTGCCTTCATCACGTGGGCTCCTAAATCCTCCTGTAAGTAACTTAGGAATTAGAAACTTGGAAATGAGATCCCATTTACTGAGTCCAACCACTGTTTCTTGCTTTTTGCCAGTGGATTTAAGAGCCTTTCAGGGTGCAGTACGGCCTCTGAAGGTCCTTTGGACACGGTCATCAATTCCCTGGACAGATCAGACGTCTTTCTGACAGTCTTAAAAAGGTCAAACTCCTTAGAGCTTGGCCTGAAAAACATTTTTTCCTTAATCTGTTTTGTTTCTGTACTGCCTCTCCTTTTCCATTACTGGATATTGTAACATTAAGGTATAAAATGTTACTAAGATACCGATTTTATTTATTTTATTTATTTTATTTTATTTTATTTTAATTTTATTTATTACTATCATTAGGGCAGTTGCTTGTGAGATCAACCATCACAGCTGAGCATCCACGCCAGGCTAAGGGGCAGGGGGACCCAAAATCCACCTCACCACCCCCTCCTGTGAAGACCCTGGGAAGCACAGGATTGCCCCAGGACCATCAGGATTTCCCTCAATAAGAGTATTTAGCTGAAAGGGCCCAGGTCATCCTCCATGCAAGAAATGCTGGTCTCTGCTGGACCCCAGACTCCTGGAGTTGGGGTCAGCACATCTGGATACGGTGGAGGAGGTGTTTGGCCGTGCAGCTCTGCTGGAGGACAGGACGGAGCCGTGGGCTGGCTGCATCCCACCGCATCCCAGCGATAACAAAGTCCCCGGATAAACGTCACTCCATCGGTCCCAGCCCGCATCGGTTGCTCTCCTACATAAGCAATAATGAACTCTTCACATCTGGCACATGCCAAATCTGAAAACAGAGCTCGTTATTGCAATTATTATCAATAAGGAGGTGTCTCTGCTGACTGTAAGACACTACCTAGTGCTGCTTGGAGCAGGAGAACGTAGAAACTATTGCCCTAATTCAAGGCCTTAATTGGGATTTGGGATTTTGAATAAATGAGGTTTAGGTGGGAGAATGACAAACAGCCTCCTGTATCATAAATGTTTTTGTTAGGAACTCCCTAAAATTATTTTCCAACAATAAATATTATATATTAATAACCTGTAATAGAAAAATCGGTTGTTTAATTTATCCCACATGGAAAGCAAACGTAAAAGAAGAAAAAGGAGGGAAGCAATGACCGCTCTCATTAATATTAAAAGACAGTAGAGAAACAAATCCCCCCTGTTCCCTTCTGGAATGGCAGTCTTAGCAAGCAAAACCTTTTCCACTGCAGGAACGAATTACCCAGCAATAGCAGCCTCATGCCCTAAGCCAAAGCCACTGGAGTCACAGAGCCCCCGGTCCCCTCTCTTGTGCCTCCGGTGCTCTTTAGAGTGCTGAACAAACAGGACCCGAGATTGCAGTTAGAAATTACCATGAGCTATAACATCTCTTGAGTTCGTTCAGAGAGACCCTCCCCTTTAGCTCAGGGTGCTCGATGCTGATAAAAAGCATTGGTGGGTTTTGGGAAGCAGGATGGTTTTAGGAAGAGGAGCCTCAGCGGCAGGTCTCTGCTCTGAAGTCTTTGCAATTGGGGAAGATCAGCCATGGGGGGCAAGAGGGAGTATGTGCAAACCAGCCAAGGGCAGGTAAGGGCCGTACCTTCAAGGCAAAGAAAATGGAAAGAGGAATGGAGAGATCCCTCTGCAACACGGTGGAGGATCTCAGCAGACCTTGTTGGCATCACTTGGTTGGTCCCCAGGTGCTGCCCGACGCTGGCCATGCGTTATGTTAGGTGGGAACAGGCTCCTTTCTTTCCCCCCTCCACCTTCTTCCACTCCAGCCAGGAGCTCTGAAGACAGATTTATTAACCAGGGTCTGCTTTAAACTAATAATATCAGAACTCCCATGACTCTTGAATTTGACAACTGGCCCAATGACCTTGGTGAGTTTGCAGCATCCCGGAGCATTTCAATCTCTATAAATCAAAGCACTTCTGGAATTGAGTCAGCCTTTGTTCCAGGGCTTCTCCTGTCTCTTCTACTCACATTTTCCTTTTGCCGTAGTTACCCGATATCTGTGGGGTGGATCTTACCCTATTCTTGGTAATAGCCTTGCTACAAAGGGAACGGAGCCTACGCTGGGACCCTGCTCCCACCATAGGAGTGAATCCCCGGCCCCAGCCTTTGCATGCTGCGATGCGGCTGCTCCAACACACCTTAAAGCAAAAGGGGTTTTGGGGTGCTGCCATGCAACAGCGGGGTCCCACATCACATCCCTTTTGCCAGAAAAAGCTTTCGGTCCTGCTCTTTGGGGTACTGATGCTCAACCCCCCGACGCAGGGTGTGCAGTGCCCTCAGGGATGCACATAGCCGCTGCTGCCTCCCTGCCCGGCGTTGGGTGAACTCGCTCATGAACTCGTCATGAGCCCGTAGCCTCACACCCGTGCCCCATTTGCAATTGCTGGTTCAGGTTGCAGGGACATATCAAACGCAAGCGATAAGCACGGGAACCTGCTACGGCGCTTACGCAGCCTCACTACCCCCTCGCCACCTTATTTTTAAGCAGGTCTGTTCCCCTGGTGCGTAATCTTTCAGCTAGCACAGGGCAGGGGTAACTCATGGCCAGGTGGATCCAGGCCCCCCTCCCCTGGGGATGCTGCCGTCCCGCTCTCCCGCAGGCAGCCGGACGGCTCGGAGCGGGTCGCTGCTCTCCTGTGGTCCAGCTCCTCCCCGGGGCCCGCGGAGCCGGCGGCCGTGGGGAAGCAGACTGGCTGGCTGCCCGCTCTCGCCTGCAAGTCCTAGCAGGGAAATGAAGCTATTTTTAAAGAGGAACCTCTGCTAAGTCAAACTGCAGAGAAAGGGAGGTCGAACCTCATTATCAGACCCCCCCCCCCAACCCGCACAGGACGGGAAGCGGCGGGGAAGAAATGCCATGCAGATCATCAAGATTTTTACTGTGCTGGCTCCGAATGTGTTATAATAATCAATATCAGATGATCAATAACAGCAAGCCCCTGCAGCCAGGATCATCTGCGCAAACCAGAGGGTGGGAGCTGTGGCTTTATCTCAGGGCTCTGTCTAAATAAATCACGAGTCATGATACAGTGTTACAGGAAAAATATGCTCCAAGCGAAGGGTTTCAGTGCCGTACAAATCAAGCCTGCCACTACCATTTCTCTTTTATAATATAAACCCTTAACTTGTTCACTTCTGCAAGTAAATACACCCGCAGAGTGCCCTCCTTTGAATTTTT
This sequence comes from Aptenodytes patagonicus, assembly GCF_965638725.1. Classification (NCBI taxonomy): domain Eukaryota; kingdom Metazoa; phylum Chordata; class Aves; order Sphenisciformes; family Spheniscidae; genus Aptenodytes; species Aptenodytes patagonicus. The sequence goes on from NC_134952.1 coordinate 6,644,696, forward strand.
CAATGGGAATAAGTGTTACCTACAGCGGGAGCTCTGCTTTTAGCCAAGTAGCAATGAGGTGGCATCAAGGCATGGCAGAACACCACAATAACTATTTTATATAATGCAATAATTACATACACAATGTGAGCCATTTTAGCGCAGCAGACTGCAACAAATAGAGTGGCTTTTCGTTCTATGTATGCTTCTATATCATTTAATGATCAGGGAATATAGAAATATATATAGAGAGAGCACATTTTTAATTCCTTGCGTCTGTGCGCATCCACACACACAGGCACAAAAACAAGAAACTAAATTCCAGCCGAAAACTTTTATTGAGCTCCAACTGCTCGCCTGTTATTCATAACCCAGTTTCCTCTCTCACAAAGAGACCTTTCGCATGGTTTGGGGTTGGGTTTTTTTTTTTTTTTATGTGTGTGTGTGGTTTTTTTTTTTTTTTTTTTCCTTCTGCCTCGCTAACAGCTGCTCGCAGTGTTGTATCCTGAGTGATGATGAGGTTCTGAAAGTGTTTTTTTGGAACAGATGGCCAGGAGAGAGCCGGGGAATGTGCCAGCAGCGAGCTGGGGAATGCGCCAAGTCCTGCAGTGACTGAGTACTCTGGGTTCCAGCTCGCGTGCCTTTCCCCTGCCCTCTGCCCCAAGTGGCGCCAGCAGGACTTCCCAGCTCGCGCTCCGAACATCTGGAGTCTGCGACTGCCAGAAGAGCCGGGACGGGGGGAGGATGAAGCGAAAAAAATCCCTCACCCATCCCTCCCCGCTCCGGCTTCGCTCCCATGGCCGCAGCGATGTTGCTGCCTAGCGCGAGGGCTAATCAAAAGCAAAGAGGAGAGGGGAAGGAAAAGAAAATGAACCTTGCGATGGGAGTTTGGGTTTGTTTTTTTTAGCGCTCGGGGTTTTTCTGTTCAGTGCTGGGTGCTGGGTGCGTTGTATAGGGTATTTGTTAGCGGTCGGATCCTGCTCTGTGTAGACTGAAGGGCTGTGGTTGTGCTGCCTGGTGGGGAGGTAAGGTCTGCCCCGTAGCCCTGGGGGCTGGATCCTGTGGGGCTGGGGGATGTGGGGGGGCTGCGGTGCACAGCTCTGCACGCAGAAAAACACCAGTCTCCAGGGAGAGCACCCAGCCATGCATCCTAAAGCCCTAACCCTACCCTGAGCCATAACGCCGCCTTCCTACAGGGCACCAGAATTTGGCCCTGGGGGGGGAAAGGCTATAAAAAGAGACTGTGCAAACAGCAGGCTGGACCCGAAACCCTACAAAATCCATGCGAGGCTTTCAGACGACCTCTGGCCACTCGGGATCATGTCCCATGCAGAAACAGGGTACACCAGGGATAAGGAAACTTGGGCTCCCCTTTCTGATCCACCTCCTTTTGCTGTCGCGTCCTCAGCGCTGCCGGAAGATGCTCTTGGCTGGAGCCAAAGGCAGATCCCCGCCTTTTCCCGGGACATCAGCGTGGCCCCAGCAGGACTCAGGGCTCTGCTGAGGGTGTCGCAACCCAAATCTCTGACGTGGTGCGACTCTTGCGTGCATGGTGAAGGACAAGGCTTAGTCCAGATCATTTGTATAACCAAGCAAAAGGCAGCTTTAAAAAATGAAGACTATCATCAGAATTCACCACCCCCCCATGCAGCTTTTTTTTTTTTTTAAAGGAAAAGGCACTTGAAGCCCTTCAATTACCCCCTTTGCTGCTTATAAACGAGATCTCCCATCACCAAACACCCTCAGTCAAGTCTCAGTCGCAACAACTAAAATTACCATATAACTGCAGTTAGGACTGGAAAAGGGATTTTTTTCTTCCTAGTCAAGTTTGAAAGGCTAAAGCCAACTCTTCTAATTAACAAAATGGAGTGGAAAGGGGGGGAAAAAACACCCATTAAACTTCCTATTGCAACAGCAAAGTCTGAACAACAACCTAACGTTAGGGACAGCAGATAATTCGCCCTCAAAAACAAAGCAAAAGGCAATGCACAATCCAGCAAATGCAACATCTGGAGCCCCTGCCTGCCAAAACAAACTCCAACCAGCTACTTTTTTGTGTGAAAAGCTCACGGTGCCATAGCACATCGCAATCGGAGAGCTGAGAGAGCGAGCGATAGAGGCAGAGACACAATAAAATGGAGATGAGAGGAGATAAGGGTGCTGTGGACCCAACGGTAGAGCTCAAGGAGCGGAGGTCTGTGCTCAGGCTTGCTGTGATTTTTTTTTTAAGAGAGAATAAAAAAGGAAACCCAAAAAACAACAACAAAAATGTAACAACCACCCCAAAGTTGATAATTCAGAGGAACTGCTCAGTAAGCAGTGGTTTCGGAGACCTTATTAAAAACACACACAGCTTAGAAAAACGTGCCGATTTCAAAATTAATGAGGGTGTGGTGATTTTGGGCCAAGCCATTGTATCCTCATCCAGCCGCCCGCCTGAGACCCGCTGGGAGAGACATCCCTTCACACCACCTGACATCCAGAGCTTGGATATTCCCTGCACAGCCATCCCAGATCTATAATTTCCCTCTGACAACTGCATTTCCCTCCCTTGTGCTCACGATGCCATCAATTTGCTTGGCTCAAGGAGAAAGGGAGATACCAAGATGAGTCCTCCCAACCCAGGCTTTGCATCCCCATTCCTATCTGCTGGGAATTACTGGTGTTACCTAGTGGTACCTACTGGTTTTGGCTTCATCATCAGCTGAATGTGCTCTTGCCATCACCTGAGCAAATACTGCTGGAAATAAAATGATAGTTATCAGCCAGGGGAATCCACAGGCTCTTGGGCTGCCCTAAACTTGGACTTTCCCAAATAGCAGAAATGCATTTGCAAGACACTTTCCAGAAAGAAAAGCAAGGCAGAGCAGGGACCAAGACCCTGCCTCGGGTACAAAGCTCAGCTTTCTTTTTGGAGAGGGCCTTTGGAGAAGGGTTGGGGTGGGTGTCCTTCAAGAACGTGGAGAAAAGACAGATTTTCTCCCAATGACGCTGTTTCTGCGGATTGGCGGTGGCCTGTTGGGAGGCGGGATGTGCCGACGCCCCGTGAGAGTTTCATTGTTCATGCACTCTCGATGGGCTCGGGGCTTTTCTCCATGTGTCCGCTCCGGAGCGAACTTTAGAGAACAAATGCCATAAATGGAAGGCTTTTAATTCTTAATTTATTTTTTTAATTAAGGATGGGCCCAGCCCTAGCCCTCAGATGTGAACACCCTGGGGTTTGGAGCTGTTTGAAATCTGGCTCCGTGTATTCTGTCTTTAAGCTTGCATTGGTTTACATAAGCCAAGACAATGGGTCTCAGCCCATCGGGCACCCAAAGCCTGAACACCAGCCCAGAGATCTGCTGAAGCCCCAAGAAGGATGCTCATCCTCTTCTTCTCCCCCATCTCAACTTGGGGAGAGGACCCAAGACCCAACTCTCACCTTGCCTAGGGTTGGTGGCATCACATCAGTGTCCCTGGGACACCACCGCCTGTGGCACTATGGATCCCACAATGAACCCCCAATTTCGGGCCGGGCTCAGGAGCTCCCCCCACACCTCCCAGTTTCAGCCAGTGCTGTCGGCCGTGGGCGAGCGGTGCCGCGTCTCCGCCTGGCACTGCTGCTCCGGGGGCATAAATACAGCCCGTGACAGCGAGAGGAAGCGACAGGGAGTGTGCTATTGTGTTTATTTATAAACTGAATTGCTGCAGGATGATTCGTTGGGCTAAAGAAGAGGAAAAGTGAGGAAACCTGCCCGAATTGGAGGCAGATCTTAATGACACCGGGGAAGGAGCCCGCTCCCCGGCTTAGCTGCCCATTCATCCATTAAAACCCCGCTGATTTATTATCCTGCCTGACAAGCGAGCCCAGAAAGCAGGGGGAAGTTCAATTCAAGTTTACAAAACTCTTTTTGTCATAAAAGCCCGAACAAAGACATCAATCACTCCTTTAATTCACCCATGTCACTCTCCGAGAGGAAAACTGGCAGAACGCTCCGCTTCCTCCTCCCGCCGCTTGACGATGATTTCACCTAATTGGTTCAGTGTTAAGTAACCTAAAGGAATGCAAGGCGTAATTAGATTTAACGTTGTTTCCTCAAGATACCCACATGTCCTTCAGGTCATACATCTTACTAATGTGTTTATACATACAACGTCTCCATTAGCTACTTTTTTTTTGTTGTCGGGTGATTTTTCTCGGAGATAAGTGTTAGATTAAACAAAACAGAAAACACAGGCGGGCGATCGTGTTTTATGGGCTCCAAAAGGCGACTTGAGGTTGGTTTGGTTTAACAAATAACAGCCCCAAGATGACTCTAATAGGATCACGCTTGTGTTAAAACACACGATGGGCGACTAACGAGAGGAAGAGCCCGGCGCAGAGGATGGGGAGGAGAGAAAAGCTTTTGATTAGAGAGGAATGCGGTTATTACAAGATCAGACGGACGGAGGAGAAAAAGTGAGAGAGAAAGGCAAGGGATAGAAAAATCAGGAAAATTTCAAGAGGCTGAGAAAGGAAGGAAACCGCTTTGGATTTTTTCTTTTTTTCCCCTTTTGTAACTTTTACCGTTATTTGGGGGGCAAGAGGGGGGAGGCTGTAACATACCTTCCTTTTTTTAGATCTTCCTTCTGCTTGTAAGGTCCTAGTGCACTGCTCCACGCATTCAGAGAAGCTCATGTTACTGTGGTCAGCGCTGTAATCCAGGTCTGCTAGTCTGGCCAGGGAAAGGATATAGTTACAGGCTATTCTCAAGATGGCCAGTTTGGACAACTTTTGACCATAAGAATAGCAGGGAACCTAGAAAGGGTAACAGGGAAAAAAAAAATAGATTAAAAATTAGGCCAGATAAACAAAATATCTTGCTTGAAGCATGACAAAACAACTGTAGGTTATTTTCTTAGCAGTTTTTAACATAAATAGGAACTCTAGTGATAAAAGGCCATATGGTCCCAACAGGTTTTTAAGAAGAACTCCCCCGCTGATCTCCATGGGGATGAAAGCAGCACGAAGCCTCTTGATTTCAGCGGGGCAGTTCTGCTTAAAACGCGATGGCAGGATACGGCCTGGGACGTCTGCCTGCCTTTCAGTTCGCTTCTCGGAGGCCCTGTTTTTCTCGGAAACCTGCAACCCCCATGCCACCCAGTTACTCGTCTTGAGTAACCTACTCCCTGCAAGTAGCTCCAATGCCATCACAGGTCTTGCAGAATAAGGCAATAAGGGGAGTATGAGCAAATATCTCACAACCTGGTGGTTTTGTGCTCAAACAGCATCGATCGTGACTTCCAGCCCGTGCAAAAACACGATACTGTTGTAGGAGCAGGACCCGGAGGCAGTAATTCCTGTCTGCTGAAACACCCCATGACGGTACCTCACCTCCCAGAAGAGACCAAACCAGGGCCTGGTTCAGGGCCCTGGCCCTATCTTGGGTGGTTTATTTCTTTACCCTTGAAGATTTCTAGTGTAATGTGAAACATTCAAACAATTCAAACTAAACAGCATGTGTCTAAATAACTGAACAGTATATGTTTCCTGCTGCAGAAGGTTTGATTGCTTTTCGATCGCGATCCAGCAAAACACTACGTATACGCTCAATTTTAGGCGCACAACTTTGACATGTCTAGCTTAAAGAGAGATCTTCTTCTGAGTTCAGTAGGCTTGGGGCCCTGTTTGCTAGTTTGCAAAATTGCTAAAATTCATCCTTTAATGCACAAGAGTCTATTGCCTATGGGAAACTGGAGCCAGGCGTTTACCTGAAATCCATCCCAGCCACTCAGGCCGTCTGACCGTCTGTCAATCTAAGTTTTCATGCTACATCAATCACTGGGATGCCTCAATGTCCCTCTACCATCTGCCTCCCTACCAGTCTCCATCCTCCTCATCTCTAGGATGTCACACTCTGCTTATGGTTGGAGATTTTTTTAACGCTTCTTGCCATGCTCATGCCTCAGCTTCTCTTTTCTCTGCAGAGACACAAAGCCAGGCTCATCCCTGGAGTGATCTCCCTGACTTTACGTAAGGTAGGACGGGTTCATCCCCTCCACAAATCCCACAGCGGTCACACGCAGATGCCAAGGGAGAAGCAGGGCAGCTCAGGCATATATAGTATTTCCCCAGGTATTCTGCCAGGCTCCAACTAACATCAGCTCCATAACCTCAGCTAGATGTGCATCCTCTGTATTTAGCAACCCATGATAGATCTTTTTGTCCATGAATTTGGTCCGGTAAGCTGAACCCCTTTCAACTTTTAACACCTGCAACATCCTTTTGTGAAGTTTTCTCCCCGTTGTATGTAACACAGCCCTCCTTTTGACTGTTTTGAACTTAGCTCCTTCTGTCTTCACTTGAGATTCCCCAGTTCTTGTACTAGAAGAGAGGACAATGGATCTTTACTCATTTCCTCTGTGACACACATTTTTAGCCCTCCATCATCTCTTCTGCCTCTTTTCCAGAAGGAAGAGACTGAACCTCCTTAGCTGACAGTTGTGTGGAAGCCATCCCATAACTTCGATCATCCCTGCTGCTCTTCCCTGAACCTTTCCTAGTCCTACATGTCCTTTCAGAGCTGGAAGGACCAGAACAACATGGAGTATTCACGTTGTGGGTGCTCTGCGTATTTATCTAACAGATATTGATGTTCTCTCTTTTGTTTAATATTCCTTTTCTGATCACTCCTGATTTAATTTGTGACCACTACCAGGCACTGACCTGAGATTTCCATTGAACCATGTACAGAAACCTTGAGGTCTCTCTCATCTGAGATAATGGTCAGCTCAGGGTCTATCATTTTGTACGTGGAATCTGGTATGGTTTTTCCTATATGCATCACTTCACTTTATCTACATTGTATTTCATCTGCCATATTATTACTTAGTCACTCAGAGTCATAAGGTCCCTCTGTAGTTCTTCTTATCCTTCATGCCTTTAGCAAGTAACCATACCTTTTGCTGGAGTATTGTCAGCAAACTTCCTATCTCACTGCTCACCCACCTTTCCAGGTCATTTATGAACACTCTCAGCAGCACAGCTCACACAGTCACAATTTCAGGTGGTGGGACCTTTGGGGTCTCCAACCCAACTCCCTGCTCGAAGCAGAGCTAAGCTCAGAGTCAGACCCTGGTTTGTCCACCCGTGACATCCCTCCCCGCAGGAACCAGCCCTTTTTCCCTACCCACTGTTCCCCGCCTGTCCCCCCATCACTAATCCACACGCCTGTCCAAGCTGCTCAGTTTCTTCAAACGCTCCTGGGGAGGAGTTCTGCCATAATACCTACGGAAATCCAAATGAACTACAACTGGTTGGATCACCTTTATCCGCGAGCATGTGGATTTTAATGCTGTTGGCCCTATGGGCCATTTGGTTTGTATAATACAGCCGAGGTGGCCAGCAGTATCCGACTTCTCCAGGAGCAAGCCAACAAACTTCAAAGGGCCTTTTTCTATACACATCATCCACTACTGATACCCCTGAGGAGGCAGGGAATCTATTTATTCTCTGGGAATACCCAGTGTCACTGCTGCGTTGACCTCCGGTGGCAGTTGCACGGAGCAGAAACTTCTCTGCTGGTAACACCAACCTGAAAGGGACAGAGCCACTTCCAGGCCCCTCCTGCTGGAAACAGCACGAGGTGTCCCATGGGATTCGAGATACACCCTGTAAGACCCTCTTTGCAAAGCTGGCAGTCAAAGAAAAGGCAAAGCTAAGTGTTGTCCCCATCGCTCCAGAGTAGAGAGGTAGAGGGAATCAGAGAGGTAGCTGGAAACGGCTGAGTCTGGTGGCACAAAGGGCTTCTTTTTGCCCGACAAAATCTCTCTCCAAATCCTTGCCTTCAGTTCTTTGGCAGCATTATGCACCCGCCAACGGCACTTGCCCTCAGACCATAATACCTGGCCCCCAGATGCAGTAAGCCAAGAGTTATTTTGAAAGCAAGAGCTTCGGGCAGCAGAAACACCCAAGTCTCTTTCGACACCGATGTAACAAGAACAGTGGAGATCCCAGATCAAACAGCAGCGTGAAAGACCAAAGCAAGATGGAAACTAAATTGGAAGGATTCAGTGAAATGTGGGAATAATTTCAGAATTAGAGCAAGAAGGAAGTTAAATCGAGTGGAAGGAAAATAGACCACGAAATCCTTGAGGCTGATGCACAGACGCTGTCCAGTTACAACACAAGAAGGCAAGCTAGTGTCTTTTTTCCTCATCTGTTTTGCTCTCTTTCTTTTGTGTTTTGATTTAAAAAAAAAAAAAAAACAAAATAAAAACCAAACTGTTTTGTAGGACGTTTGCTACACATTCCAAGAAAGATCTCAGTGCTAACACAGTTGACAAAACCCTTGACTGGGATTACACAACACTTTTCCCACACGCTACAGCAAAGTCCAAACTGGAGCTGCCCCGTACGTCCACGGGAAGAGATTCACCTCGAGCAGCTCAGATACAACCGTGATGGGTGCGGGGCACCAACATTAGGAGATAAGAGTTTTTGCCATGGTAACAGTGTTAGAATAACTATTTCATATGAATCCTCCCTGTCTTGGCTCAGCTCCTGCCATTTTAATGTTTCCTTTTGAATTAAACATGGGAAATTGAGAGAGGAATGAACCACTTAGTTCAGATCCAGATCCAAAGCTTCCCCAAGCAGTAGGCGGTGGGGGGGGGGAAAGAAAGTGAACTTTGGTTTTATCCCTTCTTTAACATAAAGCCAGCAAGGAAAACGGGACAGATTTGCACACGCTGGAGTGAAGAGTGTCAATGACACACCTGGATGCCACGAAATCTTCAAAGTCCAACCCAAACCAGAGCGAGCATCTTAGAAATGGGAAAAATGCCTGACACCGGTGTGGCCACGCAGGTGTAACACTCCCAGCTCCGATGGGGTCTGCGCTACACAGATTTTTGGCAGGAGGTAATGCGAGCAGGCATCCGTCATGCCCCTGGTGAGCACCAAGCCCTTTCCTTCTGTCACCTTCTTGCTCATCACGCCTGAGCCGAACAGACATCAGTGCTTTGGTGGGAGAGCTGTGAAGACGGGAGCTGAGCAGGTCTGCTCAGAGCCAGGGGGAACCAGGGGAGAGCTCAAGTTCCCGTGCAGTTAATGAAAATATTTCCCTTATCTGACCTCACTGATTTCTGCCAAGCGGCAGCGCAGCTCACCATCTTGCCTGCAATATTTGCAATGATTAAAAGGAATTAGGAAGGAACTGCAACTGAAATTTCACACTAATCCAAAGGAATGCAGCTGTCTGCTAGAAAGGAAAGGATACTGGCACCATCCTCTGCTTTGGGAGATCAGCACAGCAGTGGGCTGGGACCAACAGGAACCAGAGCTTCAGCCAGAGGATGTTTGTTGGTTGTGTCTGCGAGGGGCTCTGCAGAGTCTCATGGGTCTTATCAGTGATCCCCAGGCTGGCAGGGGCTGAAGCAACACAAGATGAACACTCTTGAGACATATTCCTGTGCAGAAATGCCCTTCTTCGGCAGGAAGATAGGACGGGATGTGACCTAACAGGTCTTTTCCATCCTTGACGTCTGTGATTCAGAGGCAGCGCCCTTGGAAGACCAAAGATGCTCCCTTTGAAGTCCGTGGGAAGTCTGCCGCACACTTGACCGGAGCAGCACTCGGCCCGCAGCCAGCCCTCTCGAGGAAGGCAGGGCTCTGCTGCAGCTCCCCGGAGGGTCACTGTCATCCATCAAAGACATGGTCTTAGAGTTGATTCTCACCCAGGGCACAGGAGAGGAGACTGAGGGATGAGGTTGGGGAACAACTAGAGAAAAAGATGGGTGAGAGGGTACAATAACCACCCCTGCCATATGAGGGTGCAGGGTATGTTCACCATGATGGGTCTGTTGCGAACAACCAGGAGCATCCCATGGACTTTAGGAGCATTAAGCCAGTTCATACCATTGAGCTTCTGGCCGGGTAGCTCTGTCCTTATCAACAAGATACAATTTCTATAAACACCCTCTGGACCTGTACAGATAATGTCTGTAAAGCCAAGTCCACTCTGCTTTTACGCTGCATGAAAATGCTGGAAGAAAGAAGGGCATCAGGCGCTGAGGGTCCAGACCTCTCTGTTATCGTGGTAGAAACGGGACTTAGCAGCACAGTCTTGCACAGATCCCCTCCACATGAAGGTCACACAGGGCAGAATTGGGCCCCCTGGGTACAGCAGGGAAGACGGGGTGGCTCCAAGGCAGAGAAACATCCGTGTTTGCGATGCAGCGTAAGCTAAGCCCTCCTGACAGCTAGCTCCTCCACAACATGCAATAATAAGCTGCTGAATTTACCTGTCTGCTAATTCATCTGGTTTATTTTTATGCTGGGAGTTAAAACACATTACGGCCCCCCCCGGGAGAGCATTTGGCTGCCTCTTCCCTGTGTCCGAACACACAGCGCAACTGCACTGTCTCATTGTGCTGCGCCTCCTGCCAAAAATATTTCCAGAAGGTTCATATAAATGTCCAGTGCTTAATAGTTCTGGCTTTCATACATCCCTCCTTCCACCCCGGGGTGAGTCAGACATTTCCTGGGGTTAAGGCACCTTGGGGGAAAGGCGGCAGGTTGGGGCAGCAGGATTGCTGGTGTTCCTTGCTCGTCGGTCCTGAGCACAGGGGAAACCTCTCTCTCTCACCATCCCGAAGTATCTCCAGGGCTGGTGTCTATGAAGCTACTGGGAGAAGGAGGAGGAGGAGAGAAATTGTGGATGCCCCACCATTGGAAGCGTTCAAGGTCAGGCTGGATGGGGCTCTGAGCAACCTGATCTAGTGAAAGATGTCCCTGCCCATAGTGGGGGGTTGGACTAGATGATCTTTAAAGGTCCCTTGCACCACAAATCATTCTGTGATTCTATGAGTAACAGCCTTAACAAGCTGAAGGCCTTGTCCAGAAGATCATTGCTTGTTTTCAAGATGTGTTACGTTGTGGAGCGTGTCTGGGAAGGGTTTGGAGCTAGCCTTTTTCTTCCCACCCAGTTCCAGGGGGGGAGGTGGACACATATGTGTTCTACTTCTCAGGGGACCCGTTGGTTGATGGGCTCGTTGGTGTGTTCAGACTCACCAGCAAGGGACTTGGCTTCCCTACCTTGCTCTTGCCAGCTACATGCCCTGAGTCCTCCTAACATCCCAGGTGGGATGATGATGATTTATTCAGCTGTATGATGGAAAAGCCTGCAAACATTGCTGGGATGTGCTTTCACAGTCCTGCCAGACCCCTTCAGTGCAGTTGCTTATCAGTGGGTGGATCTGGCGATTGCAGTAACAGCACCATGGAAGTAGACAGCTTCCATGGAGTGCCTGAACTCAGGACCCAGAAGAACAACGGGGTGTGGTTCAGAGCCACCAAGCAACTTGCAGCTACCAGACAGGCAGCTTTGTTGCCTGCAAGACTACTCCCACGTGCAGCAGCAGAGCCTGCTGCATGGCCCTGGTCCCCAAATACCCCTCCTTCTGCCCACAGCACAGCAGCAGCCAGCTTCCACCGATGGCTCCTCCATGCCACTGGCGCTCACTACACTGAACTGGACCTTTGGGGCAGTATGGCACGGGTTTGAACCCAGCAATGACAGATCCTGCTTTGTGGATAAACGGCATGGTTCTCAGGGGAGTGCTTTTGGAGAAGGGCCCAATAGAATCATAGAATAGTTTGGGTTGGAAGGGACCTTTAAAGGTCATCTAGTCCGACCACCCCTGCAATGAGCAGGGACATCTTCAACTAGATCAGGTTGCTCACAGCCCCGTCCAACCTGACCTTGAATGTTTCCAGGGATGGGGCATCCACCACCTCTCTGGGCAACCTGTGCCAGTGTTTCACCACCCTCAGCGTCAAAAATTTCTTCCTTACATCTAGTCTAAATCTACCCTCTTCTAGTTTAAAACCATTCCCCCTTGTCCTGTTGCAACAGGCCCCGCTAAAAACTCTGTCCCCATCTTTCTTATAAGCCCCCTTTAAGTATTGAAAGGCCACAATAAGGTCTCCCTGGAACCTTCTCTTCTCCAGGCTGAACAACCCCAACTCTCTCAGCCTTTCCTCCTAGGAGAGCTGTTCCATCCCTCTGATCATTTTTGTGACCCTCTTCTGGACCTGCTCCAACAGGTCCATGTCATTCCTGTACTGAGGGCTCCAGAGCTGGATGCAGTACTGCAGGTGGGGTCTCACCAGAGTGGAGCAGAGGGGCAGAATCACCTCCCTCGACCATCTGTGGGTGTCACGGTGTCAGATGCTCTGCAAGAGCTCTATTCCAGCGATGGGCAGCTATTTCATACCATGGGTGTGCGAGGCTTTTGTTTCCCTGCCACCAGACTGCAGCAGTGGGGAACAGGCAGCCCTGTGCTAGCAAAGCAATTACAGCAGCTTGAAAGAAAGCCTCATCCCTGCCTCGCCACAGGCAGTGAAGCATCCAGCCAGGGACCAAACCTAGCTTAAAAACGCCAACAAGAACAAAAGCAGCATCACTCAGGCGGGAGCACTAGTCCCGACTGAGGCGCCTTCGCCTCTCGGGTGGGTCCACGCTGTCAAATAACCCAGCTCCCAGTTCCCTCCCAGCTCCTGGCTCCCCCATCGCTCACATTGCAGAAACATGAGTTCACTCCTTGGAGCGAATGAATTGGCTTTCTCCAAACAAAACCTAGGTGTGGTGCTGGGTGAGTTCACCCCAGGGATCTCTTCCAAACGGCAGTCTGGTTAATGCTGCCCCAGGCCTGGCTCCGCTCCGTTTTGGACAGTCCTCCTGCACTATCCTCAGACGTTTTGCACCCTCAAAGCCTCCTGCACATCCTCAGGGCATGCAACACGCACTCTCAGTATCATGCATGAAAAATATCACATTGCTGGGCTGCAGCAAAGCTCTTACCTTATTGCAGGCTCTTTGAACCACCTCCCAAAATAATAACTACATAGAGGACTACTGGGGTATCACAGGAGAAATCCCAGGGCCATTGGGCACAGAAAATCTCCTCTAGAAGGGGCTACCCTCAAGCACTATAGTGGGGAAACACTTTTTTGGGTGACGTTTTCGTAATGGTCATCTCCATCTCTGAGGTCCAATGGGTCCAATTCACCTGGGGAACAGGAGAACAAGCTCCACTGGAGCTAATGGCATTACACCAGCCCCAGCTTGGCCTTGGTGATTCTTTAGTCACCGGCCACTGCTGGACACCACAGGGTTTTCCACCCCCCTGCTATCGCTGCTTAGACCCAGGAGCTGCCCCGAGCCTGTGGCCAGCTGCAAGGAGCACAACCCTCCCGCAGCACATGCGTGGCTCTGCTCACATCCCTGCTTGGCACCAGGGACAGTGCAAACTGGGACCAGGGTGGGATATATCACTTTGTGAACACACATGGCATGGACCAAAGGAGATGCAGGTCGGGAACAAAGAGCCTGGGGGGGTCTGCTGCAAGGTACCATAAAGTGTCCCACTTTCCCACCATGGGGACTGCAGCCCGGAGAGGAATTTGAGAATGGATTAAGGCAGGGAGCGGAGGCTGGATTCAAAGCCTGACGGAGGAAAGCAGACTCTTTCCTCCAATTTCAGCAGGAGCCGTAAGAAAACACAGAGGTTAACTCGGGGTGGCTGCAGCAGGCAGAGCAAATACCTCCCAACAGGAGCAGGATTTGTAGCAGAGGATAAAATCAGTTAGACAGCAGCCAAGGGAGCAAACAAGCCCCATTCTTGGTGACACACAGTCATTGTTTTCAGGATTTTTGTCCTTTTGTCTGGTTTCTCCCTTATTTTCTCTCCTCTTGCATTGCTTCAGGCTAGTATTTTGTCATCTTCCTTAGCTGTTAAACCACAGTGCCGCCCTGCTCTGCCCCAACCAGGCTCTAAATAACCATAAGCGTCACCCTGGACTGGCTGAAACCACCGAGATGCTCCGGTTAACGCTGTGCTGCTCGATGACAACGCGCAGCACTGGCACCACACGCTGTGAACAACGTGTGGAGGATGCTCCAGCTCTCCCAAAGCCCAGCAGCTTCTCTCCAACTGCCACCGTGGAGCAGGACCAATCCCCCCCGCCCAGCTGTCACCCCCAGGGAGCTCGACGGGCAGTTTGTCTTCAGGAGCTGGTTTTTAAGGCACCTTAGGGTTTCCTTCTGGTGGGATCATGGGGGGATGAATCACTGGGAATAGGGCTGGGAGATGTCAGCAGGTGATGGAAGAAAGCTCTCAGCCTCCCCACCACACAGTAAGGACACACCAGAGACACTGGTCGCATACGGTGTCCTGCCTGCAGAGGTGACAAACCACAGCTGCCTTTAGGATGACACACAAACAGGGTGAAGCACGTAATGATGCATCCCCAGAATAGTCTCAGCCTCCACCGGCTTGTGGCTAAGGCACTGCTCAAGCCACAGGTCCTGCCTGCATTTAGTGCCTGGCTTGTTCCCTTAAACCCCTGCAGACGGCTTGCCCCCACCCTACCCCGCAGCAATGCAACCTCCTCCCGTGGCCTTGAGGCTGCTGCTCCTGACGTCCCACCGCGCTCCCAGTGGGAGCGAGCAGGGTCTTTTCTGCACTGATTTAACAACAAGCCACAGCAGCCACGTGCATGCCGGCAGCAAAAAGTGAAAGGATGCTAGTGGGGGGAAAAACCCTCCACTCCAGCAGCTAAAAAGCTCTATAAAACCCTAAAATATCTCCAGAACCCACATGAGTGCAGAGAGGGAGGCTGTCAGCTGCTAAGGCAGAGAGCGCCCTAGTAATGCAGTGGTGAAAAGATTTAGAAAAGTGCCAATATACTTCAAGGGAAAATAAATGTCTGTGGACACATTTGCTCCCGGCACAGATTCTAGCTCACTGTGGCTCGATGCGTTGCTTTCTTGAGGAGGAGCTGGACAGCAGTGCTCCAGAGAGAAACCAGATGTGCAAGCCTAGGCAGGCTCCAGATCAGGAAGGCTGCTGTGGTTGTCTCCGTCCATCGAGGGAGAGTTTGCTGCCACCTTAGGGTCTGTCAGCACAGCTGAGAAGCTCGACTGCAACTCCTGTGAGTGCAATATAGTGGTGGGAGTTGGTTTGCTTGGGTGCCCGCTGCAGCCTAACGGTGGAGAGCACTATCTCCTCCTGGCCAAGGCCTCCAGGAACAAACCTGGTGGCTAAGTCCATGCTGTAACAAACGTTAAGATGGTTCAGTTTCACACTTGGGTTGTGCTGGAGTAAGAGACTCTTGCTGCTGAAAGGAACTTGCAGACAAAAAAAGGAATCAGCGTTGCTGGCAACCGTGGCCTGGCCTGGATAGCAGTTGCTCTGAAGATGTGCAGTGGTGTTGTTGCACCTTGTCTCCTCCAAACATTTGCATTGTGTCATGAACTGGAACATCCACCAGCACAAGGGCACTTCAGATGGAGGAGGAGATGACCCTGGGTTCTTGTGAACTTGGTGCTACATCTCTGTCTGCATCAAAGATGTTTGGGTTCATTGACCACCCACAATGGCAGGGAGAGGGACAGAAAAAGGATGGAAGTGACAACCTGTCATGTCACTTATGGGGGGTCCTGGAGCAGCTGGGACAGCACAAGAACCCACTGACCAGCACCTGCCAGGGCATCCAAGGGCAGGAGACCAGTGCTCTGGGTAGGAGCTGCCCAGCCATGGGGACAGGAGCAGCAGCCAGGAGGGACACCCAGAAAGGCAGCAGCAGCAGGAGAGCAAAGTATAGCAGAATTATCTCCACCACCGCAAAGTGTTTTAGAGCAAGTGAGTGTTTTCCACGGGGAACTACGCTGTTAGCCTCAGGAATCCACTGTCAGTGGAAGGATCACTTGGACAAATGATGCTTGGGGGATTGAGGGGGCGAAATCTCTTCCAGACTGAGTAGCTGAAGATCACAAGTGCCGAGACTAGGTGGGAAGAGCTGTATCTCAGGAGCATCTACTCTTCAGTCCCACTTCAGTGTTATGGCCCTACGGTGAAGGCAGCAGCTCGATACAGAGAGAGGGAGATCCTCGTTCCTGGTGGCCATGACACCAAGGGGTGAGCACAATGGCAATGACAGGTCTCTCCCAACAGCAGGCAGCTTCCCAGAGCCAGCAGCTGCCTGTCTACCTCCCACCTCTGAGGGGGCCCCAGCTTCGGAGGCGAGCCGGGGACAGTTAAGTGCTCAGGGACACGGCTGGATTAGTCTCTCCTTGTGTGAAACGACTGCGGTCGGCTCTTCCTCCACCAAGAACTGGGGAAAAAAACAACCCACCCCTTCCTGCCATCTGGAGAGCTAGCCGACACAAGCCGAAACATGTGTGCCATATGTACACAGCTGCGGAGCGCGGGGATGCCGCTGTCAGCCCATCTGCCCGGCACGCTGCGTGCCAGTCACTCGCCCTCGGGTGGGCTGCCGAGATGGGGAGGGTGTCCTGCAGAGAGGTATGGCTTCCCCTTCCTTCTCACCATGCATGGACGGGCTCCCTACAGCATGGCCGTGGTGGGCCCAATCCTGCAAGCACTGGCTTTTTATCTCATGCATACCAGCGAGGATGGGTATCTCCAGCCTCGCACATCCGAACAGGGTGGGGAAGGGGACGACACCTGCGTGGGTGCTGAGTACCGGTGGCTGAGCTGGGCTCCTGCTTCCAGCAGCTCCGCATCCAGCACCCGACCCCTTCCCAAAGGAGTGCAGGGCTGGGGCCGGCTGCGTGCAAGCGCGGCACTCTCCTGTGCTCCTCGCCTGCCCGTCTGCAGGGAGGTATCGGTTTCAGTGCCTCAGGAAAAGCCTCCCAGCTGCTTAAGAGCCTGATACGTGATGACAAGGAGGGGACGGAGGACTAACCAAGGAACAAGAAGTAAACTGAGGTCTGCGGCTGACGGCACAGAGAGATTGCCTCCTGCACGGGGCTGAAGGCCCTTTGTATACTCGGGGATGTGAAAAGACGGCGCTTACCCGAGGCAAGAGAAAGCCTCCCTACCACGTTTACCTCTACAAACGCATCTCTCCGCACTCCCGTTTCCCGGCCCCGCTGACCAAGACGTGACGGAAAGCAACGTCCTCTCTTCTGATCCGAACTGCTCCTCAAAAACCTCTCCGCCGGCACCGGTGTGAATGATTTGAGTGACAAGCCAGCGCCGCGCGTATGTGCAATGAAGCTGACTGTCACCTGATGTCACGTACGGCACCAAGCACGCCGTTGGCAGCCTGACAAGAAATGAATCCAAATGTCATCCAATGATGGTCGGGACAGCCAGCCCACCCCTCAGCAAATTGCTAGGAAAACCTCGCAGCAAACATTTCCCAGAGAATGATTTCTTTCTCTCTGCAGAGCGAATACAGCTCTGCCAGTATGTTCCCGTGCTGACCCTAGAGACCAGCTTTCACGGGAAGAGAGGACAGCAACTTGTTCTCTAGGCTCTTTGGGCTCCCAGCTGAGTCCAGGGCTGAAATGATTTATGGAGACAGGGCCAAGGCCAGGAATCTGAGGCTTTTCAAGAGTTGCCCATTTCCCAAAAGAGTGCAGCTTTAATTTGTTCCTTGCCTGACTTCTGCTTGAGGCTCAGCCTAGAACAAGATTGCCAGTGATTTGGGAAATCAGTGCTACTTCCCCTTGCGGTTTTGGTGGTGTAGATGTCTGTCCATGGAGAATTAGACTGACACTTCCAAGCACATTACACACAGTCGCCAAACAACCGAGATATGGAAGCAGCTTATAGAAACAAAATATATCAAGTCTGGAGTTTGCATCTGCAAGGGGAGGCCTCTCAGCACCGGAGGGACAGCATCCAGCACACACTGGATTACCGTGATTATAACGGAAGCTGTCAGATCCCACCACCGCGTGGTGATTAAAAATGCTCTAGTTTAGACGCTCATCAGCAATTCTCTCCTGACATACAGCCCCAGTCTCAGCCTGCGCTTCCTACTGAAGTCAGGGCTGGAAGTCTGTTTGCAGAAGTAGATGACGGGGAAGGATTAACTCTTGGGGTGCAGGTACCCAACACACAGCGGTCATTGAAAAGGGCTGCAGGCATCACGCAGGAGATGGGAACAAGCAGAGCTCTTCTACGCAGGAAACAGGATCGAGTCCTAAAGTGAGCACACTTGGGAAATGGCTTGGATAAGTAATGTCTGAAAGATGGTAGCCAAAAGCCTGGGTGTGTGAGCCCCCCTGCAAGCAGAGCGTGCTGCTCCCACCGGGCTGGAGGGACCATCCTGGGAGAGGCGATGCTCAGCATCTCTCACGATCAGACTCATCTGCAGCTCACAGCCTTCCAAGCCCTGTGCATCTCCTCCTTCCTACACACCTGGAATAGTCCCGTCAGCATTCACTGGAAAGGCAGAAAAGCCAGGACAGCTGGGCTTGCACAGTGTGACATCTTTGTCTATCAGCGAGCTGTTACAGGGTGCCTACACACAGAGAGAAGTACAGGGCCGAGTGTAGGGGCCAGGGCACTGATTTATCCTTGTGGGGAAGATACAAGAACCTTGCAGCTTCTCTGGATCTCTCCTCACCTTCCACATGTTGGGGAGGTGATGGAGGGATTTTGTCCAAAACTTCATTGACCTTTCAGAAGCTCCACCCTGCCAGTGAGAACACGTATATTATCCTTCACAGATGACCATGAGGATTTTCAAGACCTCTCAACAAAAAAGCCCGGCACCATACACACTTCAAGCACACACTACAGTAAAAATCATGGGAAACTAACTGGCAGGGGACCACAACTTAACTCGGCTATCCCTGGCAGACATAAGGCACACGGAAAGTTTCAGAGGTGGCTGCAGGAACCCCAAGGGCCCCGAGGGATCAGGCACCCTGCACAAAAGTCAACGGGTGCATGTTGCTGCCCAAATTCCCAGTGGTCCCTTTGGGGCGGCCCACCCCAGCAGGAGAGCTAGCAAGTACACGTGCTCTTGGTACAGGAGCATCACCCCAGCTCGCAGCGTGGCCAAGTGCCTCTCTCCAGCCTCTGTTTTCAGTCGGAGGGTTTTCTCGGTTTTGTTTCATTTTCCCCCCCTCCATGCCATTCTCTCTCCGGGGAAAAAAAAAGTCCAAAAGTTTCTAACTGCAAGCAAATTAAAAGCCCTTATTTATTTATCTTGAGTGTTAGCATAGTTCTAGGGCTGGTACTTCCAGGCATTTTGAACCGACTTCCCCTTCTGTCAGGCGTCCACTCCAGGCTCCCGCCTTTAACCTCCCCTGGCCTCAGGCGTACGGCGGAGCGGGCGCTTCCCCCGTGCCCTGCGCACCCATCGGCACCCCTCGGGCGTCCCCGAAATGGAGAGCAGTGTGTGTATGTGTGTGGGGGGGAGGAATTTGCAAAGCGATGCCCGGCGCCGCCATCCCCCCCCCCCCCCCTCCCCGCAGCCCGCCCGCGGAGCCCCGGCTCCCCGCGGGGACGCAGGGGCCGGGGGGCGGGCGGCGCGGTGCCCCGGCCGGCGGCAGGTACCTGCTTCCGCAGCGCCTCGAAGGCGGCGCTGATGGTGTGGACGCGGGTCCTCTCCCGGGCGTTGGCCAACAGCCGCCGCGTCTGCTGCAGGGCTTTGATCTCCGGCGAGACGCCGGACGCCTCGCCCGGCCGCGGGCGCGGGGAGGCGGCGGGCGGCGGCGGCGGCGGGCGGGCGGCGGGGGGCGGCGGCGGCGGCGCGGCGGGGAAGGCGCTGGCGGCGGCGGCGCCGAGCGCGGCGCTGCGCGGCTCCCAGGCGGGCGGCGGGGCGGCGGGGGGTGGCGGGGGGGGAGCGCGGAGCCCCGTCCGCCTCCCGCTCAGCACTTTCAGCTCCACGCGGAAACTTTTGCAGCCGTGCTTGCGCCGCAGCCGCCGCAGCCCCCCGAGCTCGGCGGCGCAGAGGCGCGGCCAGGGCTCGCCCTCCGCCAGCGGCGTGCTCCGCATGGCGCGGGGCGCTGCGCGGGTGCGCTCAGCAGCGGCTGCTCCGCCGCTCCGCTCCCGCTGCTGTTGCTGCTGCTGCTGCTGCTGCTGCCGCTGCTGCCGCCGCCGCCGCCGCCCCTCTGCCGCCGCCGCCCATCTGCGCCCGCTCGGCCGCGGCGGGCAGCGGAGCCCCGGCGGGCCGGCGCCCTCCGTCCGTGCGTGCGTGCGTCCGTCCGTCCGTCCGCCCGCGGCTCTCCGCAGCCTGCCTCCCACCGCCGGCAGCCGGCCCGCCGCGCAGATGAGCGGCTTTAAAGAAACAGGAAGGCTGGCTTTTTTTTTTTTTTTCTTCCCAAAACAGCTGTGCTGCCAATCTCCTTTGTTCATCCCCCCCCCCCCTTCCCTTCCCTCCCACCCCACTCCCACTTTCTTCTTTAATCTCGCTCTTCCATGCGATGGAAGAGAAATCCTGCCCCCCGGAGACTCGCCGCGACCCACCGTCCGCGCTTTTTCCCCCCACCCCGCCCTTGCCTCCCCAGGGAAATCCGTGATTTGCTTTGGTTTCCAACCCCCCTTCATCCCGCTTCTCCCCTCCTATCACTCGTTTCCCTCATCAAGATCCTCATCTGCGAGGTGGGGGATGCCTGACTTCACGTTGCCTTCCTAAATGTGCCCGGGCGCACTGAGGGCACCCCGGCGGGATGGGGAGCCGGGGGAGCCGGGGAGGCTCCAACACCTCGCAGATATCCTTCCCGTCGCCGCTTCGCCTTTCACAGCTCCCTGAAGCCTTTGCTTGCTGCTCTGCTACCGACTTCGGATCCGCTTGGAAGAATTATTCCGCAGCAAAGGGCTGCCCTGTTTTTCACAGGGGTAACAAGGGAGCCCTGACGCATGGGTAATTGCTACCAGCCGTGGGCTGCCTTCTGCTGGCACCCCAAAACCCCTTAACTCCCCTTACCCCAGCCACACCGGGGGGGAGCAGCCCCAGCGCAGCAGGGCCAGGGGTCTCCGCAGAGCAGGCAGGCAGGGTGGGAGGGAGGGATGGAGAAATGCAGGGACTTGCCTAAGGTCACAGTCAGAGCTGTGGCACAGCTGGGAATAAACTGCATTTCACAGGATTGTAGGAAAATTCAGGACAGAAGGGACCTCAGGAGGTCCTCTGTCATTTTAAAAAGTATCTCTGTTATTTAGGCACATGGCTTCTGTTTTCAAGTCACCTAAACCCCTTAGACATTAAGTCGTATTGAGAATCAGTGGGATGTAGGCTGTGAGATGCTGGAATTCACTGCAGGGAAAGGGATGTTGGCTCCTAACTCTCCTCCTCCTCCCATGGCGTGTCAACCTAGCAGCCATTGGCACCACATGGGGGAAGCAGAGGGAGCTTCTGTTGACCTAGTTGAAGTCCATGGAGCAAGACAAGCTCTGCCTGGTGGCTAATGTCCTCTGCTTCGTGCTACTGTGGCCAGGCTGCCCCAGAGCCGACATAGCAAGGGTTTCTTCAGGTGGAGAAACTAGAGGTACTGGAGACAGTACTAGAGAAGTTACGCTGAGTCCTAGTTCAGCACCATATCTGTATAGCCGTGCTGCCTCCTCCATTAAATCCTCTGCCCCAGGTCTCACTGCAGTTTGATTTTCTTTTGCAGAAGGACTTTAGGTGAGTCAATTGAACTCAGAAGTGCCTGACTTCCCAGTGTAGGTAGCATCACCCCCCCTGCCTTGTGGTGGTGCTGGCAAACTGTCCTGATATCCTCAGCTAGAGCCTGTGAATTATTGCTACTAATGCCAGGGCATGCCCTAACGACCATTTTCTCCATCTTTCATCTCAGAGTTCCTCTAACTCTCAAAGATGAGAGCCAACAAAGGGATTTTTGGTTGACCTGGTTTCTCCCAAATGTCCCAGTGAGTGGCAGTAGCACCAGCCCCTCCAGCAGGGTCTATCTTTCAGTGGAAGCCTACGTTAAACATTTGGTGGCTCTTCTCACAAGAGAAGGAGGTTTAAACCCAAGATCTTGGCCAAATTTCAGTCTCAGCCATTAAATTCTGCCTACCTAAAATCCCCCTGCTGTTCCAGCTTGCCTCTGTGGACCAAATCCATTCGAGGAGTAAATAGATGAAGCCCATTAAAAACAAAGGAATTTGCAGCCATTTACACCATTTGTTTTTCATGTCTTGCCCTTAAGGTGCGTGTATTTTCTGGGTGCTGGTTATATAGCTACTCCCTTGGCGGTAGCTGCATTACGGAGTGCTTCCAAGAAGAAACCTAAACCTGAGAGTCCCTAGTCGCATAACTGCCTGTCAGACCTTCCCCTTCTCTCATTTTAGTATCCTTGTGGTTATGGGTATCACAAGAGAGCTGGGGAGGCCCGAATCAGGGCTGGGTCATGATGGTCCTTGTCCCTCAGAGGGACACACTGTGTGGTACATATAGCCCGTCCCCGTCTGTGCCCTCTTCACGGAGGATACAGCAGCGACAGCTGCCAACTACGGAGCGCAGATGCCATGTACATACAGACCTGCACCGAGTGCATTAACCTGCTTTCGCTTCATTAGTTAAAGCAGTGCAAACTGTGTGTGGACTCTCTTGTTATCATCTGATTGGGTTGCTCCTGTTTACCTTAAAGGTGGTTGAAACTAAAGCTTGCTTGAGACTAGACTGAAGGGAGAGAGATTTAAACTGGAATAAAAGGGTCCATACAACCTCTTCTACCAGCTGAAGTTATTTAGCTGAAAGTTACTTTTTAAATTAAGCAAGGATGAGTTTCCTGCAGAGTAAACCCTGCCCTTCAGCGCAAGTCGTGGTAGCCCCAGAGCCATTGGCACGCTTTCCACATGCAATGGAGATGGGCAGCGATGCCTGAGTTCACAGAGACCACCTTGCCTCTGGAAATCAAAGCAGTGGGGCCGTGCTGGCATTGGTATTTGGGCTAGGAGTAGTGCAGCCTCGTGCCATGCCACCGGAGCAACACGGCTTTTGGGACTGAATGCAAGAAAATCTCCGTGCAGTGCTGGCTGCTCTGTGCCATATGGATGCAGCAGCTCATTCTGCTGCATGGTACCTACGTGCCAAAATGATGGCATGAGGTGAAAAACAGATGGAGGGAATTGCCTGCCTGCGGGGGAGAAGTGCAGAGTAACAGGACCATGGTTATGAGTTGTAGCGAAACTTCTGACCTTTCCTTTCTGCAGACCACTTAATGTCAGCCTTGTCTACACTCAGAGTTTCATCATTTTAGCAGTCCTGCGGTGTCCTAGGGGGCAGGTATTCACAGATACAGGGAAGGCAGGTACTTGCAGGGCATAGACACACATGGGGAGGTTTCATCTGTGGCAGAGCCAAGCTGGTGGTCTGGTGCCACTGTTCGATCCCATTGCCCTGCCTGCTTCTCACTGTACTCCCATTGCCTCCCTTTGCCAGCTCTGGGGTCCTCTTTGCTCGGGGTGAGCAAAGCTAACCCAGCCCAGTCCTGTTTAATACGCCTGGCATTTTGTGACATGGTGGGGTGGCCGTGGCTGCACGCTGGTGAGGTGGAAAAGAAGTCGCTCCTCTGCTTTGAGACCCACCAAGCTTCAGTATAAGCACCATCCAAGAAGCTTGCCTTGCAACTCTGCTACCTCTGCCTTCAAGGGTAAATAAATAAGGAAATAAACCCTTTGCCAGTCCCCTGTGAAGGACATAAGAGTCCTGGGTAAAAATCTGAGCAGAGAATATCACTGGAGAAGTGTTAACCTCTCATCCCAGCATCCTCTGGCACTGTGTTACTCCAAGTCATGGATTAACTCCATCCAGTACGGGGTCGAGCTCTCCCTGACGCTACAGCACCATGCCCTAAACCGGTCTCTGCCTTCTGCCAGTGGGTGAAACACTTCGTTGGGCAGCTCTCCGCTCCGCTAAAAATTGATGTGGTTGAAAGAAATGACTGTGAAACCCCAGAATGTGTCTTCAGATAATATATTTTTTAAAAGGCTAAATAAGTAGAAAGGAAAAGGAAATGGAAACAGTCGTCTAAGTGGCAAGATTTAGCAGTAGGTGCAGTTTGGGGTGTTTGAAAGGCTTGTCTTCAGTGCCCAGAACGGGTGATGGGGGGAAATACATGCTGCAGATGGGTGCCAGGGAGATGTCTCCAAAGCAGAGACCAAAGGACAGGACATCTTCCTCAGGAAAGCATCCTGAGCATTTCTGAAAGGTGATTCAGCTGGTGACAGCTTTGTACTTTCTGAAAACCAGAACACACTTCCAAATCCTGTGAAAAACCAGAGCTCTGCACTTGTTAAAAAGGAACGTCTACTCTCATGTACATTTTCCAACATCCTCCTTAGGCAAGAGGAATTATTTTAAAATGCTGTTCAAGAGCAAAAACAGAAGTCTGATCGCAAGTGGCATGCTGAGCATATCAATGTGAAGTTGAGTCATCAAAGCGAAATTGAGATGCAGCCTTAATCCTTTTTCTTTTAACATTTAAATGTGTCATGTACTCTGACATTATCATTAATAGTTTGACAGTATTTGAGCAGCTGTCTTTCTTGGGAGGTTACAGAATTTCAGTATGTGTTTTGAAGTGTGTAAGATTTAAGAAAGGAGAAGGGGAGAACTTTTCTTTTTTGCAATAAAAATTCCATCAGGAGCACATTCTTTTATTGTGAAGTATTTAAACAACAACAAAAAAAGAAATAAAGAAAGCTTGGCAGGCTAGAAGTTTGTCCAGTCGCTAATCTGGAAAAAAAAAGAGAAAAAGAAAAAAGAGTGCACCGTTTTTATAGTCCTATGAAAAATACGTCTTAAAAATCAGCAATTTGAGAATATAGGCAGGAGAGGAGAGAAAAAGTGAGAAAAGGCTGCTGAAATATGTCTATTATTAGTGAGGAGACAAGAAATTTCTCCAGCGTTAGGAAAACCCTGTAGCATTGCTAAATACCCATAAAACGTACAGTGGGAGTCGCAAGAACCCGTAAAGTTGGTGGTGTCTCATCAGTGGGGTTTTTTTAAAGCTATTTGGAGACTTGGCAAATGTGCATGGGCAGGATTATAGGATAGTCCTCTTGGATAATATGAAACGGAGGGAGGATAGTGAAATGAGGTAAGAAATGAGAATTATTCACACCCAATGTATATTGGAGTCATATCTGTCATTGACTTAAAATTGTATTTCTTTTTAAATGCTTATTTTTAGTTGACACAGTCAATATGCACTCAGGGGGAAAAGCGCTTATGACAGTCTGCAGCTTAATTTTATTTTCTTAGACTGAATGATGACACTTAATCCTCCTCTCCTCTCCTCTCCTCTCCTCTCCTCTCCTCTCCTCTCCTCTCCTCTCCTCTCCTCTCCTCTCCTCTCCTCTCCTCTCCTCTCCTCTCCTCTCCTCTCCTCTCCTCTCCTCTCCTCTCCTCTCCTCTCCTCTCCTCTCCTCTCCTCTCCTCTCCTCTCCTCTCCTCTCCTCTCCTCTCCTCTCCTCTCCTCTCCCCTCCTCCCCTCCCCTCCCCTCCCCTCCCCTCCCCTCCCCTCCCCTCCCCTCCAGGGCTTAAAAAGGGTCTGTAAAAGTGATCCAAGGTCTGAAAAATATGTTTTGTCAGTGTATCTCAGCAAAGAGCAAAGGGTGAGATGCTAGTGGCCCATTCATATCTCCATGAGTAGGACATTGCTGCTGCCCAGTGGCTTTCTAGTCTATCAGAAAGAAGTGCAATGATTTCCAGAGGCAGAGCAAATGAGGCTTGTGATAAGAGCTATGTAGTTATGCTGAACATAACGAGCTTTGCAATATATTACCTAAAGGAATAATGGATTCTACACTGCTTGAATTGTATAAATAAAAGCTGGACATCTTTTAAAAATATGTTACGGTTTAAGCTGTGGACTTGATGCAGGAATTATTGTATGAATTTATTTTATGTGGAAAGCTGGACTAAATACTCGTACAGGATCCCTCTGGCCCTGATATCTTTGAATCCCAATCAGGTATCTGACTTTCTGAAACATCAATGTACATCTTGGTGGAAGCCACTGGGTGCTTGGCAGTCTTGCAGATCGGTTTGGATGCACTCCGCTACAGATTGAGAGGCTCAATTTTATAAAAAAAATTTTTCTTTAAAAAAGTCTGACGTTCTCAGCCTAGCCCCAGTGGAATTACTACATTACTCAGACCAACGCGTCAATGCCTCCCTCCTGCTAAGGCAAGGTGAAAGATGTATCTCCACTAACCTGCCAGGAGGCTTAGCCACAACGTAGCAGCTTATACAGTGACCCTGCAGCCATCAAGGCCAAGGACAACTCTTCCATTGACTTCAGCAAGATCAGATACGGGCTCCTGCATTGCAGGGATATGAGATGTACGGGAGGTTGAATAGCTCGGTAAGGACCTGCAAAAACCTCAACTCTTTCTCCATCTTTGAGCCAATCCACTGATTTATGCGCAATTGCACTGGCAGGTGGTCTGGCTTCAGCCCGATCTGACCTCATTCATCATTGAAACCAGTAAAAATCCTCCCATTTGTTTGTTTAGGACCTGTCTGAGGCTGGGAGGTTGTTCATGTGGTCAGGAGAGGGGTTGTGTGTGGAGATGGACACGAGATGCAGTCCCAGCTCTGCCAAAACTTCTCTTGCGGGTTGTTCCCCGTAGTGCTCCTGGTCTCCTGTGGATCCTGGCAAGCAGCAGTATCATGTCCTTCCTTGCCCCAACCCACCTCCTCACTGTGGGTGAGGGACTGTGGTCCCTGTGCCCTACAGCACCAACAAGATGCCCAGTATCAGCATTAGCTCAAACTCTTCCTCCTTTAGCCAGTCAAGGCGGTGAGAGCTGAAGTGGATAGTATTTTCTAGACTTTTCAAACAATTACTTTTTACATCTAGACAAGAGATACACAGGCTCATGCAAGCAGCCTCAGGCTTCCCTCTGCCTTAGTTTCCACATGTGCATTGAGCATCCTTTGGGCTTTGCTGATTTTCTTTTTGGAGTTTCAGGTCCCCTCTCTCAGCCTATCTCCCTCCAGCATTGCTTCTTCTCTCTGGTCAGTGAGAGCAAGCTTGTCCCTTTACAGCTGTCCCCCCCATCAGCTGATACTCCTGGTCAGCCTCAAACCCTGCCCCGTTCCTGCACCACTTGGTTCACACTGAAGCTCTTGGCCAACTCTGAAATGTAGATGGACAAGAGGCTGAGATGACCTTGGATAAAGCTGTCTTCAGTGACAGTGGCAAATGCCATGGCAAAACCAGAATATTAAAAATATCTGTGGAGAAATTGTGGCAGAAAAGAAAAAAAAAGGATGAGGTGTGAGGATGCTAAAGTCTTCACTTAATATTCTTTTGGTCTAGAAAAAGGACAGTGGACCTTAAATGGAACATAGGTACAGGACAGTCTCTTCTTTAGGTCAAACCTATGTATTTTGGATGGAAGTTTACTTTCGCGGGTGAGGGCAAAGCAAGCACTTGTTTGCCAGATTTTTTTAGTGGTGGCTGTTGAATGTGGTTTGCAAGGTCCCAAGAACTCCCAATGACTCCTAGTGGTTACAGTAAAGAGAGTGCATTTAGAGGCACATTTATTATAAACTCTCTAGTCAGATGCTCCAGGTGTAAAAGAGCTTTTAATCATGAAAAGGGAAGAGTACTACCACTGAGAGCTTCATTTACATGAGCTAAGTACCCGTATCTCCAATGGGCAGTCACCACAATGGTGCAGAAATCAAGGTTTTGAGAAGGTAGAGGATTCCCAGAGAGGCTCCTCTTCATGAAGGAGGTCTTATCACCTGCTAAAGTTTATTCTTTTCTTCTATTAACCATTCATCAGAAGGACTGAATTTATTATTAGAGTATATCAATAGTGCAACTTGGTATTTTTCCACAAAACTTCATGTAGCAGCTTGTTTCTGGTTAAGTTTGAACTTCACATTGGGATATATTACTTCAGAGGCATGTTGGTGAATAAGGACATGGGAGTCCAGAGTCATACTGTCTCGGAGTTGTAAAATAGAAAGGCTATAAGAAATTAAAAAAAATGTAAGAAGCAAGCTGAGTGCAGAGTGGTCCTACCCATGGTACATCATCCCAGCTTCTGGCAGTCAACAGCTAAGGGAACTGCTGAACTAAAGGTTGAGTTTGGACTATGGTGTTTAGTAGCCCTGCTGGAGCTAGCCACCATTACTATTTTAAGCCCATTCATACTCGTTTGTAATTTTTTCTGTCCATGGCAATGAGTCCCATAACTCATTTGTGAGAGAAATGTCCTCCTTTCTGTTCTGAACTCGCTGCCTGATCATTTCATTAGTCTCTGGCCTTTGATGTTCTGAGAAATGGTCCACAATTATTTCGTGTTCATCTTCCCCATGAAACTCATGACTTCACAGACCTCTCTCAGATCCCCTCTGTCTTCTTTTCTCCCATGATGAAGGGTTTTAGCCTATTTTGGCTCTTCTTGCCTGGAAACTGTTCTGGTGTCTTGTGTCTTGTTGCCCTTTCTTGCCTTTTGTAGTTCTGCTCTATCCTATATGAGATTGGTGCACTGGAGCTACATGCAAAAATTCTTTATATTGCTCTGAAGTCTTTTCCTACTAGTTTTTCATTTTCTCTTTGCCTTTTTAATCCCCATAGAGCACTAAGTTCTCATTTTTAGAAAACCATCCACAGTAGCTCCAGGATCTTACTCCCAACAGTAGTAGCTCACTCAGCGCTCATTATTGTGCAAGTATCCTTAGGATTGCTTTTTCCTCATTACTTGTATTACTCTGAATGTTGTCTTCCATTTTATTGTGCAGTCACTAAGCATTGTAAGTCCTTCTGAATTTCTTTGCTCACAGCTTTAGTTTGGACTATTTTAGATGGTTTAATATCGTCAGAAAAAGTCATCACCCTGCTTCTCGCTTCTTATGCCTTTTCTAGAATAAATGTGTGTGTTGAGCTCCAGAGGTCCTAGCAGCATAGAACCTCATTCAGTCCTGCAGATTGGCTCCCTTTGTTATGAAACCTGATCATTTTTTCCTTGTTTGGTCTCCTAGCTTTAGCCAGTTGTTGAGCCACAAGAGGATCTTCTCCCTTGTTCAAGATTAGCTTAATTTTGTCATAGGTTCCCACATTTGGAAATCCAAGTGAACCGTATTACTCAGATCACCATCCCCCAAAACTCAGTGACACCCTCGAAGAACTTGATTTGTGAGACATTATCTCCATTATCTCCAATTATCCAATTATTGGCTGGGTGGCCGGGCCCAGAGAGTTGTGGTGAATGGAGTTCAATCCAGTTGGCGGCCGGTCACGAGCGGTGTTCCCCAGGGCTCAGTACTGGGGCCGGTCTTGTTTAATATCTTTATTGATGATCTGGATGAGGGGATTGAGTGCACCCTCAGTAAGTTTGCAGACGACACCAAGTTGGGTGGGAGTGTTGATCTGCTCGAGGGTAGGAAGGCTCTGCAGAGGGACCTGGACAGGCTGGATCGATGGGCCCAGGCCAACTGTATGAGGTTCAACAAGGACAAGTGCCGGATCCTGCACTTTGGCCACAACAACCCCATGCAGCGCTACAGGCTTGGGGAAGAGTGGTTGGAAAGCTGCCTGTTGGAAAAGGACCTGGGGGTGCTGGTCGACAGCCGGCTGACCATGAGCCGGCAGTGTGCCCAGGCGGCCAAGAAGGCCAATGGCATCCTGGCCTGTATCAGAAATAGTGTGGCCAGCAGGAGTAGGGAAGTGATCGTGCCCCTGTACTCGGCACTGGTGAGGCCGCACCTCGAATACTGTGTTCAGTTTTGGGCCCCTCACTACAAGAAGGACGTTGAGGTGCTGGAGTGTGTCCAGAGAAGGGCAACGAGGCTGGTGAGGGGTCTGGAGAACAAGTCTGATGAGGAGCGGCTGAGGGAACTGGGGTTGTTCAGCCTGGAGAAAAGGAGGCTGAGGGGAGACCTCATCGCTCTCTACAACTACCTGAAAGGAGGTTGTAGCGAGGTGGGTGTTGGTCTTTTCTCCGAAGTAACAAGCGATAGGACGAGAGGAAATGGCCTCAAGTTGCGGCAGGGGAGGTTTAGATTGGATGTAAGGAAAAATTTCTTTACTGAAAGAGTGGTGAAACATTGGAACAGGCTGCCCAGGGAAGTGGTTGAGTCCCCATCCCTGGAAGTATTTAAAAGATGTGTAGATGAGGTGCTTAGGGACATGGTTTAGTGGGCATGGTGGTGTTGGGTTGACGGTTGGACTCGATGATCTTAGAGGTCTTTTCCAACCTCAATGATTCTATGATTCTATGATTCTATGATTCCACCCATAGATGCAATACTTGACTCTTCCCCATTACACCTTGCTCCCTGATGTGTCTAATATTATTTTTTAGAATATTTATCAGTCTGCCTTATACAGAATCACCCTTGTCTATATTTATTTCTTCAATGAGCCACCTCTGGAAACTGTATTTCATTTTACATCATGTTTATCCTTTTGACATAGGCCGATTAAAACAGCAGGTTGGCCTGCACTGCAGATAACCGTTCAGCAATTTCATCTTTGGATTTCCATAGAGCTCTTGGGTGAATACCATCTGCTCTTGCAGATTTGTCATATTCACTTTATCAGGTTGTTTGAAAATCTTTTCTACTGAGGTATCTCTTCAGACGAGCTCCCAGTAAGGAAAGGCTGTAGTGTGGGACGACGCATCCTCAGTATTTATTTGACTTTGCTGTCATGAGATAATGTGTCTCGAGTGCTCATCTATCACATATTGATCTTCTATTAGTCTGAACAGCTGTCTGGCAAGCTACTTGCTTTGGAAGTGTTTGGAGCAGTTTTTATTATTAGCTTTCAGAGCATTAGGAAATTGCTCTTCAGAATGTTTTTTAATAGATTTATATTAATTTTTGACATTGGCTTACCTATGTGCATGTTTTTTGTATATTCCCTTTTTGAACTTCATTCCCATATTTTACTTCTAATAGACTTTATTCTGTTGTTCATTCTATTAACATTTAGCATTGAAAATGTACTGTTTAAATAAACTCTGTGAGTCCTGAAATCATTTGACTCCTAACTTTCCCTTTCAAATTCCTTTCAGTGCAACTCTTCAGTTTTGTGTTACTGCCTGTCAGCATCCTACAAGTAGAGAAAAAGCTCCATTACTTAACATATGAAAGATGTGACTGGTAACCTATACCTCAGTTTACTGCAGGACTTGGTTTAGTACTAGTCAGTAAATGTCTTCCTAGGTTTAATATGATATAAAATATGACCCCTGCCAAGATTCAAGCCAGTTCTGCAATACAATTTCTCCACCTTGGCCTCCTAACATGTTTCACAGCACACAAATGAATAGTCTGTGGACATTATCCACTTTCTGACAGTTTGGTCTGTGAACTTCTTATTTCTACAGTGATCGGGGTCCTGGTGAACAGTGCAACAAAAAGAAATAGGGAAAGAGAAATTAGTGATGGGCTGAAGTACAGCAGTCAACTTGTGATACAGAGTTCAAAGTCTCTCTATAAAGCCCAGAATGTTGGGGCTGCTGAAGAACTGGGCTTTGGCCAAAATTTGTTGATCCATTGTCAAATATGAAGCTGCCTTGGAGTGGGAGTTTGCCGTCAGGGTTGCGTTTGGGTATCCTGCTATCTTGGATGTGAGTTGTTCAGTGCTGGGAACTGGACACATCCATCCACCTGGGTGACATGGGGATGGTGCGAAGAGGTTGATTCTCAATTGCCATGTCTGTGGTTTGGCACTTTCTGCCTTGGCTAGTCATAGGAGTGATGGTGTCTCAGCTGGCTGAAGATGGATTGGTTTTTTATTGTTGTTGAATTCGCTCCTGTGCCATCAGCCTGGTGAAGACACTCGTAGCAGGACTGTGTCAATGCACCAGCCACGCCTTTCTTCCCCACCGTGGAAGCTTTTCTCAGGAGGGCAAAGAGACTGCCAAACCAGGGCCATCCTCCAGTCTGCACCCAGAGGTGCACACCACATCAGAGGATAGAGCTGTTGTCCACACTGTTAAATCACAAGTGCGCTCCATCGGATGGGTTTGGTCTGGGCCAAGTAAGCTTTCTCAGACAATGCCCGGGCACACTTTGGGGATAGCCTGGGCTAGGGATGATTCCCAATGGGCAATTTGCATGTAGCCAACATGGGGTTTTTCCTTTCTTTCTCTTTTTTTTTTTTTCCTTGGGTGGGGGTGAGGAGCATTTAGCCATCCAGACCCATATTATGCTATGAAAATTGACCTCATAGCTAGAAAATGGCCTTTATCTGTTTTATTTATCATTATGCATGCAGCTGGAGTCTTCACTGCTGTTCTTGAATTGTCTTGGGTGTAAGTTTGAGCAGGTCTCCTTCCTTCCTCCAGCCTGCTGTACCGTCAGCCTCATAGATTCTCAGCTCCGTCTGTATCTGGGAGAAAAGATAACCAAGCATGCTGGTTATTGAACAGTCAATGACATTGCTAGTCAACTATGTCCTTTAACCAGGTCCCTGGTTGTTAAGAGGTCTCAGCAGGGTGGTCAGGGTCAGGCAGGGATCAAAAGAAGTAAATGAGGACAACTGTGGTCAATGGATGTGAATTTGAAGAATGCAGTGGTCCAGATAAGTGACATGAAAGGCCAGAAATTTGGCCAAAATATATCTAGGAACTCTTTCAAGAAGAAAATAAAAGTTTAGCCTGGGATTAAGTTGAGGATTAGGAAAGGCAGTAACACAGGAGAGGATCCAGGACAAGGGCTAGACAGAATGGGAGTGAGGTCAGGCAGATGTGGATCAGGGACCAGGGCTCAAGCATAGCAGAGGTCATGCTCAGGAGATAAAACCACAACCCAGAAGGATGGTGAGGAGCAGAGAGAAGGACTCCTTGAATAGTGACTGGTTGAGGCAAACCTCCGATCAAACCTACAAGAAAACTCTCAGGTGCTTGGGCACATTTTGTTTTTTTTTTTTCTGGCTGCAGAACACAAAATTCAGGCAGAAGTCAGCACTGGCATGGAAAATGTTTTGGGATATAGCCAGAGAGCACAGGAGAGACAGTGACACAGAGACTGCAGGTCCTACAAATAACTCTGAAAATTAGCTGTGAGTAGTCCCTAGGAGTACTTGACTATGTCTGTGAAACACATTGATATTCATGGTATCAGTGGTGTTGTCCAAAGCAAAATTAGCAATGGAGCTAACACGTAAGAGTTTGGGTAATATCTTACTAGTGATATTTCTTAGCTTCTCTAAACATAATTAGACCAACCTTTTCCTCGGTGTCCAGATGTTTTCTTGGAATGTGTTCACTGCTGGTTGAGTGCTTGTTCAAAGGAGGAGCATCTTCCAGCAAAGCTGTAGAAAGCATGGTTCTAAATAAAGTCTTGCACTTTTAGGTGTGATCCAAAACCATCTTTCCATTGGTTTTCAGAGGCTTTTGGATTAAGCCTCATAGGCAGATTTGCCAGTGCTCTCAGATGAAAAACAGTGAAGGATATGAAGTGCCAGATGGTGTTAAGTGAAATTTATTGGGTTTGGAGGTAACACAGAAACCCTAAGCTGAATGGACCCAGAAATTCTGGCTGCTGAAGTGTGATTCCCCATCTGTACTGAACATCAAGGTGGCTCAAATAAAGGTCAGGGACCCACATTACCATTCTCTGTTCCACTGGTGGCTTATAAAATATTTTAGGATGCACTGAGTGGGCTGTATAGGAACAGACTGACTAGTTTAGCAGATGTCACAACTAGAAGAATGTCTGCCATGATCTGGTGTCTTGTCCTTTGATAGCTGTTCAAAGAGCAGGCAGGAAATTGCACTGCTGAAAAATAAATTGGATATTAACACAACAGAAAGAGCTGATAATGTTTCTCTTTGTATACCAGGCTGAGTTGATCGGAAAGCTAACCTTAGCCACCCTGAAACAAGAGCCTATTGAAATATGCGGTGCAGACCCGAGTCCAGTTTTCATGTGGACATTTTTATTCTTGTGCTTTCCACCCACCTTTTAGCAGAGCCAAATAGGATGCACAGCCATCAAGACATTGAGGCCATTTAATTTTAGCATTCACCCTAACTTACAACCATTTTCCTGCTACCAGTTGCTCCTAATGTCATTCAAAGTCCCTGATAAATTCCTGAGAGACTCATTTGCTTTCAAATCTGCAGGTACATATCTTGATAACTATTAAACCTGGTCACAATCAAGGTGGAAATAGGATGGGAGGAAAGCCATAGAGCCATTACGAGGATCTATTGCTGAGCTTACCTGGATGGGAGGGTAGAAAAAATTTCTCTTTTTAAAGGTCTGGATGACAGTGTTCCAATTCATATTTAAAATGGTTAATGTGCACTGAACTGAGCTAGGCAAAAGAGCATTTCCAGGGCTGTTCCAAAATGTTTACCTCTCAAATTTTTTCTGTCAGAAAATGCCATTATAGACTAAGCAACTTTTTTTGAGAAGTGTCTGTTTTCAGCATGAAATTTCAGATGTTTACTGAAGCTTTTCAGCTAAAGAGCAGAGAGTTTATTTTCAGCTGTTTCTATTTTTTTTTAAGTAAAAGTTAGAATTTTTGTGAGAGAAGAAGAAAACTCCATTTTCAGGCCAGCTGTAGTCCATTCACTCTTCCAGGTGGAGGAGAGCCTGAATAATGTCATTTTGAAGTGTCAAGCTCTGTGTGAACACCCCCTTGTTAGTAGGGTCCTGGCTAGATAGGTTTGACTCATGCCTGTCGCATGGCTTCACTCCCTGCCATGGGTGAGACCAAAGGAAAACAGGACATGTATGAAACCTCTAATAACAATTTCTGACAAGGTCCTAAAACTTCTCAGAGTTGAAATTATGCACACACATTAAATGTATGACTGCCTTTAGTGCAAAACATTTGCACTCATGAAGGCTCTTTGAGTGTCCCTCTTTCTTAAAGTGGACTCCAAATACCAGGTTACGTGACTGGGAAAAGAATCTCCTGTGTTGCTTCAGGTGAGAGCCACAACCCTTTTTGTGACCAGCTGCTTTTGGTGCCTGGTGCTGGCAAGATAGCTCATTCTCACCAGAGTGTAGCATTTTCGTGTCCTGCCCATCTCTGACCATGTGTACCAAGTTGAGATGATTGGTGGACCACACATCAGGATGCCTTGAGCAGGCAGGTCCCTAGGTTTATTGGTGCTATGTGGCAAATGGTTGAGATACAGCCTGAGCAGGAAACAAGGCCAGTTGAGTGACTCCCATGCTTGATGGTGGAGACTTGATGGGTCTCCACAATTTGCCTTGCTCTTCTGTCACAAACTCTAGGTGCCTGCTGGTGCAAAATGCTCACCATGGTGAGCATGGTGCAAAAAATGCTCAGCCGATTCACCCTCTTCAGTGCCAAATCCCATGAGAGCTGGATGAACCAGAAAATTAGTTTGGCAAGGTTGGTACTGAAGGAATTTGAGAGTATCTTTCTCCTTGGAGAGAGGGGTTTGCGCAAGGTACAAGGCCATGCAGTGTTTGTGGGGAAGGGGAAACCCAGTTCTGCAAAAAAGTGTTTTGCACGTCCTCATATGATGGTGGATATAGATGTATTACTTGTGACTGCTCAGTAGAAGCAGTGCTGGGGCATTTCAGGACTTCAAGTAGTGTGTGCTCCTTACTGGAGCTGAGCCTCCAGCCCTGAGGTTTACAGTTGTGAAGTGCCTGAGAGAATGACTGCTCCTTTCCCCTGTCACGTCTCCTACCTTCAAACACCGACCATCCCACAGAGCTGCACCCGAGTGTAGGGCATGGGGTCCCAACCATGCGATGACACTGTGAGCCTGCATTATCCAGCCCAGCGCCCAACAGAGTTTGGGTACGTGTCTCCATGCATGGCCTACTTGCAGCACTCAGAGTCATTGTTTGATTGTTTGGTTCCACAAACAACCTTGCTCCCTCTGCAGGAAGAATTACCCTTTTTTCCACCAGTTGGTTTTGGATCTTCCCACTGTGAAGCGATCCAAGCAGTGAAGGGCTTGTTAATCCCGTTAGCGCAGAGCCGTTCTGAATAAACTGACTCACAAGGTAGCAGTTGTCGCCGCTGAAAGCCTCCGCATAAAAAGGAGATGTTTAATTTGTCCTCCTGGGACTGATGCACAGCCTCTGTTTTGCTGCTGAATTCCCATGTGTCATGGAGGGACCCTCCTTCGTGCTCCTGCTCCAGACGCTGAGAAGGCAGCACTGCTTGGCTCTGCGGCATGCAATCATCTTGGCCACCGACGTATTGGCTCTCCGGGGGGAGCTGGTAGAAGTGATGTGGGAAGCTCAAACCTGAAGTCATCCTTCCCTGCTTGCCAGAATGAATCATTAAATCATCTGCTTTTACAGGCTGTGGCCAGCTATAAGCACCCGTGGAAAGGGAAAATTCACCCTCCTTCTGCCTCTGTGCAGCCACACGGGGCCAAATCCTAGCCTGGTGCCACTCCAGTGGTTTTACACCAAGGATATTCACTCTTTTCAAAACTAAGCTAAAGGTGGTTTGTTGGGTTTTGTTTTTTTCCCCTCAAAGATGGTCTCAACCAAAGTTTTTTGAAGATATTTTATGAAGTACTTTTTGGGAGGGGTCAAGAACACCTCTTGCTGTATCTGAGCATCTGCCAAGAGATTACTCCCCCTAGCCCACCCCAGCCACGTAGGGTGAGAAGGGCAGAAAGAACAAGAAGGAGGTATCTGCATGTAACGGGAACTCCCTCTTTAGTATAGGGGATCTTTACTCCCTGGCACCCGATGGTCTACCAGCAAATGTCCTGTGCCCTTGAATATGAAGTTGGGCTACCACAGCTGGCTATGGGTGAGCTAAAACTGTCAGACCTGGTTTTGGTTTCTGTTGGGTGATCCTTCTGGCGGTGCGAAGGGAGGAACTCATTAAGAAGATGATTTTGTTTAGATTGAACAGCTTTCCTAAGTGCAAGTTCCTTCAGCAAAGCCAAAGATGGTGGCAAGTGGTATCTGGCAAGCAGAGCCTTTGGTTAATTCTCTCATCTCATTTCCTTTTTTGGGTGGAAACAAAGTGATGTTTCTTTTTTTTCTCAATTACTGAGACTCAAGGCAGCCTCCTTTAATTCCAGGCTGCAAAGGTGGAAAGGCACAACAGCAACAAAACATACAAATACCCCAGAGCAGGCTATGGACACCAAAATACAGAAAAATGGCTTGAGGTGTAGAATAACCACAATTGGCACATGACTTATTGATTACACCCGTCATATGATCAGCCCTTAGCTAGTTATAAATATTATATTAGAAGTATTAGTGAAACCAGATGGGTTGCAACCAGTCCAGAATGTGGTGAGCCTGCGGCCTGAAATAAAGAGGGAAGAAGCACAATGATTTGGCATTAAAAATCATCTTTGTGCTAGAACCAAGTACTGATGAGGAAAAAGAGGAAAAGTCACAGAGCCGGCTGTGCTGTGCACATGATGCCTGGGAAAAAATTTTTCTGTGTCCCAAGGCACCAAAAGCTATTTCCCAAGAGGCTGCGGTCCACGTTGGATGTTGCATCCTGATGCTAACTAGCTCTGTTAATTAGTCAGATTGTGCTTATTTTGGGTCAGCAGTGAAAGAAAAGAGAGAATGTGAAGGCCATCGCCCATTGCATGTTTCTTGCAAAGGGGCTGGACATGGCAGGACTTTCCCTCTGGATGTGCAAGTATTGTGCAGGGCTGGTGCTTAGGTTGGTAGAGAGGGAGTGAGGAAAGAGGTAAATGCAGCTTTCTCCATCAGTGCCTCCTTCCCTGACCACTTCAGATGCTATCCCCCATGTTTGAGAAGGATTTAGCCCTCTGATACTCAGTGCCTGCTGCAGCTCTTGCCTCTGGGTGCTTTATATGTCCTCAAACACACAGCGACTTCACATCTTGCATTAGTCCTCCCCACGTTAGCTCCTCTCCCAGCAATCTGTGCTGGTCTCATCTCCACTTGGAGGACCCCAAACATTCATTAACTGCATCAGGAGACCCTCAGAGCCCCTTTGGCTCGAGAGGCTGGTCCAAGAGCACCAGGAGCACCAGGCATCCCATGAGCAGCGACCCGGGGTGGCAGGACATGGTGGAGCTGGGCTGGCCACACACGGCCAGATCCTGCCCTGGAGTGAGTATTAGGTACATTAGCATTTGCATCAATCCCGGCTGCAGAAGAGCCCCGGGGCTGTCAGCGGGGCGGCTGATTTATTGCCCCGCTCGGGAATGGAGTGGTCAGTGATACGGCATCAGAGCGCTGTCGCCGGCTGTTAATAGCCGGGTGGCTCAGGGTCGCGCAGGTGCACGCCGAGCCCCGTGTGACAACCCGCAGCCTGCACAGCTGAAAAAATATGCCCGGCATCTGGCGCTGTCCTCGCGTCTGGGCCTCCGGGCTGGCATGCCAGCCCCCCACAGCCGGTGCCTCCCGGCGCAGCCGGAGCTGGATCCTTACACAAATACACAGTGGCAGCCGGAGCGGAGCTGTGCCAGGGACGGATTTGGCCCTGTCGTGCAAAGCAGCTCTCGTTCGTGCCTCCAGCCTTGTCTGTGAGGTCCTCACCAACCTCGCCCGTGCCTGCATCTCGCCTCCTTCCAGCTTCCTTCCCCGAGCCAGACCGTGCGTCACCATCCTCTCCTGCCTGGTCCTCTGGAGACGCCATACTCTCCAGCTTCGGTCCCCGGGCAGGTCCCTCTGCCCGCTCTTGTCCCCCTCCAGTCCTACTGAAAGGCTCATGGAGATGCTGGGGCTTGCAGGCTTGTTGAAGGCTGGTTGCATCCATCCTACTTGCGCTGTCATGGGGAAATTACCTGGCAACTTCTAATCAGCCCATATTGCGTGGTTGAGCTCCTGGGTTAGATGGCTTTAGGCTACGCACTTGCTTTGGTTGGGTTTTTGAGGGCTGTGTACATTTGCGGCAATACATGGATACAAATGACTAATAATAGGAAAGCATGTGCTGGGTCTGTGTCCACTCCTTTCTGTCCCAAAAAGGAACGGGCTCTCTCCAAGAGCCCTAACCTTGTCTTGAAGGCCAGGACAACATGCTTTGCTGATGAGGTGGCCTGAATTTCATCACCCTCATATCACTTTTGGTTCTTGGCAGACGTGAGAGTCCGTTGCTTATAATACTACTTACCTCTTTAAAAGGGCTGTTCATCTCAAAGAGCTTTAAAAAGAAGCCAAGATCATTATTTCCATGTTCTGGATGGGGAAACTGAGGTATGGGAAGCAAAACTGATTTCCCAAACTTACACAGCAGTGCTGAGGCAGGAGCAGGGAAGGGCTCAGTCCTGCCCATCTCCGCTGGCCACCCTGCCTTGTGCTGCAGCCCTGGAGCACAGGGATGGGTGGGAGAGCTCACTGTGACATTTATCCTTCGGGGTGATTGAGTGTGTCCACGCTTTCTTTCTTCGCTGCCCATCAGTGCTCTCCTTGAACCACACTGAAGGTGTTCCTGGGAAGAAGGAACCTGCTTGTGGGCAGGCGATTAGGTGTCACGGTTGAATGGAGAACTACAGCATCTAGAACGGTTGTATGGGCTGGACACTCTGATGTGATCCTTTTTACAAGGATTAATCATCTAGAAAAGAAGTTGGGGAAATGTTTTTTCCTCAAGACATTGTCAGGAACTTGGGTATTTTATTAAATAATGGTTAAAGGTAATTTACAATAAAACCAAATAATTTTCACTGTTTTGCCGTGCATGCACTTTGCGAGAGAGAGTCTGTTTCTGCCCTTAAGACTAAAAGAAGCACAGCAAGAAAAGTTTGCAATATCCGTCTTACAGTAGAAGGATCTGGGACAGGGGGATTCTTCTCAAGATCACACAAGAAACTGGGCATGCAATCCATTTTAACTAAAGCCCTTGTCCAGTGATTTAATGACAAGCTCTTGTTCCAAGTATGAATCTTTTAAGATGAAAAGGGATGCAGAAAAGGAGAACGATGGAGAGCTGGGATGCTGAGTGCATTTTGGTCCGTTCTCCCCCGTAGCTGGATCAAGATCCAAAACCAGGAGGAAAACGTAAAAAGAAAGGAGTCGATGGAGAGACAAGAGAGATCGAGCTAAAATCATCTTTGCCAGAGCAATGGCTCTGAAAGCCAGAAGCGGAAAGAAAAGCTGCATTTCAGGTTGGGAGTGAGTCCTGAGCTGAAGTTGCAGTTCAAAGCCTGATGGTCTTTGGACTTGCATGGGCTGGTGGCTGTGTCACGGCAGTGCAAGGGCAGCTGCCAGGTCAGGGAACAGCAGGTACAGACCCCACTTAGGAGACCCCTCAGGGATCCCTACCTGCTGATCATAGCTGGGATCTGCCTCCAAAGATCTATAGTTTCTCTTCAGTTTCTTCATGGATTGATCAGATTTGCCTATGTGGAAGATCACCTCTCCTCTGTCTGCAATGACAGTCTCCTTGGGTGGCTTTGCCCTGTGGAGTGGTGACATCGTAGTGGAAGATAGGTGGGTGCTGGTGCTGGGTGTCACGATGCTGTGTTTAACTGTGAAAATGCTTCTGGATGGCATTGAACCCTGCGGGTTTGGAGTCGCAGGTACAGCTTGGTCCCTGGGTTTGCTTTCACGAGAGCTCCCCCTCACACATCAGGTTTTACCCACACGGATGGAGAAGGCAACAACGAGGGCAATTTTATTGCTCCTTTTTACCTCTGGAGAAGTGTCACAGTCGACATCGGTCCATCGTGTGCTAGTGACTGTGCTGCATTCAGCTGCTGGCCGAACACCCGTTTCCCTCGTTAGCAAAAAGGGCAAATCCCTAACGATGGTGGTTGCTGTGAGTTGTGCCACCAGCTTGCTCACAGCCACTCCTGCCGGGACGCCCTCCCTGCCTGGGTTATCTGGGCTCTGCGTGCAGCTTGGCACTCTGCACAAACGATACAGCAATGAAAAACTACACATGTGCAGACTAAAATGCCTGTCGGGTCTTTGCCTCCTCCTGCGTTGCGGGGAGTTAATGGACATTTTTCATTAGGGGAAATTTTTCTTTTTGTCTTTTACCTACTTTTTCCACTCCTGTAAGCAAATTAATGTTGAAAAAAAATCCTATTGCCTCCCAAAAATATAAACAAAAGTCTTTTCTCTAGTGTTTGATACTTGTTACTGGAGGAAAAAATATTCTTGTTTGCTGGAGGGTATTTTCGGAGGCATCGGCACTGGTGTCCCATCCCCCTGTCCCATCCCTTCCCTAGGGCTGCCCACCCCTCCGGCAGAGCTGGCACGTGGCGCTGCATCTTCTGCCGTGTGTGTGGAGGCAGCAGCGGGCAGGATTCAGCCTCGTCCATCGAAACGCAACTTCTTCTGCCAGATGTCACTGCTGCGCGGCCGAGCAGACCACGGGGGTATTCCTGCAGGAGCGTGCCTTTCAGAAATACCATTCTCCAGCTCCCCGGCCCCAAAACTGCTGGGGCTCTGTTTGCCGGGGGGGTGGGGGTGGGGGGGGAAGGGGGGAAAAAAGCAACATACACACACAAGAAAAAAAAAAAAATCTGAAGGCATCCAGTTGCTCCTGGGCAAATTGCCAGTGATTGAGTGACCTGCTGCTTCCCCAATATTGCATTCCGCTGGCATGTCTTTAGTCCTGGCTGACGCCAGCCATCTAACTCACCCCCAAAGCAAACATTTCCAGTTGGCACCGCTGCCTTGTTTTTCTGAAGAACCGATTCATGCCTCCCTTAAAAAGTTTTACTATATCCATTTTTTTTCTTTTTTTTTTTTTTTTCTTTTTTTTCTCCTGGTGCGTGGAGCCATGGGGGAACGGCTGCCGCTTCAGGGATTTCTCCTTAAAATAAAAAAAATAGAAGGGAGGATTTTTTTCCACCTCCCTTTTTAGCGAGCATGATAAATCCATTCAGAGCGCTCCTTGTGCGCGAGTGTGGAAACCTTCTGCTAAAAGAGTTATTCTGTTCTCATTCACAGATAATTGCTCCCCGAGGGGCCGGGGAGAGAGCGAGGAGGAGAGACCGATAATCCGGGAGGACATGGATACAAGTATCAGGCTGCGGCGCTGAGTGCCTGCTTAATTTATTGGGAATGAGCTGTTACTCAGCACTTTGCAGGATGAGACCCACTGTAATTCTGTTATTTAAGGAGAGACGGAGTCGAACGACAACAACAACCCACCCGGGGCTGTTGCGGAGACAGGCGGCGTTGGAGAGGAGCACATGCTGGTTTATTTTTTACGCTATGGAAAGAATGAGCTTTTAGGACACAAAGTCCTTGCGGCCGGCGAGGGGGTGGCGGGACGGGAGCGAGGGGACAGCCTGGCTCCGCGCTGGCCGCCCTGACATACAGACCCAGGTTAGGGTTGCTGCTCGGCCAGCTGGGGTGATGTACGGACAGCAGGGGGGCTCCCCCAAAAAGGGCATGCCTTCAGTGCCAGACGGCACTGCAAGCATCCTCACCATCCGGCAGGTAGATGGGTGACGGCACCCAGCAGCACCCAGGTCACCCAGGTCACTCAGGTGGGTGATGGTCTGGACCACCACCAGTGCCCGCCGGCTCCTGCTTGGACCACAGACTGCTGTTTTTTTATCTATTATATCTAATTGCACCAGCCCCGTATCTGATGGGCTGTTCTTACCCAGGACTTCACGCAAAAGTGAGAATTCAGCCTCCTACCCCCTTCAAATCTTCCTAGGATTCATCCTGCATCCCCAAAATGGGGGTAAATTACCCAGCAGGATGCCAAGCAGCTTGAACAGGGTAAAGGAAGGCACCTTCTCTTTCTTGTCTTGATGGACTGCTTTTTTCATTCTGAAATCCCTGCGATATTTGACACATTTGTCTGAATTTTCACTGACCATTAGAAAAAAAACCCCTCTGGGAAGCCAACAGCTTGGAAAGAAATGTTTAGACTTTTCTGGCCCAAGTGAAAGTTGCAGTGACATTAAAATATAGTAGGCTTTACTGCACAAGGTTTCTTTCTTCAGGGAAAATAAATATATTTATCTAACCGTCTATGAAAGCATCTATCACCTGAATAGGAAGGACCTGAACATGGCTTTCTGTTTTCTCGTGGGGTGGTCCAGCGAGGGCTCTCTCTGAAGTAATTTGGGTTATTTACTTCTCCCAGATCCTTGGGTATGTTTCTTACCTGACTTTCTCTCTGTGTTTGAATACCCATTCAGATGGGGAAGGAAAAACCACCAGCTCATAGAAAACATGATTCTTCCTTGGACAACATCTTCCACTGTCAAACTAGCAGCTACCACTATGTCCATTTTACAGGTGGGGAAACTGAGGTAACATGGATGAAATAATTCGCCTAAGGAAATTTTTGTTGGATAAGGGAGTTTTAGAGCACTGTCAATCTTTGTTTAATACTGCTGTTGCAACACGAGAACCAAGAGCCACTTTAGGGCTTCTCCACATATCAAATTATTTCAGGAGAGAAGAAGTTTCTTTGTGGCAGGAGGATTTGAGAACTTTAGTGATGCAGGAATAAATGATCGCTTATAATTCTCTTGAATTTATTATTGGGTAGGATTAATGGTGATTTTCAATCTGGGGGTTGCAACCCTCAATCAAGGATACGATCCCAGGGAAGTTTTCCCTTTGAAGATCAATAATTGCTCCCCTCCTCCCCTCCTTGTAGATTATTGAGTGATTTTTGGCCAAAACGACCCTGTGCTCATTTCATAGTAGCAGCTAGAAGAAAAACTGACAGCTATGAGGTAGTAAAGACAAATGGTGGAAGGGAGAGATTTAGAAAAGCGGGTCTCAGGCTGTGCTTATGAGGAGTGATGACAGCAAACCTGTTTCTCCAGCAGAATGAAACCTGAAGAGGAATACTTCACTCTTTCAGACAGCTAATGTAAATAAAAGGCACACAGAGGGACGCTGGTAGGTTAACAATCAATTAAAAGCAAATTTCCCGCCCTGTGTGATGTTAGAAGGCTGTGAGTGATATAAAATGAGACAGGGATGAGGCACCATGGCGAGTTTCTTGGGTAGTGCGAAGACTTTAAGCACGTTGCTTAGCTGGGACAACCAGCACAGCGGTGGGGTTTCCCTTTTGGTTTGCAGTTTCACCCTCTGTGAATGCTTCAGGGATACATTTAAATTCATACAAACAATTGATTCGGTTTCAGCTAAAAGAAAAATTATGAGAATGTTTCCACTGATCTTTCAAAAAGTCTTAAGCTACAGGCCTAATGTGATCTGACCGTGTCCCTTCAATGTTTTAATGATGCTAAAACCGCAACAGAAATAAATGTCACTATTATTTAGCTGTTATCTGATTGGTTGTTTTAATGATGATGATGTAATTCCATGATGTCATATCTGAATTCTTCAAACTGTTTCCATCTGGTTTAAATGCCATCATCAAGCTGGAGCAGGATGGAATCATGTATCACCAACAAAACTAAGGTTAAATAAGCCACGAGAAGCGATTGCTTTTGGTCCATGATATCCGAGATGCTCGAGTGCAGGGCCCATAACATCTGTCTGGATTCCCATGTTGTTCAAACCATGGTTTTTATTCTACACTGCTCTTCATTGGTACTCCTGGTGGATGTCATGGCATGGTCAACGGCTGGACCCCGGTGTTTCCGTCTGTGCTGCCGGCTGTTGTGTGAGCACA
This sequence comes from Aptenodytes patagonicus, assembly GCF_965638725.1. Classification (NCBI taxonomy): domain Eukaryota; kingdom Metazoa; phylum Chordata; class Aves; order Sphenisciformes; family Spheniscidae; genus Aptenodytes; species Aptenodytes patagonicus. The sequence goes on from NC_134952.1 coordinate 6,688,912, forward strand.
TGGTAGCTACACCATGCCTAGGAAGAACCAGCTGCAGGAGATGTGCCCATCACATGCTTGGCCCCATCATGCCTGATCCGACCTGCCCATGTAGATGGGAGTTGTGATTTGGACGGGTCCGTAGGCTAAGCCCACAGCCTGGTGGGATGGGGAAGCTGCAGCTGGAGGAGGCTCCAGCCCATGGTGTGCAGGGCAGGATGAGTCCAAGCCCTTGCGATGTCAGCGCCCGGGGGAGGCTGCTTTCCTGCCGTTTGCAGCTGCCCCGCAGGCAGGAGGAGGAGGGGTGCTCCCTGCCAACTGCGCCCCCGGGGCTAACCCCAAGGCAGCCCTATAGCCCTCCGGCCGCGGCCGCTCCAGCTGTCAGGCAGCAGTTGCTGTCTGCGGCTTGGGGGCCGCCTGTGTGCCGTCCCGCGTGCCTGCCCGCGCCGCGCCGGGCCCCCGGATAGGCACAGCTGGGCAGCATCTCTCATGGCGCCAATGCTGTGAAAACGTTGTTGATTTGGCACCTGTCTGCAAAATATATATGGCCTCCCTATAAGCACCTGAGTCTCGCACAGCCTGCAGTGCGTTCAGCCTCACAGCTGAGCTGTCAGGGAGGAAAAATTGCCCTGTATCATCCTCCTTATGCTGCCGGCATCTGTGTGCCTTGGTTCCCTGAGACAGCCCATGTCCTCGGAGCAACTGGCAGGAGAAGGACCCTAACCTGGGTTTCTCTGCAAGAGCCTGTCCTTGTGTGGCGTGGCTGCTGGTGACAAAATGGCCCATTGCCATTGATGCCAGGGCTGCCTCTGAGATGGAGAAGAGTAGCCCACCACTGCCCTTGTAAACCTTCCTTTCCTTTCTGTACATCACAGGACACATACCCAGCCTTACTGTACCGGGACCAGCTAAAAATGTGGCCCTCTGCCCTCGATGACATGAGAAAGCCTCTTGCTGGGTGCAGGCTGCTCCCTCAAACCCTCCTCTCCCAGCACGTGCTCCAGCCAAAAAAATTGCTACAGTTGTTAGCAGACTCAGAACTGTACAACGCCCTACTCTGCTTCCTAATTGTCTTTTTCATCCGGTGGTTTCCAAGCGTGGTTTCTTTACTTTGGATGGGTCAAAACCATGCTTCCAAACACCCCCAGGTCAAGCTCTGAACTATGATTTGAACCTTGTGGCTCAGAACCGTGCCTGGCCCTGATCATAGATGCTTTTAGTGCCCAGCACTTCCACACTTTCCTAGGGAGCACATAAATAGCGTCATAACAGTCCTAAATCTTAGGAACCAGAGGGCAAATAAAAAGTACACTTTAAAAAAAATATATATCCCCTGTTTTTGAAGGCAGTCTCATGATCTGGGGAGCCTGACTCATGGGTTTGACAGCTTGCTTCTGGCAATAACAAACAACTTCTCATCACCCGACAAGGAAGAGTGATGGGCAATGTCAGCAGCCCATCTGAAACACTGCTGAGGCTATAGATGCTTGATGCAGATTATGCTGTTATATCCTACAAAAATAAATGGTACGTGGAGAAAATTTACAGGGATGCGGCCCCGGAGCTGGCTAAGAGCATTCTCTAGCACCATCTAGTGCTCTGAAAGTCCAGTTTCTTAAAAAATGATGAGATTTTATCATCATATAATCAATACCATAGGCAGTTTTGAGGACTGTGGTGCAGAACCGTGAAATGATGCATATCTTGGAATATATTACATGAAAGGGTGAGCATTAAACTGAGTTAAGTGTTGGCTGTGAACCTAGGTAATAAAATGTGGCATATATATTGCAGACAACGCAGATCTGCGATTTATGCTAGCTGGGCTTTGAAAGCAAGAATCCATATTCTTAAAGTACACGTTCAATCATTTCAGAAAATCAGAATGGATTAATACATTTAGACTTCAGGGGCTGAGCCTAAATATCCCTGAAGTATTTAAAATGTGTCCTCCTTTTCCCCAGCACATTGCCACTTCTTCTCTAAATATCTCTGTCTTTCTCCAAACATGCCTTATCTTGACTTACATCATTCCTATTTTTGCAAGACTCCCTTCACGGCTGATGAGATTCATCCTCAGAGGAGAATTCCCCACTTGCAAGAAACAGAAAAGTGAATAGTGATGAGCAAGCACCAACACCTCCGGCAGCTGAAGGGAGAGCTGCGTTGAATCTGGCTGTTAAATTGTGGGGACTGGGGACAAGTAACTATATAGAGGACACCGGCTGTTTAGTTAAAGGCCCAAGACTCAAGCCAGGTATGTCAGACACATTCTCAATAGCCAGTGAAATCCAGGGCAAATCTGGGGCCAAGTTTTGGGTGTCAGGAAGGGAATACAACGGCACTATGCTATTATTTAAATATTGTATTTTCCTTATTTGTCTGTTAGATGAGGTTGTACTTGTTGAGGTTATACTCTGTCAGATGAGGAGCTATTGTTGAGCTGTGAACCAAACTTGTGTAATGTTTTCTATTTGGTTTTATGCCTGGCTACCTATTGCATGATGTACCTTAGCTCAGTGTTTTCAGGACTTGTCAAACTCTGATGGAGGAGATACTTTTTACAAACATTTATCGTTTGTCTGGTATAGTGTTTTCCCAATACCTTCTTTTCAGAATGTGATAAAACTGTTGATAAGGAGATGGTGCTAACAGTTGTCATAACAAATCTTGTCAGATATCAGTTTTTCTTCCCTGAGATTCCTTGCGGTAACAAAAGTGTAGTTACCAATAACCAATGCCTGGTCGATCTTGTGTGCTGATTTCCTATGTTGAACTGGTCTTTATTTGTTCTCCGTCACCACAAGTAAGCCGAAGCAAGAGACTCAGAAGGCACATGCTTTACCCATTAAGCCATTTAGTCCTAATCAGTAAGTTAGTTCAGTTCAGCTGCATTCATTTCTCAGACTTTTGTTTATATATTCATTTTTTTCAGGGTCAACGGCAGTGAAGTTTTGGCTGGAAAGTTATGAGTGAAAGTTATTAAGGCTTCATGAAATTTCAACACAAAAGAAAACCAACCTCCAGGACAGATGCAGCAGCCTGCAGCACAATTTGTGCCAGCACCAGGGGTTGCAGGAGGACAAGGAGCCCGTACTCGAGTCGTAGCCCACATTTTTTGGCACATGAGTGAGGATGGGACATTGCACCTCCATACGGCCTCTCCATCACCAGCCCTCCTGAAAGTCTCTCTGGAAGTAAAACCCTCCTGAGCCAAACTGACGCAAGGAAAGAGGGGTGAAGAAGACAGCAAGAGGTGCATGGCCTTGCAGGTTACTCTTTAATCCTCCCAACGTGGGCTAGCAGTATTTTGTAAGAAGTAGAAAAGAGTGCAGGTGTCTCTGTTTAATAAAGTTAGGTAGCATGTAAGGTGCCAAAATTATTTGCATAGACCCACATGGTCGTGAAGAAGAAATGATAATAGGCTCAGCACGTGATACCTTTTAAACTAGATGGGGCAAAAATGCATGAAAATGTACTGATGGGGGAGCAGTCAGAGAAGAGGAGCACATGACCAAATGGCATCCCACATAGTATAGTAGGTCTGACTGTCTACACTAAGGACTGTCTACACTAAGGACACTAATTCCACTCCAGGTGTGGCCTCACCAGCACTGAATAAAGGGGAAGGATCACCTCCCTTGACCTGCTGGCAATATTTTGTCTAATGCAGCCCAGGATACCATTAGCCTTCTTGGCCACAAGGGCACATTGCTAACTCATGTTCAACTTGGTGTCCACCAGGACCCCCAGGTCCTTTTCTGCTGAGCTGCTTTCCACCTGGGTAGCCCCAGCATGTATTGGTGCATGGGGTTGTTCCTCCCCAGGTGCAGGACTTTGCACTTCCCCTTGTTGAACTTCATGAGGTTCCTGTCGGCCCATTTCTCCAGCCTGTTGCGCTCCCTCTGGATGGCAGCACGACCCTCTGGCGTATCAGCCACTCCTTCCAGTATGGTGTCTCCTGCAAACTTGCTAAGGGTGCACTCTGCCCCATCATCTAGATCATTAATGAAGTTGTTGAACAGGACTGGACTCAGTATTGACCCCTGGGGTACAACTGCTAGTTACTGGCCTCCAACTAGACTTCGTGCCACTGGTCACCAACCTCCGGTCCCAGCCAGTCAGCTGGTTTTCAACCCACCTCACAGCCTGCTTGTCCAGCCCATACATCAGCAGTTTCTCTATGAGAATCTTATGGGAGACATTGTCAAAGGCTTTACTGAAGTCCAGGCAGACAATATCCACTGCTAGTCCAGGCAGACAATATTCTCTGCTAATGCTCTTGGGAATGATACTTTCTTCTTTTAGGGGGTTCTTTTAAAAATCTGAGTCAGGACTTTGATCCACACCAGCTGTGGTTTAAGAGAACTCCAGTAATATGAAGAATGCAGGCAATTGCAGAAAAGTAAGTGCCACCAGAGTTCCCCAACAGAAAATACAATGAGAAAAATTACAGTCTGAATTTACACTCTATCAGGGCAATTGTATTATTGTAATAATACACATTTACATGTAACGGAGCTCAGGCTCGTTGGAAAAGGTGCCAAGCAAATACATTCTCAGCTTGTGAGGTTAGACCTTCCTGGTGTCATGCAATAATTCTCACTGAAGATTTGGGACTCAGGATTTCTCTTCTTGTGCCTGGTTCTTCAGATAGAGAAGGGCCGTCGCCCTGGGAGAGCACTCCTTTGCAGGCTGAGATTGCTTAGTTTGTTTAAAGAACAATTCCAAAAATATTTTAAAATGTTAATTTAAAAAAAAAATCCTTTGAATCAAAATAAATGGATTCTCACTTACTGGAAAAACAATTAGTTGCAAACAGTTTATTTCTGGCTTCATTTTAGCAATATGTGTCACTAGAAGTTATTTGAAAAACTTGCAAAAAATGAAAATCGAATCTGTTTAAAAAATGTTTTATTATTGTCTTATTCAGCTCTAATTCAATGTCCCCTTTTCTTTTAAAATGTGTATTAAACCTACATTTTTCTTGAATTTAGAGGTGCAGGATAGAGTGGAGCAGGTAGAAAATTTTACAGCTACAGTCTTGACCTTGGCTAAAAAAACTTGAGTCTGAATCTAAACAAGAATGTCTCTATAGCTGTGGGGTTTGGGTTTTCTTGAAATAGCAGGTGGCTGTTCAGATAAGGAATGCTGGTTCTGCCCATTACACAGACAGGAACCAGGTGCGAGGTACAGATCTGCACTGGAACTTCCTGAAAATTTGGGAGTCTGCAGCCAAAATGCTTTTTGGATCTGATCACTTCTGCACTTCCAATTATAGTTATTATATTATAGTGTGTTAAATTGCCTGCAACTGAAAACACAGTCTAAAACCATACATACTTTAATATCTCAATGAGAAATACGCTGATGAACAATTAGCAGGCTAATGAGCAATGCTGTATTTTGAATATTCTTCGCCTTCAAAGAAGATCAATGCTGCTGTTGTACCACGCGTTATTACAGAGTCACAGAATCACAGAATGGTTGAGGTTGGAGGCAGCTCTTGAGATCTAGTCCAACCTTGAGATCTAGTCCAACCTCCCTGCTCAAGCAGAGTTACCTAGAGCAGGTCCTGGTCCAGGACCATGTCCAGTCTGGTTTTGAATTATCTTCACAACATCTCCGGACCACCTGTTTGACCGTCCTCACAGTAAGCGTTTTCATGTGTTTTAGTTTGTGCCCATTACCTCTTGTCCTGTCAGTGGGTACTACTGAGAAGAGTCTGACTTTCTCGTCTTCATCCTCTCCCATCAGGTATTTATACACATTGATAAGATGCCCCCTGAGCCTTCTCCAGGCTGAACAGTCCTAGCTCTCTCAGTCTCTTCTCATATGAGAGATGCTCCAATCCCTTAATTATCTTTGTGGCCCTGTGCTGGACTCAGTCCAGTAGGTCCATGTCTCTCTTGCACTGGGGAGCCCAGAACTGGGCACAGTGCTCCAGGTGTGGCCTCACCAGTGCTGAGTAGAGAGGAAGGGTTACCTTCTTTGACCTGCTGGCAATGCTTTGTCTAATGCAGCCCAGGATGCTGCTGACCTTCTTTCTGCCAGGGCACATTGCTGGCTCGTGGTCAACTTGCTGTCCACCAGAACCTCAAGGTCCTTCTCAGCAAAGCTGTTTTACAGCCAGTCATCCCCCAGTGTGTACTGGTGCATGGGGTCATTCCTTCCTAGATGCAGGATGTGACATTTCCCCATGTTAAACTTCAAGAGATTCCTCTCTGCCCAGTTCTCCAGCCTGTTGAGGTCCCTCTGCATGTCAACAAGACCATCTGGTGTACCAGCCACTCCTCCCAGTTTTGTATCATCTGCAAACTTGCTGAAGGTGCACTCTGTCCCATCGTCCAGGTGATTAATTAAGATGATAGACAGTATTGGCCCAGGAATTGAGCCCTGGGGTACAGCCCTGGTGACTTCCCTCCAACTTGACTTTGTGTCACTGGTGACAACCCTCTGGGTCCGGTGGTTCAACCAGTTTTTAATCCATTTTGCCGTCCACTTATCCAACTCATACTTTGTCATCTTGTCTACGGTGATGTTATGGGAGGCAGTGACAAATGATTTACTAGTTGAGGTAAACAACATCCACTGCTCTCCCCTCATCCACCAAGCTTGTCACCTCTTTGTAGAAGGCAATGAGGTCAGTCAAGCATGATTTCCCCTTTGTAAATCCTTGCTGATCACTCCTGATCATTATATATACCATGTTTTGAAGTTAATGTGTTGGGGAGAGAAGAAAGAATGTGAGCTCTGGTGGAAGACCTGTGGCCACGTAAACACTCATTTGCAGCTTTTAAATAAACACTGTGACAGTGGGAAAGACATAATGCGAGCCATGTGATACAGATGTGCCACTGAAGAGCCTCATGCACAGTCCCACTACTACAAGGAGCTAATGCAAGGACAACTTTTTGCTTAAGAAAAGACTCACAGAGTAGGAAAATGAGAGCAATTTATGGCTGAAAAGGTTGGTGCTAATTAATGGCTGCCAAATAAGCAAAGTTGGGCTATGGACTCATGCAGACGTATTTATCCTGGTGCATTCCTTGCCATGGCAAGGTCTTAGGATACTGGTGGGCTGCTGGATTCCTCTGCTGTCAGATCCAGACATGGCTTAACACCCAACGACCACACTGGCAGCTCAGTCTTATACTGACCTTGAATTATTTCATTGCTGCGTTTGCTTCAATCCCATCACCTCCAACTAAATGTCAATTTGCATGCAGAGAACATCTTAATTATCATTCTGAAAGAACCCATTCAACATATTTAATTAAGACAAACACTTAGAGTAACTTTCTGGTATCCAGTGCCCCTTCTGTATATGGGAAAATCAACTCCATTACCTGTCGGTGAGCAAGAAGACGTAAGGTCATGAGCAGCTGCAAAACATACAGGGGGAATTCTCAGCTGATGTACGTTTGGCTTTCTCCTGTATTTTTACAACTTTTTCTTTTAACAAATAATGAGACCTCAGCTATGGTCCAAGCAGCTCATCTTGATAAACAAATAATCTGTTTTCCACTTTGAATACACACTAGAGAAACCCGGTTACAGATGGTGTCTGATTAAGCTGGAGCATACATTATTTCCTAGAGTAGACAAGATATTAACAGTCTTAGCGGGACTGCAGATATTCGCATTACTGAAGATGTAGTTATCATCTGAGGGTATGCAAATGCCTCATCTGCACCAAGAAATTGGATGTTGGTGTAACCTGGATGGCTGATCAGAGCCTAACTGAAGTTTCCAAGAGGCCTGTGTTCATAAAATATATCACATAAAATCACTGAAGATTAAAAGTAAAGAAATAGTGGATTAATTCTGACAAAAATCTTGCTGTAACATTGGATAATCCATTTATTACCCCATCTTCAGAGCTCTGCATCACTGAATGACGCAGTCATAACCCATTCTTCAACCTCTGCCTCCAGATGGCTTTCCATTGCCTCAAGTGTATTTAAAGAGTTCTTCTGAGAAAATGGAAAAGTAGTACATGCCTGACTCATAGCGAGAGCTTTCCAGAAATGGCCAACACCTCTGTTATGGAAAAATTCACATCCCGGGAAGAGAACATATAAAAACTTTCAACAGGACTCGATCCAGCTGAGATAACCGAACTTGTGCAATTGAGTGAAAGTACTACAGATTTATACCACTTGTTTAAAATAACCTTTTCTTTAGGTTGTTATATGTTATTTTACATTTCATCTCACTTCTGTCCATCCTACCTGTAGAAAATTTCCCATATTTGTGGGTCTGATTTTACACTTGCTGAAAAACAGACACCTGAATTTGCATCTAGATAATTGGAGCAGCATTTCTTTGGGTTTCAAAGGCAAATATCTAGCTATCTAATTTCAGGCAGCACTTTGCACAAAGATCTGACTCATCTTGAGATTCAGATGAATGAAGGAGTCTTTCTGGTTTTGACACACTCTGGAGCTGGATCACACACAAATGCAGGAGAAACTTGCAAGTTATCCCAGAATGCCCTAAAATGACTGAAACGTACTCCCAGTGCATTTTTTTTTTTTATAAAGACGGTTGTTCAGCATCAAGCTGGGGCTCAAATTTGAAGCTCCAAGCTATAAGGAACATCTGCTGTAGCATTTGAAGAGGGGAGAGATCCTGCGATGCATGCTGGGCAGAGAGTTTATTTTATTAACGCCTATGAAAAGCACCCCCCTAAAAGCCAGTTAGTGACTGATGACTTTCCTTTTCTGCTCCATTCTGTTCATGGCCACATCACCTTTATGGGGCTGTGTTGGACACCTTGACCTCAAAAGCAGGGCGAAACTCTGCTCAGCTCAGGAGGGGAAGATGGGGACTTGCCACAGGTATGCAAAACCTGGAAATAAATGGGGCATGTAGTGCAGGAAAACAACTTGTTTTCTCAAGTGTTCTTCTATGGTGACCTGCATGGTTATTCTTCTCTTAACTGCCTGCTCTCCTGCCTGCTCTGCAGGGCAGGTCACTGTACCTCATATTGGTTCACATGAAACTAATGAAATCATGGCATAATATTTTCCATACCTCGTATTGTGTACTTGCTACAGTGAGTTACATGTTGCTTGTAAAATATTTGCTTCGTCTGTTTAAGGGGAGGAGTGGGGGTGGAGAGAGAGTCCCTTTCACTGCCTGATTTATATGTCAAATATAAAGCTAAAATGAAACATGTGGCTGATTGCCTACAAAGTTTTATGTCAGGTGTAGCAGTCAGTGGCCCCGCTCATAAATCACGCTGCTCATTTGTAACCATTGCAACAGATTCATACGATTTATAACTGGGTTATTGAGCTATGTCATCAGCGTAAGCATTTTCTTATTAATAAAAGGACTGCTAAATTGAGAGATGGTTTGTAAAGCAATTGCCTATAATTTTTTTGATGGGAAGAGGGAGACACCTTATTGTTTGTGATCTATTAAAACAAAACGCTTGTGAAAGTCTGGGCCCCTCCCTGAGCTCCCACTGCTTTATTTCTTCTCTAGGGACCTGCAAAACAAGCTCCTTATTCATAAATGTGAGATGATGCTGTAAGGATGATGTTTCCATTGGTGATTCATGTGATTTACTCAGTATGTTTGATTCATCTGTGAAGAAAAACAACCTCTGGCTGAGGGACAGATGTTTATGGGGATTTGACATTTGATTTTTGCTGGGTTATACAGGGTTATGAACAGGGATGGTTTTTCTCTATATAACAACTTTCCCTGGAACAGGAAACCAAACTAATGCCCTAAAATTTTGCCTCCGGTCTGTATTTGCAAAGGGAAGGGGGCATTTCTGTAGGGTTTCAGTTGGACTCTGTCTGCTGAAATTCCTCTTCTAAAGGTTTGCATTATGTTGCAGCGTGTTAAACTGATGGCACCTTCCAAAAGGGAAAGGATGGCATTGCACTGATGGGTGAAGAGCCTCGGGTGCAGTTGTTTCAGGGTGCCTTGGGGTGGAAGATGCCATGTAAGTACGTGTTTGCTACAACTGGGGGATCCTCTAACCAAAGCGAGGTCCTCCACAGATGTTGAGAAATAGGGTTAACTGAGATTGCCAGGAGTGGCTCCGAAAGGGACCCAGCGGGTCCTCTGACCCCAAGCTCTGAGTCAGGTAATCCTGCTCATAAACCGGAACTTCCTAGTTCATATTCATAACAGGTAACTTCAAAGTCCCAGGTCTGAGCACCCAGAGTTTTAACTGAGCTTGGTTTCAAGTTTATGCTAAAATTTCACAATTGGTGGTCCCCTCTAGTATCTTTTTTCATTAAAATTTAGAAATATGCCTAATATCAAGAAATCATTCAATCTTTTAATACAGAAGTGCCATTTCATTTTTTTTTTTAATAAATAATTTCATGTGTGAAGTCTCTTATAATTAAAAATGACTACAAAGACCTGGATCTACAGTGGCTTGTAACTCTATTTTATGGAAGCTTTTAAGACAATGTGCCTCAAAGACTATATTTGAATCTTATTTAATTATTTTTATTTGTAAGAAATAAGAGAGACCCTGCCCTATGGGCCTCTGTCAGATCATTAAAACCAAAAACTAGAGTCAGATTTCATTGTAACAGCAGCTAGACCTGTACAGCAAAGGAGAAGAAAACAAAAGTCCAGTCTTCATGGGATGAGTTTCTATGTGAAGGTTATAAAAAATCTCAGATATTTAGTAAAACTGGTTAAAAGTGACCGTAATTTTTCAATGGAAATTTTTAAATTGTTTTAATATTTTAATTTAGTATTTTTTCTTTGGAAGTGATTTGTTTGCCTCTTTATTTATTTGGGAATATACACAGGGCTGTGGTGGTCTCTCTAGCTATATCGGTACTAGGAAATGAAATGTGCCTGGGGACATTTCTGAGCATTGAGGCCAACTGGTAGGTGATGGCTTTCAGCTATCCTGGCAAACGTCTTCACCACTCAGCCAGGTTGACTGCGTCCAAAACACCAACTGGGAACAGGTCCTGGACTCCTCCAACCCCGCACCGAGCCTGGGAATGGCTTGGAGATATTTCTAACTGGGTTGGGACAAATTCACACCAGGGGGTGGTCTAACAATTTCCTCACATGGGCAAATGCCTCGCATGCATGGGAGTGCTGCTGGTCGAGCCTGAATTGACCAGGAGAGGCACAGCCTTCCCATGTGATGCTCAAGGGATGCCAGCAACCAGGGATAACCCTTCCAGGGGTCTTTATTTGAACGTGCAGCCAAATCTGTTTATAGTATACATGTCAACCCTGTTCCAATGGTATTCAAATACTTCCCGATCTTAAATGAATCTGCCTTGACAGAAGTCCAGGGAAGTGAGGATACGCAGATATTGGTGTTTCACAGGGGAAAAGCCAAGGTTTAGAAACTTGATGGAAGTGGTATGTGAGGTCTGTGGCCGTGCAATGATTTTTGGGGACAAATCACTTGTGTTTCTTTTTTGAATGACACACTCTTATGCCGGCTTTGCTGCTCCATCTACCTTGATTGAAGTGGAAGAGGAGTGCAAGCCAAAAAACTTCACAACGGAGTCTAGGTCTGGGTATTTGGTGCCCTGAAGGCTGGGGCCATGTAACATTGTCAGTGATGGTGTCGGATCCAGCCCAGCAATGAGCATGTGCTTGAATTCATCTAAAGCAAGCACGATCGAAACACAGGGCTTGAAGTTAAGCAGGTGCTTAGGTGTTTTGTTGCATCTGGAGTAGAGAGAGGAGAAGCAAAAACTGGTTGGGCAGATACAGAGAGATATGTGATCCTAACGCTCCTGTTAGTTACATTTATTGCAATGAGCAAGGGCAGGAGGAAAGTTTGGCGACATAAAGGGAATGAGGACCCTGATGTCTGTGCTACTCTGGAGGTGGATTGGGCAAGATGTGATAGAACCAAGAATCTGAAGACAATGTCCATCATTCACTAATTTCAACTCCACTTGAACTGCAGCTGCCTTCCCCAGCCATGCACTATTTTTAAAAATACATTCTACATTTTCTTCTGTGCTTCATTGTTTGTAAAACACCCTAAGAAACTTGATTTTTTAAAAAAAGAAAAAAAGAAAAAAAAAGCATTCCTACCAGATTTTTCCTCATCCATTTGGCAAACTTTGCTTTTCCGCCCCGTTGTTTCCTACAGAGCCGCAGCCAGCATGGCTTTCCAGATTGTTGATTTCCTTGTGCCATAATTTTTAGCATTGTCTGTAAATATCAGCTCTGCTCTGGGGATTTGGAGCAATTCATCCTGCCCTCTCTGCTGGCTGCCTGTCCTGCTGCAAGAGCTGGGCGAACTCATGGCCAGATGAGGATCCACATCCTGCAGTCAGTCTCTTTGCTTATTATAGATAATGATGGTTTTAATAAAATGCTGGGCACTGTTCTCTTCCATTTTTACCATTTCTGAGTGTCTATTGCTTGATAATTCTTTGTGGTCTTCTTGGAGGCTGGCAGAAATAACTTCTGCGCCAGGATCAATACAAACTCGTGAGAATTTGTGCTGGTGAGAAGGTGTACAGGTGCCTGCCGGGAGGGAAGAGGTCAGAGAGGTCTCCAGCACATGGATATCACAGAGTGCAATTACACAGGAGAGAAGGCAATGGAAGTCTTCTCTCATCTTACCACAGACTGTTAAGGCCTTTGGTATTCATTGCTAAGTGTCCATTTGCTCTTCTTGGTGTTAGCAGAGTCCCAGTCCTTGGGAGGAAGGACTTGAGCTTTTCAGGAGAGGTGTATTTTCACTTTGCCTTCCTGGTGAATCCATCTATCAGCTGCCAATGTTATGTGTGAGTATCCTCGTTTTAAATGATTTTCTACAGGTAGAAGACCTGAGTGGTTTTGGTTTTTAACTGATTTTTTAGCTGACAATGTTTATATTCTTGTAACTATCTGGGAAAAAGGACTGTGTTACACGTGAACACGGATTGGGAAATAAAAATATCAATCCAAAAGAGAAGTTAAATGCTTGTGGCATCTTCAGGAACGTTGGTATGTGGGTCTTCATTGCAGAATGTGTTACCTGAAATATGTGTACAAGGCTGATAGGGCTGTGGTTTGCAGACTATGGTGTCACTCACTCTCCAGAGGAATCGTAAATCCAGGGTCCCTTCTCTGCCCCTTGCCTCCAGTCTCTGCTTTCTGGCACACAGCCATTTGTGATGACAAAGCAAGACGTAAGTACCCAAATACTTTTAAACAAACTTCTGAGTTCATCTTTTCTAAAAATGTTTATGCCAAAGAATTCTAGAAAATTAGGCCCTATGACAATTATTTAGGAACCAGATTTGCCTTTCTTGTTCATTTTTCCTGCAGTAGAAGCAAAACATAGATAGAGCAGTGCTGCTTTGAGTCTGATGACGGACTGTGTGGGGAAGGACCAAGCTCCTGTGTCCATGACATCCTAAGAAGTTGTAAGTTAATGATAAATAACCTAGTGGATCTTAGCAACTCTTCACTCAAATTTTGAATGGCCAAGGACCAGCTTTTATTTACCATTTCACATGGTCTCTCTGAACACCAATGCCATGACAGCCTACTCCAAAATGCTCCTACCAGTGGCCTCTATACTGCTCCTGAATGTATGTGCCTGCTGTGCAGTGAAGGTCCACACTAAAGACACACATAAGAAGCACAAAATCCTCACTTTATATTGTTGCCATCCACAGGACATGCCAGGAATGAGGAGAATTGGAGACCCCATGGAGATGACAGTGATGTTCAGGTGTGGAGTATCTCTCCATCATGCAGGCTGGGGAGGACTGGGGCAGGGGAGGGATGCGCTGGAGGTGGAAGACAGCAAAATGCATGGTGGAAGGGTGGCAACCTCCATCCCTAAGGCTATTTAAATAGTAACATAATGAAGTGATAATTTATGGCCCAGTTCTTCTCTGTCTTGCACCTTGTGTGGTCCTCTGCTGCCAGACACTGTTTGAGCAGAATTCCCCACTCTCACTGTTAACAGCTTCCCAGTGTGTGAGAGCACAGATTTATTGTGGGGGAAATGGCCTTTTAACCAACGGGCTGTTATCCACTCTAGGCCCTCCAAAGTTTTGGAGCAGTGTTGCTCCAGAGAGATGGGGTCAGTATCAATTTCAGTTTATATATTTTATTAGAGCTGTTAAATAAACTAACCTAAAACCAAGAAAACATCACTGACGCTAAGCTTTTTATTAATAAAATACTGAACTAACCCAACAATAGAATAATTGAACTGTCAGATGGACTGGTGAGGACAAGACAGTTTCAATGCTGGACTGAAGCTGAATTATCAGTTGTACTAAAAGTGTAGTCAAGACTTTTGTAAAAGTTAAGAGGGAGTCTAAGAAGGTGGCTAATTGTAAATTGTTAGTCAGGAATTTTACCACTGTCATTCAAATGCATTTTAAAAAATTCTGATTAAATAGCTTAAATATCCCTTGTTTGAACCACAACATAAGCACCATTTCCTTGTATTTCAGTTCTTATGTTCAGTCTCAACTTTCTCTGCTCTCTCTCCCGGAAGAGATACCATAATACAGTCATTAATGGAACATTATGTGACAGGTGGTTCCGAACCTTTATTTACTGGGATTTCAATGACAGCTCAAAATCTGGGGACTTCTAAACACAGGACATGTTTCACCGAGTGCCTTTCTTGACTTTGTTTGGAATTGTTGGACCTGGAGGACTTTTCTATCTGACCTTTTCCCATGGTAGTTTTATGAGTGCACCCATCCCCACAAGCACACAGTCGCTTTCTGACATCCTAAAGCTAAATGGGATCAGAGGACAAATTGGGCAGAAAAACTAGAAACATGGAAAACAGGTTGCTGAAAATGCTGAAGCCTCAAAAACTTGTCCTCTGTTACTGCCTTCTCCACTCCTCCTGCTTCTTTGCTGACCAAGAGCTCCTCACCATCAGGCCATCTTTGGACACAGTACAACATTACTAAGAGGTGTCCAGAGCAGCAGTCTTCCCTCAGGCATCTTGGTTCAAAAGATGGGACTTCCTAGCTATGCATGGACTTCTTAAAATTCATGATTTCTATTTTCTCTGCCATGCAGCGTGCATTGCTGAAGTTTTGGGACATATCTAGTACACTGGAGCCCTGCAGCTTAGTCCAGTCAAATCTGAATTAGGTCACTGTTGGTCATCACTAAGTAGGAAAAGTCCTGCACGGGCCAAGAATTTTTAAAACATTTAACATTTTGCATAGCAGAAATTATTGCTAGGTTTTCCTCCTAGTAAATAAACAAATAAACAATGAAACACAATATCTTGGGACATCAGGTCGCTTCGGAGTAATTTTCCATGGCCTTATTTGAGTTTCTAGTCCTAAGTTTTCTGAGAAGTTATTACAACCTTCCCCAAGCAAAATTAATAGAAAAATCCCAGCCCAGGTGAATCAGCTGCCCAAACACCCATCCATCAGTAAAATCAAAATAAATTCACACTCGCAGGAAAGCTCAGCATCACCCTTCTGTCCCTTGCCCCTCAGAGCTGACACAAAGGCTGATTCTTCGTCATGACAGGGCGATTATAGTAACCTCCCTGCTTCTGGGCAGGCAGCTCGTTGTCAGTGATGTACATCTCAATGGTGAAATGCTGCTAGAAAAATGATCAAGACTAGGCTTACTTGAAACATAACCTTTAAAATGATCGAGTACAGGGTAAACACATGTCCGAAGAAAATCAAAGCTCTAAAAGCAAGCACTCAGATTAGGTGCCCGATCAGGAGCTTAATTAGGAGCTGTAATTTACTAAGGCTCCCTGTGCAACTTGTGTGCTTCTGTGCAGGGAGAGGCTTACCGGGAGCGGGGAGAAGTTCAAAGGACTTAGTGCCACAAGGCAGTCTGTACTCAGATCACACAATGGCATTGCTTCTTCTCTTCCCTCCCCTTCCCAGCTCTCCACCCCACCACTGGTTGTGTCCAGATGTGTCCGCCTTTCCTCAATAACCACAAACTATTTCTGCTTTTGTGAGCTGCCCCTTATTTAATGCAACTCACTGTGCTGCTGTTCTGTATTTTGTTTTAGTCACTGTACAAAGTCTGTTTATAGGATGGGCTCATGGCAGTAACAAAACCCAGGACACGCATGAAGAAATCCTCCTAACTGGTGAAGAAATCGCTGCGGTACTTAAGTGCTCAGCTGGTATTCACCATGCATCATCCCTTGGGCTTATTTCTCCACATATTGGCTCTAGGCTGTGCTGCCCACACAGCATGGTGGGTCTGCCCCATCACAGGTGTTGCATGAGTTGTGTGTGGCGGTAGCACTTGGGAGCTACTGGCATGTGTATCTGAATCAAAACCCAGCTGCTGCATCATTTCTCTGTGTTTTTCCCTCACCCAGGCACTATGTATAGGACCTGCAACAATCTGGACATCTAGGTGGGACATCTGGAGTAGGCCAGACGTCCTGGAACTGGGAAGGTGACCTGAGGCTGGACCAAGCAGGGATAGGATCAGGACTATGGAGAACCTGTCACATGAGATGGGGCTGCTGGATTTGGCTGGTTTAGTTTAGCAAAACAAAAGCTCAAGGGAGGATGTGACAGCTGTCTATAAATATACTAGGGAGAGAAAAGAGTTATTTCAGCCTAAGGACAATGTTGGCACAAGAACAAATGGGCATGAAGCGGCTATGAATAATCTAGGTTAGAAATCAGGGAAGGTTGTTAGCAATTGGGGTAATGAACTCCCTCCTAAGCAGGAGGGAAGAAAACAGTTGTCGGTAGAAGATGGAGTGTGGTTGATTTGTAGAAGGATTTTTATGATGTTTTTGCTTAGGATTGCAAGTGTCAGCGACACAGAAGGTCCTCCCAGTCCTGTGTCCCGGTGCTCACTGGTTGGGATGCTGCTAGTGGTGCAGTAGCTAGGCTGAAATGAAGTGCAGGTATTTCTTTTACAGATTTTCAAGACCAAAACAGAATCTAATACCCAGCTAATCTGACCTCTCCCCAGCACAGGTGATACCTGTATCAAATTCGGTGTTTCTGTCATGAGCACGTCCTTACTTCAGGCAAAGATTCAAAATGACGGGGAATTCACCTGCCTTTGGGAACCTGTTCCTCAGGGTGCACACACAAACCAGGCTGTGCACTGAGGGACAGCCCTGAGCAAGCAGCACGTGGCACAAAGTCCCATCCCACACCTCTGTGCTCTGCGATGGTCTTTGTAACAAACAGCTGCTGCAATGTCTCCTGCAAAATATAAGGACTCTGGGATTAAGAGAGGATAAACAAGCACTTGCTGATGCTTCCTCGGCTGGCGTTCATCAATTCAGATAGGGCTACCAGGAATCTTGCTGAGCGGTGTGATCACAACAGCCAGTTGCAGGAACACAGTGACACAAACGCTGCCTGCTGTGCAGGTGGAGGGGTTAAGGTCTGAGATTTCCTACAGCTTGTTCTGTGGTGGCTCTGCACAGTGGCTAAAGGAGAGGCAGGCTCAGGAGAAACAAATGAGGCAGTTATTTTTTCCAGATGATTTATCAGGCATTGTTTTTTGCAGTGGTGGGCTGTTTCTGGCTGCTCTGACCATGACTCATGGGGATGGGTTGCAATCAAGCACAGTGATGGTTTTGTTGCTGCAAATGGTGAGGTCAGGAAACCACTCAGACTTTTTTTATTCTTCCAGCCCCGGAGATGAGACTGCATTGAAGCATGGGAGATGTAGTACAGATTTAGGAAACCACAGAGGTGTTTGCCAGACTTGAGCTCTGTACCTCTTCCAGGAAAGGAGTATGCAAACCCGTTTGGCATCTCTTTGGTGATGGCTTTTGCCCCTCAGTCTCATCCTACAGCATGGCCACTATCAGTCTGCAACCCCAATCCTTCCTGGGTTGCATGAGGAAGTCTACAGGTGTGGACTGTCGCTGTGCCAAGACCTTAAAGCCCAACAGCACATGGGAATTGTTGGCAGTTTCCCCTCACTGGGATTTCTCAGAGAAGCTGGAAGAAGCTATTGCAGGGGAATGCCCCCCAGCCTGGGCAATGGCCATTTCAGCAGGAACGATATATATCTCTGTGATGCAAAGATGACTCAATATTGGTGTGATAACAGTCTGAAAAGGGCCATGGTTGCAGATCGCACATGTTCTGGTCAAAACAAGCCAGGGAATGGCTGCTCTCAGATCACTTAAGGACATGGACAGAGTTGTGATTTTTCTAGGTGTTCTGGAGGAGGATTAGATTTTCATTGTTTTCTATGTATCCTTGCACAGAACGTTTAGAGGAGGATGCCGGTCTCATGTGTTTCTGGAAGACAGAGAGATAAGAAGTGGTGCCCTGTGCTAATCATGGCTGTTTCCTTTTGAGGAAAACAACTTCATGGAGAAGGCTATGTAGTACCAAGGGAGATGCTGGAGTATGGCTTGGAGCAGACATTTTGTGGACAGGTGGAAAAATGCCCCACACGATGACAGGAAGGTCAGGAGTGCATTGTGCCTCTGTTTTGAAATGTGCTGAAACAAGAAAGATGGATTTCTGATTTACTAGAAACAATTCCCTGGGAGGATGTAAAATTTTAGAAGCGTTAGATAGCACTTTGATGATATTTTTTCCATATGAGTTGCACAAAATTCATGTATTAGAGGTGATAAAAAAGAGACAATCTTAAAAAAACCCCAACAAACATATAAATAAGGTTATTGTGGATCTGACCATGGAACACAGCCATTGTAGCCATGTGGCTACAATCACATCATTGAAGCCATGAGCAGGATGGTCCTCCTTTTCCATTTCCAGTGGAGGTGAATGCTGGGAAGATCCTCAAACTGTTCTGACCAAAAATGTTGGTCTCATCAAAGAGTGTTCTCTGTATTTTCCTGGAGACTAGAACAGCAGAAAATAGTCTGCATAGCAGCAAGACCTTCACTGCTATGTTTTGCCTCTGAATTGTCTTAATTGTACATTTGCAAAATTACCTGCACCTTTTTGATTCCCTGAATATGCTCCAGGAAATGCTGTCCTGAAGGCCATTTCTTGGAAGGGCTGTGGTTTTCCCACCTCTTGCCCTCCCAGTTTCACCCAGGGACCTAGGTCACCCTCTTTGCAGGTGGTGACTCTCCTGTTTGTGTCAGCCAAGGTGTGGAAGATGCTGGGGAGAGTCAGTGCACAACTGCTGCTGTTCCCAACTCTAATCTTAATGCCAAGTATGATGGATAGATTGTATTTCTTCAGCTTGTGAATGCTGTTCCCATCTTTTCCTTGTACTCTGAGGTTTCTTTTGAGGTGTTAAGAAGCTTTCCAAATCTCTTTCTACAAATACTCATCTCTATAGTGAAGAAGCAGGGCAAGAAGAGGCAGCGCTCTGAAGGGATGCAAATGCAGAGGGAGAGGGCGACTGGAAAGCTTACACAGCCTCATTGCTAGTTGAGCTCAACATGGCAAAG
The DNA here is from genome assembly GCF_965638725.1 of Aptenodytes patagonicus. Taxonomy (NCBI): domain Eukaryota; kingdom Metazoa; phylum Chordata; class Aves; order Sphenisciformes; family Spheniscidae; genus Aptenodytes; species Aptenodytes patagonicus. The sequence continues at coordinate 6,708,239 of NC_134952.1, forward strand.
TTCTCCTTGCCCACAAGAATTGAAATGGGGAGAAGAGATCCTGCCAGAATAACCTGGGGCAAAGACAAACACCCAAGCGCAAAAGCCGGTGCCAAGCCAAGCAGTGTGGGGCAGCAGTCAAGCACTTGCCAGTGGCAAGAGCAGTGGGAGCCCTTCCACAGCAACCCAATAAGAATAAACTCTCCGCAAAGTAAAGTAACATGTGATCCAAGGAGGCTTAACTACAGCCAATTGACCTGGGTGAAAAGCAAGTTGTGTGCATAAGGCATTTTAGCATAAACTAGCTACGGCTGTTGTTGATATTACTTCCGAGTAATATCTCGGAATTAAATATTACTATCCTTCACAGTGAGGTGGTAGTTGAATAATTCAGCAAAAGCTCCAATGCTTCTCACAAAACAGAAATCAACTGTCACTGGGTATTAATGGAGTGAGAAAAGTAATTAGGTCTAATTTCAAATGTCTCAGCCAATTAAATAACAGAGTGAGAAAAGCTGTGTAATTTAGCTCTGCTCATCAAAAATAAAATTGTCAAATTGTCCACATTTACAAATCTCATGCTATTCTCTTGGAAGGCTTAGGCAGGGCTTGTTTGGGAAAATATGCAAATTGTGCACAAGGTGTCAAGACCAAGTGCACCTTATGTTTTTCTGGTTCGTAAAACTTGGATCTTTTAGGTTTAAATGCTTCAAATCTCAGCTTTGCCCTCAGGCATTCCCAAGAAACCGAGTTGAGCCTGGCCAAACCAAGAGCTGTCACCAGGCCTGAGAAAAAGCCTTCAATTCATAAATGGGAAATATGCTCCCCAAAAGGCAGGTGTGTATGATCAGCCTGCCAGATGGCAGAGCCCACATAACCACTTGCCCTTGAGCCAAATCTTACAATAACGGTGTTTGCAACTGCGGAGCCAAATCCTGGTCTTGATTGTGCGTGAATTCCGTGTGCAATTGTGCCACTGAATTTGGTAGAGGTATGCAGGAGTCCGGCTCACGTAGTTAAGGCTAGAAACTGGCTCCTAGACTCTAGCCCTCCCTGATGTACGTGCTGGAGCTGGGCCAGCCCTGCTGCAGTCTCAGATATCATGTTGGCTGGCCAGACACCACTGCTTTCTCGTGCTGTGTCTACATGAAAACATCTTTGACGACTTGGAAGTAACTATTGCAAGAGACAAGGTCCAAGGTGCAAAGCTGCAATGGAAAGTGTCGAAAGCCCAGGAGCGTGGGAGCTGAGCGTGAGAAAGATATATGGTGTCTATAACCTTCAAAGAGATATAAAGATGCTATAGCCAGCAGCTCATGGGGTCTGTCACCCTGAATGACTGACAGGCTGGTTGGCTAATGGGGGATTTCAATATAAACCTGGACGAGGTCTCAGATCCACACCCCTTGATCTATCACAAGACCCATGCTCAGGGCAGATCCACCTGCAACTGGCAAAGCCAATGAAGATTTTATACTCAGTAATAGCATTTGTTTTCCTTTGGCTGCATGAAGTGCTCAAATTTGGGTGCTCATATTGGGGGTTCACAGCTGATCAAGCGAAAATTTGCATGGCAACATCAGAACACTGTGGAAAGCCAGAGGAGAAAAATGGGAGGAGTGAGGTACGGAGGTGGGACTCGGATGTGTTGCTACTCTGGTCTTGGCTTTAAGCTCCCTCTTCCAGGACCGCATGCGTACACCTGATTCTATGAAAACGAATAATTTGCACAACACCTTTCTTACTGGCCCATGCAGTGAATGGCCTTGCTGAGACTGCAGGTGGGGTCACCCAGAGGCAGCGGATTTGGGAGCCTGGCATCTGCCTGCTAGGCAATAAATGAAGGCCACCAACCTAATGTCATGTTCACCTCTGAGGACTCATTGGATGAAGACAACTTATAGCCACTGTTAACCTGTGCTGGATTTGAATCGGTGACCCAGAGATGAAAGGCTTTCTGTCTTAGTGCCAGTTCTTTGACTCACTCTGCTGTAACAATAAATATCCCCCAAATCTCTTGGAACTCCCAGCAATTATAGCCTTAAAATAAACTTATAGCACAGGCTAGTGATTACCGAATGTTTCTTATTGTTTCCCCTCTGGGAGATGTGTATCCCTCAGGAAATGAGTTTCTAATTAGATAGGAGAAGCAGGGCAGCAACAGTAGTGTGGGAAAGCTAAATTAATAAAAGCTTCTAGGTACCCTCTGTCCACCCCATACAGAGAGCTGACAAATGATGAAAAGTGCCTGGACCAGGGGTTTTTAACTTTGTCTCTTCTTGGGAGATGCCCGTGCCAGCTGTGGCAGAAGAGATGTGAGCAGAGGAAGAGCGGATAGAAATAAAGATGCTATTAGAGACCCCAGGAAAAAGCTGCACACAGCAGCCCACAGGAATGCTTCAGCGTGCGAATCCCAGACCATCTGAGGTTACTGGCAGCACCCTGTGCAGGACTTCAGCTACTAATTCTTTGGGCAGGTTAATAAAATAGGTGTGCATCCTCTATCCCCCTGAGGTGTTACACCCAGCTCATTTTGGACTCCAGTATTGCTTTAAAATACACGATTTTAGGGAGTATGGATCCAGTTCAAGCCAGTGCCCTACCCATTCACAGAATGCTGGGGCTGAAACACTCTCTGGGCACTGTATGGCTCAGAAAGACCAAGATCAGCGAGGCTGGAAAGAGCCTTTTGGACATAAATGCTTGTGATGGTTCATCATGCCAGCTGGAATCCCCATGTCTGGTTTTGTTTCTGTGAGTGCAAGAGGAAGGCCTTTCCATGCCTTGCTTGTATTTGTTTCATTTCCCGCAGTGCATACCATTTATAAACCTTGGGAATGCAAGTAGTCCCTTGGAAAATATCTCAAATCTCATCCATGCAACAGTGGTATCCAGAGCAGAAAAATTGGTACAAACACACTCAGCCCCTCTGGAAGTGAATGTCAGGGTCTATACCCACACTCAGGTGCTGTCCTGATGTCTGTTGCTACTGAAGACCAAAATCTTCAAGCTGCATCTTTCTGGGCAAGAGGAGGGTCATCCTTGTTCAGAAACTGTCTCTCTTGGTTTGAACTGCTTTGCTGTGATTGAAGATACATCAGCATATGAAGAGATGTGCCCTAAGGTGGGAGCCAAAATATGGATGTCACGTACCAAAACATGCATACTGCAGTCCACAGCCATATCCCAGGATTTGCAGAGTGGATGGGTAATGTGAGATCGTTCATGGGAAACCCCTGTGAAGTCTTCATGTGTAATTTACTCAACATTAAAGAATGGAGAAATCCCATTTGTGTGTGTACGTAGCTCAGGAGCAATGGAGAAGGTAGGACAAACGGCAACAAGTCAAACTAAAACTTTGAGGAAAGAATAGGATTTAATTTCAGGTGAGAATGTTGCCTTTCTCTGGGCAGTTCACAGCTTTATTTTATTTTGAGGTGGAAAACATACTAGTCCCTACATGACTGAGAATGTTATTATTCTGAAGCCAGACAGACTATATTTTGCTGAATTTCAGCTTAGCCTGCAACTTGAAGCAAATTGCAGTGATCCCAAAACTACTCACACCAAAATCAAGAAAGACAAAATTAGCTTCGTTCTCTTGGAACCAAAGCCACTGGATCTCGGCCTGTTGGAGCTGCCCTTAAGAAAACTAAATACTTTGTTCTTAGGATTAAACGCACCATTTTGATCACATCCACAGTTAAAAGTTACTCTTTTAGTGAATCAGTACTCATCTTAAGCTCCCAATCTATACATTTATGCTACTCTTTTACCATGCAATTTGCCAGACGGGTCTTTACCTTTGAGAAACACAGCGAGGACCATCCCCACCTCTCCTGGCAGTGCCAAACCACACTGCTTAGGGATTCCCCTGTGGGTATTAATTCAATCTGAAATGGTAGTGCCAGCAAAACATAATAATTTCAGCAACATATGTTGAAATGGCACCAGTATAGGCTGTGGATTTACAGATAATATGTTCAATCCACTCCTTGGGGAACTGGAGAGAATTTAAGCATCCACTGATGTATCCTATCCCAAGGGTTATGCTAAGATCAGAGAGCAAATCATCACGCTGGCACATAGCAAGAATTTACCCTCCTGCAGCTGTAATTATGTTCACTCTGGCTGGTGAGAGTGTAAAATAAGGCAGGACGCATTCATAATAGCTTAAGGTAGCCCATTTTACTTTGCTGTTGCTGCACATGAGGAGTTTTCATGTCTGAGCTTCTGGGAGAGAGGAGATTATCTTATCAGGTCATACAAACTCAATTGCTTATTCTCTTTTATACCTACTCCTAGATTATCCTGCCCCAGGGTAAGACTCTTCTCCAGCATATGAGCATAACTAGTGGTTTTGTCTACTCTAGTTGTAAATAGCTACCAGAAATAAACATCTGCAGCAATAAACATCCTCGAGAACCTGTTTCACAGTCAGTGGGTTGGTATATTCTAGCATACAGCCAGGTTTTTCAGTACAAGTACAGAGACTACGTAGGGTTGGTCTTCAGGAAGGAGAAATTATCTGGAAGAAGATAAGACATTAACTCCAGTAGAGCACAAATGGGAAAAGCACTGGAAAGAAACACTGAAAATTGCCTGCTGCATTCATTTGTTATTTAATGTCCTTCTGACTTGCGATACCAACTTCATCTGTTTAATGTGTACCAACAATAACTCAAATTTAGCTGCAATTGGGTTTTCTCCCTCCATGTTTTCTGTTTATTGTTTATTAACACGATGCACAGAGTACGAAGAGGGCAAGATGTAACTGTGGAGAACAGCGGTACCTCTCTGTCTGTCTCATCTTGGATGGTTATTCATACAGATAAGAACGCCTTAAATGATAACACATCCCACGAGGATGCTTTTGGGCATGTCCCTTTTCATTTCCACCTTGCTGTGTGAACCATCTGCCATTCTTGGTCTCGCTAATGCTGGAACTAAAGCTGCATTAGGACTGCACCTGATAGAGCTGGGCTTGGAGTATCCATCTCTCACATCCCATTGGCCTTTTAACCTTGTGACTGCTGTCTATGCAGTGCCCCCTCCGATACGGGGCACATATCAACGTTTTGTTTATTAAGAAGAGGCAGTGGCAAAACTTTCAAGAGATACTAAGACCACCATTTACCTTGCTGGCCCCTATTACCTCCTTCTTCCATTTCATATTGTGTGCTATTTAAGCACCTACCATTTCTTTCATACTTAGACTGTCAGCTTCTTGGGCAAGGACTGCATGCATGTTCTGCGTTTGTAAAGCACAATAAAACATAACAAATAACAAAATATCTGACCAACATGATCGACATCAACAAACGTCTTGAATTTTCCTTTTGTTAAATTCATTCTGGTCTGAATGTCACATAATCCTAGGCTGTAAAAGGTAGCAGTTCTTAGAAGGACCAACCTCCTTGAACTATTTTCCCCTCTTGTTAACAATTTCCATCTCATTTCCTATTTCCGTCTCTAACTCCTGCCGATAATGCTCCTCAGCTAATACTGAAACCAAGAGGGAAAAATATATGAATAGTAGACATCCGATCCAAGCTTTGTGTGGAGAATTCGGGGATGGAATGTTTTTGAGAACAAGAAGGTTTTTAAAATAGCAAAAGATTGCTTGTTTAGGAAGAAAATTTGCACTAACACCTATATTCGGTACTGCTGGTGTTTGTTCCCACAGTGCTCTTAGGTCAAATGTAACCACCTTCTTGAGAATGCATTTTTTCTTTTTTTTTTCACCGAGAGGTTCTCCATGCAGAGTAAGTCTGCATGGCAGTTTGCTGCACGACTGCAGCTCGTATAGACATTGTCATGCTAGCTTAAAAGAGTGAACTTGCAAATACCATAGCAGTCACTGACTGGGTTTGTGATTGCATGCAACGCTGTCTTTTGGTTAGCAATATTGGCTTGCTGTGCCCTTGCCTCCTACCCTGGCTTCTCAATCTCCTGCTGTGCATCAGCTGTGTCAGCAGTATTTTGTGCAGTCACTCTGAGCCACATCCAGCTCCTTCACTTCCAGAAAAGGCGTTTTTCCTGCACACCTGAACCAGTTCTCGGTGCACAGATGGTTGTGCAGATGTCCAGCTGCTGGCGGGAATGAGTAGCCAGGGCGGTGTAAGTGCATGGGACAGACCCATCTTATCCCGGTATTGCAGCAAGAGGTAATCCAAAACCAATGTGGCTCTTTCTGGGTGAGTTGCCATGTGCTCTTTTGCAGAAGAGACAAAAGCAAATACTTCATTTATATAATGATGAGTACTCAGGCAAGAGGTGAGTATGGGAAGTCCTCCTTGAGCAGTGATCATGTGAGGGTCTCTCTGTTGTAGCAGTTTTATAACCTAACCTACACTGGAAATACATCAAAGAGGCAGTGGCTATGAAAGGCAGGAAGGGAGTGGTCTGAGGAACTGCAGCTACACCAGTGAGTTGAGCAGAGCCAAGGAATGTCCTCAGGCACCGCAGCTCAATTGTGCTGTTAAATTGTCAGTCCCTGGCCAGCGAATGCAGATGGCTTGGGAGTTGGCGGTGGCTCAGGACTGATCCCCATGGCAGCCTGGACGTGGCCACCCTGATCTGGAAGACAGCAGTATGAACGTGAGCAGTTGCATACCAGTGGGCTTCGATGCCAGGGAGCCATTCTGGGCATGAGCATTCGGATAGACAATTGCTGGTAGGAAGGGAAAACTGCATTTGGTGGATTCATTTTTTGGTATTAATATTCCCAGATTTCTCTGTACGAAGGGAGGGGGCGTATGTGGCTCAGAGTCTCGTATGCAGCTCTGGAAGTGGAATTTGGACTTTACAGAGCTGCCTAATCTCAAGTTATTTGAAGATCTGTCTCTCCTTTGTGTGTAAGCCAATGCATGCTTGTGGCTCAGAGTTTCTTCCACTGGATATTCAGCTAATCCAGGACTGGGCTGCACAGGGGAAAGGACAGTCCCAGTTCTCCTGGCGTGTAACACTCTGGCCAGGTCTGCCTCTATGCCTGCTTGTGGCCCTGGCTGGCGAAGACAGGTCTCCAAGACACACTATGACTCAAAGTCAGGTGTGCATCTTCCTCTTTCTGGGTCCTGCTCCACTCCCCCCCCCCCCTCCCCCCCCGCTACTGGCTTCAGGATCTCTGCTTTAATTTTTTTTTATGTGTGAATTTAGATCTTTTTTGGGCATTTATCTCCCTCAGGACCTCTGCATATAACACATCTCACAGCAACAAGGGACCACTTTTTCTTTTTCACAAAGCCATCTGGGATGGGGTCCTGAGGGCAGAGTGGAGCAGCAGAGCTTTGGGGCACATCCATGCTGACAGTGTAACTTTCTTCTATGTCCATCACAGCCCAAGGCGTCATTATCTCTCCCTCCATTGCTCCCAAGGTAGCCAGTCCTTCCTGCAGATTCCCCACACCCCACTCCTTCATTTCTCACTCCTCTTCCATCCCTCCTTCGTGCCCTGCTCTGGCCCGCTGGTCCCCACCACTGCCAATCTGCAGTAACCTCTCTCAGAGTCTGACAGCCTTCAGTAGTTAATTTGCGCCAAGCAACAGGTCTTCTGCCTTCAGGATCCTCTGCTACCAACAAAATAATTCTCTTTGGCTCCAAACGATAACAGTACAACAGTGAGTCAGGAAGGCAAGATGTGTGTATTCTCCATAGAAATGGTCTACAAATGTTCCCCACGGGGTCAGTAAGTCTCCTACTGCCCCTCAGCCATAAGTTGTCCTTTACCTTAATCACAAGTGGTTCATGCATTTTATTACAGAGATTTCCAATTTCAGCCCTCAGGGTCTTTGGTACTTGTCGATGAAAGAGGGGCTTTGAGAACCACCATGACCTGAAAAACAGGTGTTCCCATTATCATCACTGTGTTTTATTCCTATTCCCACATTTTCATCATTGAGGACAGAGGTGAAGCAGATAGCATTTGTTGGACCATGATTTCTGAAAGCAAGCCTTCATTTGGGTGTTACTGTTGGATGGTCCTCGCAGACTGATACAACCCTGTAAGAAGGTTTGGTTCAGCTTCACCTGAGCCAGGTGTGACTTGTTTGCCCAGGTGGAGGGAGGAGGGTCAAGGGCTCACAGTGCTCAAACCCAGGTTATTTAGAGACAAAGGAGGTTGAGTATGGTCTCTTGGTTTGAATGCCTGAGAAGTCTGGTCTGTGGGAGTAATGAAGGTGGGAGCGCGGGGAGCAAGGCAGATGGTGGAAAGCTTTAGGGCTGAGCTAAAGCTTTGACTCATGGTGAGCCAGAGAAGAAGTTTTAGGGTTGTCTGCAGCTATGTATGACTGATAGGTTAGGGTCTTGAAGAGAGAGAAGACACTGCTTAACTGCCTGGAGTGAAAATGGTGCCTGTTGCTGGACGCTAGTAAGTCCTTTTGATTTTTGGAAGTCAAAACCCTGGTGAGTCCAATTCTGAAACTCAGCAGTGCAGGTTAAAATCCTTCTTGCACGTGATGACTTGCCTCCTGTTCTTCCCTTAGCTGCATAAACACACAGGGGCTCCCTAGGACTCCAGGGAGTGCACTTTCTCAAAGCCTCCAAATTACTTTCCTTAACCAGCTTTTGGTTGCTTGGGCCCGAGCGCTGCAACGTGCCCTGAGTCCAGCAGATCTGCCAGCACTGGATAGGGCTGAGTCTTCAGCAAAACTCAGTAGTAATTAGAGTATTCAGTAGCCTGTGGTTGGGCTCTGGTAGTTGGGGAGGTCTCCTCCAAGGAGGGACCAGACAGGTTCAGTTATGGGATGCTGGAGGGAGGGAAAGGTCATGGGTATGAGCTGGAAATGTGAGCCCTGGGAGCAGGTTGTGTCATATCCACATGGGGTTTGGCACTGGCACAGACCTGTGGGTCCTCTCTCACTAACCATGCAACTGTTCCCTGTCCTTCTGAACCGCTGGCAGCAGAGCGAGTGTGTGATGGATGGCAAAGTCTTCCCTGGAGCCCATGGTGCATGAGGGAAAAGCTGGCTGGAGAGTGAGGGATGGGGCTGGGAAGTCAGTGGAAGAAGAAGTTGCAGATATGCCTGTGAGAAAGAGAAAGAAACTGGAGCTCCCCTGCTGCTCTGAGAAGGGCATGGGATGCTACATCTGGAAAGTGACTGTTTTCTTGACAATCTTCCCCAGAAGACAAGCGGCTGGGGAGGCCCATGAACTTCTAGCTTGAGCTGTGGGACAGGAGCCGTGCAGCTCGCTGCTGGGGCTGGGGGAGCTCGGGGAAGCTTGTGGACGGGCCTGCACTTTCTCAAAGGCTTTTGGAGGCCCACGGAGCTGGGTGGGAGAAGCACCAGGGAAGAGCTGCCGGCTGGAGCGGCTCCTCTGCTCGCTGCCTGGCTTGCCGCTCACGCTGGGCCCTATGCCCTGGCTCCCCGCCAGCAGTTTCCACCCCTCCATGTAGGTTGTCTTCTAGGAGAGGGCATCACTGGGATGCTTTGCACCGCTAAAAGTCCAGAAGCAACAGTGCTGGCAGGGCCAAATACAAAATTTTTTCCAGTTCTCCTTGAATGGGCAAGAATGGCCAGCCTCTGCCTTTCCAGCATCCTTTCAGATGCCTCGGGCTGTGAATGTCCCTGTGAAGCAAAAGTGGGGATGGGAAACAGAAAGACTTATTTTCCTGGGACCTGAACAACAACAAAAAGGATAGGGAAGAAAAAAGAGCCTCCTGCCGACAGGATCTCAAGGAGGAGGATCTCCAAGCCTTGCATCTGCCCAAATCCAGGAAAGAAGCAGACTGAGGATGCCTGATGTGGAGCAACCCCGACACAACGGATGATGGCATGGGGGCCACAAGATTTGCTGCTGACCCATCTGATGGAAAGCTGAAGAGCAGCCAAGATGGGTAAGAAAGGGAGAGCCTAAATTTGGGCTCTGAAATTTAATTTTGGACACCTGAAAAAGCGAGTGGCTTCTCAAAAACACCCTGACTCCAGTGGGTGCTGGCAGTGCTCGTTACAAAACTGCTTCCAGGCCGAGAGCTTCCCCCCCCCCCCCCATCAGAAAATGCCAATTCATTACAATGGAAACACTCTGCAGGGCTGTATCGCCTCCGTGACGCTGTGAGAGAAGCCAGGCTGTTTTCTTACCCAACTCCTTGGCTCCTCACAGCCCACCCTGGCAGGATGCTGCAGAGCCTCCATCCTCCAGTTTAACCCTCTGCCCCATCCTGATACCTTGAGTCCCTCCTCGCTCGATGGCCGAGCTCCTGCTGACCTGTGAAGGCGAAGCGGTGGTGTAGTTTTCTACTCCCCGGTTCGACAATTTTTTGGCTTAGGTGTCAGAGTCACTTTTCTGTCTAGTTGTGCAACTTTTGGGAAGTCAACCAGGGATTAATTTCGTTCCCATCTACACAGGCTGGTTGGGGAGATGCTGGATCAGGACTGCCTGTTTTCCTACTGGAAGCTGGTCCGTTTCCAGGCAAATGGTATGTAAATGGTGTCTGGGGGGGATGTTATTAAAATAACTTAATCTAAGGAAATATTTTGATGAACTTGTCTTTCAAGGGGGAACACTAAGCTTTTGACTTGCAGCTTTCACAAAGTACGTGGCTCTGTGCAAAAGTTGCCTGTCTTGGGCCAGCGGTGGTGGGAAACTAGAGTATTTTCACTTCAGCAAGACATCACAGCAGCAGCTTGAGGATCTAGTTTCGTTGCTTCATATGTTTTTTCCCCCTGTAAGGGACAGGATCCCAGGGCCGAAGACTCAGGGAGAAAATCTGCTTTGCCCTTTGCAAAGATGGAGAGCAGGTGACTCATGCCCAAAACTTACTTCCCCACAGCATTTCCAAATGGAAGCAGTTTTCTGCTTAAAATGCCCCAACCTTGGTTTTCCTGTAGACCTGAACAGCCTGAGCAATTGAAAACCGATTTTGGCTGAAAACTGAGCAATCCTGTTCACAATCACTTCTCTTAATAAATACACACCATTAACATCTGGTGAGAAATTCCCGGGCTGAGCACAACGTAGCTGCAGCACCGTGCTTGAGCTGCGCTCAGCTTGATCCAAAGATAGAGCAGTCTGAGCTGAGCCAAGTGCAAAGGGGAGAGAAAATAACAAATGGAAAAATTAATTACATGTTAAAAAAACTCCAACACACCAGCTTCCATCATCTCAGGAGTTCACAACCTGCAGGGAGTCTTTAACAAACTAATTAGTGGCCGTGGCAAATTGTGGAGGAGTCTGTAAGTTGTTGTAGTTGAGTAGAAGTCAACAGTGTCTGGTTTACAGTAGCCAAGACTCTTGCTCATAACTTTTCACTGCACAATTTTATAAATAGTGGAAGTTATTTACCCTGTCTCTGTTAAGATATTGCTGGTTTTGAATGAGACTTTCCTTTAGAGCTTTAATTTTGATAGAATTTTCTGTTTCATATATATTAAAATAAAATGCATTTTTATAACATATCTATATAATATATATAAAAATAAAGTTACTCAGAGCCTTAAATTAGCTATGAGAGTGCAAACACCTCCCATTATTTAGGGATTTAACTTCTTCCCTCTTGGAGGAGGGCAGCAGGAGGTCAGGATCTCCAGGTTGCATGGCACAGCACAGCGATGCTCGCGAGAGTAAATAAACTTTGCCTGGGTCTCCTTAAGCAACATTTCACTCTGAATAATCCTGGTGATTTAGCTCCCACTAAACATTAGTTTTAGTTCCACTTTGCTCTATTGCTGCCATGCTTAATTGATTCAACACCAGGATGGAACTGCATAATGAGGCTGCTTAAGTGTAATGAAACCCTCATATTGTCAAAAATGAATGTTTTGTCTGCAGATTCTGGAAAGATCGCTAATTGAACACTTCAAAACTATTAGATACAGAGATATGTGCAGATTTAGGAATTTATGAAGCTACAGTACTGGAGGACTAAATATTTCCTTTCTCATCCAGGGCTTCTCCAAATAATTCCTTTGTTAATACAAATTTCAGGAAGCTTGATTTTTTTTTTTTAAAACACCCAGCTAGGAAATATCTTTAATTGGAGATGGTTACCACTGAGAAACACTTGTTTGTACCATGTAGGTTGATTTTTAGCTGCCTGGTTGCCTCCTGACAGGTTTTTGAAGGCTGCTGCTTATTTTATTTTGGGAGCACAGCTCAGGAGGAGGCTGCTGGATGCCCCATGCCAACAGCCTCTTTGCTGGCCACGTGGCTGTGTTTGTAGTGGGAGACTTGAACTAAACAGCTCAGTCTCAGTTGGTTTTCACCCTCGCTGAGTGCCTATTGAAAAAGGGTGGAAAATTCAGTTTCTATGGAAAAATAAGCCTGAATAGCCCTGTTACATCTTTATCTTCTTTCGCTGTATTTTTCTGCATCCCTCTACAGCCCCACTCTGAAGCAGCCAGAGCAAATTTGGCTTTCTCCACCAGGTGGTACTGTTAAGCTGTTGTTGGGGGAAGATTTGCTTGCTCCATCCCAAACCCATCCAGTTTTGGATGGGGCTTTCGAAAGCTTTCCACTCGTGGTGTGCTAAAGTTAAGCTGGAGCCCCTGTTAATTGTAAGGGCACCAGCTGAATGAGTGCATTCTTGCTCTGTTTCCCTTCCCACTGCAGATCAAATGATCTTTTTTTTTCCCCCCACTCCTAATGAAAGGAATGGGCTGGGATCTTCCAGTGAGACCATACTCGCAGCATGCATTTGGGATCACTGCTTTTATGAAGATATTTTCTGCATAAGCAGTGTAACTCCCTGATAGCTGTGGAAAGTGCACTGGCTTTAGTGTGTCCAAGGACACAGCAGGGCCTTACTATGAGTTTGTGTTCCTAATCTGATGTGCAGCTTTCCCTGGGTGATGTGGATAACACGTTTGGGCTCTGCCTGCAGCAACAGGAGGGGATACTGAGATCCCGTTAAGGCTCTTGGGGCTCTCCCGTGCAGGGCTGCTGTCTGTCCATATATTCTCAGACAGGTCCTCCTCCTAGAAATGTTGTCCAGGAAGACTGTCGAGGGTGTTTTCTGTTAATTTAGTCCCTCTGATATCTGTAATGGCACAGTGGCTGTGACCAGGCTGCCATGTGTCCTGAGCTCCTAGGCACAGCCACAGGGCATGTCCCAGACTTGCATAGCTCTGTGCAAAAAGCCAGAGGCATCTGGGAAGTGTCTATCTTGCGCAGTAATTCTGTCAGGTTGCAGAGATGTCAGATTTAGTGTTGCTCATCTGGGAGGGAAGAGGATGCAGGTACATGGAGATGCAGCTGCTTCACTGCTATGAGCTATTAAAATGCCATAGGAGCAATGCAATCATTGAGGTCCCTGGAGACGCTAATACCCCCTTAAAATCTGAGAATATTAGCATTGTCTGGTAGATACTGCAGCTCTCACTTCCACAAGGAAATTGCCAGCAGTGTACTCCATCCATTGGTATTGTTTATAGACTTGCCCATGTAAGCATGATTAATATTTTTTCGTGCTTAGTTAACCATGAACTTCTGTATGTCTGAGCAAACACAGCCCTTATCTACCGCTGACTTTCCACACATGTCCTTTGAGCACTTCTCTAGTCCATGGCTTTTCTTCTTAAGAAAAGCTGTTTGCATGTGCTGCGACAGCCTATCTGGCAGGGTTTTTGCTTTGAGGCTGGTGCTGTTTATAGAGCTGAAAGTCATGGGCCACAGAGACGATGAAAAGACACTTAAACTGGAAGATCAGGTGCTTTCCAGGGCAAAACTAGCTGGTTGGCAGAATTTGGCCAGTTGGAGTATCAGCAGCAGCTGCTTTTGGAGAGTTGCAGTTCTGGGAAGATTTTGTTTTTTTGAGCCACACGCTGTCACACGATGTTATGCCACTGTCACGTACACAGAAACCCCCTGCGATCAGCATGGTTGCACAGGCAGCATGAGGGGCTTTGAACAACAAGCCCTGCTGTAAAGCAGTTCTGCTGAGCATGGAAAAACTCCTCCAAATTAGGCCAAGTGGTGGCATAATGTGCTAGGTTACCCTAAGGATCCAGATACTATAACATAAATCTATATGGTGCAGGGCTGAGAAGCTGAAGTGATGTTTTTTCTCTTCATGTTATTAGCCAGGCAAATTAAAAAAGTTGCCTACAAAGCCCAGTGGACCTTGTCGTAGAGCATCAAGGATGACCTTGCATCCTTAAAATGATGGATGAGGTGAAGAGAGTTAGTCCCCTTTGTCTCCTCTCCTTCCCCAAACAAGCACTGTAAGATTTAGGTTGGTGAATTAACAGAGAGGGGAATGAAATCTCTCTTAATCTAGTGACAGTCTCCAAATTGGTCATTTTTCCTGCTGTCTTGGGAAATGGTGCTAATTTGCAAACAAGACTTCTATCACTACTTGGGTTTGAATACTACGTTTTTGCCATTGGCACTCATGCTCTGTGATTGTGTGACCTTGTGTGATGATGTTGGGCTGCGGAGGGAGGAGAGCAGGGGCTGCTGCATGGGGAGCTGCGAGGCAAAAGGGGCCGTTGGTGAAGGAGCAGCAGCGATTACTGGGAATGCTTTTCCTCGTGCCAATGTGTAGATGGAGAAAACTTCCTTTCCTTCGCCTTTAGGGGTTTGTGATATTAGGCAACCCTGTCAGATCTTGGTGCATCCCAAGTTAATTTGATTTTTTTTTTAATGGAGCATTGTGCTGAACTCTTTGAGCCTCTTCTCTGGTTCTGCACAGGGCGGTCGCTCTCAGAGCGCAGCAGAGATAGCCACAGAAAGGCAATTGCTGAAGGCTGAGACTCCTCATGGGGCAGAAAGCTTGCAGCAGGAGCCAACCCGATGTCATTTATAACTGCCTATTCCTGCTTCCTCTCAATTTAATTTCTTCCTGGCTTAATTTGCTGGTGCCCCGTTCATAACCTTGCTTTTCCCCGGTGTTGTTTCCCAGTGCTTGGCGCTCTGGCTGCATCTCCTCAACTGTGTTTGTCGACCCGTGGAACGAGTTTCACAAGTTTCCAGCTGTGTAATGTTGATGTGCCAAAGGGATTTGATTCCTGTGTATCAATATCAAATCGGTGTTGCAAGTGGTGGGGTCATGGGGTGTTTTTTTCTTTGGGACTCTTGTACCAGTTCTTTTGCTCTCCTCTTAAATTTCTGTCCATTGTGAACGTTGTTTTAGTAATACCTACCTGCAGTACTTCTCGATGAAATAACATTTGTGTGTCTTTGGTCAAAGTCCCTCTTAGGGCTTACAAAAGAGCACCAAAAAATTTCTCACAGCTGAAATGTTCCTTTTCGAGCAAAGGGTTTATCATGCCTCCCTTTCATTGTGCATTTTCCCCCAGATATGGCAGGTGATTCATATCATCCCTTTTCTCCTTTTTTTTTTCCCCCTACTTCTTTTCTTAAAAATTGAAAAGAGAGCCAGTATTTCTTCAGTGCAATTGCACAACAGAGGAAGGCGTTACCAGCATCTCATTTGGCTTTCAGTGCTCAGAACATTGTGCAAAGCCCCAGTGGGCTCCGTGCGATGCACATCTTTGCTTTAACATCTCATTACTGGGGTTTGGTAACAAATGCACCCACATAACCCTATTGAATAGCACGTAAATAAGAGCCATTGATATTCTCTAAACAAATACTTTGTTTAAAGCCTTCTTCTGCCTGTGTTTTGGGGCTGAACAAAGATGCCCAGCCGTGGGAGAAATGGAGCTTGGTATTTCAGCCTGCTGCTCTGAGGAAACCAAACTGTATGGGAATCATATTTGCCCTGAAATACTTCTGTCCGCTGTTGTGAACCTTTCTTTGAGCTGCAGTGCTTGAGAATAGACAACTGCGTGAAATCAGTTTCCTGCCCTCAAACCCCTGCATTTCTGCTGTGAAGATGCAGACTAGAGGATACCAGTGGTGACCGGGAGCACTTTTGCAAATCTGTTTTTACCATTTTTACCTGGTTTGACTGGGCAAATGCAATCACCGTTGCACCATTGCCAGTAGGTTGAGATGAGGAGCTTGTTTGGGGCCATGCTGGCCTTGAGCTGGTGATGTATGGAAAGGATGAAGGGATAAAGGGGGCTTGGGTAGGAAAGTTTATGTCATAAAGATCCCTAGTGCGTGGCAGGCTCATGGGTGCATTGGCCAGCACAGGGGTGGCAACTAACTGCACAGAAGTAATGACGTTACTTTGAAATAAATAGCCTATACAAATGTAGACACTTGGAGGAAGATTCTGCAAATGCTCCTAAGCTCTGTAATTCCTTATAGTTTTTAGGAACCAGTTATCCTCTGCTTGCAAACAGCCTGCAGAATTGGCCACTACCTTCACTGGAAAAAAGTAAGCATTTGGTATACTAATAAAAGACTTTAAATAGGAGAGAGGGAGCCCACCATGCTTCATTAGAAAGTGTGGCCAGACCCTGCTTTCAGAAATTGTTTGTCTGTCCCTCAAAAATCATGAGCGTGATTTTTCTTTTTTTCCAGATCTCATGTTTAAGCCAAACGATTTCAACATTTGAGCTTTACAGGTCACTTGCATCAATCCGTTTCTGTCTATCAATATGAGAGTTATCAATCAACCAGCTCTGATCTGTACATACTATGTACCTATTTATACACCATAGATCAAGACTATTTCTTGTAATAGTCTTGAAAGCTTGCTTTATTTTACCAAGAAGTGAGTTTGTAGTGAAAGTATCAGGCGGCTGGAGCCCTAGGGAGAGCACCAAGTTTAGTCTTTGAATGTAGCCTGTGCCTTCACGGTGCAGGGACCTGTCACCCCTCTGCAATGCTATAGCCTATAATGCTGTAGCATACATCACCTTCTGTCCCACAACCATCCTAGCAGCTGCACAATTTTACTGTAATTGTTTCCTTTCCTATATTTTTGATTTCTTTGCCTGTCTCCCTCGCAGGCTCCTGCCCACAGTCCTGTGCTGGGGGACACATGCCCAGGAGTGAAGGTGCTACCAAGGACTAAGGCATCGCATGTTGGAGAACTTGTTTTGCTTGGGTGTTCTGTGGGGGTCTAAGGCCTCCCACTTCTGGAGTGGGGAAAATGCCATTTCCTTGCTGTGGAGGGTGTCAGAAGAACTGGTTGTTGAAAGGTTGTGAGCTAAAGGACCGTGCAGCAGCACCCAGGGCAGCAGGAGCTCTCCCTCAGAGTTGCAAACCCTCTGCTTGGCTCTTTGCTTTTGAGAAATGCTTCAAGGTTCACAGAGTGTTTCCTGGAAAGTGGTTTAGAAGAGCAGTTTTGCAGTTTTGAAAACTGAGTGCTTTTCTGTGAGGCATTCCGTGCCTCATTTTGGGGATTGATATCTTGCTCGTGTCTAAGGAAAGCTAGAGAAAAATGTAGCTTCAACCTAGATCAAACCAAAATGTTTTTGGTTTGGTGGCCAAACTGACAGATTAATTATTCTCAGTCCTACTTGTGCACTGAAAACAGATTTATTTTTTTTCCCTGTAAAATAAACCATATAACTGAGAGGTGTGTGTGTTTTCCAAGAGTCAAGTGGCCTGATCGCACATATTCTACATGCGAGCTGTGGTCAGCTGGATGAGACCCATGGTTTTTCTCATGGTCACAGCTTGTATGTGTTCTTGCATGTAGCAATTTCAAAATTTGGTTCCTACAAAAACTTATTCAATGCATTGTTTTCAGTATGTAACACAGAACCAGTTTGCAAAAATAATTAAAAAAATAAGCTAACTAGGGAATTAAGCATTATATGCAGATTGCTCACTGGAGGTGACTAACTGGCCTGATGATCCCTCTCCTTTGGGCCAGAGCCTCAACTGTCTGAATGGAGTCATTGCAGAATATGGTAATATTGTAAGCAATAGCTGGAGAGGAGAAGGGTGCTGGTCGGGGAACGTAATTCAAGTTTTCAAAAGCTTCATGGCAATGGATAAGCTGAGTGTGATACTGTTTTTCACCAAGTCTTCTAATATTAAAACTAGGGGGCAAAACTAGTAGAAGACCAGTTTAAAATGGGTATTAGAAAAAGCTGCTTTGTGCAGAGGCAGAAAACGGTGGGACCATGCTGCCATAGGAGGTTGTGGAGAGACAGCATCAGCAGGTCCAGGGAGGAGCTGGACAAATTCCTCGACAGTAGAAGGATTCAGCCCTTGCTGATGTGCAAGTTGACAAGCACTGGCTGGAAACATGGAATATATCTCCTCTAAGTATTTGTACAGCTAAAGCTTGAATGCTTGTGGAGCAGGAATGTCAAACAAAGGCGAGTTTGCCCAAGCTGAATTAATTCACATGCTTCAAGGAAAATGCGTATGGAAAACCCGTTGGAGCTGATCCACCCCTCAGCCAACACTCCACAAACGGGATTTTCATCCTGCCCGCGGCCCCTGCACAGCCCACTGTGCCATGGCCATGTCCATCAGGACTTGGCTGCATCGGATGTAGCCTCTGAGCTCACCGTGGTGGAGCACCGTGGGTGCTGGCGCCTTGCCTGGGGTCTCCCATCCCTGCTTGGGGTGGAAAAAAGGGATCACAGAGCGCAGGGAAGTGGTATAATGTGTAACCGGCTGCTGCTGGGGGTTTGTTCCTGCTCATGCTAACCTGTGCTCTAGGGTACATGCTGTGGAAAGACTATCCTTCCCCTTGCCTGTCAAACTCCAACACCAGCACCCATGGGAGAAACCACAGAGCCTATTTTTCATCTGGCTGGCATTATTTTGGTGCGCTGTTGCGCTCCCCCGAGCGCTGCCTAGGCACGTGCAAGTGAGCTATGGGGTGAAGCCGGGGTGAATAGACCGGGGTCTGTTCTTGAATAACTGCAGAAAATTCCTTTGGAGGTGTTATGTGTACACAGAGGCTATTGCAGGCTTCCTGAGGGCTGTTACACCTTCCCTCCTTGATGAATCCATGGGGTTTCGCACACTGGATTATTACAGGGTGCCCTTTTAGCCCCTTCTAACACGACACCATTTGCATTTGTTCTCCCTCTGGAGAACAGGAGGGAAAGAACAGTGAGATATTCAGGGACTTAAAACCCCTGCACTTAACAAAAATGAAACGGGATCTCATGCCAACTGTGTGATTCGCACTCTCCTTGGTTTGTGCGCAACTTCGGGCCTCTCCCCCCGCTCTCTTTTAGGTGATTAATTCCACCTCCTGCTAAATGGATTTACAATTAAAATGGGCTTATTTGTAGCAGCCACTGAATTTTCACTCTCTTTTTTTTTTTAAATATATAATTGAAAACACACCCAAACTCAAGCCGCCTGTAAGTATTAATTTTCATTTCCACAGAATGCTCTGTCTCCGGGGCAAGGAAGGAAATTCCAGAGAGTTAGCCAAGACAATCAGGGTTAATGTGCTCTTTGAAAAGTGTGGTGCAAGCAGGACCCTTGCTTTCTCATCCAAAGGTCAGCCTGCTGCTGGGACAGTGGTCTGGGTACGTGAGGGAGAGGGCACGGGTCTGGCCCGGTGTGTGTTTTGCCCAGGACGTGGTTTGGGAGACCATAGTCCATGTGCAGCAACCATGGGAATGGCGATGTGATTTTTTTCAGAAAGGCTGTGGATCACTCGGGAGGAACATGTGCTCCTTCACAGAGGAACAAAGGCCGTTTTCAGTTGTGCGGGGGATGCCTGACTGTGTAGAATGAGTGATGTTGTGCAATTGCGAGTGTAGGAAATACTTGTGGAGCTGGTGCTTTTTGATTGCCACTCCTTGACATCCAAAAGAATAAGTGTAGACCGTTTGGGTGAAACCTCATTCAGCCCAGCTCGAGCCATTTCAGCATGGGAAACAGAAATGAGGACAGTGATAAAAGAGACAGCATAGCCTTACTACCTTACCACCTTGCTAGTCTAAGTGATAGTCAGGATCACCCAATGAACACTCATTTACCAGTGACCAAGGGCATCTCAGCAGCCTGGACACTGGCAGGGCTGACTTTATGGCTCTTCATTCCATCATGCACATGGATTCATCTTGCTTTGGTGCTAAGACATCTAAAAAGCTCATCCGCGTGCATTACAGACTCTTCCCTCTGCAAATCTGCTCTTGCAGGTTCCTATGTAAGGTCAGTGCCTTCCCTCCCTCCATCCCCATCATGCTGATAAGCTGTGATCCCCTCTCCACCTGGAGACCACGCTGTCAAAACTGTGTTTTGAAGAGCACTAGGGCTTCTTTAAAATAAAATTTCAATGAATATTTTTAATGAAAACAGCCCCCCCCCGCTTCCTTCCCACAACTACTTTAGGCTTGGAAGCCTAAACACAAATGTGGTTTTGTGCATTGATATAAAACCCTCAAAGTGAGACTAACTTGCTGTTCTTCCACCTCTTCAGTTAATCAAATTTGGTTTGTGTGTTTTTTAGGTTTTGCTCTGTTTCCCGGCTGGCTCCCGTCTCCCCTTTGGAAATGGGCAGGAACACCGAGTTCTGCTTGTGCGATAAGTTTCATGGTCATTCACCCAAATTCCTCTCCTCCTCCTGCTCCCAATAGCTGAACTGCAGAGGAGTGCCAAGGGCTTGTAAGAACATTTTCAGCTTCACGGCAAATACTCAAGCCAGCAGCGCAAGGCCTGCGTTAGAGCAACGAGGGTCATCTTTTCCTCCCTGCCCTCTACCTCCTGTTAGCAAGGAGGATAAGAAGTGGTTTTGATCAGTTTACTAAGTATTTTTCCCTGATGAAAAAGCTGCAATAATATTTAGGCTGAGATTCAAATCAAAACTGCGCTTACCCCATAGCCCTTCATGGTATCGGGTAGCAGCGTTTTGGAAAGCATACCCTGCATTGGCAACAACACGCAGGAGAGTTTTGGGAAGATGCCCAGCAGTGCTAATGCCTACCTGTATGTGCTCCACCGCTCCTGTGTCCTCCGGACAAAGAGTGGCTTTAGTGAATGGGAATTTTTTCACAGACGTAAGGCTAAGAGAGCCTTCCAAATTTTTTTTTTTTTTCCTCATTGCAATCTGGCTTTTGGACAAGACCGTGGACCCGGCAATGCAATGCCCTAGCTAAGCTGTCGCTCATGGGCACGTTGCTCCATTGCTCCCTTGATCTTAAATGCCACCTTCTGCACAAAGATTAAGTCAGACCCTGCATGGTCAGACTGTGGCACTTAGTCTAGCTGGGCAACCTCTCCTTACGTGTGAAATGGGGAAAACATGTATGAGGCTGATCAGAAATGAAAGGAACATCTCCTTTAAATAAAAAGGAGAAGTTGGAGAGGTGAGGTGAAAGCAATAGACTGTTGTTATTCAGCAGGGTCATGTGCAAAATCTGCTTTCCTGTACGCTTTCTGGAGGTGACGTTGCTATCGATACAACTGGTAAAGCTGGTTTTATGCAGTTGCTGTGAGGCTGGTCTGGTGGCTTGATAATTAATAATCTAATTTAGAAACATTTCACGTCACTTGGAGAATTGGGAAAGAATGGAGCAGCGTGGCAGGTCGGGCATCCGTTTATTGCCATGGTCTTCAAAAAGAGAAATTCTTAAGAGATCCAGACACTGATCTCTTGACCCCAAATATCTTATGCACAAAGGTAAAATTAGACTCTGTTTCTATATGAAAATGCAAATGGAAGCATCTAAATCACTAATCTCTCAAAAAATCTTGTTCCTCAATGCTTGCTTTTCCTTGAAATGCTCCAGGCTGTTTGCATTGATAGCATGTTCTTTGCTTGAGATCTTAAGAATATGTACACCTGTGACAAAAAAAAGTGTATAAATTAAGATGACGATGAGTAGTTTTAATTTTTTTTAATACTCCAAAAAAGTAGCATGAAATTTTTTTTTCTGTCTCCAGTGAGAGGCAGATCTTTTTTATTCGTTAATGAAATTCTGAGGTCCTACTGGTGGCAAAGAACAGAACAGACCCGCACACAACCATTGAGAAACAGGGGCTGGAGGGATCTCTGGAGATCCAACCTCCTGCCCAGAGCTCAAAGCATCAGCATCAAATTCGTTGAGATAAGACTGACTGCCTAACGGGTCTGTTACTGCCATTAAGTATCTGAACAGTGATTATACTGAATTTTTCCCAAATTCAGCTGTTGTCAGTTTGAGATGGTTTAAATTTGCTATGAGGACCATCAGTGTTGATATGGATATGACGTGGCTGCAGTTTTGGGCAGTTTGTGGTTCGCTAATTCTGCATTCCTGCACCCTCAACCTATGTACATTGAAATGGTTGGGCTCTTTCTCTGACAACATTGAGATCTAACCCAGGTGCCTGTGTACCTTGAGATGCCCCTTGGGAGAAAATGCTGTGCCATCAAGAAAATGACTTTGTGAGTTAGGAAGAAATATATCAGTCAAGTCCCTACGCAGCACAGAAAAACTCAGTTTCATGGCATCAGAGCGGTGGCTCCAGGCAAGTTAATTATAGTAGGGTTATTATTTTTTCTACCTTTGCAGCAGCAGATTTGATTAGGAGTCTGGGGTATTGCTTTGACAGTGGTGAATAGTAGAACTTTATTCCTTTTAGGTCTTTACGCAGAGCCAATCAATCTCAAAAAATGCATATTTATATAGCATGCCAAAAAATGACTGTCTAATACGGAACTTTTTGTGTGCGAAAAAAAAAATCCAGGTTAGAAAAAGAGGAGTTCGACTTTATAAAGTTGCCATTTATATAAAGCCAGGCCAGGAAACTGTGCTATGGGCAGGGTGAAACTAAATAGGACAAAAAATAAAGGAGAAATGCAGTTAGTGCCCTTGTTCTGGTCCTTTGTACTGGGGAATCCAGCCCAGTTTGAGGATGCGTCTTCTTTTAAACCCTTTGTCCTCATGACTGCAGACAGGTCTTTGTGGACCAGCGTTAACAAATCTGACGCAGACCTTTTAAAAGGCCCATTTGTGTTTGGTCAGTCTGTGGGTTTATTCTGTTCAGATTCCAACTGTGCAAATCTTGCCATGGAAAAAGGCTTCCCTGTGAGAAGTGACATTCACCACCGTGAGAGTCCTCCTGTTCAGAAATCCTCTTCAGCTGACTGGCACCCCCTCTCCCCCCCCTGCTTTCCACCAAAACACTAAAAATTGATGCAGATAACCCAAACCCTTTGCCTCTAATCCTTAGAGAGGAGATTTAACAAACTGCTCTAAGAGCTTCATGACAGCTGAATTTTGGAAAAAGTATCATCCCTGTTCACATACTAGGGTTACAGGTCAAGAGCAGCCTCTGCTGGAACCATCTCACAGAGCTGGTGGGCTGGTCAAGGAGAAACATGTTTATGTGTAATACTTAAAATACAAATCAAGGTGTTGCCCAGTCACTGACCTGGCTTTGCAAAAGAATGTGTATTTCTATCATCACACCGTGGCTTTGCTAGTTGAAGGCTGTAAACCAGGTAAAGTTTGCAAGGAGTGGCTATATCTTTTATTTTCCAAACTGATATGGTTGCAGCAAGAAAAAAGAAACTTTTTCAAATTGTCTCAAACAGCTCACAAGGACTGGGGTTGAGGAGAGGCTGGGGGAGCTGGTCCCAGGGTTGGACGTGAGGGGCTGGATCCAGCAAGCCTCGGCAGGGGTGTGCGGCGATAGGCGAGGGACAGCTGTATGTCTCCACGCTCCTCTGTCCCCCACGGCTGCAGCTGTTGAAGAAGGAAACAATCTGGGGTCGGCAGAGGGGGCCGGGTAGATTAAATAAACCTCCCCTGACCAGCACAGGGGCTGGGGGGCTGCCGCCTGCCCCTCGCTTGCTCGGTAAAAAATATTTGTGGCCATTTGTTATCCCCCTGTTGCACGCTTGCCTGTCGGTTGTTATAATTGGGACTGTGTGCGGTCCCAGCCCCCTTCACCAAAGGCATCACTCAATGGCATGTGTGATCCAACTGATGGTGACAATATGGCCAGGATCTGCCCATCCATGTGAGAATGGGGCAATTTTGCCTCTTTGCATGACCCCCTCCAGTTTTCTGGGAGATCTTGACATTTGCAGATTCAGAAACTTTCAGTGCGGCTTCAACAGCCGCCTGTACCCAGGGGGTATTGCTGGAGTAACCACCGGGCTTACGTTATTATTTTAAACTGGTCTGAATGAACTGCCTGGGAAAGGTGGAAGACCACTCAGTTGAAAAGGGAATTAGGGTAATGCAGGAGGAAGGGAGATGCTTCAACATCAGCTTTCCCACCCTGCCCTACACTGTCCGGAGAAGAAATGCAAAGATGTGAACTGGACTAAAATTAAACTGTTGTGGTGGGTTGATGTTGGCTGGACACCAGGTGCCCACCAAGCTGCTCTATCACTCCCCTCCTCAGCAGGACAAAGGTGGAGAAAATAAGATAGGGAAAAAAACTTGTGCGTCAAGATAAAGGCAGTTTAATAAAGCAAATCAAAGGCTGTGTGCAGAAGCAAAGGAAAACAAAAGATTTATTCTCTACTTCCCATCAGCAGGTGATGTCCAGCCACTTCCCGGGAAGTAGGGCTTCAGCATGTGTAGCAGTTGCTCCAGAAGACAAACGTTGTAATAACAAATGCCCCCCCTTCCTCCTCCTTTCTCTTAGCTTTTATTGCTGAGCAGACGTCATACGGTATGGAATATCCCTTTGGTCAGTTTGGGTCAGCTGTCCTGGCTGTGTCCCCTCCCAAGGTCTTGCCCACCCCCAGCCTACTGGTGAGGGGGGAATGTTGGAGGGACAGCCTTGATGCTGTGCAAGCACCGCTCAGCAGTAGCCAAAACACTGGTGTGTTATCAACACCTTTCTAGCTACCAATACAAAGCAGAGCACTATGAGGGCTGCTATGGGAAATTAACTCCATCTCAGCCAGAGCCAATACAACTGTATTGGTCTGTTCCCTCCTTGGTCACAAGACTGGTGCTAAGATTTAGCAAAAATTTTTCAAGCTTTTTTTTTTTAACAAGGGGGAAATGGGGTCTTGACTAAAAGTAAATGTTCAGTTAAAGACACGATTATTTCCACCTTTCCCAAAAAATCAAATTGCTGAAAAGAAACTATATGGGCTTTGAGGCTTGGGGACTTTCTTTATGGAAGAAGGTGATTGGGAAAGACTCTCTTTTTCAGTTGACACAGTTGGTAAAACTAATTTTCTTCTTAGCTTATGGTTTTGGTGATAAGCCCTCGAAGTGCTGGGCTGAAGCTGTCATGCTCCATCCATGAAACCCAAGCCATAGGTCAGACCTTTACGTTGCTGTGGGACTGGACTCTCCCTCAGTCTGGGTCAAAATAGCGAAAGCCTCATCATCCCCTTAGCAACTCTCCAGCCTTTCCTTCAGGAGAGCTTTCCTCAGGGAAGGATTCCTACAGGGCTTTTCATACCGGTGGATTTTTCCTTTCCCTGTCCAGTCTGCTGACTTTTCTCTCTGCGTGGGCATGGTGCAGCCCATGGGCAGCTGTGTCTTCCCTGTTCTCGCTCACACCATTTCTCCCTCTGTGCTGGGCCAAACCATCCTCTCTGCCATCGGAGTTGGTGGGTTTGGCGTGGGTTGCATTGAGAGCACGACCTGTGACTCCAGCCATAGCCTTCCCCTTCTCCACCTTAGGCTGAGATCTCTTCAGCTACCTCATTTAGTACCTCATCATGTCACCTTCACTATTTTCCCTGGCGCCTGGCCACGCTGCAGCCAATGAGGTGTGTGTTGGCATAACTGCCTTCTCGCAGGGGATTGCTGTCATCGTGCCTGCTAAAATCCCAGTTGGGCTGGCAAGGGATGGAGTATGGTGCACGTGCCAAAACTGTGTCTTTCTAGAAACCAGGCTGTGGAAACTGGTCCATAAATTGTCTTCTCCAGACCACCACTGCTCCTGTCTTTCATCTCAGCAAAGTCTTCCTCCTCTTTTCATCTCATCCTCCCACTTGGTCCAGCTTCCTGCTGCTTCGGATCTTTTTAGTGTGCAGATGAAGGTCCACCTTTAGCTTTCCAGGCCTGAAGCGTAGCTCCAGGGAGAACAAAGCTGATCAGCTAGAAATTACTCTGGTGTAGCCAAGCCCAGGATTTGGCCACGTGTCACTATGCATTGATTTGGCTTTGTTTGCCTCTTGGCCTCTTGGCCACTTTCTGAGCATGTTTGTCCCAGTGTATGTTAGAAATAATTCCCCAAAAATGTCAGTAATGTAGGACCCTGTAAAACTGATGTCACGATAACATTGGCCTCATATTTTTGATCCGGCCCTCAATGTAACCTGGGTTCCTTTGCTATTTTTCCCTGTGATATTGTAGTGGTTTTGGATTTGGTCTCCTTTTACTAGCATATGACTAGTAGATTTTCTGTGGGATCTAAAACTATGCATGGTCTTCACCTTGTTTTCTGTTGGCAGCTCCTTTTAAGATTTGACTGGCTCCAAGCAGTTTGCTGATGGTTTTCTGTAGGAGCAGAATGTGAGTTTTTAGCAAATTAATTCCAAGGCTGTGAATCCATAGGAACCTGGAGTCAGACACAGACTTTATTTTTGAGGTTGGTGGAAAACAAAAATATCCTTTTTCCACCTCTTAGCATGCTTCTGGGTTCTCAGGGTATCAATGTGCCAGCATCACCCTAAGGAAAGGTGTTCCTGTGGCAAACTGGGAAATTTTGAAATCAATAGATATGCAGCCTTGAGAAGGGGCTGAAATGCTGGGTTAAGGCTTTATGGTCCTCAAAACTTTCCAGGATTTCTCGTCTCACTTCTGGGGCATTCTCATGGCAATCCTATGGTTTTAATCACCTCAGCAGGTTCTTACTGGAAGACGGTTGGTCTCCAGTTTGGATTCAGTAGATAAATCCCTCCAGTAAGGAAAAGCCTGACGTCTGAGCAACCATGAGATTTCATCTGAACCAGTCCCAATGTTACAGGTGAAGTTTCTGATGGGCATATTTCCTTTTCATGATGTAATGAAGCAGCCACAGACTACAAAAAATTGCACCAAAGTCTCCCTTCTCTCTAAAACAAAGATCAGATGATTGCGTGGGCTGTATAAAATCTCTGGATGAACAATTCCTCCTTTCCTGTTCTCCTCCTTTCCTGTTGTCCTTTCTCAGTCCTTCAGACCAGCAAGTGAGTGGATGGCTCCCAGGACGAAGGCGCCTCCAGGAGGGTTCCTTAGAGCCTTCCTGGCCTCAGGCTTGGTTGCAAAATGAACACATCCAGGCCCTGAGTACACAGCCCTGCATGCCTACAGTTCGGGGTGGGTTTATTTTGGTTTGTTCCCCTTATTGAGCCCCTGGGGACATCTGGGTAAACAGTTCAGTGTTTGGCTGTGGCTGACAAAGATTTCTGCATTGCTGGTATGGGAGAGAGCAATTTCAATTAAGCTAATAAAATATACCTATTACCTGTCATTTGTGAGGAAACTGCCCAGGGAAATGTATTGATTTCTAAATGTTTACGCCATGTTTTAAATGGATTCTCAGGTAAACTCAAGCAATGAGGGGGGCATAAAATCAACAGCTGCAGCGTATTTTCTTCTAAAGTGTAATGTAAAATGCATGAAGGGCCCTGGGAATGGGGCGAGCAAGAATGACCTCCTCCTTCTCCTCCATGTCCTGGCTGTGGCTGCTGCATGCTCCATGGCTCTCCTCCCTGCTCCCTGTGGCCATGCAGAAATCCAGATTCAAGGTGTGGAGGTGAAATGCAGCTGTGTTGCTGCATTGCTTTTCCCCCATGCTGATGCAGGAGCTGAACCCAAGATCTTGCACTGCACAAGCAAACGCTGCAACTGCAAGACCCTGACTCAAGAGGTGGATGCCTTCTCCCATCATTTCTTCTTTGGAAGGAGACCTGAGACTCTCACCTTGGGAAGAAATAGCTGCAGTGCTAATTTAGCACCTAAACTTGAAAAAGGCCTGGGAATGCAGCTGTGTCCCTGTGCGTGGTGTCACCTTGAGCTCAGAAAACAGCAGATTCCTACTAGCAGCAAATGGCCTGTTTCTCCCCCCCCAACTTCAGGAAGGACACCCCACTTACAGACCCTGAGTGAGCTGGTTGAGGCAAGTGCCTATGTTATAGCTGGAACGCCTAATAGCAATGGCCTGAATTTCACCTGGTGTCCATCTAAAGCAAAATGCCAATCGCATCATTCCCCAGATCGCTGAAATCAAATCTCTGCAATGCCCAGAAGTTCTTCTTCAGCCAGTCCTCACTGGGAGGAGCGGGAGGTGGGACTGGGTCTGTGTAAAGCACGCTAGATGTAGCGTGGTGATTTCACAGCCGATTTGAGCCTGTGCTTGGAGCTTAGTGGGGCTTGTAACTCTGAAACTGCTGCACCACAAGCACAGTCCTTACCAGTCTGGGCTTGTGGCACAAAAATCAATGACGTCGATTCCTTTAGCAGAGGGCAGCAAGGGCAGAGCATGTAGGTACACGTATATGTACACGTGCGTTCACGCTCATGTTCCTTACAACCAGAAAATGAATGAAATGCAAATGTCATCCCATCTGAAGGGATCGATATCAGCACATGCGGCTCTCTGCTCTGCAGGTCTCACCGTAGCAGTGTTAGTGCCTGCCAACATGTTAAATCAAATGTGGTCCTCTTAAAACCTGCTCTCCATTGCTTAAAAGTCTGCTCACAATATTTGGGCTTTTATAGTTTCTCTTCCCTTGGCTCGTTGCTCCATGCTCTGACACCCGCGGCTGACTCAGCGTCGGGATTCGTGCAGCGGCTGAAGGATGGCAGCAGAGGTGAAGGTCAGCAGTCCCGAGGAGTAAAACAGGAGGCTGAGGGGGGGGGAGGGAAGTAAACTTCTAAATTAAGGGACATTTGGAAACAATTTCCGTAGCGCTTTGTTATGTGGCAGATGGAAGGGGGTTCCCTGTCACTGTACGCCGCCCGCCAAACACCTGCTGAGCTCTTCAGAGGTCCCGAGGAGCGGGACTCGCTTTATCACAAAGTCGGACTGAAGGAGCTGCTGGGCTTGGGGCGCTGACAATGAAGGTAGTGTCACCGATGCCAGTAAACTTGCCAGATTCAGCAGAAAAGCTTATTAGAGCCTTATCTTAAACAAAGCTGCAGTTTAGTGATCTGAAATCATTAATCAGGCTAATTGCAGCTCATATTTATTGGCCTGTAGCTTCTGCGTAGCCATGAACAGCTGAACACACTGAACTTATCAGTTGAGTAATTGTCTCTGATAAATGAATTGCCTTCAAAAGAAAACAAGTGATGCCAGCAATCCATCATCAAAATGTCTGAGGGAAACCACTGGATGTGTTCAGTTCATACAGGCGCAATCCTACTTGGCGTTAAATAAAGAGCGAGGGCAAATTCCTACAAGGCCCTAAGTCCTGCACTTACACCCTGAGGTCAATGCAGCTTTTGGTGCATATGATGAATTCCTTCCCAGAAAGGGCAAATATATATATATTTTTTTGTATTTCTATGTATCTCTGACAGTGCCCTTGTCACCTCCTTTCTTTTCTTAATGCTTTTCTCACCGTATCTTCAGTCCCACAGACCCAAGGGGCTACAGGGCTTCGGCCATGGCAAGTAAACTCATAGGATGAGAGCCCTGGATTTAGAGAGGTGATGGCACAGCTTTCCCAGCTCTGTCCCCCTCTTCACAGTGATTTCTCCTGGATGTCTAATTCAGCCTCAGAATTACTCCAGAAAGCAATGGGAATTTTGCAACTGTAAATTCTGGCTGTCACTATGAGTATAAGTAAGTTTCTTGAGTAATAAAACATGATACTGCAGGCAAATGTTAGGGAAAGATAGGAATAGGACTTGGAAAAATGGAAGAAAAAGGTGATGCTGTTGCCTCCTAAAACAGGAGAGTCCAAACCTAAGCAAACCTCCATCCCTGCCCCATAAAACTGCAACAGGGCTCGTAGCAATACTGCCAGTAGGAAAGAGCAAGGGGGCTGGGCATTTTTTCTTTGCAAATGGCCACATGAACCACGTGTGTGAGAAAAGAAATAACTGGAAAAAGAAGGCACACATACCTGCTTGCAAAGAAAAGCCTGTTTGTGCTGCTAGCACACTGGAGGAAATTGTTGAAGAACAGTTCATCCATGTAAAAATATGACCCGCGTGAGGCTGCCAAGGCTAGTTAGAGCAGAGCGGATTGGTCGCCTAAATGCAGGTCAGACAAATTATTGGTGCCTAGGGGCGGCTTTCAGTTACACACACCATTTTTTCCCCCATAATTTATAAAACTTACGGACAGCAGGATACAAGCAAATGGCTCATTGGGGTCCCAGTTACTCCTTCCTCTTTCAAATTCCTTGGCCTCCTTGTTGAAATGCCCTTGCTATCGTTGTGTTTATCTTTAGACTTGGAGCAGTTCCACTTGCAGATCCTGGGCTGGGCTGGAGGAAGAGGAGTCCTTTTCTGCAAGAGAAATCACCTTTACGTTCTCTTTTTTGTCTCTTTGGTAATAGAGAGTACAAACGGTAACTTATTCTGGTGGTTTTAATGCCTTTAGTTAGCAGGAAGACGTCATAGATTTGTCAGACTGTTTTGGAGTGATGTTTCAATGATCTGCTCTGACTTCCTAGATAACACAGAGCTCATTTCTGCAACAAGCCCATAATTCCTGCTAGCACAATAGCTTCTGTAAATACAACCATGATGTGACAATTTCAAAAGGCAGGAAGCCCCCCAAAACTTCCACACAGTCCATTTCAAACAAATGTACCAAGTTCTAAGGTTAGGAATCAATATTTTTCTTGCTGTCCTAATTATAAGGCAGCTTGAGTAAAAGGAAAAGCCGTGCTGCCACGCTTCTGCTTCCTTAATTTCTGTTTTATAGAGAAAAATGGTTTACAGCCATGGGTTAAGAGTCAGGACTCCTGGGTTCTTTTCCCAACTTAGCTACTGAACTCATATTACATTTGGCAAGTCATTTAACATCTTTGCTTGGCTTTCTCTTCCATAAGAGAGATGTAATAGTACTTCAGTGGCTTAATTAACTAAACCTTATAAAGTACTTTGAGATCTTTGGATGAAATTGTTCTAAATGATGCTAAAAATATTGTAATGGTAGAAACTACAGGATAGTGAAGCACAGCATTTACCAGGTTGTGTGGCAAGGAGAGTCTGCCATGCAGTGAAGGTACAGAGGATGCTTGGGAGGAAGGGGCCTGAAATGTCCACCTATCCTGCCAAGACATTCTTGCCTTGATGGGTGGTGAATGTCATGTTTTTGGAGGTGGGGGAAAGATGCTTTTTGAATAGAGGGCAGCTTGGAAGGGTAAGGCTGAGCTGCAAGCCCTTCAACTCAGATTCAACAGCAAGAAAAATTCATCCAGTAGTGCAAGAATAATTCATCCAGTAGTGCAAGAATAGGGCAAATCTCTGTGCTTTGGCTGTTCCTTTTGCAAGGAAGTCTTTGGGATAAACTACTGTCCTTTTCCATTTTTGCAGCTCTCCTGAAGTTGGTGGAGCAGCTTACGTGTAACTAACAGCTACCCTGTTCCCGCAGAGACCCCCGGCGGTTTCAGTGCAAGGTGCTGGATGGAAACAAGGGTGCTGGGACTCCTGTGTGATTCAGGGCTAGCCCATAAACCACCCCCGCTGTGTTTCATTAGTCAGCAGGATGGAGAAGTTAATAAATGGACTGTATTGCGTCGGCTCCTCGGCCGGGTCTGTGGGTGATGGATTACAGATGTAAGAGCTCCTCCCAAGACACACGAAGCCTCACCCTGTGTGCGGCGTGAGGCACTCCAAAGTTAACACAATTTCAAGGGAGCGACCCATGCTGTGCTGCCCCCCAGCATCCATATTGCCTTGAACCTTAAAGAAAAAAGAGGCTGTGGGGTCTTTCAGTGCTGATTATGTGCTTATGAGAAGTCCCACCATCCCCAGGCAGGATCAGGGCCCTGCCAGATAGGCATAGGGGAAAGCCAAGTGTGTGCCTCCTATGGCTTAATTTTTAATTTTGACAAGCAACCTGGCTTGCAGCAAGGCGGGAGTGAAACAACCAGGAGGGAAGAGCGGGGAGAGGGTAGGAACTGCAAGGCATGCGGTTTCACAGGCTCGCTGGGTGCACAGCCACAGGGTGTTGAAATGTTTAAAAGGATTCAAGATAAATAAATCTTGCCCAGGCCCTGTCTCAGCAATGCCTGTTAGCGTAACTCAGCGTCGGAGCAGAAATATAGGGAGAGTGTGACTCAAAACGGGTTAATCCATCACTCAATTCTCCCCCCTTGCCCTCGCCCTGCTCTGTCTGGGATAATTTCTAATCAGTGCCTGGGTCCAGACATCGTCTCAGCAGCTGGCCCTGATGCAATGGCACAGCAACTCCTCCACCCCCCGCCAAATGCAAACCCCATCCATACTTTAGTTACGCCAGGAGCCAGCCTCAACTTCTGTGCGCCAGCCCTGTGCCTGGATGGGGCTGCACTCGGCCGCCGCTTACCCCCGGGACCGCTGGGCAACCTGCCCCTCTTGTTTTCCTGATGCCCACCAGCAACAAGGGAGCTGCGGCCTGACCCGGTGCCCCGTAGCTGGTGAGCTGTCCCCATTTTAGCAGTTGGACGTGCTTGGTGCTGGCAGCAAGCGGAGGAGTAGCACGTGTTTTATTTTCCCACTTCATGCTCCTTTCGGCAATGTCAAGTGTCGCATAAGCACAGCCACGTATTCTCTATTAGTTTCAAGGCAAAACTGCCTCTTTGGGTATGATTTCTCCAGAACTTGCCCGTTTTCCCCTAAAATTCACATGGTCCTTCCCGGCTCCCGAGGTGCCATTGCCTCCTGTGAGATGCCCAGCCTGGGTTCGAGGAGGCTAGTATGTATAGCAGGGCGGGACTTTTATGGACAAAGATATGCAAGAAAGCAGAGGAGCAGAGATGTAACAAGGAGCCACTGGTCTTATAAGAGTTTTCCATCTCCCCCTGCTTGACTCTCCTCTTTGGACAGGGGATGGGAAAGGAGGTACAGCTTTTTTCTATGTGATTGGTTAAGCAGCAAGAAGTGAAAACGACAGGCCACTTGGGCTCCGTAAATGGGTGGTTTGTATGGCTAAAGTCATGGATGTAAAGCAAATATTTTTGGGGAAGCAAAGGGGATGTATTCTCCCCCTTGTGCAGCCCACTTTCAAACGTTCATCGAGTGCATCTCCCAAAAATATCATTAAAACAGATCTGGGTCTCTCCAACACAGATATTACATGGATGACAGTGCATCTCCATGGGGAGAGAATACAACACAGGTCTAACAAATTTTCCTCCTCTGGCTGAGGAAGGGCCGTCTTCGCCCTTTTCTTGAATGTCCCCACTGAGTCTTTCCTCTAGTTTAGGAACAAATTCAGCAGAAACCTCCAAACCCCATTTCAGGTTGCCACCAAACAGCCCTCATCTATTTTCTAATGATCTGGTTCAGCTTTGAACCATCCATATTCTCTGAGTCTCCCAGTCCATGGTGGATCAGATGTGTATCACTTGCCTCTTCACGGCAATGCTGTCTCTGCCTTAGGACAGGGATGCATTTCTCCACTGTTCACATACCCATTGCTCTGCTCTGTCATCCCGATGTGCTGCAAGGCCCTTTTTCTGCATCGTGTGTAGGACTGGCCCATCCTCCCTTGGAAGTAAACCTCTGTGCTTTCGAATCATTAGTCACCTCCCGGTCCTGCCCTCCCCTCGCTCCGAATGCCACGACATGAGTCATTCCTCAGTTTTCTTGGCAGACAGACCCCCGAGGAGCAACAATTCAGGCCACATTGCTGCTGAGTGTGTCATATGATTGAAACAGTGTTGAGAGACTCTCTGCAAGTCAGAAAAGGAGAAACAGCCTTTCCCAGTGGATGCTCTGCTTCATTAGTGCCTTCCCTTTATGGACAGTTTGATGATGGGGCTGGACTTCTTCCAGCACCCATACCGGTTGGGCATGGGCTTTAGTGGGGGATAACACTGTTAGATCCGGTTCCAGAAGGTGCCCGGGCAGGGTGGGCACACCTGAAGTGTCATTTCTCCTCTGCCCTGCTGCAAAACAGTGTCCCAGGAAAAGACCTTCTCCTCCCTCTGCAAAATACTTGGCAAAGCCACAGGCTTTTCTTGGTCTGAGCTCAGTGATGGACTTGGCTCCTGTGGGATTGCATTGGACTGTCAGCCCTTTGGGCACATCCATAGCCCTACGTTTACCATATGGAGATGTCAATTTGTCCACTGCCGGTGCTGTGTGGATAATAACATCTCTCCAACAGTCCAATGTTTCCTTCAGGTGTGTCACGGTGCACCCGCAGCATCGTTTGCTTGGAGCTAACACCACTGTAAACCTGGAGTGGAAGAGGATGGTGGGCCAACTGGGGGGCTCACATCTGGCACAGCCCTCCCTAGGGGTTGTGTAATAGTGGCACAACTAAAAGTCCTTCAGAGCCTGTGTGAACCACTAGCTGGACATTTCAGTTTACAGCATATTTATTAGGCAAAACCCTAGGATGGATCAGTTTGTTGCTAACCTGAAGAACAAAAGTCAGGCTGGCCAAAGGGTGGTGGCTCATGGTGGCAACGGGACTTCTCACATGCAGAAATCACAGAGGTCCTGGAGGTTTCATGGCATCTCTTTCTTCCTTTTTTTTTCTGATTGGTTATATTAACTAAAAGACAAAGATGGAGCCCATACATATAGGCTGGTCCCCCCGTACATTTATATTTTGTGCATAAAGGAAAGTAATCTGCACAACAGGCAAGCAAAACAAATCTTAAGTGACAATTCCCAGCAAGGCAGGAGGGAGGAGGGCATGCCCCAATGCAGGGTTGATCTATGTGCTGTAGGTGGGGAGAGGGGTTGGGGCAGACGCGTTTCTGTCTGACATTTGAGGGGTTTGCACTGTGCAGGGAAGACTCAGCTTCGCCCTCTGGTTGACCTCTATTGGGTTGGATCAGGGGACTAAGGAGGAATGAGTTCAAGGCATGGCGTGGGAGATCTCCCTTGCCATACAGTCAGTGACCTTACTGAGCCTAAACTGTTGTTTTCTGTGTAATGCCTGTTTGCAGCACTTGAGGGTTTGACTTAGTGTCCAAGAGGGATTTATAACCCTTCACAAAGAATATATTCAGGATTTTTTTGCTTGTTTGTTTCAATCCAACCTCAAGGAATGGGATTAAAAGAGGAAGGTAAATTTGGTGGGGAAAGGTACCCAAGAAGTCTCTTGCAAGGCCAGGGCTTGAAACGAAGCCCCTTGCTCTGCCACATACTGGGAATCATCCTTCTTGCCTCATTGGAGTTCGTGAAATCGGTCCAATACACAGTTTTTAACCAAAGGCCTCTAACATTACGTGCTGGGAGGAGTCCTGTTTCTTTTAAAGGGAAGTTCACAGACAATGAGAACCACTTGGTGTCTGATGTCCGGCCAAGGTATCTCCCCGCAGGATTGTTGCCTATGTTTGTAAATTAAACGTGCAAGACATAGAAGGGTTAGTGCTCTGCTCTCCACCTGACCTCTCATGGGCATAGTGTCAGTGCTAATTGTAAATAACTTTTGTCCCATGAGCAGAGTTTACTTTTTGTTGGGTCCTACAGTAATATTATTTTAAGAAATATCTCAGCTTTCTTGCACTTTCTCTTGTTGTTCACACAGATCAGATCCAGGTTGGCTTTAGGAAGCTGAATTTTTTTAAGATAAGGAGGTTTATTTTGGCTTAATCTCTGTCCCCACTTATCACTTCGTTTGAACGCAGACTGTTGTTTCTGAAGTGAGAAGCACATTTCAATAACGACATGACCATTGTGTCTTCAGTCGCCCTTTCTTTTTGCACTTGGGTGTTTTTGTTTCTCCACCAAGGCAAACTAACTATTTCTCACATAAATCAACAGATGAAATGCACCCAGGGGAGCTGAAAAAAGCCAGGGCCTGTCCTCTGGCCCTTGATCAGCCCAAATTCTCTCTGCTGTCAATGGGAATCGGACAACATGAGAGCATCAGGCATCTAGTGAGAAAAAAACCCGCCAGTGAAAATTAAGTCAATAAATCTCTAGGTCAGAGGCATCTGAAGACTGGCAGCAAACAAATAAGGTACCTGTCTTTAAGAAGACCATGAAATCAGGTCTTGGCATCTTCTGTGTTATTAGCTTGTTGTCTGTTTTGGGGAAGTGTCCAGACTTCACACTGTGTTGAAGGAGTTTGTGTTAACAACATTTGGCAGAAAAGCATCCAATAGCCAGCAAACAACATGGGCGTATTAAAAATAGATCATGCCAAACAAATGTATAATCACCTTCCTGATTTAGTAGATGCAGCAAATCTAGCGCAGCCATAACGTATTTGGGATTCAGCAGGTTATTTGATATTGCGCTGTGCTAGAAACTGGATAAAAATACTAAGTGGTTAAAAATACACTTGCTCAGACTATATATTATCCAGAAGCGGAGCGCTGTTGCTATTGGTGAGCTCCCCAGGGCGTAGCAGGGTGCCAAGGAGGTCAGTAGTGGAGGTGACTCTTATTTCATGCCTTCAAGACCAGGCCAGTTCCCGGTCATCTGGGGACTTGCTCCTTCTCTCGGTCCCAGAGGGCATCAGGGAGATTTGTGGGCACCATCTGCGATGCTTGCAGCGAGAGCCGGCTGCTGGCCCCTCCGGACACAGGGATGCCGAGAGCGGGTAGCACCGCCAGGGATGGGGAATGGGGGTCTGGCGGCAGGGACCCCCCCTGCGGTGAAATGCTGAGTATTGCAGGTGAGAAGCAGCAAAAGGGCAAAGGGAGGGATCGGTCAAAAACTCCTGCCATGACCAGAGCAGGGAATGGAGATGGGATGAAGTGGGATTGTCCTCCAGGAAGGGAGAGCGAGGCCACCGGTTGTGGGATCCTGCAAAATACACCAAGGGTGGGTGCGTTCATCAGTGCTGATGACCTGGCAGAAAACCTTAATTTAACTGTCAGCTTGTGATGCCAAAAGTGGAGGAGGACAGAGCCAAACTGGAGTGGAGAGGAGGAAAACTGTGGCAGCAATGAATGAACAGCAACCCAGAAGCAGATCCGGGGAAAAAATGAGTTCAAAGAAAATTTCAAAGTTGCAGTAAATAATGAAATAAATACAATTTCAGATTGCTGCTCTCGGAAGCCCACAACCCCACAGCCCTCAAAGACCCCATACTGAATATTTTAATCAGTCTTGGCCCATACAAACTAAGAAATGTAGGCATAGAACTGATCAAAAGAAAAATGTTGCAAGGTTTAAAAGCTGGTGTATAAGGAGGACTGATATTTAGTATGTTTGCAGGCAGGAAAAGCACTTCATATTTTATTACTAACGTGTTCAAGCCATGATGCAACTGTAGGGAGGGACTTACTCATTCTTGGAAGATGACTAGATAACAGCGGTGGTCAGATGCTAGCAAATCTTATGCCTTGCCATGAGATGGTTATATGCTTCAGTTCTCGTTTCAACTCACTGAGTCTCCAGCTTCAGGTCCAAAATCCTTCTTCTGCTGTTGGTGATCCTGATGTAAGCCCAAGCATAAGCTTACTCTCAGTAAGCGTAGTCCCACTGTCCATGTAATGTACAGAGACATCACGCACCGCTGGACTGCAGCATGGTGCAATCCAAGCTCCTGATTGCTTATCTGCCAGATCATTGAGGGTACAGACCTACCAAATTACTTCAAAATCTGGACATGTTCCCATATCTCCTCCCGATGATAGACTTGTGCGAGGAGATACCCGGCATGTTAGGAAGTGTAGGCAGATTGTAAATGGGCAGACTAGGCTGAAGTAATCTAAACCTTATAAAACTCTCTGTCTCTGCTCCTCCTGCTTTAGTTTGCTAAGAATGAAATGGTACTAGCGCTGGCTGATACCTGTGTGTAACATCATCAGGCTGCTTTCATAACGATCCAGATTTACTTGACATTTCAGAGCACTATAAAAAGACATTTTGAGATTAAACACATTTGCAGAGCTCATTACAGCCAAATAATTAAATACTACTAGGACGGCAAACGCTTGCAGCCTCTGGTCTGTCAGGTGCCATACTCTGAGATGTCCGAAATGCAGCGGCTATTTCCCCTTCCTTGGAACAGGAGATGATTTCATCCTTTCATACCATCTCCTGTAGCAACATCACTACATGCCAGTTTTTTGGAGGGGACCGCTGTGCACCTAATTCATCCAGCTCACACTAGTACTGCTGATGAAAATCCCTAGCACAGATCTTCCCTGAAGCTGTGTTTGCTTAACCAGTATTTAGTGAAGTCGTCGTTTCTAATTTGTCTGTCTAATCTGTGCCTAATTAGCTCCTTTTGAACCCATCATCCTGCACACCTACTCCTGTGAAATGATCCTGGTAGGTGGAGAAATGCTACTGTCGAAATCAAGGGAGCTACGTTGGTGCAAGTAAGCTCTGAGTTGGGCGTGACGTGGCAGTGCTGGAAATTGCTCTAGTTTCAGGGGCCATGTTTTGAAACTTGGATTATAAACTGTGCTGCTGAAAAACAAGAGGATTTGTCAGTTAATTTTTTTGCATCAAGTCCAGGCTTGCACATTCAGACCAGTTATTTCTCCACGAAGAGCTCTTTCCAAGATCACATATCCCTTTGCAGTTGTGTATCTTCATTTTTCTGCAGCAAAGGGTGGGTTGGGAACATCCAGTTCCCCATACTCATGATCCAGATGAGTAATTGGCAGCTGTTCTGAACATGTGTCCTCATGCATTTATGGATATTTATGATCTTCCTTAGTAGAGAGATGAACATGTTTTGTCTCTGAGGACCCTGCTGAGTCTACTTTCTTTTTCACTTTCCTGTGGCTTTGCTCATCACCTACAGGTGCTTCACAGCCGCACAGCTGGCCAAATGGATATAGGGGTATCTCAATGTTACGCTGAAGAGATACGCTGAAGCGTCATTTCTCCTGGAGGCAAGAACAGCAGGCTTGGCAGACCAGGGCTCTGTTTGGCAGCTCCTACGTCCCCGTGATCCTCGCAAACGCTGCCTTGTGCTTGCGGTTCATTTCTGCAGGTAATGCTATTACACCACAGCAGCCGAGCTGCCCAGGCGTCTCCAGATCCCACTTCTTGCAGGCATAAGAAAAAAGCTTTTCTTCTGCACTGGAGTTAAGCAGGACTCCCGGTGAGGGAGTCCACAGCCTTTAACCAGAAGATGGCACAATGTAACCGTTGTATGAGCCTGGCTATTCTGGCAGCCCATTAGAGAGCTCTCCCTAAATAAAAGAGCGGAGAGTTGCTAAGAGGAGAGCTAAACTGCCAGACATTTTCCAAAGGGCGTATGGTGGCTCTCAGGTGATCGGGTCTGCGTTGCAGCTCATGCATCTCTCTTCCTGGGGTCTTCTTGTGCTTCTGCAAATGCATTCAAGCCAGTGCGTGCACTCGCTTCTTCCCTCTCCCCCATGTGTTTGTGTGCATGCATGGGTGAGGATATTGCATATATATCCACATGCCTGCATGCTTTCCATAGGGTTACACCCACTTCCAGCAGGCCCGAATTTGGCAGGCGTGCTGGACAGCCAGCAGCCCACCTGCTTAATTATCCCCTCGGCCCATGGCAAATCTCAAACCCTCCAACAGATGCACGTGAGACCCCAAGAACTAATGTATTAGGGACCCTGAGCTGTCATCACCGGCTCACGGTCACGGTCCCCCCGCCTGTGCAGTGCACACCTGGGCTTGCTGGCAGCTTGGGGTCCCAGGTGCTCCCTGCACTTGCATTCCTCTGCTCTCCTTCCTCTGAGCTTTGGGGACTTTCTGCCCACGTTTGCATGACTCCTGTGGACTCTTAGCCTGGCTGTGGCCTCTATGCCTTGTAACAAAACTGCCTGCGTTATGTTTGTACTGAAAGAGCTGGCCAGGAGCTTCAGGAGTCAGGGAATGGCTCGAGAAGGGCAACCTTGCTGAAAGGTGTTGAAGGAGACCCAGGCATCTCCACTGCCGTAGATAACTCACTTGCTTTAGAGGGGTCCCATGGCTGGTGTCACCCTGCCCTTGGGAAGACTGAAAGTCCAAAGCTCCTTTTACAAATGGGAAACTGAGGCTCAGAGCAAAATATGGGATGGGGCATGCAGAAAATGAACGCAGCCAAGAGCTGGATCGCTTCCTCTGTTCCTCGAGCAGCCTTGGCTGTGGACATAGGCAAGTGTGTAGATTTACTGTGGCAAACACAGCTACCCCCGTTGTGCCTCTGACCAAATTCTTGGGCACATTGTATTGCTTCAGCAGTTGGGACATGTAAAGCCCTCTGCAAGTCTTGTACGAACAGGCCCGTAGGAGTGCTAAGTGTTGTGGTGCTGAGGATGGATTATTTTAAGGCAGGGCCCAATTAATGTTGTTGATGATGATGGTATGACAGGCAGTAGCTTAACAACAGATCCTAGAGACATAGCTGCACTGGGGTGAATAAGTGAACAAAGGCCAGAGACTCCTATAACTTTCTTCGTCTTTTAGCTCAGTACTGACATCAAAGTTGCACCACTGGGTATCACCGTAAGAGACGTGTCCCAGAGGTTTTGTGTCTGTCTCCAAGGACAGAATTGAGTCCTAAGGTTTCTTTGATTGCCACTGATATTCTTCATTTGACTTTTGCACCCTACTCAAACACAAATCCTTTGCCTATCTAGGAAGATACAAGTCCAAGAAAACTGTGGTGGCAATGAAAGCTTAAAAAAAGAATAAAAATTACTTGCTTGTGTTGTCTCTTAGTGAAATTTGCTCTTTGGTGTGCTTGATAACGTTTGCATTAAATTATCCTCCTCTGAACAGAAATTGTTGGGACTAATTTAGGTTTCAGGGCATAAATCCAACCTTAGAAGACTATAATAACGTGGCAGCTCTTTGCCATTGAATTACATGTTACGTATCTTACAGTGGAACTGTAATTACATGCTCACTCCAAGCATTGACAAGTAAACAGGATTATAGCAGTCTCTGGGACCATGAATTCTTCAAGAGAAAAGAGAGACTTGAGGACACATATGGGGTTTATTTTCTGGCTGAAAGCATATCATTGTTGTTTATTATTCACACACTACTGCTACACATAGCAAAACAGAGGCTGTGCAGCACTTACCAGCTAAGAGGGAGACATGGATAAGAAAAGAAGAAATGAAAGTAAATATTGGCATTTTCAATGTATAATCATGTTTCCCTTACCGGGGTGGGGGGAAATCAGATATTGACAAAAACTGAGGTAGCTATGGGATGCACTGGGAGCACAATGGAGAATTGCCTGCACAGAGTCTGTGTGGGCCCTCCAGTGATGATCAATACCTGTCTTAGCAGATCTGGAAGACTCTATGCAGAGCTTCTTACCTGTCTTTCCTTATGCTCCCTAGCAGTTCTGGGCCTCGGAGGACTTATCTGTATGTGGGATACAGCAGTGGGATACAATGACTTTTGACGTCACCCTGGAAATCATATAGTTCAATTTGCATGGCATCAGGTGTAAGGAGCAGGGTGGTGTCACGCTGCCTCTGATGGAGCTCAAATGGGTGTCTCTGCACCACCAGGAGGCTTTAGCAGCAGAGGGATAAACCACCCATGTGTTACTCACCCACAACTGAGACTTGGAGGCTTTTTTTTCTCCCTTTCTCTTTTGTCTTAACGCTGGGGTCAAGAAGGGGGATGATTAGCAAAGGGTAGCTCCTGTAGCATAGACAAACATGTAGACTCCTAGACTATCTTCAAGACAAACTGGGATGAAGATATAGTTTCCTGGCAAAGCTGAGAAATGTCTGCAAATCTTCCCTAAGCACAATACTAACTCAAGCAAGTCGGTGAGAACACGTGAGGACAATGGGAGGAGAAGAGGAAGATGTTGGGAGTGCCATGTGGTCATTGTAGGTATTTGGATTAGGCACTAGAAACCAAAGCAGCAGACATGTCTTTATGAGATCTTCTGTCTCCAACAGGCTGAACAACAGCTCCAGGCCTAAATGCTCCTAAGCTGTGGAAAAATTTGGACTTGGAGCCAAATTCTGGGGCTGTAGCTCATCTCTGACCAGTATTTTGTCAGCCTTAGCACATGTGCTCATGTTTGCTCTTTGTGCAAACTCCCTTTGTTAGGGAGTGATGGTGTCAACTGCTTGCCCTACACCTACAGAGACTGCACCGTTAAGAGTCACTTTCCCACCATGTGTCCTGCACTCTGGGGCTTCACACAGGCATTCTGACTTCCAGCTTGCAAGAGTGGTGGCATGACTTGCTATAAATCAGGAGCCTGCATGCGACTGACATTTGAACTGGCAGCGAGAAGAAGGCGCTGGCATCTGGCTTATGCATGCTCTGTGTCGAAGCTTGGGTATGTCCTTGGTGGCAAACCCTCCTCCAGTGAAATACCTTCAGATACGTTGCTCTGGGACCATGAGGTCTCTCCTGCAGTATGTGTGTTGCAGGCAGACTTGTTCTCACACCTTACATTGCTCTTTTTTGAAATGGGAAGTGTCCATAATGAGGCATTAAGGTTTACGAGGAAGGACTGGGAGTCTGGGCTCCAGAGCTGCAGCTGACTGGGGGAGCTCAGCCAAGTGACTCAACTTGCCAGTGTATCTTGCTTCTCCATCATATGGAGGTACTCACAGATCAGTGAAGCAGGAGGCTTCACTGAGATTTAATTTATGAATAGTAGTAAAATGGTTAGAGATGCACGAGTGAACAAACTAGTGTATATCTATGTGGCAACCAAACAGCTTCTTACACGAGCCTAAGAACTGATGACCGGGGTATTGGCTATACTGGTGTCCTGACGCATCCAAAGATGACCCTAGCTCTATGCAGAAAACATGCATTTAAGGCTGGAGACATTACACCATTACATACATGGTTTTTCAGCTTGCAGCTCCAAGCATCTCAATTTCCTTGTGTCTTCACCAGTTTTCCCAGAATAAGGAGCTGTTGATTCAGCTGCCTTTCACACACCTGAGATTGTTTTAAGAGTATCTTGATTGGGAAAACAGAGCTAAACTTCTGAAGTATGTGGTTTATTCCTAGAAACTTTTGAGCCACGCCAGCATTCAAGTCTGCGTTTAAATCTGAAGCAATTTGGCATCTAGTTTTGTCAGGGCTATAACACCATGTTGTCCAACTTATCCAAGTACATGGTTCACTGTTCAGATGCACAGGACCCCACAGTGACCCCAGTTAGAAATCCAGTTTGAGACTCAGCTGTGCCCTG
Organism: Aptenodytes patagonicus; assembly: GCF_965638725.1. NCBI lineage: Eukaryota > Metazoa > Chordata > Aves > Sphenisciformes > Spheniscidae > Aptenodytes > Aptenodytes patagonicus. Next base: position 6,751,076 of record NC_134952.1, read on the forward strand.
GATGGATTCCTACAGAATCACACCTGGAAACTGTTCTCCAGCGCAGCCACAATGTGCGTTCCTGCGCAGTGCAATGGGGCCTTTGCTTCCAATTAAATCCACAGTATCAATGTGGAGAGTGGCACCAAAGGGGCCTCAAAGTGATGAGAACAACACAGCACCTCCTTCAAGAACCTGCACTCCCTTTCTCGCAGGATTGTACTCATGCTAAATGTGATTTACATTCTTATTCTGCTTCCTGAAGGAAACACAAAGACAGAAGAAGCAAACCAACCTGCCAAGAGCTGAACATAGGAAGGTATCAGTTTCTTTGAGTGCCAACATCAGGCAGATGAAAAGAGGCAAGGTCAATTTGCACAATTCTCATCCCCAGGTGGGGAAGATCAAGAGAAAAGCTCAAAAGCCCTTAGTAGATGGCAAAAGTCTTAGCCTAAGGATGAAATATGCATTGCCAGGCTTGTTGGAGGACCACTCTGTCGGAGTTCATTAATATAATAAATTGCAACTCTGCCTTCAAATGGACTTCTCAGAAATGGCACTAGGCTAACCTCCACTCCAGTTTGAGTTTTGTGTCGCTTTTGAGTGACCCACAAGGCTTTATTCAGATCCAATAAACATGTTTTAACTATTTAGCCCCAGCACACCTCTGGGAGCTGTGCAAAATGTAGCTACTAATAACTAAGATGTTCTGGCACATGCCATATTAGCCTTCTTGGGTTGTATCTTCAGAAGAGCATGAACCTACATTTAACAAAAGTAATTATACAAGGATATAGATGCTAGCAATAATGTTTCTCTACTCAAAAAGAAGGGTCTTCTTATTTTCTTCTTATAGACAACAGCTCAAATGCCCTCCTGTTCCACATTCTCTTGACAAGGCATTTTTCATGGCCAAAGCTTTGTGTTTGTGCTGAAGGATGCTGCTTTTTCCTGGCCTCCTAGGTTTCAAGCCATGCAGTCCTACTTCCTGCACCCAAATTTCTACCAGCTCATCTTGAAGCACCTTCCAGAGGGCTTCTCATGAGGCATAGCTTGTTATGTTGCTTGGGGATGTTGTCAACATGAGTGTGCCCTGCAACTTTGCTGGGAAAACACATTGTGGGAGTAAATCTTGCCCAGATGTAAGCAAAGAGTGACTCTAGGACTGGTTGCCTCTGAGGGGGCTGTAAGGCTGGGCAGGAACCCTTAGCTGGTGAAAGCAGAATGGTCTGATGGACCGTTGCCTCCCACTAATGCCCATCTGCCCTGTGCACTGGGATTCGTAGAGCTGCGCGCCCTGCCAGAGCGCACTAACCAGCGTGGATCTCCCCACCTGGAGTCACGGTCAATGATTTGGAAATGCTGACCTGCAGTTTTAATTCTCTTTTTGCTTTTGCTTTTGAATCTCTTCTGAAGTGAAGCCCTGGTGAGCCTTTCATGCAGATGACTTCGGTGTCTGTAACCCAAGTCTTGCATCTCGGTGCTGGATTATACAACAGACTCACACTTACTCCACTTTGTTGGAAAATACGGCTGAGTTTATGCACCTTGGATTATTCAGATTGATCATCCTCATAATTCTGCCTGGCCTTGAAATGTATTAATTTTTTCCACAATGCCTGGCCTGGATTTTCTTGTCTAAGGCTCAGGATGTGGTATTCCTTGAAGAATTCTTTTGCACCGTATAACTTTACAATATGTACAATTCCTTCTTTCCATTTATTCATTTCAAGTGCTATGCTCAAGTAGGGGTGGTTGTGTCTGTAATCTGGGTATCTCAATTAATGGTCACATCAGGACCCCAAAATGTTCAAAAGTTCTTATCCTTTCCATATTAGCAATGATTTATGAAGACATTTGGGGTCTGGTTAGGAAAATGACTGTATAATATTGCACTTTCTGCACTTGTATGTCTGTTTTCAACTGAAATGATGATCCCTATTCCCTTGTTAGCAGAGAAGAGGTAATACATCCATAAAGCTGAGCCAACATATAACAATATGTTATATATTGTCAAAAATCTTAATTAAAGCTCTGACACTAGAGTCACTGTAGAAATGAGGAAAAGAAGAGAACTTCATTTTTGGCTCCCAGATTCCCTGTCCCATTTTCCCATGGGAAGGACTCTCACACCTTGCAAGCGCAGAGAATTTCCTCTGCAGCTGATGGGAAACAAATGTCCCCGAATCATTCTCAATGTACTTTTTCTGATGCCACTGCATGAAAATGAGGATGTCAGCTCTGAAAAGCAACTCCACACATGCTTCACCCCACTTGGATATTTACTGCTCATGCATTCGGATGAGAGTTGATGTTAAAGTCTTTTCCCCTACCCTCTGCAGGCCAACCCAGCAGAGGGATGGAGACAGATTAGGATCCACCTTGGATTATACAGGTATGAACGCAACCAGAATCAGACCCTGGGTTTGCAAAAAAACTTTGTTTCTTGCTTTGGTCCCAGAGAGGTGAGTGCCCCGTTTCTCTTGCAGAGCTCCTGGGGGTGCAAAGCACTGGTGAGCAGGGGGGGAATGCAGTGAGCTTTGTATCAGCCGCCTCTCAACTTCTTCCTGGGGGTAAAACAGCCTGTGGAGGAAGACAGATCAATTGACTTTACAGCTGGGCTGATTTACGCCATCAGCTAACCATTCCCAAAGTGGGAATCTGCATGCTGAGGCTGCCAGGGAGAGTCACATCCTCCCAGCCCTCTCCTACCCCGGGACATCGTGCTGCTGGCCCAGACGGGAGCTGCTGGCTACTCTTGTAGGATCCCCCGTGCTAGGAAAATCCCGTTACTGCCTTCAAACATGCTCTTGACTTCGCTGGAGCAGCATAAAAGGAAAAGGGGAGGTGAAGCCGAGGACTTGACCCGCCAGTCCAGGTTGAACTGCAGGGCTGGCAGTGAGGAAAAAAAATAGTATTTCTGCTGCTAAACAGATTTGGTCTGGAATCAGTGACGAATTACCCAGAGCTAACCTGGCTTCCTCTGCACTCCTCTTAGGAAAAGGTCTGCACGTGCGCGGATCATTCAGAAATTGGGCTTCTTCCCCAGTGAGCCTGGCTGTTAGAGAGATCTTGCCTCATTTTTGTTCTTTTACACTTTCCTTTTTTTTTGGTACTGTTTCTAGTGTGGATTTGTGGACACCCCCAGAGCATCCTCTGCTCCCCTCTGGGTTTTGTTGGGCTCTTTCTTGCAGAGACAAACATCCGTGTTCAGATTTTAGTGAGGGCATTATTTTCTCTTTGATTTAGCACCGCCAGGAGTTATTCCATTATACCCAGACTTGTCTATTTACTCTTTAAAGCATGTTCCTTTTATTTACTCCTCCAGAGCTGCCTGTTTAATCCAATCTCTTTTCCACTGAATTACACTAGCACAATAACACAGGCCAAACAGGTTCAGCCTGGGTCACGGGTGGCAGAGGAAGGGGCTATATTTTTGTCAGATAATAACTCTAGTATTAAAAAAAAATAGTATTTACTGGGACTGGTGAGTTTTGTAGCTAAAACAGGAGTTGCTATTCCCAGTCAGTACTTGCAATGGTTTTGCAGCACCTATCCCTGCAAAAACTAAGCAAATGACCTGAAAATGAGGGTGGAGCCTAGCTCATTTTTGCAGGAAGCCTGAGGTTTGACAAAAGCCCTGGTAAATGGGTAGTGCCTGGTCAGTCGGACGTGGGACCTCTTAGAGGAGGCAGGTCCCAAATTCACAGTTGTTGCTCAGCGCCACACCAAAACCCTGGGATGACATTCATCTGTTTGAACTCACAGTCGTGTATAACATGAATAAAAGCACCTCGGTGAGCAGATCCTGGGGCTCAGAGCCAGCGCTGCGGTGGGGGCTGCACCTTGTATCGCCGGCATCTTTCCTCCCTCTGGCCTTGGGTTACAAACCACACGACAGCCAAGGACACCCTCTTATGTATTTATGGCACATTTCTGCTCTTTCACGATTGCATTACATCTGCCTTGTGTTGCAGGATTTTTATGTTCCTCATTACTCTTTTTGAGTAGCAGATTTTTTTGTTCTTCATTATTAACATTATATCTTAATCACTCTCTTAAGTAAACAGACACCTGCACTTTACAGAAACATGAGAAGATAAGTTCTCTGGCCCATGGAGGTTAAGTTCTTATTTATTTCTATGATATAAGATTTACTGTCCAGCCATTTTTCTAGGGAGATACATTGTCACCTTCTAGCTGCCCTGTACATATCTGCTGCTCACCAGGACACCAGCCAGCCCTGCTCTGCTCCTGTTATTTTGGAAACCCAGAGCTGTGAGTTTCGTAAAGGCTGGGTTAAGTGAGCAACAGATTTATCTTTGTCTAAAGATAAAAGCGTTTGGCAGCAAACGTTGGCAGCTCCTTGCATATTTCCAGGGCTCCTTAGCGTGCTCTCTGCTCTTCCCTTCACGTGGGGATGGCTGTGGGGGCAGCTGCCCAACCCAAGGGGCTGTCTTGCAGTGCCCTAGCCTAAGCAGACCCGGTGTGGTTAATATTTAACCCTGCCTGAGCCTGGGGAGGGTGGGATGGAGGCTCTGCCATGTAGTCTCTGGTGCGTCACGTCCTGGTGGATTTTGTAGCCATCTTCCTTGGGCTGTGGGCAAGCAGGCAGCGCTTCTCAGGTCCATCAAGATTTGTCCTCCTGGTGTGAATGTCCTCCCCCCCCAGCCTTGCCCTGTGCCCGCAGCCACCCTGCCAGCGCTGCTGGATGAAGCCGTGGGCATGGCACCAGGACAAGGAGAGTTTGATGAACATTTGAGCAGCCGAAGGTCCGAGAGGTCCCCCCTGATCTCAGGGGAAGCCTCTCCAGAGCTACCTTCCTTATTGTAGCCCCCATGCCCTGTGTCCATGGGAACGCATCTCTGGAGCCAGACGATTTTCTCGGGCAGCTCATCCCCCGGCACAAGTAACGCCAAGGCTGAGCTGTCGTGGAGTGGCGGTTACATGGGCTGAGGGGCATGCACAAGCCAGCACCCTGCCTGCGGCATTTGCTTCAGGAAAAATGCATCTCCAAGAGGAATGTCCTAGAGGGAAAGCATTGAGGGGATGGATGCATCTTCCCTGCAAACCCTATTGCTGTACCAGAGCAGCCTGACCTGGCTGGATCTACACTTGGGGGAATCGAGAAGAGTTTCTCAGCAAACCCCGGGCAAAACGAAGCTCCTGCCAGTCCAGGCAGAATGGAGCGAGAGGCTCCCCAGCACCCAGCGCTCCTCTGCAAAGGCACAGCGTGGTGCTGAGCTCCCTCTGCCACACTCGGGAGACAAATCCTCACCCACTGATGGCTGACCCGATCAGTGGAGCAAAGTCCTCCCGCCCCATTTCTCGGCAAGCATCCCATTCCAGCCTCTCCTATTATTTTTATTTGCATACAGATAGAGAAAGAGAAAAGAGATTTCCTACGAGGATTGTTTCCGTATGGTTTTACACATAAGAGTAAACAAGGCATAGCTGTCAACTATATAGTTAACATATTTTCGGTGGTGTTCCCATCCAGAAAATGCAGCTGCATTATATTCCTGATAAAGTGGAACTAATGTTAGGCTTCGGCAAGAATGTTAATAAATGAAAGACATTTCAAACAACACTGATTGAAGCAAAGTGTCATTCCCCTTCATCCCCCAAAAGGCTTTTTTTTTTTTTCCAAAGAGTTGCAAAAACTCTGATGCCTGACCTGGAAATCAGCAAATTTCTGCTCCTGGTTACACCCCTGTGAATCTGAAATGGCTTTATTGGTTTCAGTGGGTTTGTCTGGACCGGCACCCCGGTCGCTGAGAGCAGGGGCTGTGCTCTTCCTTGCACCCTGCTTGATTACAGGTTCTTCCTTCAGATAATCTGGTTTCTCTTCGTTATGGAGACCCAGCCAGCAAGGGGGAGGTTGTGCTAGTGCCACCTAAACTTAGCCAGTGCCCCTGACATGATGCATGTGGCTATTGCCTAATATCCTATTGCTGACAATTAAAACACAAACATATAGTCATATTTTTGGATGAAACTGTACAAACATTTCAAAACAGTTTATGCATGCAGATTTGTATGTTATCAGAAAGCACCACACATGCACATGGAATTTATGGAAAATGCTGAGAGATTTGAAAGGAAATCATTTGGGAAGTTGTCTTATTTTTTTGAACATAAATCCCCAAACAGTTTCTCTTAACATTCCTCATGTCTGTGCAGCAATTAATACTTGACATTTCTGTTTTTCACTCTGTCTGTTGATCTTGGGCATTTTTTTTCCTGGTTATTTTTCACATCTCTCCTTTCATGTTTGCTACATCTGTTTGCTAAACCCAGCATCGATGCGTACAAACAAAATTCCTTGCACAGGAGGATGATGTGAGGGAGCAGTGAGAGGAGATTTAGGCCTTCAAAACTGTGGTCACCTCCCCAAATGAGATATTTAGATTCGGGGATGCATATTCAGAGTCTTCAGCTCAGACTACCTGGACTGAATAGTTGCTGCACAGATGAGTCTGTTGGCTTGATCAGTTTTTTTTCTCACTTACAACGATTCCAATGGCTCCAGTGGGATTATTCTTGTACTAGCCAGATGTAAAAGAAAAGCAAAATCAAATCCTTCATACAGCAGTGTCAGACTGACTCCAAGAAACCAGTGTTGAGTGATACAAAGGATAAGGGGCCTGAGGAAGGATGTGTTTATGGAGAACATTTGGAAACTTTAACTACTTGTAGTTTGAGCAAACGCTGAGTAAGGGAACTGCCTGCAAACATTTAAGAATGGAAAAAAGTACAGAGTATAAGCAAATTGCTTGAGGTGATGCAAAGGGATGTGAGAAAGAAGAATGAGATACAATTAAAGAAAGCAGAAGGAATATAGCTCTTTCAAACAAATGGCAACCTGGTCTGCCATAAGCTTTTTATACCATATTCCTTGTCCGGATATCTGAGCTTCCCCACTTTTGGGAGTGTGGAAATGGGGTGCTGAGTGTCAGATGTGGTTTATTCCTGCTATAGCCATTATGGTGGTGTGGTCGTTGGGTGGAAGGGAAGCAAATTTTGTCGGGAGAGGTAATACCTTTTCTTAGATCTACTGAGAGAAGTCAGAGAAAAAGCAGACGAGGTCTGGGACTTGTGCGTCCAAAACCTTCTCTGTGTTCTTCCATCTGTATTGCTTGATCTAAAACCATTCCTTGTGCATACCTTTCCTGCAAGGAAGGAGAATTTTGCTTGGATTGTAGTGTTTTATTATACTAGGACCTTCTTATACATACTTGTGGAGCAGGGAAGGCTGTTTGAACCTATCACCCAGGGAATATTGGACTGTACTTCCCGGGGCTGCCCTAGGATGTTCTGGCTCTCCTGCACGAGTGAGCTTTGCCTTCGAGAGGAGAGTTCAGCTTAGCCTGGAGTTGTCCTCTGCTATAATCTGTCTTGGAGACCTGAGCTAAGCTGCTGAGCAGTGTGTCCTAGCCACCGAGACCTTGAACTTCATACGGCAGCCCCTGGGAAGGCAGCATGAGTGACTCGCGCTGCCGACGAGATGCGTCCTCCTGGGCTGGGCTGGCTGGCATTCCCCGAGCGCTGCCCGTACCCTGCTCAGGGCTGTCACATTTCCCTAGTGCCAGGGAGCGCTGACACAGCGTGCCTAACCTGGCCAAGAGAGATAGGGTCTCCCGGCCAACTGGGGATGGTGGAAAACATTTCCTGCAGATGCCGTCATGTGCAAATTTAGCACCAATGAGAAATCCAAGCACATTCTCCAGGCACAGTGAGACTGGGCAGTGTGTGCGACCGGTCCTCAGGGGAAAGGCTGGGAACCCTCTCCTGGTGGTACTTCAGACCAAGACAGAGACCACAAGGTAGCAGAGAGATAATTTGTGCCTGCAAAAAGCCTCAAAAGCCCCAATGCAAGAGCCATGGGGCAGTGGGACCTCCCAGCATCCTGCACAGGACCCAAGGTTTGGTTGACAGGACATTTAACCCGGTTACCATCTTTTCTTCTCTGCCTGACAATGGCGTTCATGCTTCATGTATAAAAGTTAACCTTATGCATATGATGAACCATTTGTTTCTTTGCAACACTGCTTAGAGCAAAGCATAGTCTAAGGGAATAAGTGTGTATGTGGGGAGAAGAAATGTCATTTCTTATTAAGAAAAAAATACAGATTTCAGGACCGTATCACCCTGGTTCATCTTTCCATCTGCCCATACCTCCTCCCTGAATATTACCTAGGTTATAGCTAGGTCTCAATTACCACAGATAGGGGAGATGGTGATTCAGCTGTCATAAGACACTGCTTTCTCTGAAAAACACAGTTTCAGCCTTAACTATAGACCCAAACAGATCAGCACAGTGACTCTGGTGGTGTGCAAATGGAAAGGTGTGTGTTGTGCTCCTTGTCTGCCCGGTTGTGACATTTTCTGTGCTGTCTTGTCACACGCCAAGTTCTGTGTGACCAGAACCGATCCACCCAGGGAAAGCCGTCCCATTAACCATGTTACTTACCCTTCCCCGTGTCCAGAGCGATCCCCTCAGCCAGGCATCTTAGATGGATGCTCAGGCTGACCCTGCGCGGCTGCTCCCCCCGTAACCCGAGGAGGGCTGCACAAATGGGGCGGCGGGCGGAGGGAATGCGCCTAATCCTGGCCGTGCCCTTCCATCACCTTCACGTGCTCCGTCAGCTGCACACAGCCTCCTGGTGCCACACACCCTCCGCCCCGGTGGCATGTCCCTGTGGACCTGTGCCATGGGGCCTCATGCTCCTGCAAGGCACCGTTGTCAGCCCAAGCTGCTTGGATGGATGGCCCCAGGCTCCTGGGGCGCTCAGTGTGATGGGGAAAGTCAACCGCGTGGCTACCACCTGCAGTTTGAGAAAATCATTGAAGCAGGTTAGGAATTACAGCCCAGAGGTGCTGTGTCTCCCAAATCATCTGTAGGAGAAAAGAAAAGGCAAAACAACCAAGATGGAAGGGACAAAATGGGGAAAAATGGAGTTCTGTGATGATGGAGGTGAGCAGCTCCTGGGAGAAAAGAGGTAAGAAAGCTGGAAAAAGGCCAAGCTGTGGTTTTGGAGACATGAGGAAAGTCGTTCTGGGGATGGACGTTCACTAGACCATCACAGCTATGCAAAATCTGGAAAGCCATGGTCTGGAAACAGGGCTTTGGGGACAACTGGGATACAAATGGACTGTTAGGCTCCTTCTCAGGCCACGTGGAGACATGTACTGCATTGCTTAGCATTCGGTTTTGTTTGTCAGCTCCAGAAAGCTGTTTTCCCACAGCCTTGTCTCAGGACCGTGGGGTGCAGAAGCAAACTGGGGCTGTTGACTTTCAGACTACTCAATCATCCCGCAAATTACAGCCAGCCCAGAAAAAACACAGCTCTGCATGTTTCCTTATTTAGGTAGAAGTGTTGGGAAAACAGCATGAGATTTTGTTTCTGATAAACTAGGAGCTGTTTCAGGAATATTAATTATTTTTGTTGTATCAATGTTTTACATTTATTCCTCCACTGCGGTATTGGGAATGAGATGGATGAAGTCTACAGCATGGTTTCAGACTGTCTTTCAGGCACTCCCAAGTCCCTGCAAAAAAACCCCCAAAACTGTGCTGACATTTTGGAGTTGTAGGGGTTATTTTCCGGTTATTTTAGCCTGGGGTATGGAAGCTGTGGGCTCCGTTCCCTGCCCCATGTAATCCCTTTGCGACATCACTTGGAGTCAGATTCTTAAAAAGCCTCTCGATGCCTAAAGACAGAGGCTTAAGGGGGATCTGAAGGTGTTTAGGCACCTGGATGCTTTTGTAAATCTTGTGTACCACCTCTGTAATCCTCCATCTCCCAGACCTTCCCACTGGTGAAAGGCTGCGGGAGGGATTTTGCTGCTTTATAGGTGTATTGGGAGGAGAAATGCCCACAGTCTGGGAGATGTTGGAGCCTACAAAGGCACACGTGGGATTTTTCAATAAGGAAGTGAGGATGGAAGGAGTGGATCCATCAGAGGGTTTTTATCTGCTATGTCTAACCTGAGCTGGATGCTTGACGCTGGGCTTGGGCACAGCTTGGGTTGAAAGGTCTCTTCTTCCAGACTGGAGCTGATTCAGGCCCAGAGTTCACCCGAGTCTCTAGACAGTCTGTGATGAGAAATCCATGGTGTATCTGGAAATTAAACCTCGGGCTTGGTGCATGACCCAGAAAAGCAAGACGAGGAGTAGGAGCTCTTCAGTCAGGTCCCTCTAACCTGGTGGGAAACCCGCCCGTGACGAGCTGGCATCCCACATCTGAGCCAGAACTGAGTCTGCTTTGGGCTTCAGTCTGCACGGGAACAGAAGGTCGCGTAAATAGTTTTGGGGCTGGATCATCTGGATGGTGATGTCCTTGGGATAAAGACCTTGACTCCTTTGTGGTGAAATGGCTGGGAAACGTTACGAAGAGGTGTTTTACACATCATCTCTCGAGATCTAGCATGCGGTTGAGCTCTCATTCTGGTGCAAGTTGGAGTGATTTTATCAGAATCCATGGCATGAATATGACCATGTAGGTCAAGTCCTGAAGGTTTGCCTCAGTCAACACTGTCTTTGAAGTCAATGAGGCTGAAGTTATTGCCTGATAGGAGGAGTAGTCCATCTGGGATTTCTCAGATGAATGAACTTTAATAATAAAAATGATGATATAAATATGTAAAATATAAAAACAGTATTGTCAGCCGCTTTGTTTTATTCTGGTTCAGGGGGTTTATATGTTTAGTCTTGAACATTTTTCACATTGATTTTGTGTATCAAGATTTAATGCTGTCAGGAACCACTGAGTAAAAATATTTAGTAATAATAATAATAGAGGGTGTGATTTCATAATCCTAACAAAATAGATAAGATGGATGTTCAAACTACTTGGCTTGGGTTTAGGGGTTCTCCTGGTGCCTATCACATTGAATTAGTATTGAGACAGCTTCATTTTCAAGGAGGCCTTCATGCTGGAGCGTATCAAATAAGAGATCTAATAAACAATAACATCAACAGTAACAATGTTTCTCTCCAGATATAAAAGTATAGCTGTTGAGGCAGCTTTTTTTTCTTGTCATTTGTTTAGTCTATTTGGTGAATTCTGCCAGGTTGATTTTTATCCTGTGCGGAGAGTAATCTGCTGTAAGAGCGGATGCATCAGCTGAGTCCTGTTTGAAAGTAAATAATAAATAATTGTAACAGTTAATCTAAGGAACAGGCATCTCCACAGTTTATTTTCCAGTTGGTTTAGTTTAGTTCAGCCCAGTCCAGTCTCTTTCTGACACGATTTGCATCCAAGCCGAGAGATCAAAACGGCGTAGCCCACCCCGATCTCTCCCTCACTGCCTCCACGCTGGGTTTCCACTGATGGGGCTCTCCCCTTGCCTTGGGAAGAGGGGTGGTTTGGCAGGGACGGGTTGTGGGGTGCCATGGGGGGGGCTGCGGGGTGCACGGAGGGGCTGCGGGGCTGGGGGTCTCCGCCCGCCGCCGCTGGGCTTACGGGGGCTACGTGGGCTCCAAAGGGTGCGGGGGTGGGTGGGGGGATGCTCTGGGGCACAGCAGGGCACAGGGCCGGCACCGCTGCCCCGGGGGGGCTGCGAGGCGCCGGAGGGGTGGCGGGGGGGGGCTCTAGAGCGTTCCGGGGCTCCACCGCCGAGGGGCGCAAAGGGGGCGGGAGGGGCTGCGGGGCGGGCTCCGCCGCTCCGAGGCGCACAGGGAGCTCGGCGGGTCGCCGGTCCTCCCCTCCGCCGCTCCCGCAAAGGGTTAAGGGGAGCGGCGGCGCGGAGCGGGCCGGCGGGGAGGGCGGGGGCTCCCGGGGATTGGTGCGAAGTTTGGAGCGGGGCGGCACCGCCCCGCCCTCCGCGGCGGCTCTGCCCCCACAGCCACAAAGCCCTGCAGGGAAAGTTGCTTTATCGCTTGTTTCTCTCGCCCCGGCTCTCTCCCCCCCCCCCCTCCCCTCCCCTTCCCCAGCCCCTTTCCCCTCCTCCCCTCGCTCCTTAAACGGGATTCCGGCTGGGCGAGCCGCGGGACGGCATCACCGGGCATCCCGCGGCTGCGGAGCCCCGGCGGATCTGTCAGGTCCCCGCTGTCCCTCCCCGCACACACACGCTCAGCCCGACCCGGAAAGCAGGAAAAATAATTGACAAGGTTTCCCCCTTTTCCTTATCTCCTCGCCCGTGGCTCCCTAGTGGAAAAAATCGCCCCTGGGGCGAAGGGGTGGTGGGGTGTTGGTAAAAAGCCGGTGGTGAAGGGGGAGGGCCGCTCCGTGGGGAGGGCACCCCCCAAGGCAGCGGGCAGCCCCCACCCGCCCCCGGGGGGGGATGAGGTAGAGGCCGGCGGCGGAGCGCCCCGCCGGGCGCCGTGGCCGCGGAGGGCATGAGGCGGCGAGCGGCGGGGATGGGCGCCAGCGCACGGTGCTAGAGCCCCGGCAGCAGCCAAGGTAAGTGCCCCCCACGCCACCAACCCCGGCCGGCAGACCCCCGGCTGGGTCGGCGCTGGGTCGGGGAGACACTAACGCGCAGCTGGGAGCCGCCGGGGTTACCCCGAAGCGGGGGGCAGCACCAGGTGGCATCGCGCCGGGTGTCGTGTCCCCCCGTCCCCCCCCCCCCCCGTCCCCCGTCCCAGCCTCCCTTCCCCGACCCCAATTCCCGGCTGCGAATATCACGTTACCGGCGGCCGCCGCCGCGGGGCTGAGCCGCGCTGCGCCCCGCGGGGCCCCGGGTCCTGCCCCGGGGGGAGCCCCCTCCGCCTGCCCGGCCTCGCCGGCCGCCCGCCGCCCCCGGCGCCCTCCCTGCCTCCCTCCCTCCGTACCGGCTCCCCGCTGCAAATTGGGAAGCTAATGGCAAAGCGTCCGTATTTGCTTTGCTGGATGCTGTGCACGGGTTGTTGTGTGTCCTGGGGGCACGGAGTGTTTAAACCGGGGAGTTTACAAGGGTGAGGAATTCAGACAGTGTTTAGAGAGTGAGAGTTTTAGGAGAAGAACAGGGTGTAATTAACGTAAACCTGATCTACCCCGCGTTTGCGTATCACAGCGGAGGCATCTTCAAGAATCTGGATAATTAAGTGCGGTTTTGCTTTGGGACGCACCTCTGGAGCACACGGGAACAAGTGGGGCTTGGGGGGGGGGGGAGGAAGAAAGGAAAAATCAGTGCTGTTCAGAGAAGTTGCGGAGTGGAGGAAGGCGCGTACCCAGAGCGGAGCCTGTCTGAGGGGCACTGAAGCAGCAACACAAAGTTTTCTGGGAGAGGTAACATTCCTCCTCCCCCTTCCCCAAGTTCCTCCGCAAATTGTTAACCTGAAATCTTGTTTTATGGCCACTTGCTGGAGTTTTGTTTGCCTTCCAGACTGGTTCTGTACAGGATACCAAAGAATTATGCATTAACTGTAAACTTAGAGGAGCTTACTGGCCTCAGTGGGTTCTTGATTTATATCAGGCTAAAGCAGAGAGGAGGGCAAAGTTTTACTCGCTGAGCGCCAAGGAATGAATTACAAGTACGTTGCTCTTTCATTTGCTCTTTCTGCTCTTAAGTCTTCGCAATAGGTTTTAAAACTGCAAAGTTGTGGGTTGTTTGGGTTTTTTTTCCTCAGTAATTATTTTGCTCTCCTTTTTCCTGCCTCCAGGTCTGAGAGGACGGTAGCCTGTACGATACGGAGGGATCTGGTTTTCAAAATGGAATTGCAGCTCGTGCTCCTTTTTGCCGGGATAATTGCATTTTCGGACTCGGCGAGAGGTAAGGAGACTGCGCTTGCTGCAAACACTCTGCGACTCGCACCCTTCCCTCTGCTCCGCTGGGCTCGTGCTCCACAAACACCCGCGGTGCCCTCAGAGGGACCCCGTAAGGGAGTTGCTGTCGTCGCGGACTCGTCCCCTGCACGTTGCTTATCTGCGGAGGGGCGCAGGCTCGTGCCCACGTGTGGTGCCTCCTCACCTGTGTGTTTCGGGGCCATCGGTTTGGATGGAGCGCGGTCGCTCCGGGTTTGCTGAGGTCTCTTAGGCGCAGGTGAACTTCCAGCGGCTTTCTCATGCATGTGTAAAAATACACAGACAATTTTGAAGAAAAGCAACTGCATTCCTCTGTGGATCAGAAATACCCCTCCCCTCCTGTAATCCCTCCAGCCTCTGCCCTGTATATTCCCACTAGCAAACTAAACAAACACATCCATTAACTTCCTCGGTGACAGACAAATGACAGTTCCCAACAGTGAGAGCGTATTTTAACGCTGGGGCTCCAGCAGTTGATCAGATTTCAATAAACAGGTTACCCTACCAGAGGCAAATTGAAATACATTGACCTGGGAGTGACAGGGGGGTGTGTGTGGAAAAAAAGAAGTTTCTTTATGGGAAGGTGCTTTAAGCAAACCTCTGGGATCAGAGTGGAAGGAGCGGTGGCTTTTCCTCCGCTCTCGCCTGTGTCGTACCTTGGTGGGTGCTGTCCCTGGAAATCCTGAATGAGAAACCAGGCTCTGGTCACAAAGGAGGGGCTGCATTGTTCCAGGAGAATGGGGGTATGGCTTTAGGATGCAGATTGCTCCAGCTGCAGTTCCCAACAGTATCAGAGTTGCATGAATTCTTGAAAGACCTTTAAATCACCCAGTGCCATGGAGTTGCGAATTAAAAGGTTTAAACTTGCCCATTGCTTGGGCCGTAACTTGCCAAAAATAAACCTTGGGGGTGAGGGTGGGGAAAGGAGAGGGAGAGCGTTACTCTAAAAACCCAAGGTTGGGTTGCTTTTTTTTCCTTCTTGGCATTGGCTGCCAAGCAAATATTTTATGGAGGCAAAAGCACTATAAAATGATTTGGCTGGAAGCTGAATGAAAAAGAAAACAGATATAGGCTGTAAGTCCTGCAAGTCTGAATTCCAGGCAAGGTTTACAATGGAGACTCAGTTTAAGTTGTAGGCAATGGGCAGCAGTGTATGAATTAAGATGACCTCATGGATGTATATTATTGCAATGGACCTGAGAAGTTGGTGGAGTTCCGGAAAAGATCTGAAGTGGGCAGGAGAAGACAAAAAGATTTTTGTCTCTGTTGTGAGCCGAGTATCGGCTGCTTTACTGGCTGACCCTGTTTAAATTTGGTTTGCACTTGCCTTGCTCGTATTCCTTTATTGCCCCTGGAAAATGAAGTGCTATGGGCTGTTGTTCTGTGAAGAAGCGACGGAAAATTAACAGCGGTAATTTCAGGACATCATCGTTTTTCCTATGGAAAGTTCTTTTTAATATAACTTTGATAGGAACATATTGGTAATTGGGTCATTTGAACTCTTTTCAGAGCTGGAAAAATCTGTCCTGCAAGTGGATGGAGACATGGTCCTGGTTATTTAAAATAACGTAGAAATAGGGCCAGGGCCAAACCCATGAAAAAGGTCATTCATTCATGTGCTGCTATCAAGAGAGGGAAAGTGAAGTAGAAAAAGGTGTCATTGCTGTAAAAAAAATAGACAAAATCCTAGCATTTAAATCCTGCTTTGCACCTCTTGAGGTTGAGAGTATTCTTGATAACGGAGGACGGAGATGAAAGATCAAACTTGTAAGTGAGCAGAGGTGAGACACTCTCCAGCACGTTGCAACCTTATTTTGTGCTGTCGAATATCCCCAATTATTAGATGTTTACATTGGGATAATTTCAGATTCTCCGAAAAATGTGCCCAGTTGTTAACGTGCCTGTGGATTTTTTCCGAATGTATCATACGGTGGGTTCGGCCGCTGGAGATGTATAAATGTTACCTGTTTCAGTCGCTCAGGTTTTATAGACAGTCCTTTGGCCAAATCTCAGCCTGAGGTCGCGAGGCTTTACTCCGGAGGAAGAAGGGCTCTTTGTTTTGGCCAAACAGCGTTTAATATCTCTATCCTGATTGCAAATTAGACGTGTGTGGCCCAAAGCGTGCCAACGCCTCCTAATCTGAGGCGTCAGAAGTTAAATAGGTGCTCGCTGGCTTGCAATCAAGTGAGGAAGGTGGCTGAAGAGGCTCTCTGTGAAAGTGCTGGTCCTTCTCTTCTACTCATATTAGGCAAAAGTAGCTTACGCTGGAATTAGGATGTTAATTTGGCGCCGGCTGATTGCGTGCCTGTGTTCGGGGAAGGGCTGTGCCGTAGTGCATTTGCACAAGGGGGCAGAGTTAAGTTGCCCACGCGCTCCGGCTTTGATATTTCCTGACTGTTGAGTGCTCAGCTGCAATCCTGCATTAAATGTTATGTTGTATTACTTTTACATCTTTATTTAGGTGATGCCTTTTAAGGCGAAGGGCCCCGCAGGGACGACTGATTGGGCTAATGCGGCAACTTCCCCGCCCCCCCCAGCAAACGGGGGCATTTTTCCAGGTTCGGAGCTGTGCCTACTGGCTCTGTCCCTTCTTGTGACCCAATGTGTCACATCGCCGATGTACAAAACACTGCAAAAAAGGGGATATCTTAGGAAACCAAGATAAATTCTGAAGAAAGAGGCAATACATTCAAAGTATCCATGCAAAGCGGAGAACAGGTCTGATTTTAGACGTCCAGGTGCAGAACTCGCTGTGTCTGGAGGGATGAAGGATGAGGTAGCTCTGGCTAAGTTTGAATCAATGCTTTCGGGGCCGAAATTTAAAGACTTTGGCTAAGGGCTTGTCTACACCTGCAAATGCACTGGAATAACCCTTCCAAAAAACTTAATCTGGAATAACTCCCCCAGCGACCAATCTCATTCCAGGCTAAGGAGCTCCGGCAGGGAGCCTGTACCAAAAAAGTCTTCCTTGGGAGCTATTTTGGTAAATATCCAAGCCCCTTCTTTCCCTTGTGGGTGAAGACAAGAACTTCTGTGTGCACAAAATCCACTCTTTGAGAACAAAACCTGCGTGCTGTGGTTGTCTAAGAGGGACTATGCCTTCTGGCTGACAGCCAAGGCGTAGGGCGGCAGCTTCAGCCCGGTTGCCAGCTGCACTGGATAGTGGCAGCCCCGAACCTGGGATAATAGTGCAGGTCTGGTGGCTCGTCCCTCGTGTCGCTCCATTCCTGTTTTCTCCGAGCAGCCCTATACTGGGCATAAAAGTCCTCAGCGTCCTGCCCTGGCCCTCCTCCGCGGGGATGAATGCCATCTTGGGTCACTAACCTTTAGTGACTATGTCCTGCAGCAATGTAGCTCCTACCACTCCACACCTCCGGTTGGATACAGGTAATACAATCTGATACTTTCCTGCCTGTGTTATCTCAGTGACACACAACGCAATATTTGTTCCAAATCTGTCAAGTTGCCATCGTATTCGCGTTGGTGACCGTATATGGTAACGTTGGGATGTGCTTGCCTTGGTCCCGTGGCTTAAACAAGATTTCATATGGTACGTTTAGAAGTTTTTGGTAAAAGCAGTAACAACCCTCCTGTTAGCGAGTAAACTGATATTCTGCTGGAAACTAATTAGTTTGGACGTTGATTTCATTTTCTGTGCATTGCGTAGGGAGGGGAAGAACGGGACCTTAATTGCTTTCTGCTCCGGCACCTCTGTGCGACGCTTGGCTTGCAAACCTGGTTGATGCCTGCTTTACAGGGAATTTTCCGATAGGGCCACCTCAAAATTCAACGGTTTCGTGCAGAAATAATGTTATGTGCCATTTTTGTTTCTCTGGATATTAGAGAAAAGGGAATAGGACGCTAGAAAGTTGGTTGTTTTTGGGTTTTTTTATTTTATTTCTTGGGAGATGAGTTCTTCATTCTGGTGAACATAATTACCATTCTGTAACTTTGGGGTTTATAAGAGTGAACGGTAGTAAACGTGGGAAAGAGATTATCATTATTTATGAGAGAGATGGTTGTTGGCTTCTGTTTTACTCCTTTATTCTTGCTGAATGGTTGTTAGCAGATATAACGATTAGGTAATTTCTCACTTGTGAAAGAGAAACATGTCCAGATCTAACAGCCTGATTCAGATTTTATGTAAGTCACTGCACATCTTCTGGTTAAGTTTGGGGTATTTTTTGGATCGTGCTTTTGGGGAACTTGCTCATGAATAATCTGTCAGCATGACTTGTACCTAGAGTCAACATGACGATCTAAGAAAATCCTGGTTATTTTTTTTTAAACCCCGGTTCCTCCCTTCTTCTGAGGCTGTCGGCCGCTTTAAATTGCGGCTGAGTTTAAACATAAAATACAGTGTGTGTCATACTGGAAAATTAGGGTTGATTTTATTTTTTTTTTTTATTAGGAATATTACAAAACTCGGCAAATTGCTCAAATACATTTAGATTTTCCTTAAAGTTTTTATAACTTTGTTTTCCAAGTGCATGTTTCTTTGACCTTCATTAAAAGACGCAAGCAGAAAATTAAAATACGTCTTTTCTGTGATGAACTTGTACACAGCAAAGGCTAGACTCCAAAGTCTGACTCTTAGCCACAGAAGAAACTTTCATGTGCCATGAGGTGGTGCTTGAAAAATTACAGAAAAACGGTTCTTTCAGGAAAAAAATGTCATTCAAAAACAAAAAAGCAAAAGTGACGCTTGCTAGCAAGTAGGAACCCGCTTTTCAAGGTTTGGGACCATTGGTACTAATTTATTAACTAAAGATGAAGTTTGTCATCTGGCATGAATTGGCTGATAGAGCTGATCTTTTCCAATGACCCATCTGATAATTCCTTTTTGAGCGGCTGTCTTGCCACGAGCAATGCTGGTACATCTGGGGACAGAATACTTGTCATGGAATAGCGTGAATGGTCACTGTCTGGCTGTGCATTTTTGGATTAATTATTGGAAGAGATAAAAAATTTCCACTGAAAAGGGAAAATAATAATGCAGAGGTCCTCTTGTGCCTAGTTTGAATTTAAAAAAAACCCCCCCACCAACAACCTTTAGTCGTAGCTTTATTTATTCAGTGGGAGTAGAACCAGTGCAGCTTTCTGATTTTCCTGAGACATGAAGCTCCTACTTGTGTCTGCAGTGGCTTGTAAAATCATGCTGCTCAAAGGGTCTGTGCAAATGTATCCCAGCATTACAGGAGTCGCTGGAAATGCTCCTTTCTCCCTTTTCTTTCATTAATCTGCTCATTTTGTCTTGTTTCAAGGAGTTTGCCTTTCATCTGACCTCTTCCTGTGTTTTCTGGTGGGCTGCTCAAGCTGAAATGCTTGATTTTGGTTGGTTTCATGAGCTTGGTCTTGTTTTGGACATTTAATTTGGATTTCTATTCCTTTTCTTGTTCTCTGTAATCGGCCTTGACTTGGAGCTTTCTCTAATAATAATGTCTCCGTATGTATTTAGTTGTATTGACCTGTCCTAATCTTTTGCACCAAGGTGGAACATTTTTGGTCATATAAGGGACTTTTTTTAAGAGTAGAGCCAGCGTGAATGTAGAAGTTGCAAAGACCGCTGTCTGATGCGAGCCTATTGAGTCTGGTGCTCGTTCGTAGCAGCCGTGGTACTAAGGTAAAAGAAAAATTTTTCCAAAAGTAAGCTTGAATAATCTGATCCCGCTGCCCCGATGTCGTATGAGATACGCAGATGCAGCCCATGCCAGTTTTAACAGGTTAGGACCTGATTCAGAGCCTGTGAGTGTTGGTGCCGTGACTCCTACTCACTCCCGTGGGCTTTGGATCCATCCCTGAAGGATGATTTACAGAGATTATCTGCGATATCGACCTCTGTATGGATCCCTCATGTACGACAGCAGAAGAGATGTGTGCCAAGTGTGGTATTTTGGATCCTGCTGTTCGCCTGCTTGACCAGACAGCTTGGGCTCAATTTTTTTTATTCTAGAAACACATTGCTCCTGCCCGCTGCGAGCTCTGGCTGGTGGCTGGAGCGTGCGCTGCCAGGGCTGAGAGCAACTTGGAAACTCATTGCTTTAACTTTGGGTTGCCGCAGAGGGGTTTATCCCCAAAGAAAGGGTGCCATTCTACGGGTGGTGTTGCTAGGTGTGGAGGGGCTGAAGACTGGCCTGAGTGTTACTTAACAAGGTAATATATGCCGTTTGCTGCTGAATCCATTCACATCTCTGATTTTTTTTAATTTATTTTTTTTTCCCCCCTTGGAGTCAAATAAACATGGGCTGCATGGAGTTTGGTTGGTTGCCCTGATTACACAGTCTCCCCATTGTATTGCAGTAGAAACACAGTATCCAGCAGTGCTGCGAATAACCTGACGTTTTTATTTCATCCCAACCACTCCAATTTTAAGGAAGAAATGCAGCCAATAACTCCAGGCTACTTCTTCCATTAAGTGTTCAAACTTAATTTTGAGCTTCACTAAGGGAAGAAAAATGTAAATTGGGAACAGAGGCTTCTCAGAGCAGGTTAATGTTTCTCAGGACTGCTGCACCTCTATTCTCAGCCTCTCTATGAGTGGCTTCTAGCTTGATGGGACCCAAAATCATTTCTCCTTATGTCTGGTAAATTTATTTCATGAAAGATTTACACAATCTTGGGTGTCCTGTCAAGTGATGAAGTGAGGTGTCATACCCTCGATGCCACTTGGGTGGTGTTGACTTTAGCGGGTATTTTAGGAGCTGTCAGTATTTGTGCATGTTAGATAAAAACACAGGAACAGCAGACAAATGCAGAAATGCGGACTTAATTTGTGCAATAGGCATTTTTTAAAATTCATATTCTCCTTGCTGGGTTTGCTCGCACATGCCCAGTGAACTGATGACTGTAAGAGTTTGGTACTGGTGTTGTGCAGACCCTTCATGGCAATTGTGGGCTTGCTAGTTCTGCCCGGAACAAGATGTTCGGGAGAGGGGAAAAGCTGGAGGAGGACGTGGAGAGAAATCTAAGCATTAGCCAACCTCCGAGAGAAAATTTAGGCTGGATTAGTGTACTGCTGCTCTTGAGGCCTGGTGCAGCCAAGCCTTGGAAGAGGATCTCAAGTGGGCAGCGTGTGTGTTCTGCAGAGGATGTTGGGATGTGGCTTTTCCAAACCTGTACTGTGCTGCTCTTTTCACCTGTGTCCTCCCAGGTGCCCCCACGTCATTAGGTATAGGTGTGATGCTTAATTGGCTTTTGACCAATGTGTTACTCTGAGTAGAAGCATTCTATTGTAAAAGGGGGGTTTTGTGGTAGCTAGTATTTTACTATTGCCTTGTATGGATTTAAATCTTCCTTCTTCTAGACAGAAGCGGATGGGGTGAGGCCAAATCAACCCCAAAGGAGGGAGAAGGGACAGTTACTCAGCTCCACCAGCCTCCCAAAGCTGAACAAGCCAAACTACTGGAGTCAGGCTGCTGCAGACGCTGGAGCACTGTGAACTGGTTTCTTTTCCTCCTTTTTCTTCATGACTAATAAATTTGTGTGAGTTAGAGAAATTGAGGAAGCTATTTTTCTCAGCGGTTGTTCTCACCTAAACAGATCTGTTAACACTGGTTAAGCAATGACAAGTGTCAGACGAGTTACAGGTGTATGAACTGCATGTCAAGGATGGAAGGGTTAATGAATAACAGGGTAAACCTCTGGACATTGTGGAATATCTCCCCAGGGATACTGCAGGCTCTCTGTGGAAGGAAGAATGCTTGTTTGGTATTGACCAGTTGATGTAAGACTGGTGGCTAAAACTCCTTCAGAGTGTGGATAGCCTTCTGAGAGAGGATGCTATGAGCCGTCTCACTCACCTTCTGGGTGGATCAAAACCTTTCATGTTCTTCTGCAGATTAACGCAACATTTTGGTGGCAATTACAGTGTCTCTTTAGCCAGACAAGTAATATTAGGAAGTGTTTAATGTATTTTTGGGCAGTTTAAAGTGAGAAACTGGGAGAAGAGTTGCCAGCTCCACCAGCATATGGAGATCAGGCTTTGTGCTCTGACAAGTCGTTTCATATTTTAATATTCAGGGTCGGATATTGCTCTCCATTACAAAGGTGATAGTCCCACTAGTTCGGTGAGTTGTGGCTGAGCAGCTGTGAGTAGGATTTAAATTTATAATCCTAGCAGAGAGCAGAAATTGGGGCCTCGTAAGACCAGGTTGTGTTTCAGTTCTGTACAGTGTGGCATCAAGCCACGGGAAGGTTCATCGTCATCTGCAATAGTTAATATAAAACTAGATTAACAGATCAGAGCTGATGAGTATCTTTCCTCCTCCTGGTATTCACAACCGATCAGAAATGCAGTATTGCCGGGGTTAATTTCGTTAAGGGCTAATGAGAGTGGAGCTTTCAACTTAATCATAGCCAGGACAGGTGTTTACTTTTCCTTGACAGGTTTGATTGACAAGGAATCATAAACCTATTAGGGAGATATTTGCATATGCAGGGGAACTGTCTTTGGACAGTTGATTTCTAATTGCTGGATTTATCTGAAAATGTTTGCCACTGCTCTCAGCGCACATCTATTGTTTCTGGGATACAAAGAGACACAAAGAAGTGGTAGAGGCTAGTCAGAGCATCTTGCTCAGGGGCTGGAGAAACCATAAGGTGGGGATGGGTCAGTGTTTTATCTAGCCCAGAGCAAGGTCCTGCTTGTATCACTAAGGCAGAATGCTTTTCCTGATTCCCTGCTTGCTCAAACAGGGGTAGGCCGGAGGATTTGGAGGATTTCGAGCAGTATTTTGTGACAGTGCTATATACAGGATTAATCCTGGCATTGGAAGTTCATTTGAAATACCGGAGTAGTTCTTTTTTGCAACTGGTAAAGTAGCCTCAGGATATTTAACTTCAAGTTCAATTCAGGGCTCTTTTCCCCGTGAGTACTCCTGTTGGGAGGAGGACTGTAGATTCACAGGGATGGGAATCTGTCCCTTTTCCCCATGTTTTACCACTGATCCCGAGGAAGAAAACAGCAAGGTGCTACTCAAAAGTAGTCACAGCAATAGACCTGTATATTTATAATAATTATTACTATTTACTGAGAGTTTCCAGTGAAGAAGAAAAAATATAAAAAAGAGACCCAAAAAGTGCTGCTCAGCATAGGCAGCGTTCCTCTTCTAGATAGCGTCAGGAGAAAAAGCTTGTCTTTCTGAAGACCACAGACTAGCTAAGTGGAGTTTGAGGCTTATTTTTCTTTTATCCTAGAAAATCCAATAAATCCAGTAAATTCTTTCAGTGTGGTCTTCCAAGAGTTTTTCAACTTTGTCTGACTCACAGATTATTTGAGTGCCATTATAGACTAGGGGTCAAGCAAGTTAATTCCCAGAACAGTATGCTGCCCTGTTTTCAAACTGTGCTAATCAGGGTTTTGAGTCAAAGCATGGTAGTTTGCTTAGTGAAATTATTTTCCTGTTAGAAAATTACAAATAGGCTCTGACTATTCGTATTGGCTTCAGTCATCAGAGCGCTCACGTCACATGCGGAGCAAAGCCCCCGGGGATGTACTTGCCGTGGATCAGGGCACCGGTGGGGGCTCATTTCCCAGCTCCCAAGATTGAACTTGTGAAAACAGGTTGAAACCTTATTAAAAAAAAAAAAAAAAGAAAGAAATTGTTACGGTCGCATTTACACCTCCAGCGGGATGGAGGGAGGGCTGCGTGGAGCCTATCCGAGCTGTAATGTGAATGTCCCTTCCCAAAGGAGACATTTGGTGGAGTTATTTGGTTACCTCTCCCCCTCACCTTTTTGTAATTGACTCTTGTTTACTTTTTCCTCCTCCTTTCCCAAAGTTTATTACCACTGTTTACGTAGAGGAAATGAATTAACATAATTTACTGTTTTTTAGAACAAGACACATTCCCTGCATGTACCTATACACACGCTCTCAGTCACCCTCCCAGTGCTGTGCAGAGGAGCGTGTTTACAGAGTCTGGGTCCATTTAGGGAGAACAATACCCTGATTATGGAGGGCAGCCTTTTATTCCCAGAAACCAGAAGGAACCATTTGCTTCAAGCAGCTACTGCCCCTTGAAGGTACAGGCGGCGCGAGCTGCTGGAATGGGGGGAATAAATCTGTTGTGGACACAGACCAGCAGCATTGTTCTCTGCGGAAGTTGATTTAGGGGTGGGGGTGAGAAATGGTCTCGGGACAAACCAAGTGCCAAGTTTAAGATCTACCAGCGTGCAGAGAGACGTTGTGGCTTCCAATTTAATTTCCAGGTAATAGCTGTGAGACTTCACAGGGAATTATTTGGTGCTTCCTGACCTGGCAAGGTGCTGGGGAGGTTGTGTGGGAAGAAGATGGTAACTGAGCCTCCAAGTGTTTTTGGATGGCCTGAGCTGGGTTGAAAGGTGCCGTTATGTATGAAATGCCGGTCATTTCTAATTGCAGTCATGCACCTGTGCCTGGTAGATAATGCTGGAGCCATGTCATATGGAGCATTTGCTTCACATAATGTTGGGAAAGGTCAAGCACTCGCTTTCTGTCCTGCTAAGCTGGGTCATTAGTGGCACAAATAGGACCCCTCTTCCTCTGCCTGACTACAGCTGCTCAGATCCTGGCAGTAAATGCTTCTCAGGTGTGATTTCACGGCAGCTGAAGATGACTGGAGTTGACCCCACCACCATCCTGTCCTTGTCCTGTTCTGCTTCCAGCCTTGTAATGCCCTTGTGCCAGCTTGAGAGCTCTTCTGACCTTGCTGTTGGGTGTTTTGGGGAGCTAACCTAGGCAGGAAGCCAACCTGGAAAAAAATGTCCTGAGTTAAATTGTTATAGGAGCATGACCTGAGCTCGTGGGATATCGCAGTGTGACCACAGGCAGCAAGTCCCTTCTGTTTCCACTTGTGGCAGGAAGGCTCACTACTTTGGAGGACTAAGTATTTATGTGAACATTTGTAAAATGACTCTTTGGGAATGTAAAATGCAGCAGGGTCCACATTGCAAAATGTAGCATTGCCCGAGGGCAGTGAAAGTGAAGACTGGAAAAATCAGATTTGGATCCTGGGTCCTCCCTCGGTGGATTCCACTGGAAAAAGTGTTTACTACTCTGGTAGAAACTTCTCATCCAGAAGTGGTTTGGGCCATTCTGAACAGGCAGTAATTATTCCCCATTGACTTTTGCTCTTGGCTCAGCTCAGTCAGAGGGTAGCACATCTCTGACCCATTTGTACTGGGAGATTCCAGCTTTCACACTCCCTATCACAACAATTTTCTGTTTGTCTCAGTGTTGAAATTTTGAGTGCTTTATAGGGAAATGGGAATCTTCCTTCCTCTGTCCTCTGCTTTTGGCTTCTGAGGGAGAAGGATTATTTTGGGGAGCTGGGAAATGGCAAGTTAATGCTGCCAGCGTTTGCTGGCCCTCCTATGGCATTGCCTGCTGCAAGGAAGGAGCTGCTCCATCAGGAGCAAAGACGGGCTGCAACCAGCGCTGCTGGTGATCGAGTTCCCTCCGGTCCAAGCACAGTGTGCATCAACTCCGGTATCAAGGTGAATGTGGTACGTCACCCAGGCCTGAGAGGGAGCCAGGTTCCCCCCGCAATCTTGGCTTTGTCTCTATGTGGACTTCTGACTACTGGCATGGCTTCAGGGGGTTGCAAAAATACGGCAGAGAAAACAACTTGTGCAAAATACTCCCTGCGGGTGAAAATATTTTTCCGGGGGAACAGAGCCAGTAGGCTAAACAGGTAAAGCCGCAGGGCTGCATTAACAACACTTTTAGGGGTTTTCTGGAGGGGGGGTGTTTATGTTGGCCTGTGAGGCGTGGTGGGTGAATTCTGGCCGGGGATGATTGACGCATGTCTAACGTGATGAACCATGACCCTGCACCCCAGAGAAACTACGGCTTTCGCTTGCCCGTTGATCCATCTGGGTTTTTTTGTAGAGAGGGGAACATCCTGGTGCATGTCCCAGTACCCACAGAAGGATGCTGGGGTTACTTTGTGTTGGAAGACTAAACTCTGGCACGTTCAGGAAGATCAGAACTTGGTACTAAATAATTATAATTATCCCAAGGCAGCAGGGATGTGGTTTTTTTTAAATATCCTTTAAAATCTGCCAGATCTTCTCAGGCCTGGACGATGCGAGAAGGGCAAGCGCTGGTTCCCATGCCGGCTCATGGACCACAATAAGGGCAATAAGAACCGCTTCAGAGTCCATCCCCACGTCTGTGTCACTGTCATGGCTTTCTGCTGCGAATGTGAGGGTGCGCGGTGATCTGTGGAAAAATATGAATCTTGGCAGCAGTCCCCGATTCAAAATATCTGGGAAACACTGAGCCGGGAGGTTGAAAATACATCTTTGGGGTTTCTTTGTCCAGAAGGAAAAACAGCATTGAACTTTCACTGAGACAAATGCTTGAAAGAAAAAAAATGTGCAATGTAGAATTGAAAGGGAACAGCTTAGTTATCAGACACTAATTGAAATAACAGCAGAGAGGAACAAGCCTGAATGAATTTTAATAGCCTCTTGACTTGGATCTTTTTGATC
This sequence comes from Aptenodytes patagonicus, assembly GCF_965638725.1. NCBI lineage: Eukaryota > Metazoa > Chordata > Aves > Sphenisciformes > Spheniscidae > Aptenodytes > Aptenodytes patagonicus. Next base: position 6,777,259 of record NC_134952.1, read on the forward strand.
GCATACTTCCATGCGCTTTCCCTTTTACCTCTGCAGGAGTAATGCAGATACTGTACTAAATGCAAAAAAAAAAACCCCAACCAACAAACCCAGTAACTTGTCTGAGGGAGATGAAAAATGCAGCAAAGTAATTGAATGAGCTTTCTGCTGTAAGCATCCCAGCCTTCAAACCGGAGCAGGGCCTTCTGTCCGTGGCATGTGTTGGAGGGTATTTTGCTACAAGACAGAGATATTAAGGCAGAGCTGGAGGAGGACTGCAGCATCTAAAATATTTAATATTGCTCTTGGAGAGCAGGTCAGCAAACGAGCAATGGTTTTGGTTGATACAATGAACACAGCGTAAGGCAAAGTTGTTTTTATAGCTGGTGTGATATATATATATATATTTTTTTTTTTCCCCCCCTTTAGTATTGGGGTTAGTGCCTGGAAGTTCTAATTGTACCAAAGCCCTGTTGTTTTGTTAAGGGCTGTGAAACCCAGAGCGAAAGACAGACCGCTACAGTCTTAACTGCAAGGTACTAACAGCTCTTTGTATAGAGACTTTGTTTTACTCTGACAAAGGCTCCCTCCGAAAACCAGACCCATCGGTCAGCCGAGTTTTACTTTACCCGCGTAAACCTGCGAAAGGTGAGATCCTCTATTTGCCTACAGCGCCCTGTGCAAAGCAGACGTTGCCCCGATAAGGATTTCTTGCTGCTGCTACAATACAGACCCACACAACCCATAATATTGTGCCCAAACCCTGGGCAAGTGCCCAAGGCAAAACAGATGCAAAGGTATCGTTCATGCACGGGCTGAAGGGCTTGTGCCACACACCCAACATGGTTTGTATGTGTGAATCACAAGCCCAGCCTTCCCCTCTCTGCTGGGTACAAGCTTCATCATTGACTTGAGGGAGAGCTAGGCATTGCACCATGCTTATTTTTTATAGAAACAACCATCAAAAGTCCTCAAATGAAAAAAAAAATTACAGAGATTATTCAAGCATCATTATTATTATTATTATTATTATCATCATCAAGGTGTTTTCATGTGTGCTAACAACAAGGTCTGACTGCTCCCAAGCGTTGCTCCACATCCTGCTGGAGGCCAGCATGGGTTTCTGTTCCCTCCTGGAAAAGTGCAAAGAAAAGCCAACCTAAAATCTGGGGAAGGGAAGAGAGTTGAGAAAGGCAAATTTTCACACAGGCACAGAAAAAGAGGTTCTTCCAAAAGATTTTGTTTTGCTTGGAAAGGCTTGTGGTGGTTGTTGAAAGGGCATTTCAGTGGAAAAGGGCCAAGCAGCCCTAGGCAGAACCAACACCCTCAATTGAGAAAGATTTTTTTTTTTTTCAAACAGCAGTACTGTTAAGAAGTAATTAAAGTCAAATAAAACAAGGAAAATAGTGTATGACACATCTATTTAAATTCATCCTTGTTTGAATCCATTGAAACCCCTGTAGCATGACAGTGGAGACATGCAAGGGGAAGTACAAACCCAAATATTTCAATGCGCTTTTGCAACTACAGAAGTTTCTGATCTCAGACACCATTTTTACCAAGTGTTTAAGCACATACTTAATTTTAAGCACCTGAGAATCGCTTGTATTCCAAGAAACACTTGCTGAGGACCCGTTACACAGTGTTACGCTTGTGTGAAATATGGAAGACCTAAGCATAGGCTGAAGTGGTAGCAATTATTTCACAAGGATTCTGACACTGGGTTTTTCCCCTTAAAATTATTTTTCTGGGCTCATGGAAATTGGGAAATAACTCAGCTGTCAGTTGAAGAAAGGAGAAACTAACCCACGAGATTTCAGCCTTCATGATTTTGAAGGGTACATAGAAAATGTGAGTTGCATGCACCAACCTTGTTGGCTGGCTTAGACACCAGAAGAGAAATAAAGAAAGAACTGAAGCAAATTTTACATGACTCCTCTAAACCAGTCCTGTTATTTTGGAGTCTGCTTTATAATTTTTGGGTGCTAGGGGCGGGCAGTGCCCCTAAGAGTGCTGTCGTGTAAGGGCCTGAGCCTGGTCATGCAGATACCTTCCACACTTGCAGTTCCCTTTGCTTCGTTCCTCTACCTCCCCTGTAATGTTACCTTGGGTAGAACTTAAAAATAAAAAAAAAGAAAAGAAGAAAAAGAAAAGAAAAAAGGACATTTTGGGGGCCCAGCTGTGTCACTTCAATTTTTGCTAGCTGTTGAGAAAGATTTGTGAGGACTTTCTGGGGGAGAAAGGGTCGGGTCAGAGGTAGAAAGCTGCTCACCCTCTACCGGAGGCGTTTATAATGCCAGGGCAGCTCCTCAGGGAGTGTCCGTCTGTCCGTCCTTCCCTCTGGGGTTGACAAGAGGCAGACGACCTCCCCCGAGCTGTTCCCTCTGCCACATTACAAATGAGATGCTGAAAAGCAGCCCTTGGCCTTGAGACAGCTCTTCTCTCTCTAGCTCATTCTACCCATCAATTAATGTCAAGCAAAGGTGTTTTATAACTATTTTATAACTTTTTCAAGAGCAGGACCCTCACGCCCTTGCAAAGGAGAAGTCCGACTCCTGTGCGGGGTGGCTGCCAAAATCCGTGTGTGGCGAGTTACGTGTGAGAGCAAACAGGACTTTGGCTTTTCGTGAAAAAATGCTCCTTAACGTTCAAATTCTTCCGTGGAGACTTTATCCAAAAAGAAGATCTTTGTTATAGGTGAGAGTGGGGAAGACCAACATCTTTATCCTTCCCCATCAGGACAGCGGTGCTTAACGCTGGTGTCAGATGTGATCTTCTGTCTTCTTCCATTTCTGATGCACTTTGAAACCTGGTACCAAGAGCTGGTGGCTTTGCCTGGATTCCATCACTCCCTAATAAGCGCAAGCAGCATTTCGAGTAATTGTTCACCCTTGTAGCTCTTGGCCTGTGCAATGGGTGTGAAGTGTGAGGAGTGAATAATGAAAAATAATTAAAAATCATATGTGGCAGCGTATTTCCTGACGGAGAATGGCGAGACGATGGCGGAGGCTTTCGGGCCGTCTCTTACCCGCTCACCCTCTCCTCTTGTACCAACTTCCAGCAATTTGGCTGAGTGTTTTCTTAGGAACCAGCTTCCACCCAAAGGCTACTGAATTTTTCTTAAATGCCGGTTTCTGTCGGAGCTGATAAGGCAGCAGCCAGCCTGCAAAGATAACGCAGGGTGTCGAGGCTTCTTGGGTTTGTGTTTATTTGGATTTTTTAGCAAGTATTTGACACACACTGAGAACTGTCTAGAGACTTTGGGTTTGGTGGGTTGCCCCCCTCCCTTCTCTTTGTCCTTGGTCCCAAAATGCTTTTAGGGTGGTTTGGGAGAGGAAAAAAAAAGCGTGCTAATGGAGCTGGTGAATTAGCAGTGTTTACTGAAGGGAACAGGGAAGGTGGACAGCCAGGGCTGTACGACGAAGGAGGCTCCGGGCTTTGCTCCTTTGATGGCTCCAGTTGGAAAATATTCCCCCCAACCAGAGTTTAAAGGGGGTGAGGAGCAACACAGAGTCACCCTAAACACCCGGTCACTGGCAAAAATGTGTCACGGTGTAGGAAAGCTTGTGATTAATTGTCTTTTCAACTTCCCCCCCCACTCCAGCTCCCCTTCTCCCAAAACATTATCCCTGTTTGGGCTGCTGGCTTTTGTTAACCTGCAAGGGAGTGTTTACACTTGGCTTATGTTAACCAGAAAGGAAACTTTTCCAGCCAAAAATTGATTTACCTGCTGATGCTAATGACTTTGTTACAGGGAGCCTGGTGAGCAAGACAGATGTGGATAGAAAATGCAGCCCAGGCCCTTACGCAAAGATGTCTTCTGTTGCCCTTGGAGTGCGAGATTAGCATCCGTTTTCAGCCTGAGCAAGCCCTTAGTGATGTAAGGTGTCCCCCCGTGCTCGCGTCTTTGCTGTGACCCCGTGGCGTCCCCAGCTTGGCCTCTGCCTGATGCAACTCTGTGGACGGTTGCATCGTGGGACAGATTGGGACAGATTAAGACAGAGATCTGGCTAGAAATCCCACCAAAAAAAAAAAAAAGGAAAGAAAGTCATGGCACAGCCCTACAGCACTGGATTTTATATACCTGGCTGTTGCTTGTGGCACCCCTCAGGTGGTTTGTACAAAGCATGCTGTTATTCACTGATATTTAATAGTCATTGTTTTCTCAGGGGTGTTTCACCATGGCTGGAATTACGACACCAAACACCAAGTCCCATTTTCAAGTTCAATGCAATTTGTGGGCATGCTTTAATTAAGCTTCACAGCGCTGCTTGGAGGAACATATTTTATGCCTACAGTATTGTGCAGGCAACCTCATAGAGAGGGTCAGGAGCAGTATGGGAACACAGTGTTTTTGTTACGCGCTTCTGCCCAGCAAATCTTTCTTGCTCTTTAATGTAACCTGTAGCATATGAAATTAATTTCAAATATGCATTTGCTCACAAAGTAGCGTTCTTTGCACCAGAAATCCATAACAGTAGAAGAAACCACTGCCAGATGTCTATATTTATAGAAAACTGGCACGTTCTGTCTGGCGATGACAGAATATTTCAGTGTATTTATGAAGTGCTCATGTTTTTAGAAATATAGAAATCCAGTCAATATCAGTAGAACTATTAATCAGACATCTTGCTTTTTTTTTATTTTAACCAGCAGAACATGTTTCTTTAGTTGATGCAGTACCAAAAAACCCCCCACTTTCCCTACCCCTCTGTCACCGCTGCATTTTTTTCCAGCTTCACAAACCTCTTCATTTTAAAGGGGTATCTCTGGGTTTAAAACAAACGTTACTAGAATGTCATGCATCTTTGACTATGTACTTCTACGTCAGGCATTTTTACTTGAAAGAGAGCTGTTCATAAAGCTGAAAGAACAATTTCCACTGTAGGAGTGGATCCTGCCACATTTTTAATTTTCAGAATAAGTTTTTTTTTTTTGCTAAGATGCTCCTCGTTTGGGTTGTTACCATGCAAAGGGTCTCACATTTGGATCTGATCACACTGGGAATTAAATTTGGATCAAGTCAGGGGTGTTGGAGGGTGCAGGAGCCCCAGCACAGCTGGTGGTTGAAGTGTGAAGCCCATCAGAAATTGCGTCCTCAAGACAGTTCAGTTCTGTTCCAAACTTTCTGCGTTAACAGCTGAATTGAGCCTCTCAATGCCCCAGTGTCAGTGTTTTTGCTTAAGTATCTGACGTAGACATCAGAGAGTTTTCAGACTTAAAATTTGCAGAGATCTCCACAGTTCTTGGTCAGAAGGTGCTGTTAGAGGCCAGGGATGCATACCTGGCAGTACATAAATTGAAGGGATTCAGATAGGTGCCCTCACGTATTATGGTAACAAATGAGGAGCTGTACGGAAACTTAAGGGAAAGGGGCTCCTTGTGGGATTTGCTATTGGAACACAATTGCTAATCTGTGCAATCTACAAATCAAGTTAATTGGGTTTGCTCAGGCTGTTGCTCACACGATTGCTAAGCACAGTAGCTTGAAGGCAATGGGGGTTTGGCCTCCCAATCTTTGCTGCGTATTTGTTTTTACAGAAAATGCCTTTGATATATGTAAGTTATATTTCCGTGCATTACAAATGATAGATTCCTCCCCCATATCCTGTGACAGCCTTCCCTGGAGACAGACAGTCTGTGTTGTTTTAGCAAGATGAAGAAAGATTAACGGGAAAGGTTTTGCTAGTGTTTGCAAAGACTTTGAGCGAAAGGGAAAGGTTGGATTGAGGATTTAGTGAGAATGAAAAAGTGTTTTTGAAGACTACTGCCTGCACACGGGGCTCCCCTCACTGGCTCCCCTCTCAAGTGGGCAGCAGTCTACAAGGAGCACCAGGACAGCCCCGATGAACCCTGAGGCTGTGGGCTTGACATGGACTTGGCTCCCGCCGTGTGCTCCTGCTCAGGTAGGACTGATCCTCCCTGCATCTGCAGGTCACAAATTATTTTCTGAGCCAGCTGTGCTGGTGCATTGACTCTCTGGGTGGGCAAGGAGCCTCCGCACCACTGGGAAGTGTGGGAAGGTGGGTACATGTGGGGAAGGTGCTCCAGGGGACGCCTTCGTCCCCTCCATGGGGACTCACCCCACCAGGCACGGGAATGCTGTCCTGCGGCATGAAGCTGAGGCACCGCAAGAGGTGTTCGGCTCACAGATTAAGTCATCTATGTGTTGGTGTCTGAGCTGCCCTCAAACTTGATAGAGATGTTAGTAAGTAGAGCATTGAGCTAGTAGTGACCTAGCTTTGCAGACCATAATGGGAGTTAGATACCCAAATTTAGGTGAATCCGAGAGCTGAGTCTTGGCCATATTTAGGTTCCTGGGATAGTTAATAGTGGTGCTATATATGGTTACTGCTCATCTATCTGCATGTGGTGCCAGTTATTAAAGCCTCCGGGTAATTCACAGGCAGGTCCCCACTGAGGTTTTTTTTCCCTAAGTTTGAGCCTGGACAGGCTCTAGCTCACTCCTTAGCTACCTAATATGCTCAGCCAAGGTTAGGCCACCCTTACCCAGAGCCCGCAAGTGCTCCCGGCTGGGTGCCGGTGCCTGAGGACACATCGCAGTTCACACTGTCTGGACAAACATCCGAGGCCAGACCTGTGGTACGTTTTGGCTGCTATCAGCAAAGTAGCTGTGTCTTGGAGCTTCACACGCAGGCTAATTGCTCCTAAGTGTGTAATATTATATGTATTTGAGGGAAGGGTGGTTTTCCTCCCTCCTGGTGATCAATTTATACCCCAGGGTGGGAAGGATTAGTAGCCCCTGGGGCTTTCTCATCACCACGCAGGGAATTAGCATCCCAAGCAGGAGGGGCTCAAAGGTCTGACCTGCAACCTTGCGTGGTGTTTTCTTTGTGAAGCACGGACGGGGTGTACAGTAAATCAGTAAATCAGGTTCAGGCAGTTCTGTTTGCCGAAAACAACATCATTTCACAGTGACCCTGAAAACATTACTTTTTTTTTTTTTTTTTAAAGCATCCTAGCAGAGGGACTGTAGCTGGATCTGGGAGGAGGAGTTGTGGGTGGTGGATCAGGAGCTGGAAGCAAAACTTTCCTCTCTGAGTTAGTGCTGCAAATCCTGCCCTTGCTGACAAGGCTGGTGACGCACGCAGAGGACTTGGTGGCCTTCACCACGGCTAGATATAGGGTCGATGCAGCAGCTCCTGCTTTGTGTGAACAGGAAAGGTGGACGTAATGGCCCGGAGCCCCACTGCCATGAAAGGGAGCATCAAATCATGGCAGCAGTTGGAAAAAGACACCAACAAAAGGTGCTCTATGCAGAGCCCGGATGGGCTCTCTGAAGGTGAGAAGCTCGTCTGGCCCCTGCTCTGCTGCAGAGCAGGATTTATTTGGCCCAATCTATTTACCTGCATGAGACTGAGATGCATCATGCCCTAAAAGCACCTTTTCCTCCTCAATGGCTGAAAAGGGAGGTGAGGTGAGGGACCCCTAGGTGCCTACACTGTGTATGTCTGAAGTTAGAAGTGAAGGAGTCCTGATGGGGTCTGTTTTTGAGCACGTCCTGGTGTAAATCAGGAATGGCTTCTTTGAAGTGGAAAAGGAAAGGCTAATTTAAAGCCAATAAACGTGAATTCACCCTCAGGCTTCAGTGAGTGTTAGAAGGATTAATATGTGAGCCAGCCCTTTTCCTTACACAGGCAAAACTGTTCCTTATGGCATGAAATTCAGCTCGTTGCAGAGGGCTCAGGAACTGCCAAACCCCTCTCTTAAGGGCTTGCATGGGAGGCCAGAGGTTCATAGACATTATGCTGCCTGTCTGTCTGCATACAGAGAAGTGTCATGGTAAATGAATCCATTACCCAGGATTGTTGATTTAACACCTTTCTTCTACCTCTGGAAGAAGCTTCCTTCCAGGTCTTAAATCTGTGTTATCTTCAGCTCCCTCAGTGTAATTGGGGATTTGGGGATTAGAGGATGGGAGCCAGTGTCACCACTGCTTTTCTGCATTTTTGGAATGCGAGGGAAGAGGCTGGGGGTGGAAGAGTTCTCGTATGTGCAGTTTATTGGTGTGTCTTTGGTAGAGTTTTATTGCTTTGTTAAAAGATGTTGAGCTGTATGATTTATTAGCACTGCCACAGAGACTGTATTAATGATTATTTCACATTCCATGAGATCTTAGTGGGTCCTGCCCATGGTAAGGTCAAAACGAAGGGGCGTTTGACATAGTACTGCTTTACTTACAATAACAACTGATAACGAGTCTAGAAAATAAGTAAGTCTCTTTGACTGCAGGGTGCGTTATCTTGCAGCAGATATCAACACAGCCTTCCAGAGAGAACTGTTGACCCTTTGCTGCGTGTTGTCAGATCTCTAAGAAGTGCCATGGCAAATCTGCATGCACGCACGCACGCGAAAGTGCTTTTCCTTGCTTAGGAACAGCCATCCCAACATCAGCAATTATTCCTGGCAAATGCAGTACCATCTGCTAACCATGCGGGATCATGGGGTTTGGTTGGGAATGACCAGGCCCAGTTGGCATGAAAAAGAGCTTGTAAACATTTGCTTTTCTTTTTCAGGGGTATCCTCTAGTAAAAAGTCAACATGGCCCACTTGGTGCCTTCCGGAGCGATGGGTCAAGTCCCCAAACCGGGGCTGGTTAGTCTCAGATTTATACCTGAAGTGGTTTGTGGTTCTTTGACTATTTCTGCTGCACATTGAGTTCTCTAAAAAAGCATGGGTGTTTTTTGACTGCAACTTTCACATTGCTGCAGTGCTGCAGCAGCTGAAGCCTTAAGAAAATCAGTGATTAGTGCAACTCTCTTCATAATTAAAAAAAAGCACCTCTTGGGCAGAGACCTCCATTTTGGGTCATTGCCACCCAGCATGGTCGACCAGTTCCCTAGGTCTGCATTTGACCTTGCAGATTTGGTTAGGCCAGCTTGGAGCGATAGGCTGTCCATGGGTCATCCTTGCCTTCACAACATCTGTACTGGTGGAGATAAGACAGCAATCGCATCCTCTGCTAGCTCTCCCCTGCTTCCAAAGCGGATTTTACAATGTTTTGTTAATTTTTCACAGGCTACTACTGGCCAAGCGGAGACATTCCTTGTCTGTTATTCATGGGGAGAAATGCTTGATTAGGGCTCCTCTTCCTGGAAACATCAGTAAAGCTGATGCCCTGGATCCTTTTCTGCAGATAAGATTAAGAGCATTGAAATCGGCACGCTTCTGGCAGTCTTTTTGACTGGCTTAGGGTGGTAATTGCAGAGAGGCCGTTTTGGACGATGATGAGATATTTTTCAAAAGTTTTCCCATATCATTTGTCAAACGCCGATCGCTGGTGGGTGCTGGGGGCAGAGAACTCACATAATTGAGATGGATTTTTTTTTTCACGTTGTTTCTTTCGCTGGCAGTGGTTGTGAGGGTTGCTGCTGTGAAGGGAATGAGTCACTCATTTGTTTGAAGCAGTGAAGAAAGGTTCTGCATGTTCCAGTTGATATTAAACACGAAGCTGTGATGTTGGTGGTTTCCTTTTCTCTCACTTTCAGTGTATTTGGTTTTCGTATCAGGGAGGTCAGGAATTCATGTTTGCTGCCTTTGAGGAGGAAGGAATCATATAGTCTTTAGCTCTTTTTGGCTGCCCATCCCAAACTGCTGTCACCGAAGCAGTGTAGAGCCTGTCAGCTGGGGATATTTCCAGTTGCTGTTTTCGTAGGGAACCTGCCTGAGCTTTCAGCGTCATGGATCTATTTTTCTTCACTTATTTTTATTAAAGGCACTGACCAGTGCAACCCTGGAAAGCAGCCAGGCTTTATTTCATGGCATTACACTTTGATGGCTGCAAAGATCGGCGCGTACCATTAGAGTGGCTGGTCCGTCCTGCCTGACACAGAGCTGGGAGCTTCATCTACTTACACCTTGTGGGGGCACAAACTTTGATTTGATTTGAAATAGGTTTGATTAAACCTATTCTAACATCTCGCTATATGATTATTTCCCAGCAGGCAAGTGAAGGATAGAGAGGAGTATCTGCCGTCCGGGAAAGTCTCCTTTCAATAATCAGGAAACCTAATTTCCCAATTTTTTCTTAACAAATCCCACTGGCTTTTCCCCAGTGGGTTTTGCCTCTTTAGGGTCTCTTAGCAAAATGCTGAAGTGATTCGCCTGGTGTCCATGAGAAAGCTGCTTTTCCTGTCCCCCTTGTGATGTGACAGACTGCATCCTCCTCTGGTTCACTCCCCACAGGCAAATTTTCTGGAGACAGGGTAGTCACTTGGGGACATATGTGTGCATATTTAAAATAAGATATAAACCCCAGCTAGTGTCCTGTAAGCGCTTCTGTTGGCTGCTGGTCCTGCTAAAAGCTGGAACAGCAGATTTCACTCTCCAAGTAAAATCTGACCCCCAAGGGGCACATCTCTACCTGACGTCAGCAGCACCCCATGGTTCGCCCATCGTTTTTACTTTTGTTGGATCTGTAATTAAAAAAGCAAAACCATCCCATCCTCACCGCCACAAAGACCATATGTGGAACTGACTCTCTACGGTTGATGCAAACCCAGCTTTCTAAAGCAGAAAATGTGTTTGAAAATAGATTGAAAGTGATGTAAAAGCCACGCTCTTCAAAGAAAAACACCAACCCATTTTGCCCTCACGGTTCTGGAAGGGATTTTATCTTGTGCAAAGTGTGTTTCCCCCTCGCCCCCCTCCCCTCACCCGGAGCTGTAAGTCTGCTTTTGTTAGGCCGGTGTCGTGGAGCTAAATCCTGGAAACATAATTTATTCAAAGTGTTCCGCACACATGTAAATGGGCAAAACTTATTGACAGCTGAGTTAAAGTATCTCTTTCTTCTGCGTAACAAGGCACTTCTGCTGAATCTTTCAACCGCTGGCTTTGTTCCTCAGACGGGTGAAAAGAGCTTACGGCGGAGAAACAAGCAGGCAGGGAAAATGCCTCTGGTGTATGTTGTGTGTCTGCACAGTTGTGAATTTGCACGTGTACAGCGCGGCAGCGCCTCTCCCCACGCATACGTCCCCATCGCATCAGAAGGTGTACGCATGATGAACAAATCTGGGCATATACTTGATATAAGAAGAGCTGCTGTGGCTGCATGTGTGAGCCCACCGTCTGTGTGCGTGGTCCTTTGAAAAGCTCCAAGTGGCCGTATGTCTACCTTTAACTGTGTAAAATAACAGTCCCCGAAAGGATCTTGGTATTTGTGTATTAAATTCCAAGCACACAGCAAATTTAGCTGAACTTTCTGCTGCTTAAGCACTACTCTTTCCTCCTCCATACAAGGCCTTGAATTAGGTAATTAAAATCTAGGGGAGAGACGGAACAGTCTGCAATGTAGTGAACTCACCAGATTTCTGAGGTCATTGCTGGTACAGAGTTCCCTCACTCTGTCCCATGAAAAGATTTTTAAGTATTCATTGGAAATCTCCCATGGATTTAACTTCTTCCTTTGTTTTGCTTTGCAGTAAAAGCTTGATTGAAAGTGGCTGTGGCAGCAGTAATGCCTGGCTGAGTTTGGAGAAAACAAGCTCTAGACCCATTTAGACATTTCATTTGAAAGCAGCTTCCATTCTCTCCTATTAGAGGCTGGGGTTAGTAAGTAGCAGGGTGAATGCATGTGTGTGTTCATCCATTATGACTTCTTTATCAATTTTATTTTTTTAATCACCAGTTCTTAGGAAGAGGGTTTTTTTTTTATATAGGCAACTAATGTCTGATAAACCTGAATCTAGTTTTCTAGGGATAAACTTTGATGGAGGATCCTAGGAGTATTAAGCCTCTATCCATCCATCTTTTAGAATTTCTTCAGCATCCCATGAAAGCAAACTGAAGAAAATTTGGCATTTTTCCCCCTCTTACATTTTTTTTGGGGAGACAATGTTTTTAAAACTAGAATTACATGCTGGAATTTAAGGTATCAACTAGTGTAACCTGATCAAAGCTACCTCATCTTTTATTACATGTCTTGTTTTCTGAGCCTCAGTTAACACAGATGAGACTTTGAGGAGAGGAGCGGTTCTGCCTGGGCCCCGGCAGTGCAGCCCCGCTGACTTCAGTGGTACTGGATGAAGATTTTGAGTTTGGCTCAGTAAAAGTAGAATAGATCAGTACATGAAATGGAGTACTTATTTATTTAAGGTGACGGCTGGAAGTGTTTTGTCTTAACCCCAGAGCAGACAGGGCACATGGAGGCAGTACTAGCTTCTGCAGCATATCCCTGTTGAGCAGGGAATTGCACGAGGGAAATTCTGCCTTAGCAGCTCTTGCCTGAAGCGTGCTCTCTGTGTTGGGACAAAGAACTGCTTGTCAGCAGAGGCAGTTTCATATAAAAATCATGTTTTCGGGTGCGTTTCATTTTGGAGGCCCTTCTCTCCCCACGTCCTTTCCTGCTGCTGGCTGCCTGCTGCCTTCTCACAACTTCTCTGGCTGCACTGGGCCAATCGGGCTGCAAACTAATGCAGCAAAACATTTTCTGCTGGATTAATGTCCTGAATTGTCCTTCTTACGACGACAGTATCTAGGGAGTGACCATGCTCTGAGGAGAGGAAAGGGTCGGTTTGATTTTTGCTTTAGCATTCCTTCAGACTTAGATCTCTCCAAGCTGAATCCAAACACCTTCCTGGTGCTGGTGCTGGTGGGGATTGCTTAGTTTCATCTTTGCAGTTTGAGCCTAAGTTTGGAAGAGCTTAGGTTTAGGTCTTTGAGTTCTTCATGGAAGTGAGAGGTCTGATTCTGTGGTGCCTTGTGCTTTCTATTTTTGCTGGGCTAATGATAGGAAAATGCCACTTGCTCTTCAGATTGGTAGGAGGAAACAGCTCCTAAAAATACCCTTTTTGTGAGGGTTTTCCCTGGCTGCTGGACAACTGTCAGGAAGGGTCTGTGCTGGGACACAGCTAGAAGCAAACCAAAGCGTGGGGGGAAATGTAGTTGGTCTGTACTCCGCTTCCAGTCTGTCCGAGGTGGTGGGAAGGAGTGAGTAAGACAAATCCTATGAACCCCAAGGCAATTTCAGTCTACCATTGCAGGTTCTCCTCATGGGTCATCCTTGCCTTGAGCAGAGAAGGGGGAGTTGGGACTGTGTTAGGCCTTGTTCACCACTCACACAAAGTGTCCTCAAGTTGGAGGCTACCTTTGAATTGGGTGGGCTCTCAGGTAAGGATTTCAGCGTGCTGGACGAAGCAGGGAGCATTGGGAAGGGGCAACAGGCAGGAGGGACCTCTGAACTCTCTGGGATGGACGTTAGTCCTACCCCATGATGGGCAAGAAGATGGCTGACTTTTGTCCTATGAGTCTGTCTTTTGGCCTCTTTCAAGAGTGAGACTCCTGGGCTGACCAAGCAACGTGCTCTGAGGATTAATTTTAAATTAGCCAAAACCAAATTACTTAGTGAAGCCTCATTTCTCGGGGGGGTGCTGGTGCTGTCAGGCTTGGACTGGGCCTCCCTGTGGCTGCGCTGACTTCTGTCAGCTTTATGAGTGCGGCCGTGAAATTAACCATTTAACCATGTAATGACTTTTTATTTTATTTAATCTTCCAAAAACGCTATTTATGCAAAAGCATTAGGAGTGCCGGGGTTTCTGTTGCAGCGTTTCTTTGGCTCATTTCCTGCCCAGCTGTTGTCCTCTCCAGCCCCCTGTCCCCTGGCCGGGCAGCGATGCAGCCTACAGCTATGTGGAGGTCACACCTGCAGCTCTGCGATGACCACCTCAGCCCGCTCTGCTCCTCAGGGAGCTGGGGCCAACCGTAGCCTGTGATCGGCTGGCTTCTGGCTTGCTTCAGCTGTCATACCCAGCATTGGCCCAGCTGCTATCGCAGCCATCAGGAGCATTATCTCTGGACCTGGTGTCTGATGAGGCCGTCATGGGGCAGGAGCACTTACTGGAAAATGATTTATACTAATTAGGTGGCTTGAAGGTTTCTTGTGGAACAGTAGGAGGGAAGACACAGAGGTTAGTTGTCTTTATTCTCCAAAAAGCCATCATCACCTGATAAAGATTCAACTGCCTTAGGTTTTGAAGAGGATGTTTCATGCTGCTTCAGCCATAGCGGGGAGTGAAGACTTCAATCTTGTGACCTTTGTTCTCTAAAGAGCGTGTCAAGTTTTGGCTGTGCTGCTGGCCTTGACTTTTAATTGTTGAAGAGGATGTGAGATCAGCCCCAAGCCTTTGTGCTGCAGCTTACCCGGTGAGAGAGGGGAAGTGCCGTGCTTCTCTGCACACCGCTGCCACAATTTAATTTGAAAAAAACATAACCAGCCCCCCCCCCCCCCCCCCAATAATGAGCTACCTCTTAACAGCAAAAATTAAAACAAAATAAGAAAAAGATGACTATTAGGGATGGGAAACCTGATGATATCAATAGCTGTGTTTTCATGCGGATTGTTACACCATGATGCAATAGAGGTTTGCCCTTAATTTAGCTTGTTTTTAGCATAAATTTCATCCCCATATGATGGGCCAAAATCCCATTGGCTTCCTCAGTGATGGCATGTGCTTGTGAGGTATCAGAATTTGGCCTGACAAAGCTGCCTAATCCCCCCTCATGTCTCAGAACCAGTTCTCACCCCGTTGTGATCCAGCTGAAGCTGATGCACCAGGTGCTGCAGAGGGAGGACACAGCGGGATGGGTTTGTGAAGGCCCAGCACGACTATCCCTGCCAGGATTTGGGGAAAAGGACCTTGTTCTGTGGGTAGATCAATACTGAGCTCTGAGAGGCATTTCTCTACCTTGCTGCCTGCCCATCAGATGTTGCTCTGGTGGGGGAAAGGGACCCATGGTGGTTTGCAATCTCCTTTAGAGGCATGTCTGTAGATGAGGTGCCCTGTGGACCATGTGATGCCATCCACTATTGCTCTGTGCCTCTTCATCGTGCCATTCTCTGATTACCTGGCATCCTCCCCCTGCCCCTTGTGTTGGTGTTTGCAAGGAGGTCCTTGGAAGGTAACTACCCATGCTCTGCTGTCTTTTCTAGACAGCATAAATGATTTAGGGTCCTTTTATGCCTCTTTGGCTCTTTTACTTTACATAAAAGCGCTAGAGTATGACTCAAAACTTCTGTGCTTCTCTGCAGAAAAGAGCCAAGCCTAGGAGGTGCTTTCTCCTTCTTTCCCCAGCATGGCAACCCTCTCACTCATGGTGGTGGGCAGTCATTTCTTGGCTGACCTCGCCAAGGATAGTCCCCGAAGTGTTGACTAGTTACTATCTTGGTTTCAGGGTTGCTGAGATATGTCCTGTGGGGAACGGCACTCAGGAACTATCTTTTTTTTTTGACAAATGTCTCCTTACAACCTTGCTGCTCATGTGGGTTATGTGATTTCCAAGCTGGCCTGGAGCCTAGAAGTGAAGTCATAGGCCTCAAGGAGCAATAAGTGCTGCAGTGTTTTAACCAGCCCAGCCAAACTCTGTGTGTGTGTGTGTGTGCATGTGTGAAAGCACTTTCCGGCACACCGGCTATCTGGAATGATAACCCACCTGGCCTAGCTCCATTCAATAGTGATATCAGCTGCAATTCTCTGGTCCCATCAAAAAACCCAAGCCAAACAAAGATATTTCCTCCTGAAATAGCCTGTTTTAAACTGCACAAATGTCACCTGTAGGTATGTGTGAAGAGAACAAGTCTCTCTCAAACGTAGTTTTGTGTGACGAGCAAAGGAACTGTTGGGAAAGCTGAGGTCTGAGCTGGTCCCTTTGCCATCAGCAAAGTGTGTCACAAGTAATCAATCTGCCTCTGAAATCAGCTCCCCTCATTCCTCTTCCAGGTGCTGCCATGTTTGCAAGGGTTATGGCAAGGGGATTTGAAGACACTGAATATGCTTGTGACGGATTTGGAAGTTCTCTAAGCAAAGCCTCTAACCTGTGGGTTGGAAACACAGTCTGTTCTTTTATACTTGCATTGTGCTCTCCTATAATCGGCTCTGGAGATGCTGGGCTGGCTCCTTTGAGAAACCAAGGAACTTGTAAAGGTGTCGAATGGTTTTAGTATGAGCTGAAAGGAGCTGTGAGTGCTTCACAAGCCCATTAGGAGTGAAAAGCTTGTTTTATGGTACCAGAGCCCAAGGAGGAGGCAAGAGAGAAAGGCAAGTTTATGTGTTTGCATTTTCCAAAGGTCTCGTAGAGCTTCAGATCCTAGGATTGATGAAGGCTTTGATTTGGGGCCATCCTTATTTTACAGTCATTGCTCTATTGCTGTCTGAAGAGCCTGTCAAACGGAGTCTTTGTGGAGAGTATGCTGGGCTATGGGCTAGGAGACCTGGTGTGGGAATCATCTGACCTGTTTTAAGTGCCTGCGTTATCATGAGATGAGCAGAGTCTCTCTATACTCTTGGTACAGGGAGCTGAAGGGAACTAGCTTGGACATAGGCAGCTGCATTGTGCAAATCTAGGCTGTTATTTGGTTTCCCAAACACAGATATCTGGTACATGGGGGCTCTTACCCAAGGCTTTGCTACCCTACAAGAAGATAGGCATCCCATAGGTTCAGTGTCCTATCTGCCAGCTCCATATGGATGACCTGGGGCATCTTGTGCTGCCCCAAGCATGTTTAGAGTGGCTCAAGGCCCTAAAGCCAGGAGAGTTGTCTCCCATCCTTGTATCTACCCATGGCTCTGCCACTGATTTATCCTGGTATGGTCATAGAATCATAGAATGGTTTGGGTTGGAAGGGACCTTTTACTGATGGCAATTCCCTTTGCAATTATTGTGGGCCTGCTTTTATGACCATTTGAAAAACCAAGGAAATGGGATTAGATGAGAATTCCTGATTTCACATTTTTTTTTCTTTTTTTCTTCTTATAAAAAAGATGGCGGCAAACTTTTTAGCAGGGCCTGTTGCGACAGGACAAGGGGGAATGGCTTTAAACCAAAGGGGGGGAGATATAGACTAGAGATAAGGAAGCAATTTGTTACGCTGAGGGTGGTGAAACACTGGCACAGGTTGCCCAGAGAGGTGGTGGATGCCCCATCCCTGGAACCATTCAAGGTCAGGTTGGACGGGGCTGTGAGCAACCAGATCTAGTTGAAGATGTCCCTGCCCACGGCAGGGGGGTTGGACTAGATGACCTTTAGAGGTCCCTTCCAACCCAAACTATTCTACGATTCTGTGATTCTTTAGTCCTAAACCAAGATGTTTCTCCAGAAAATCTTGGTAAGCTTGCTAGAGTACATTCAACACTACTAAAGCCTGGCAGACAAGAAGGCAGTATGGGAAAAATAATTTGGTTAAAACTATTATCTAGTGAGTTTTGGACTGATGTAAAGTAGCAGCACTCAGTTGTGGCTTTAGTGCTCTGCTTCCATAGCCATGATCCTGATTTTCATGGGCACGCACTGTGATAGGGCAGGGCACCACCCAGTCCTGGGCATCTCTTGCAGAGCTCTCGGAAGCAGAGGCCGCTTCTGAAAACCTTTGTGCACATTTACCAGGACCGGCCTGCCCTGACAAGCCCTTGAGCCGTTGTAACTTTTTTCTCCCAGCTTCCTGACAGAGGGTGCACACCATTTCCCAGAGAGACTTCTGCCAGTGCCAGAAAAGGAGACAGTGTTGCTTTGCTCAGAGTTGTCCTTGTGCTTTTTCCTCCCTCTTGTTACTGAGATAAGGAGTCCGTGAAAGACTGTGCAAAGCACCATGTCGGTTTAATCAGCGTATGAGGGAGAAACTAGATATGCCCTGTTAGTGCAGTCACAGTCCAAGCATGAAATTAAGTGGAGGTGGGGGTGGATGTGACGGAGAGAAATGCTGTCCATCTCTCAGGCACGTAGCTGAGAGTCTACAGAAAGCGGGGACTGAGTGAGTGCCCTTGCAGAAAGCCTCTTGGAGCCTGGCAGACCGGGGCTGCTGTGTCTTGCAATTATTGCACATAATAACCCAAAGTGGGTCACGCTGCAGTTTTGTGTGACGGTATTAAATGGCACTTTGGGAGAACTTGCGTGCTGATTACAGCTGGTGAGGAATGCCATCACTTTAAGAGGGGTAAAAGAAGAAGTGAGAACGAAAAGATTTTCTTTGTGCCTTGAGGGATGTGAGGATAGTGTTTTCCCCGTCACCCCAGAGATGAGTGGAGGGTTACACTCACTCAATCCAAACATCAGAGCCAGAGGCTGCATGTTGACATGGGATTTAATGCAACCTGTCTGCTTAAATGCTCCTTGAAACCATGGGGCTGTGTGTTGGCGAATACCTCCTAGCCTGAATTACTGCAAGGCAGTGCTGTGCACTACCACATGGTTTCTGTCCTTCAGCCCAGAGCTGGCAGTGTGATTGTGTGTCTACCACTGGTACTTTCAGCCTCCACAAGCTCGTACCGCTGCTGAGAGAAGTGGTCCTACCTGCCCGCTGACCCTGACCACCTACCAGCCCTGCTCTACCCCTCCCTTAGTGCCGCTGTAAGCAGTTGTAATAAACTGACCCGACTTACAACCAACTTCAGCCACAGTAGTGATTTAGGCCAACATAAGTTGTGCAACTACAGCCCTACTTTGCTCTCATGGTTGTCTCACATGATGTAGGATGAGGCTAGATGAGTTAAAAGCCATCTGGGAGCTCAACCCTTTCCTACCAAGCACTGATACACTCATGCATCCCTCTTTGCCTAGTTTGGGGGAATCTACCAAGAAGTTGATAGTGGTTGAGGTTTTACTGCCTGTCCTGCAGAGCCTCCCAGATAGATGGCTAGAAGCTATAAACAGAAGAAAGAGAGCTCCAGGCTACTGTTGTGGTCCTCCTCTCTTGATGCTGTGATGCACATGAGCCCTAGGATTTTCTATTGGTGATGTCTGTTAAAATGAATTGTCTTTTTAACTGTGGAAGTAAAAGGAAAAATTACTTAGAGGAGAATGTCATTCAGGACCTCCCCTGCAATTGGAGGAGAAACCTTTCTTGAGATACTAATTTTGCCATCAAGTCTGACTTTTTCCATTTTCTGCAGTGATATTAATGTGCTCTTTAAACTTAAAAATTGAAAATGTTGTAAATTTAATCACTCCTGACAATACTCAACTTTTACTAGATGTTACAGCTATGACAATTGTTTCTGATATGACAATTATATGGGGAACCCTCAAACAAGACTGTCGCAATGACACGCCATGCTGCCCCAATCTCTGCTGTTTAATTATCCTTCCTGTGTTTGCATACTGAAGAAAGCAGTTTCCGTCTCTTTCAGAATGAACAAATTAAGCAGAATACTTGTATTTGCATCTTCTTTTTGTCTTAAAACAAAGGATGATTTTAGTAGCCTCAGCGTACCCTCTGAGCTCTCTGTGTGCTACCTTATTCAGGTAACAGTCCTGCTGAAATTCATGGGTATTGCACCTTGTAGTGGATAGGTCTTAAAATGCTTTACAGGGGCAGTTGGTACCCTTGTCGCTGCTTTACAAATCCAAGGCACAGGGAAGAGCTTTCGCTAAACCAAGCAGCAAGGAAAAGAGAATATGACCCACCTGATAGTCAGTGGCAGTGTTGTAGTTGGGTGTTAGATCACCCCAGCTCAAACTGGGGTGTTTGCGAACTGTCTGCTCTCCCTCCCATGGCTCTTCACCCAGGGTTGGAGTTATTAAGTTATTGGAACTTGACTATTGGTTATTATAGTTATTAAGATATTAAGTTATAAGTTATTAAGATATGGAAAAAGAACTGAATTTGGCCTAGCTTATTTTGTGTGTACAACCTACGGGGCACAAATCTAAGTGTGTAAATTTGCAGATGTGGAGCCAATTCCCCAAAACGGGGCCATGGCCAAATGAAATTTCAGAGATAAGTGAAGACAAGGATGCTCCGGCGAAAGGGGCTTCTCCCGTATGCTGGAGAATTTGACGTTCTCACTGCTGCTGCTGTAGCTGTGTAGCATCATTGGGGAAATCATGTCACGACTCTTTTGTTTCTTATTCTTAGTTATTCTTGTCAGTTCTCTGAGTGCTTCGGTTCAGCCCTGGTTGGACAGCTTACTCCTGCTGTGGGAAGGAGCTTTCTGTAAACCATATGAAATCATGTGGCTGCAGCACTTGTTCTCACTTGATCAGATAGACCCTCTGCTTTTCTGTCTGTCTCTAGATTGAAGCCAGAAAGGTTGGAAAGGGTCAGAAAGCAGCATGTATTGCCTTTGAATGTAGTCCTCGCTGCTGCTTTTTCCGTTTTCGTACACTGTCTCCCAGCAGCCGTGCAGTAGATCAGTCCCTAGCACGGGGGCATCAACCCTGAGCCGGCTGCAGGTGGGATCAGCCGATTTGCTTTGCTCTGGAGCAATGCACAGATCCTTGCCGTTCATCCAGACCGGTGATCTCTGCCATTCTCCAGCCCCGAATTCCCCACCGCCTCCCCTGCCCAGACCCTTTGCATGCATGTGGTGGTGAGCTACGGGGCCGCGCAGAGCGGTCTCCCTGCCAGACACTCGGGCGTCCTGCCAGCTGCCCTGCTCCCTTGGGCTGACAAAGGCTGGGGCTGCTGCTGCGGGAGGAAGCATGTGCAGCTCCCAAGGGGAAAAGGAGAGTGAGCACTTTGTATCACTTGACAGGAAGGCCTCTGCTTGACAAAAGAGCGCTGCTGACAGGCTCCAAAAAGCAGCCTGGGGCTTGTATTTCCTGAGCCAGCAAGACATAGTGAGCCGTAGTGCAGAGCGGTTAAATAGATGGGAGTGAAAGCGGGATCCTCGGGTGTTTGCAGACCTTGGCAGGTGGGTTACTGACCTGTGCATGGCTCTTGTTTCCCAAAAGGTGAATTTTCCACCCATCCCTTCCAGCCTCTGGTTTCTGTGCAGCAGCTGAGGCACCAGGGATGCCGGCAGCTCGGGAAGCGCTCGCCAGATTTTTCACTTCCCCCTCTGCTCCCCCCCCCCGAGGCTCGCACAGCAGTGAAGTAATCTGTGACATTCAGACAGCGGGAAGGGGAAGCCGCTGCAAAATAAAATAACAGCATCAGGAAGCGGCACTGTGCTCTTTCCCGCTCCCAGCTGGGAAATGACAACACTTCATTCAGCTGCTCAAAGCCTGTCGCCGGTTCAGCCCTTGCCGAGCGGTGCTGGCTAATAACTTCCCCGCTGCCCCGGCTCGGCGCTGCCTGCCCAGTGGGCTCAGGGGTACTGGGAAGATGAGACAGGCGAGGTGCCAGCAAAGAGTCGCTTTAACAGCAGGCGCTGCACAATAACACCTGGCAAAACAGTTGCTTCGGTTTATAGCTTCTGTGAAGACCCTGGAGGGTGTTTCTTTTACATTTTAATTCCTGCTAGTTACATTTTGCAGGAAACCCAGAGCCCCCCCCCCCTTCCTTTTATGGTGGCTGTTACTTTTACAGATGTATAGCAACCCAACGTTTCACAGCCGAAATCCAGTGTGTAATGTGTCAAAGCGAGACCGCCGGGGGCAAGCTGACCGCTTGGACAGGTGGTGTGTGCGTTCGGAGAGAGGTTTTTCTCTCCTCCTCCCCTTCTCGTTACAAATCAACCCCTGGGTGCAAGGCACTGCCTCTCTAGACAGGTGTCTGAGTGCAGGCGGCTGGTCCTGCATTTCATCTGTGGTTTCTCTTTAATGTGCATGAAAGTGCAGGGAAGTCGATGAGCCTTCTTTTGTAATCTGCCCAAACCAACAGCCAACAACCAGTCGAACCATAGCTCCCAGGCAAAGGATGCAGTTTGTTCCTGGGGCAATATAATCCTAGAAGGAGAGAGACTTAGTTTTGTGGGTGCTCGGGTTTGTTAGCACCAATCTGACAGTATGAGAAGGACGTGAAAGGGAGTGTGCGAGAAAGTGGGGGTATCATCTAACTGTAGGCATCTAATTTGGGTATCTCAGTGAGGACTCAGAGTGGTATCTACTCTGCCCATTAGCTACACAGGAGGGTAAAGATAGGCAGTGTAAATAGCTCCAGACATTTGAGCTTACAGGACAGCCTTTGGAGGGAAACAGTGCTGAAAATGCTATTGCTTTTGTGGTCAGAACTGGGCTGGACAGTGCACCAGTGAAGAGCTCATGTGCTGATGAAACGCAAGGGCTCGTAGCAAAAGGTCTCCTCTGTCATTACCCAGCCCTGCTAATCTGAACCAGAAGTGTTTCCCTGCCTTCCCTAACAGCAAGCAATCCTTCAAAAGCAACCTCAATTTTCCCTTCTGTAATGCTCCCTCCCTTTCTAAAACATTAGGGGGGAAAAAAAAAATCAACCTGGCACATCAGACCTGATGAATAGAGGCTGATGGCACCGGCCAAGCACCTTAACATTGACAGCGAGACCCACAGCCTTTAAATCCTCAAAAGCAGATTATATTATTTGTTTATATACAAATGGAATGTAAAAATAAGCAAAGCAAAGCCTCCCTTGTTAACTGGAGTCCTAAACCGCAGATCTGCTGTGGATTTAATGCCTGTTCTCCTCATCTGAATCTGAATGGAATCAGCGCCTGGTGATGGGCTTGAAGTTCCCGGAGAATTTCTGTCTGCTGTTGGGGCGCCCACAGTTTCAGCTCTGGTGGGCCTGACTGTGGCTGTCCACAAGCCCTCTGTCATCTTGTGGTTCCTTTCTAACGTTGGCCCCTAAAAACTGCTTTCAGAAATTACGAAGCAGAAATGGTTGCAAGTAAATGCGTGGGCTGCATGCGTGTCTGTGCTGCCTGGGGCAGGCGGCCTCGCTGCTGCCCTCCGAACCAGCTGCCTCCAAACCCTGTGACAGCCTGGGTTGAAGCTGGCAGAGCTTACTTACGGTCCTTGTGCTGCTGGGTGGGAGGTGGAGGATGCCATGTGAGTGGCTGTTCTGAAGACTGCTCTTGGAGGATGGTGTGGATGAGGTTGCTGTTTGACAGGGGTATTTAAAAAGGATAGGGGATTGATTGGCAACAAAATATTGCCCACCAAGGACTCACCAAGATGGCTTTTTAGCCCAGGATGCAGCTTGTCTTCTAGCGATCCTAGACCAGATTTTCCATGGACTTCAACCATGCAACTCTCAGGGTTAGAATGCAATTCCTGTTCTTTTTTAATCAGATCTCTTCCACAGCAGCCACTTTGTTTTAGCATGCACCAACAACTTTAGGGGGTAACAAAGTTAGTGGAGCCCCACAAATTGCCCCTCCAGCTTCCAGCTGCTCTCTTTGCATGCTGTGACTTGATGGCATTACCCGAGAGATGACGTCATCTCATCGCTGCGCTGCCATCACTGGACATGTGGAAAGGAGCATACACTCCATGGCGTGCAGGGTACAACACGGCCGTGTAAAATACCAAGCTGGTCCTCCAAATTGCTGAGCGGTTACACCTGCTGTAATTGAGGCTCCTCCTATCCACTGGCTTTGGGGATTGTCACTTCAGCCCTTCAGATGGTTACAGCCTGAGCGGTTACCCCATCTGCATGGAGCTGCCTTGTGCTCGCACAAGGATGACATAAATGTCTGTCCATGTTCCTGTGGTTTTTTTTGAGTTGCTTCTGAATGTTAAAGCCAGTTTGTGTTTTGCGCCTGGTTTTTATCACACAGGCTCCGCCACTGTCAATCCTCTTGCAATTGCTTATGTTAATCCTCTCGCTGGCTATTTCTTTTCCTCTACCCAGTATCAGTCTCCCCAGGCTTCTCATCCTGCAGCGCAGCTCAATCCTGAGAGCACTAAACTCTTCACCTGCATCCCAAATCAACACAAAATGTTTGCAGTTTTTCTTGGCCAGGTGCACTAAGCAAGCAAAGGTATTAAATGATGTCACCATCTACTGACGGTGCTGTTTTGGTCCCGGTTTGCCACAGAAAGCAGGAGTGCAGCTGTGAGCTTTAAAGAGGAGGCCCCTGGCATGTACGTTTGGACCGGTGGTGCCCCAAAGCCATGTTTCCCTATACAGTGAGTCTGATTTTAAAGTGTCTGCTCACTTATGGTTGTACAAACCCGTGCGAAGGGTGGTGTGACCTGCCCTTGGGGTGATTCCTGCCTCTGCAATCAACCTGCTGTGGGACCTCGGCCAATTAATTTCATAGCTATGTTCATCCTCCTCCTTTCTGTGTGGTCGCTCCATTTGGACGTGCTCTCTCGTGCGTTTGCACTGTACCTCATTCGATCCTGACTGGGACCGTGGGAGAAGTGCTGTAATAATCGTGATGTAAAACCCTACTGTGTTGATTTGACAGGGCTTTAACCCGTGCAAATGACTGCCCTGAGTGTAGCAGATCTACAAGTATGCACTCTCTCTTTTCCGTGCACGTAATTACATTAGCTCTGATATAAAAAAAAACCTGGGGAAAGAACTGTTTTCCATCAGAAATTGCAATCCTGTCCCATTGAAATGAAAGCACCTCACAGAGCGGCACGAGCTTTGCTATACTTCAGACCTAAACAATCCTCTTGAAAATAAGGGTTTCCTTTTAAGACAATTTCCACACTCCACGTCAATCCGGATTTCAAAATCACTGAAATCGTATGTGAAACAAAATACCCACCTTCTGCCCACCTCCGGATGGCAGGAGCCTTTCAATACCCTGCCCTGCAGGCTGGGCAGGACGTGGGCTTTAGAGGGAGCAGGTTGGGTAGAGGGACACAACACAGGGACCCAAATCATCTCGGTTGTTTTGTCCGCCTCGGTACAGGCTCCATGTTCAGCCCCGGTCAATGAGCCGCGTCTGCAGATAAAGAGCTATTCTGGTAAAGTGCGCTGAGAGGGGACGTGTAAATGCAATCAAACCTTAAATTTATGCAATATAAACCCATGACTGAGCCTCCTCTCCCCTAGAATTGGAGCGTCTAATCTGTTTTAGGAAGTGGTCCTCCTTAAATTAAAAAATAAGACAAAGCTGCAAGTAAATAAATGGACTGCTCTGACGTGGAGGCAGCAGCAGCTCCGCTGTGGGGGCACCCAGTGCTTCGCAGCAGACGGGGACACCGCCCGCCTGCTAACGGCTCCAGCTCCTTAATCTGAAACCGCTGTGTGCCGGTCTTGGGACGGTTTTTAAATAGCAAGTCAAGAGGGAAGCCACGTTTGTCTGGGGGCTGAGCAGGGAGCCAAGCCTGAGATAGTGCTGCTTGCTGGAGCATCTGGACAGCATGGATGGAAAGGCCCCCTTCTTCCTATCATCCAGCCCCCGTGTGGGTTTTGGCTTTAAAGGTGACATTTTTCAGATAAGCGTGGAGGTCGGGGGAGGAAAAATAGGCAGTTGAGGCAGAGAAGGGTTTGCGCTTCATTTTCTCTGCTGAGGTAGTGGTCCAGACCCGCTGCGATGGCTGCCATGAGGAGCTGGGTTGGGCGGTGTGGTGGGTAGGGCGTGACATGGCGGGTAGGGCGTGACATGGTGGATATAGAATGACATGGTGGGTAGGGCACGGTGGCGGTAAACTCCTGAGGTGGCTGGAGAGCCTGGTGTGTGTGCAGAGGGCCAGTGCTGGTGGGTGAGGGCAGGGGAGCGGGGCAGTGCATGACGGAAAGGAGAGGGGGACTGTCCTGGTGACAATGTGAGCCAGCTCTGGGGCTGTGAGCAACGAGGACACCAAGGTTTTCAGGGTAGAAGGGATGAAAGTGCAGTCAAATAGAAGCAAGATTTCTGAAAGGCAGCAGTTAGAGCCTTGTTTTCTGGTGTTTGCAGCCCTTTCAGCTGGCCAGGGCCACCTCTTGTCCCATCAGGTGTCCTACACTTTCATTTAAGGGGTGTTTATGGGATTTGCCCCACTTCTCCAGCAGAAGTTGCACTGATGAATGAGACCTTGGAGCCAAAGCAGCTCCCTTGGGGTCAAGGGAGTGGGATCGGTCCCTGCTCCTGAAAAAAAGGTGGAGGGACCCTCTAAAGTGGTCTCTTTTGAAGGTGGGAGAAGACCATGGTGAACCTCACATCCTTGAAATTGCTTAAACTACTCAGTGGCCACTTTCACCCTTTGGAGGTTCCCTCCCTTGTCCTGGGGATTAACTGGGACATGCAAGCAAGGCTAAGGTGGGTGCTGGAGCCTGATACCTATCTCAACATGAAGGGGTGCGGTGGTGAGTCTGCTGTGTGGCTGGGATGCCTGCACGCCCCGCTGCTGGCTGCGGTCTCACTTGCGTCCTCCGAGACGTGAGCTGTATCGTTTGAAGTATATATCCACTTCCGTGTACCTATTTGGACCAAGCAGATCAGAGGAAAACCTTCGGCCAAGAGTGCTCTCCTCATTTATTAGAGCCTTGACAAGTTAAATAGATTAAATAGGAATGGGTCTTATGTTGGAAACATCAACCTTAGAGACATTAAAGAAAAGGGAGTTAAGTCAACAGGAAAGTCGCCTGATTAATGGGAGGAAAATCTAAGTATGAGGGGGTGCTGTTGGTGTCCCGGTTCCCTTGCAGAGGAGCTGGAGGTAGGACACCTGAAAGATGTCTGGCAGATATGGCATCGCCCTGCTCAGGGGGGAGCTGCAGCCACAGAAAAGCAGCATCGTTTTAAACTTTCTTACAAGTTTGTCTTTCTGAAAAACAAAACAATAAAAGCTGTCCACTTTTGCAACTTACGTGCAATGCAATTAGTGGATCCTTTCCATGTGCTGACAGATTTCATCTGCCTGTCTGTCTGTCTTTAGTTATTAATTGCTTAGGCTGCTAAACACAAGTTTCTCATTCATTATCTTTATTTATCATCAATACTTGTCTGATGGTATGCATAGCTGTCAAATTGAGCTAAGTATTACCAGTTCCTGGCAGATTTATGTTTTATTTGCATGAGAATAGCTTTCTGCTGCCTGTTTAAATTAGAGTGAATGTGCAGTCAAGTTAATGACAAGATCAGGATGACTCCAGCTTTGTGTCAGCGTAACAGCAGAACTTGGACTACATGCTATTTTTTGCCATTGCATAGGAGGGGTTTTTTTGGTAATTGATGGTCTTTTTTGTTTCTTTGTCTAAAGCATTTACTGAAAAAGTGAATGCCATTTTAAGGCTATTTCTTTAGCAAGGAAGTATGTTATAAATAGAAGGCAAAGTTCTTCATTCCAAGAAAGCGCTGCAAATCTGGACCACATCTGCTGACTTCAGCAGAGTCACACCAGGTTTACACAACACACACATTGCAGCTGGACTCATGTTGTGTATACTTAAAGAAAGTTAAGTCACCACTAGAGGCGATGGGAACATTTTTGTGAAATGAAGCTTTCCTGAAATTGTTTTTGTACTTTTGTTGAGACCAACATACTTGTGAAGAGGTAGACGTTTTGAAGAAAATGTAAGTAGGAATATCCCAAGAGAGAGGCCAACACAGAGGAAGAGCAAGACGGTGTGGTGCTCCTCATCTTGAGTTCAGGTTTCTGGCTCAGGATGTGGAGCTCCAGGTTCAAATCTCTGATCTGGAATGAAATGTACTTTTGAAAGAGGGAGAGTGAGAGACACTTGACCCTGCACCTCTGACACTCAGTGTCAAAACTGTAACCTCATTCCTGAATAAAAGCTGAAATGAGTAAAATGAAAAGAAGAGAGAGAAGAAGGGCACTTCATATTTGGCACTAGCTGGTGCAGTATGTATTTGTGCATTGCTTGCTGTGCTTGTGGAGGTATACAGCCTTCCCTCTTGTGTCCCTTGTGGCAGCCTTCATCACTTTGACAGCTTTCATAGTCACCTTTTATTTGAAGGTACAATAGCTATTAGGCAGTCTTAGTATCTAACAAACAAGTTTATTCATGTACTGTAAAGCCAGAGTATTTGCATACTCTCCATACACTCCATAAGAACGTAACAGATTCACAGAATAGCTGAGGTGGGAAGAGACCTCTGGAGACCATCTAGTCCAAATGTCTTGCTCAAAACAGGGGCAGCTGGAGCAGGTTGCTCAGGGCCATGTCCAGTCTGGTTTTTAATATCTCCAAGGTGGAGGTATCTCCAGCCTGTCCTGGTGCATGGTTCCTCCTCGCGTATTCCCTCGTTGAGCTCTATGAGGTTTCAGTTTGCCCATTTCTCCAACCTGTTGAGGTCCCTCTGAACGGCAGCGCAACCATCTGGTACAACAACCACTCCTCCCAGTTTTGTATCCTCTGCAAACTTGTTGAGGGTGCCCTTGGTCCCATTGTCCAGGTCATTGATGAAGATGTCAAACAGTACCAACCCCAGTATTGACCCCTGGCTAGTGACTGGCCTCCAGTTGGACTTCGTGCTGCTGATCACAACCTGTTATGTCTGGCAGTTCAGTCAGTTTTCAGTCCACCTTGCCATCCATTTATCTAGTCCATACTTAATCAGTTTATCAATGAGGATGTTACAGGAGACAATGCCAGAAGCCTTGCTGAAGTTGAGATAGACAACATCCACTAATCTCCCCATCTCCACTGTGGTAGGCTAGATAGAAGGCTCTCCAGTTGGTCTGGCATGATTTCCCCTTTGTAAATCCATGCTGACTATTACCAGTCACATTCTTGTCTGTGATATGTTTGGCTTTCAGGTTTATTTGCTCTATCAATTTCCCAGGGATCAAGGTAAGGCTGATTGGCTTCCACATGCTTCTGTTTTATGACTGAATATAGTCAGGAGCTCTTTGTTCACCCACACAAGCCTCCCTGTTACCTTTACTTTACTTCCTACTAATGGGAGTGGATCATACTTGAACTCTGAGGACGTGATCCATGAAAATCAGCCAGCTTTGCTAGACCCATTGTCTCTCCAGAACACTCCTCCCATGGGACTCTTCCCAAGCAGATCGCTGAACAGACCGAAGTCTGGTCTTCTGAAGTCCAAGGCTGCGATCCTGCTTTTTGCCCTGCTCCTTCCTTTGCCTCAGTCTTTAACAGTCAGACCAGTTATCCTCAGGGTACTTGGCCCCCCGAGCTGGAAGACAGGGACGGCGAGCAGGATGAACCCCCCATAATCCAAGAGGAAGCAGTCAATGACCTGCTACACCACCTGGACGCTCACAAGTCTATGGGGCCGGATGGGATCCACCCGAGAGTGCTGAGGGAGCTGGCGGAGGAGCTCGCCAAGCCACTCTCCATCATCTATCAGCAGTCCTGGTTAACGGGGGAGGTCCTGGATGACTGGAGGCTTGCCAATGTGACGCCCATCTACAAGAAGGGCCGGAAGGAGGATCCGGGGAACTACAGGCCTGTCAGCCTGACCTCGGTGCCGGGGAAGATTATGGAGCGGTTCATCTTGAGGGCGCTCACAAGGCATGAGCGGGACAACCAGGGGATCAGGCCTAGCCAGCACGGATTCATGAGAGGCAGGTCCTGCTTGACCAACCTGATCTCCTTCTATGACCAGGTGACCCGCCTAGTGGATGAGGGAAAGGCTGTGGATGTGGTCTACCTGGACTTCAGCAAGGCCTTTGACACCGTCTCCCACAGCATTCTCCTAGAGAAGCTGGCGGCTCACGGCTTAGACAGGTGGACTCTGCGCTGGGTCAAAAACTGGCTGGACGGCCGGGCCCAGAGAGTTGTGGTGAATGGAGTTACATCCAGTTGGTGGCTGGTCACGAGTGGTGTTCCCCAGGGCTCAGTGTTGGGGCTGGTCTTGTTCAATATCTTAATCGATGATCTGGATGAGGGGATCGAGTGCACCCTCAGTAAGTTTGCAGACGACACCAAGTTGGGTGGGAGTGTTGATCTGCTCGAGGGTAGGAAGGCTCTGCAGAGGGACCTGGACAGGCTGGATCGATGGGCCGAGGCCAATTGTATGAGGTTCAACAAGGACAAGTGCCGGGTCCTGCACTTCGGCCACAACAACCCCATGCAGCGCTACAGGCTTGGGGAAGAGTGGCTGGAAAGCTGCCTGGCGGAAAAGGACCTGGGGGTGCTGGTCGACAGCCGGCTGAACATGAGCCGGCAGTGTGCCCAGGTGGCCAAGAAGGCCAATGGTGTCCTGGCCTGTATCAGAAAGAGTGTGGCCAGCAGGAGTAGGGAAGTGATCGTGCCCCTGTACTCGGCACTGGTGAGGCTGCACCTCGAATACTGTGTTCAGTTTTGGGCCCCTCACTACAAGAAGGACGTTGAGGTGCTGGAGCGTGTCCAGAGAAGGGCAACGAGGCTGGTGAGGGGTCTGGAGAACAAGTCTTCTGAGGAGCAGCTGAGGGAACTGGGGTTGTTTAGCCTGGAGAAAAGGAGGCTGAGGGGAGACCTCATCGCTCTCTACAACTACCTGAAAGGAGGTTGTAGCGAGGTGGGTGTCGGTCTCTTCTCCCAAATAACAAGCGATAGGACGAGAGGAAATGGCCTCAAGTTGTGCCAGGGGAGGTTTAGATTGGACATGAGGAAAAATTTCTTCACTGAAAGAGTGGTGAAACATTGGAACAGGCTGCCCAGGGAAGTGGTGGAGTCCCCATCCCTGGAGGTATTTAAAAGACGTGTAGATGAGGCACTTAGGGACATGGTTTAGTGGGCCTGGTGGTGTTGGGTCGATGGTTGGACTTGATGATCTTAGAGGTCTTTTCCAACCTCAATGATTCTATGATTCTATGATTCCTCTCAGGATCCTGAACTTCACCATTCATAGTCACTGCAGCCAAGGCTGTCCCTAACCTCCACATCCCTGACCAGTTCTTCCTTGTTCATATGTATCAGGTCCAGTGGGGTGTCTCCTCTTGTCATTTCCTTGATCACCTGTGTCAGGAAGTTATCGTCAATGTACTCCAGAAACCTCCTGGACTGCTCATGCCCTGCTGCCCTTCCAGCAGATATCGGGATGGTTCAAGTGCCCCCTGAGGATGAGGTCCTGTGAATGTGAGGCTCCTTCCAGTTGTCTGAAGGCTTCATCTACTTCTTCCTGAGCAGACAGTCTGTTAGACACTCATGACAACATTGACCACAGTGGTCTGCTCTCTAATCCTGACCCATAAACTCTCAGCTGGCTCGTCATCCATCCCTAGCAGAGCTGCATGCATTCCTTTTGCTTTTTCACATAGAGAACAGTTGCAGTCATCTTGCAAACCAATGGCCTGTATAACAAATATGGCCCAACAGTACATATAGTAAGACTTTTGTTTATGGCATATTATTTCACAAGGAATGGGCATCAATTGAAGGCTTTATCTGTTATATCTACATGTTAATTTTTATGTGGAGGAAACGCTTTTGTTAAATCCAAATCCAGACTTAATGGTTTCTGGTTTTGGATTTGGATTGCATGACCAGCGAGGTCTGTTTTCTGAATTTGGTCCCATTTAACACAAGGATCAGGAAAACAGGAATGACATTACAGCAGTGTGAGGTGGGGTTTAGGAGCCTTTTTATGCTTCTCCAGGTGGTATGAATCTGATGAGAACAGCCTCGATGATTCCAGCATCATGGAAATGAGTTCTGCAGCCTAATTATGATTAGATCTCAAATCCTAAAACCTGAGCAAACCAAATCTGGACCAAGACTCAAGCACTACTGCTTCTGCTTAGATTAGAGGGCTCAGAGTGGTTTTAGGGCTCTAAGATGCTTGCACGGATCTTTGGCAGAATAGCAATGTAATGCATCATGACCATTTCCAACATTGGATAACTGAGATGCTTCCAGACTGATTTCAAAGCCAAGTAAAGCAATGTCTCTGAGTGCTGTGAGTTACATTTTGCATTGGGTAACACAGTATTCAGAGGCATGTGGCAGGCGTGTCAGAGGATGGAGAAGTATGTCACAGATTTTGGGGACAGTGAACCTCTTATGCTGTGTCATAACTGTCATGGATGCGTGTGTTCATCATGGCGGTTGCTTTGTTGATGTGCAAGCCACAAAGCACCACAACCTAATCCAAAAACCTCTGCCCTCTTCCTGGGCATTAGGCATTTTCCATGCATCTGCAGATCATAACCCAAAATCACTTTGTCATGAGAGGAGACAATGTAGAAGACAAACCTTATAGCCAAAAATTGTCAGCAGACAGACTCCAGAATTTTCCTTTGCCGCTTTTTAAGGATTAAAGATTTTTCTCTCTCCGGCATGGACAGCATGAGGTTCCCAAACAACTGATACCTTCCTGTTTAGTTTACAACACTTAAACAATGTCATGTTTATGGTGGACTCAGTCCTGCATTCAGGGGCAGGATGATTTGTGTCAGTCCCAGAGCACACAGGGTTTGGTATGTAGCTCTTCGGCCACTAGAGCTGGCTCCTTGGTTACCAAACGACAGAAAGGCAAGTGGATCTCATCCTTCTCGGTTGAAGCATGGGGAAACTGGGCTCTGCCACAGGTCCCCCCTGTGTGGCTTTGGGAGATGCCAGTGTACTTCAGGTTGTTTTTTCCATCCTCCTACCTTCTCATCCCTGGTCATCTGTTCCTGTACCATGTTGTGCTGCTCTGCCAGCTGTGCTCATCAGGTTGTTCATATGTTTGCTTGGCAAACAGGATCAGTGAAATGAACCAGTTAAAAAAAAAAAAAAAAAAGCAGCCCCAGAAAACAAGACAGCAACAAAAAACCTCCTTGAGAGTTGATAATGCTTCCTCTCCCCTGTTGCTTTCTCTGTGCAGATTTTAAGCATGGCAAGGCAGGGGCTGGCTGTCTCTGGAGCACAGAGAGCCTCTGATCTCACTGGTGTCCTTGAAGCGATGTGTTATGAACAGGAAGGAAAGAGGGAAGAGCCCAGGTCTCGTCGACAGAGAGCATGCAGCTATTTTTGCGGGCAGGAAACCTTACCAGACCCAATAGTTTGGAACCTGGATGTGCTTCTGAGAGGTAGCCAACCTTTCCTAGAAGCAACCTTTTGCACCCTTGCTGTTGAAATCCCCATACTGACATCCTAACCCTGCTGGAGTGCAGCCTTTTCATTTCTTGGATGTGCCAGCAAGCTTTTTTTTTTTCTTTTTTTTTTTTTTTTTCTTTCCCCTACAGTCAGTCTATTCAGTCCCTCTTAGAACAGGCTGTCCTTCTGGGACGTTTCAGTGCAATTAGATATTAGGTGTCAGGAGCAGATAATGGGCAAATGTGCATCAGGGGAGATGCACTTAGCTAATCACTGGCTCTCTTTATCTTACAGGCTATTTTAGGGAAAAACAACAACAATGCAAGAAAGCTCCCACTGTAGCGTCTGTGGCTGAGATTGGCTGCTATTACTTTGGGGTTGTGTCGGCATTTCCATTCTGGCTTCACGTGGTGCTTTCCCAGTGGCCTTGTTTTCACAGCTGCCCCATGACCGGGCAGGAGCCGAGTGGCAAATGAACGTAGCCGCAACTCTTGCAAGACCTCATTGTCAGCACATCTGTCTTCTGCTGGATCGCTTTCGTGTTGTCTTGTTTGTTTCCCCGGGCAAACCAAGAACCTAGGTGTGGGGGTATATGGGAAAAGGAGACGAGCTATTAGGATAATCAGCATCATCCATGCAACCTCCACATTTTATATGCCTGTCACATCAGAAGCATTTAGGATTGAAGTTGCATCTTTAAGCATTTTAGTACGTTTAAACACTTGATTCTCTGAATCTCCAGCATAGTTTAGGTGTCTTACATGATCTTACTGGACTCTGTTTCAGCAGCAGAGAAAAAAAAAAGTATGTTGAACAAAACCTAGGATGGCTGACCTTACACACACAGATTATTTTTCAAGCATTCTTTGCCTGAAACTAATTACTCCATCCTAATTAGCCCTTTCTAAGTGGCGAATTGTTGGGGAGGCAGCTGTGGATGTTGTCAGTCAGGCTCCAAAGTCTAGCTCCTGGTGAAATGAGAGCCCAGTTGAGCCTCTCCAGTTTACGTGAGGGTTGTTACTCTGAGGACTTGCCCAGGGTACCCCAGCTGGTTGAAACAGTGGAGAAAAAACAAGAGAAGCTGTGCATGTGTGACAGTTTTGGGAAAACAACTTTAAAGAGAAATGGAAACTCCATCTTCCTGCTTGCTGCTGTCCCATACAAAAAAGAAATCTCACCATGTAACTCCTGAATTGCAGGAATTCCTGGAGCCCCAGCAAACCCTGTCTAATCTCTCCCAGTCCCTCACGTATCGCCTCTGAATGTTTTCAGTGAGTTCCCAGACCTCGTGCTTTCTTGCTCCTGATAACTAGCCATTGCTGGGATGCCAGAACCACTGCATTGCATAGTTCAGCTATCAACAAAAATATAGTGAGATAAAGGGGATGGTTAATACCAGAGTGTCTGTGGTAATGCAGATGTCAGAGATACTCAACTGGCTTTCCCGGAGAAGTTCTTTAAATGGGTCAAGTTACTTTGGGAAAACAGTATCTAGCTCTTTTGACAGTGTGAACATCCATAAGAACATCATGCAAACATTTCCTCCTGTTGAAGAGTCAGGCAGCCATCAAATATACCCTTAGTACTTCAGAGTCTTGGCAAGGTAATACCACCTCATCTGGGACTTTCTGAAGATAGCCTCTTGGGTGCTGAGCGTGTTTGGAAAGCTCAGAGTTGCAACTGAAGATGAAAAGCTGGCCTGAATGCTGGGCAGTGAGTTCTTTTGAAAATTAAGCCCATTAAAAAATGAAATCTGATAGAGGAGCTGAAGGATTTATTGAAATGACTGAGCAGTTGTAGGATCACAGATGCCAAAGAGGAAGAATAGGGCTATTGGGTCTTCCTGCCAGGTCAGGACTGTTCCCTGTAGTGTCTAGTCTAGCAACCTGTTCAGTTGTTTCGAGTGATAGTTTCCATTGCTTCCCTTCTGAGACCATTGTATTTCCTGATAGGAAAGCCTAGTAACAATGAGACCTAACTGCCAGGCTAAATTTTTCCTCCATCTAATTGCTGGCTAATATTCATTTTAATGGGAAATACATACTCAAAACAGAGAGGAGGGATCCCATGGGGTCCTTTAGATGACGTGCCATTGTCCGTGGTATTTTCACCAGTGCAATGAAATGGAGAGTGCTGGAGAGTACATCCTGGCATTGATGTGTTCGTGTCTGTCCATATCCAGTGGGTGTGATGGTTTGGTAGCTCAGACAGCTTACATGGCTTGTTGTGAAGAATGATACCAACCGTGTTTTGTGTTAAGGTCTGTGGCCCGCGAAGTTCAATAATGCAGGAGTGGTGGTCTTGGTGTCGAAACCGTTTTCTGGGAACCAGGATGGGTAGAGTCTCTTCCTGCCTTTGCTGCTGGCTTGGGCAAACATCTTTGTGTTTCGGCAAACATCAAGCCATGGTGAACTCATGAGTGAAATGAGGGTTTGTCCCTCCTTCTGATCCCCATCAGAGAGATGCTCTGGCACTTTGTGGCCCAAATAACACTGTGTAAGGCACTACTGCATGTGTCAGAGCAAATGTGCTCTTGGCATGTGGAAAGCGCAGGGCAGAGTGTGTCCACTTTGTTTCTAATGAAAGACATTTGAGTTAAGACATTTGCATTTGAGATGGATGCAGAGCACTGTTGCTGACTAAGCAGTGGTGGCTTGATCATATTTGGGAGTCTATAGCTGCTATGGGCAAGGTCCAGAGAATGATTGGAGCTCCTTGTGCTGGAGAAGCTCTGGAGAAGTGCAGAAGACAGTGATTACACTAGTCCAGGATTTTATCCATGGGGCTGTGGCTCAGCGTGGATTTCGTATGCATTTGCACTGAGTAGGGGAGGGAGAAGCAGGAAAGAAGAGGCTGCAGTCACCTCCTCTATTCATGGGGACGCTAGGCTTCACCATTTATGGAGGGGGATTGGCCTCAGCTGTGAAGGCAGCTGCCAGTCTGCCCCTCCCGACCGTTATTTAATGCTTGTTAAATGAACACAACCTTTAGTTTAGGTTCAGTATTTCACTTGATAGCTCTCTGTGCAGCCACTGGGGCTGGGAAAAGGGAGGGAAGAGGAATCCCAAGAGCAGGAGGAAGACAGAGGAGAATAGTAAGGGAAAGGAAAAAAATATAAGGACATTGTTTCTAGCAGCACTTAGTGGCCTAGATTTTCCTTTCACAGCTATTTCAAAAGTCTGCTTCATTGTAGATCCATTCAGCTTTTATTGGTGTATAGTACAGTGTGTAGTAGCAGCCACTGTTGTCTGTTCAGCTCTTAACATGATACTCTGCCAGATGGCAAGAATATAAACCTGCATTTGTACTCTGGGATTGATCAAAGTTTTTTTGCTGTTGTCACCCCTGTAACATTGTCACAGATGTAAGGCTACTACACCCTGGCTCTCATCCCTGCAACCTCCCCGTGTATAAAGTCAGTACAGTGCCCCTTTTCATAGCAATATAATGCCCACATTCCTTAAATCCCAAGAATAGCCCTGTGCAGGGGAGGACGCACTGCAAGGTTTCGCCAGGAGTTTTTTAGACAAGGCTTGCGCACAGGCGAGCGTAGGGAGTGAAGCTGGCTGGGAGGAGGGTAGATCTCTAGTAGATGTAAATCAGCAGCCCAGTTAGTGTAGCGAGGCTGATTTACTCCAGTGGAGAATCCAGCTTGGGATGTCAGCAGGAATCCCCCAAAGGAAAGGCATTTGGGAGTGATTAAAAAAATACTCAAGGTAATGATTGTTCAGCGGTTTTGGATGAACAAAACCTTGCAGAGGAGAGAAGCTGTTTTGGAAGGGGGCGTGGGACTGTGCATCTATATGGCGTAAAAAGAAACCCCACACTGTGTGGGGAGTAGATGCAGGGGGATGGCATGGGGGTCCTACTCTCTGCAGACAGTTTACTCAGGACAATTTAATTAATCTTTAATTCATCTTTACTTTCCCATCTGCTTCTTCTCATCCTTTGTCTTGCTGAGGGCGAGTGTGTGCCACCATGCTTCTGCAAATAGCTCTGGCAGTCTTGGATGGCTGCGCCACGGGCCGGACGCAGCTCCTTTCCCCATGGCAGGAGAGCTATGGTGTCATGATCAACCTCCCTGGTTGCCGTGGGGATACCACTAACATTACAGCATAAATATCCTGGGATATGGTCTTTACTCAAAGGGAAGATAGTCTTCGCGCCAAGACATGGAGGGTGTCCTGTGGCCAAAGAGGTTGCATGCCCACACCAGACAGAGGGAAGCAGATGAGGAGAGAGAGCACCATGAGCAGTCTTCTCTCCCCTGCCCTCTAAGGAAATGACTTGTAATTGTGAGGAGAGGGGAGAGGGAAAACGATGTCCAGAGTTCTGTAGGGCTGCGGAGAGAGCAGCGGGCCCTAGGTGAGGAATGAAAGGGGGCTGGAGAATCTAGTCAGATGCCAATACTCAGTCTGTGGTGGTAGAGGTCTGGGAACACTGCTCTAGCCTGTTACTTTAGATGGTTTTTACAAGACTGCACTGTTGTAATCCCACCTCAAGCTGCTGGACCAGGGCCTCGTGTGGCAAGGGGAGATGATCCCCTTCAACATGCTGCTGTGTATGAATTGCCTCTGGGAAACTGCTGCTGCTGCGTATTGTAAAAAAGGCAAAAGCTGCCAGTTTCGTCCTCCTGACATCTCACAAAACTGGCAACTTTCTCTCTTTTTTTTTTTTTTAAACAGCTTGGGTTTTTCTCACGTTGATGGAGAGGAGGGGAGAAGAAGCCTGGTTTGGGATGATTTATGGCTCCAGGGGTGGCTAACTTTTTGGCGACCCTTGCAGGAAGAGCCCCCGGAGCATGCCAGCTGTAATCGGCCGAGCTTTCAAGAGATACACTGAGAGAGATAACGTTTTACTTATCCTTGCACAAACAGGCTGATGGAAAATGTGCGTGTCCCAGACAAGGGAATTCTCCCTCCTCCCCAATTCTCCCTCCTCCCTCTGTCCCCTCGCCCCAGTTCAGGCTCCCCGGGAGCAGCTGGGCTCTCTTACTCCTGCAGTCCCCAACAGCTTCAAATTCACTTCCCTCAGCGCCTTCAAAGGAGGTTTTGATAAATGCATTACACTTTACAGCCAGCCAGGGCTCTAATTGCCAGGAGGATTACGATAAGCTTTTTTCTTGTTGTTTCAAAACAATCTGGAGTACGGCATGCCCTCCCGCCGCAGAGCCCCGCCCAGCCCGACTGCGGCCAGGCACAGGGGAGGCAGCAAGGTGCCATATTCACCCAGATTATTGCATTAAACTGGGGGTTATTTGGTTATAATCCAACCGAAGTGTTGTGGACCGACGCTCGCTGCAGACCTGCTGGTGACCTGCACTCGACGTGAGACTTGTGCCAAGGCAGCTTCTCCGTCAGCCGCCAAGCGCCCTGGCACCTCTGGGGTCTCGGGAGTCTCAGCGCCAGACCTGCCTCGTGGGCCAGCGAAGTGGAAACTCAAGAGGTCTGTCAGCCCCTGGGAGCGATTTGCTTTCTCCAGCCGTGTAGTTATTCCATGTATATGGTGGGTTTTTTTATTTAAAGGACGCTCTTGCTCCTTTGCTGCTAAGTTTAATGACCGTGGTCTGGTTAAGAAAAAAATGCAGGGAAAAAAGCAGAGCTGCCTTAAATTGTGATCTAAAAATAGGGAAACCTACGCCATTAAATTGAGAGGATTTAGAAGCATAACCATAAAGCCAAGAAGAGGTTGCCAGGAGCTATCGAGTGACAGAGATTTCAACTCCCCGCTTCTTCTAGTTTTCTTCTTTTAAAGGTGAACTGAACAGGCTTAGGTTACTATTTTGTTGCTTTTGACTACAAATAGAGTTCAGGGGGTTCCCACTGTGACAGTTATCAATAGAGTTTCCTTTGCAATTTTTATTGATTTTATTTGTAATGTATTTTTATTTCTTTACCATGAGCAAAGAAAATGCTTTGTAAGTCCTGTTTAACCCTTAAATATCCCAATATGGGATCGATGTACCTGAGATCTGTTCCAGGAGAGGAATTCAAGGACTTGTAACCTAGAGGGTAGAAAGACTGGTTTAGCGGTTACGGTTCTTGGCTGGGACTTAACAAACTATGGTTTAAATCTTTGTGCATCAGCAGTCCTCCTGACTGACCTGAGAGAAATCCCTTTTGTCTTTGCCATCACCAGCATGTACATGAGTTTCCCAAGTGTGAAACAAGGATAATGTTGCTTCACAGAAATACTTTGACTAGAAAATGCCAAGTTGCCTATAATTGGATTCCTCTGGAGAGACGTGGCATCCAGCTCTTCTCTTGGAGTGGTGAATGGGTTGGAGATCCTGAGATAGAGCCTTCCAGCCTCTAAACACCATGTTATGCTCTGGTGCCAATACTGTTAGTGATATCTTTTAGCAAGATTTATCCTGTGGACCCTTTTGAAAGAACTCTGCTAGGAAAGTTCCTGTAGGTTGATCTTTTTAGCATAATGCCGGGTGGTTTCCTGCTCAGTGACTGACCAACTCACCTTACTATCTCTTCATGCTCACTGATAATTTCCAGCATGGCTCAGCAAGGTGCTTTCAGACAAGATGAGTTCTACTTTATTTTCTTTTCTCTGCGTGGTTGGCATGAGCCAATGAAGCTTTGTTCAAACTCAGCATCACCTTTTCATGTCTAGAAAATCAGTTTTCATATCAAAAGCAGATTCCCAGTTAGTTGGCATCTTTGATTAAGAAATGTTGCATTTTACCCAATTTTCTTGGCTACTTACCCACCTTCGATTGCTCGGGGCTTCAAGATTTGCTATAAAGCCCTGTATAGTACTAAGATTGTATTCTTGGGCTTGTACTCACCTCACATGACACTGTGCTGGTTTCACTATCGCGGTGTATGAAAAACGGTATCAGACAGCTTGCTGTCAGGGAGGGCCTCGTTTGCCTTTTTTCCTAGACAGTGTCTTTGAGTCAGCTGGGATCTGTTTCTCGGATGCCTGGAGTATGAACAGAGCTGCCCAGTAAGCCAAAGGGAGTGTGACAGACAAACAAGGAAATATTCAGGGAACTTTGAAGGTGATGGAAAGCAAAGTTATTCTCGATAAGCTCTGGAACATACTGCCATGAGATAATACCAGGGCCACATGCTGGTTGGGATTAAAATATATGTAGATATGTTGATAATGGGAATATCTGCTCTCATATGACCCAATTTTTCTTTTTTAAGGGATATGAATTCTGATGCTTTAAAGGCATATGTGAATACTGAGGATACAGTTATTTAAGGAGTGCTTTACTGGTATATAACGGTATGCTATGCAGTCAGTGGCTTCCTAGTGTGAATATAGCTGCTACAACAAAGCTATGCTTTGGCCCACACAGCTAAAGCATCCTCTGAAAACTTAAGAAGCTGCAGGTTTTGCCGTATATATTGTCTACACCGGAGCCTCCTGAGTGAGTCTGGGATCACTCTTACGCAGCCTCATCGTTACAGTGATATCACCCTTTAGGATGGCCCACTTCCCCCCCTCCCCAGCCCTGTCCAAGACTTACTGTTTACTCCTGGCTTTCTGGAGGCAGAAGTGCATGTTGTCTCATCCAGTGTTACTGGCTTTCAGAATTAGCCTAGATGATAGCTGAGCTGGCAAGACATTCAAACCAGGAAGGCTGTAGATGTGAGATCACAGGTGTAGATGGTCCATCAAGGTGCCGAGCTTCTTCAGCAAAGCGCTGAGCATCCTCACACTCACTAAGAGTGAGTGAGCTTTGATTAGCATGCCCCTGGCAAACACCTGGAGGGAGGCATGACCACAGTATAGTGATGCTGTGCAGGCCACTGACCTGGGGACCAGCCCTAAAGTCCAAAGCGTGACATAGTCAGGCACCTCCTGTATCAGGGAGGAACTGTGATGGCTTGTGACATGCTGTGGTTGCTGATAGTGAGGGTCTAAACCATCAGGTGTTGGAATGAACACACCATCAGCTTTCAAAACTCCTTTCTAGCCCCCATGCTTGCAGCTGGCTGCTGTTGGGTTGATTAACTTGAATTTAGCTAGCAGGGGAAACAGATTCTGCTATCTTAAATATAAGCTGCTGCCCTTCTTAAACATACTGTATGAGTGAAGCCACTACTGCATGCACGGGTGAAGTGTATGGGTATTTTCAGTGTGCTGCAAATGAAGAGGAAACAGAAGAAATAGCAATGTGGCTTGGCTGGGTATTTTGAAGAGTGCTTCAATCTGAATTGGAAACACTGCCTTTGGACAGGTATGTTCTCCATGCTTCAAAATGGGATCAGGGATGTCAGAAGAAGGCTTTCTGTTGATTCAAAGGGAATTGCATCTATATTCTGACCCACAACAATCTCCCTAGAGCTCCTTTAGCTACTCTCATTTCAGAACAATCCCATTTGTTTTTAACGCCCCCTCCCTGTTCCCATTGCCCTGGCACTCCAGTTTATTTAGCAGATGTTGGCCCAAACTTTTGAAGCAAGGGTAAACAGGGCTAAGGTCAATCTGAGAAACACAGCACCCCAGGAGAGCTGCTGCTGGAGAGCCTGTATCCAACTGGAATTGGAGGGAATCTGAAAAGACATGGATAGGATTAGTCCCTGCGAGGATAGCAGGGTTTATATATTAAGAAAAAATCACACAGAACAAAAGCGTGCAACCTTTACATGAACTGGGTAAAGCTATACCCTTCTCATGTTTCCTCCCTTTGAAGACCTTGCATTTTCTATTCACAGCCATTACCATATGAATCAATGATTAAAAAAACCCCAAACCCAACATCTTGATAAGAATCCAACTGCGCTTTCCCAGTCCATCCTATAAGGTAACCAGCGCGAGTTCCTTTCACTCCAGCCATTGTTGGCAACACAGATTATGTTCTTCAAAGACTGTCTGTCTCGTTCAAACACAAGGTCCATATCTTGGCTGAACATTAACGTTACCTGATAGGCCCTATGTCCAGCTCCACCTTGCCCTTCCCAGCGAATTAGGCTTTATAGCAGAGTCACAACGTGAGCAGAAGGAATAAAGAGCCTTTGTGCTCCTGCTGGGTCCATCCCCTGAAGCTGATCGGGCACCAGGATTGATTACCGGGCAGGTAAAGACCTGATAACCTACCGAATCTGTATGAAGACCCCTTTCTAATGACTTCTTCCTCTGATTTGCATTTCAGGCCTCTGTCTCATTTTAGAAATGATTTTATCTGTCTTTCACTACAGTGCAAACTGGAGGAAGTTCACATGAGAAGAGGCAGCGGGGAGAGTGTAAGCTTGAAGGCCACTCCTTTACTACCATACAAATAGAAATTAAGGCCATAATCTGTTATTTAATGTGCAGCAAAGATTAGTTCAACTCCTCTGCTTCACAAGTACTAGGAACTAGCATTCACTTACCATCCATTAAATATATTTACAAATACATAAAATTACATCAAACAAGTTAGTTATTAAGGTTGCAAAACAAAGAATTGAAGAAAATGTCCTTTTCTGCCTTAATTCAGCTCGTGTGTGCATATGCCAAATCATAGAATTTCTAATTAGATGTTCTCCTACTATTTTTCTCTCATAAAAATGTCGTTACATGTCCCAAGCATGGGAAATCCTTAGCCCAAACAATTCTGCCTGGCAAAATTATGAGCAATTAAACTTTTGACTTCATCCATTTTAACAACCTGTTGATTCTCACCATAACCACAGAGACTTGTGGTAGGTATTATGTATGGAAGTCCCATATGTAACTCCTCAGTTTCTGTTGTTTGGGATAGCAGTAGCCCTCGAAGAAATTTTGTATAGAAAGGGTGGGGTTTCTTAAAAATGCTGCTTCATTTTAAAAATGCTGTTTCTTTTATGGAAGTCCTGGCAAATAGCGATGAAGTTTGTTTGGTGCCTCTTCTCTCTCTGCTCTGTTGGTACGTGGTGGCTCCTAGAAATGGGTATGGTTTGTGCAAAAGGCTGGGAAAGTGGGACTGTCCTCCATGCTATTTGTGTCTGCGTCTGCTGGAGGATGCTTGCCAAAATACGTGAAATACTCTAAGAAATTTTCTCCTCTCTTCTCTATTTGGGAAGTGACCCAACAGGCCCCAAAGCTCTTATTGCTGCATTACAGGAACTGTGAGGAGAGGTGAAGCCTCTCTCGCCTAAATCCAACAATTATAAACAAGCCACTTTTAGCCAAAACATAAAAGATGGTATAAATGGAAGTATGCCTTCCCTTAGGGTTTTCCATCAGAGGGTCTGTTTCCCTGACATCCACCCCTGGGGAATAGCCTGCTCTTTTGTGAGTGATTCCTACGGGAGGTCTGAGGAATTTTGAAGCTGTCAGGCTGTAATACCCTGGTTTTAGCTTTTTCGAGAAAGCACACTGTTTTCCAGAGAGTGAAGCCAGATTGCTGGTTTAAAGCTGCTACATATCACCAAAAGAATGCTGATTATTTCACAGTCATGCGAGCGCCTGACCGGTAAAACGTGTGGGCAGTCCACTTCCCCCCCCCGGTTTTTTCACCAATTTGGCTTCTTAATACAATGCCTGAAGATCTTTTGAAAGGGCCAGAAAAATCTGCTGACGGCTCATGCAGCTGATTTGACCCAGAGCGCCTGCTTGGCTGAGCAGAAAGATGACACTGCAGCAAAAATGTTACTTTAAGGGAAAAGAAAACACGCGCAATGCTCCTGCCATTGTTCACAGCCTCTGTTCTGGTGCCAAGCTCTGCACTTAGGAAAACACAGAGGTACCAGGTTTTAACCTTTCGCCTGCTTCCCGCAGGTGTTATCTTTTGGTCTGAATAGGCAGGATGAGGTCCACAAATCGCATTCAGGCCTCTAGCAGCCCCGCTGGCTACGAAAAGACAACTTTTAGTGGTTTTTGTAGGGAGGAGCTTAACAAGATTTTCAGCAAAAAGAGTAATTTGCTCTTTTTTTTTTTTTTTTTAATGTTTCAATGTAGTATTGGGTGAAGCCACTGGTGCCTTCTCTCGCAGCGCTGAAAAATAATGGAGGTGGTTGAGTGTTGCGATATCCAGCCTATGCTGAATAGGTACTACGGAGCAGGCAGGTCTCTCTGTTTTTGTGATTTAACTATATTTTATCATCGACAGAGGAGTAAAAAAAAAATCTGAAATGGCTTTGGTGAGGCTCCCATTTAAACAGTTATTGTTTTCAGTGAAAATGGTTTGTGGAAGGAGAGCAAAGTGCTCTAACTTCAAAGCTTGTCATTGTAAAGAAATCTGATGGCGAGTGGTTACGCATACCTGAACGTCACTCCTACTGCAGCAAAGCCAAAAGTGCTGGCAAGCAGCCTGGTCATGTTCCCATTAAAGTCGGGGTGAGCGATCTTCAGCTGGTGTAAATTGCGATAGCTGTGTTTAAATCGGAGATTTTTTTTTTTTTAACTTATTGACTGCACTGGGGGCTGGATCCAGCCCCTTATGAGCCCGTGGGAGCTTCTTAAAACCTTCTGATCCTGTTATTTGTTTAAATCTTAGAGAAATCCTTTGAGCCCAAGAAAATTTGGTACAAGTACGAACAAGACTTGCTGTATTTTTTCAGTTTCCCAGGCTGCCTTGCCATCCTGTTGCACTTGACATTGATAATTGCCCAAGTGGACTGTTTGTGTCCCTTATATCTGCTGCAAGAAATTGAAACTGCTCA
This sequence comes from Aptenodytes patagonicus, assembly GCF_965638725.1. Classification (NCBI taxonomy): domain Eukaryota; kingdom Metazoa; phylum Chordata; class Aves; order Sphenisciformes; family Spheniscidae; genus Aptenodytes; species Aptenodytes patagonicus. The sequence goes on from NC_134952.1 coordinate 6,821,359, forward strand.
TTTAGCCCCGCTGAATGGTCATTTTTTTGAAGACCTACCACGCCACATTCCTGTAGCTCAGCTGGGTGCCATCCTGCACCGTTGCGACAGCGTGGTCGGAGTTTGGCAATGGGTCTCCCTGTAATATCTGCACAGTTTGGGTATTCAGCTTGAAATATGCAGGCCACAAACTATTTTTCTCCCCAGTAGATACACATGCGAGGTAACAGGCATGCACGCTCCCACCCTGCAGATCAGGTAGCTCCATCGTGCAAGGATGGTGCATTTTGCAAGGATAATGCAGCAGTGATGACAAATGGGTGCCTCTAAGTATTTAGAGGGTGCCTGGAAGGCAGACAGATTATCTCAGAAGCACCTCAAGCTAATCCTGCTCTAGAAAACCAGTTTTACTTAGCCTCTAATCTACCTGCTGAAACTAGGGTGGATTTGGTGCACCTTTTTTTGGAAGAAGTGGGAAGGAGGATGACATGCAAACTGCCAGTTCAAGTCTGGAGATTGCTTGTTTGTCTTTGGGTGTGGAAAAAGTGAAAGACATTAAATATTCATTGGGTATTTTTTGACCACTAGTCATTTTTAGTGTATTTGTGAATATCTTCCTGTGCTCTTGGAAGTGATTGATAGGTGTTGATGAAAATCCACTGCCAGAGTCACTGCTTGGTGCTTTTGTCAGTGAGGGAACTGTGTATTAATCTGCACTGGTCATGCTTTATGAGAAGTTTGAAACAATTCAGACCTTTCTGCTTGTCCCCTGTTTTGAGCACAATGTCAACAAAAGTGTTAGAAGTGGTGTGCACACAACTGGGAAGATGTTACAGGAGGCTGTGATTACAGCTGTCCAAAGGATGGCAGATCTATCTCCCATTGCTTTTTTGAGATGAAAAAACCTACTGTTCTGCACTGGAACAAACGCAAAATGTTTCACTTTTTTTCCACCACAAGATGGAATGTCAACAAAATGTCCCTTTTGGACTGAAAATCTTGAGCTTTTCCATTCCTCCTGGCCGCTGTACGAGTTCACTAAAACATGCAGTTAGTTATCCCCACTTCTGCAGGAACAACTACACGTGGCCATCCTGGCAGGAGGAGGTTCAGCTAGGCCTGCGCAACGTTGCCTAGATCCCACTGAACTCTCCTCTGATGACAGCGATGCCTTCCCTGGTGAAGCTGTAGCCCAGCTTTTGCCAGGATTCTTCTTGTTTGTGGATGAACCCATTAACTGTCACTTAAACCCTGAATCTGCAAATCATACTTAGTAAACATCAAGCTATTTCCCCCCCACTAAAATAAATCTTCTAGGCACACTAGCTGGCTCATTCAGGGTTGTTGTTTTCGTCGTTGCTGGGTTTGTTGTCAGGTCATGCTAACCTGACCATGGATGTATATTTTAGTTGAAGGAAACATGGGGCTGATTCTTCAGCTAAGGTTCATGGCTGTGTTACAATTGCTTAACTACACCAATTTACTTCAAATGAGCATCTGTGACTTTTTAAAGTGACCTGATCCCTAAGGAAACAGTTTCATGAAACACGGACTGTCAGACAAGCCTGGACCAACCTGTTGGGGAGGGGAGAATGGAAAAGAAAAGAAGAAGGGAGAAAAAAGCCATAACCTGTGCTTTCACAGGGCTCTCTGGTAATGATGCTACCTAGGACTGTTCTGGCGCTTTCCCTTAGTGAAAATCTAACCACTTTATTTAAAAAAAAAAAAAAAAAAAAAGATAAATGCCACCAACTCCATTATACAGATGGGGAAATGAGGCAGAGAAAGATGAAAGGACTTTGGCCTATTCATCCCACCAGGAAAATAACAGCATCCAGGTCAGTTAAGTCCCAGTCTTTACGCTTTAGTCCTTAGGCCGTGGCTTTCTAACTACCTTGCACCTGTGTAAATAGGGAGGCAGGTGCAAAGCCCTGGCGTGCTGAGCCTCAGAGAGCAGCCTGCTGCGGTAGCCGTCCGTCGGGAAGACATGTGCGCAAAGAGATGTCGGCAGAGAGTAGTCAAACAATGTAAGTGTATCCTTCCTTAACTCTGCTGCCTGCCCCAGACAGTACGGCTTGTGTCCTCCCCGGAGGAGAAGGCATGGCTCCTGCAGTGTGAAAGCATGTAGTCAGCACAAGAGATTTCATGCTCTGTCTCTTGAAATCTAATATGAAGCAGTTGCCTTCTCTCCATCCCACAGGCTCATTACACAGCTCCGTGTGTGGCCTCTCCCCATAATTAACCTGAGGGGGTTACTTTCCTTTTCTAATTTGTAGGAAGTGGCTCATGACATCTGTTGCAGCCCTGAGGCTCCTTCCTGCAAACCTTTAGCTCTTTTTCATTGAAAGAAAAGGCAACTCAAAGAGGTGTAACAATTAACCGACTTGAGTCCTGGCTTTGAAAACAGCATCTTCCAATTGCTCAATAAAAACCTACTGAGAGCAGAGGAGGGCGACTACACCTTTTTAAAGGGACCCATGGACTTAAAACTCGTGACTATAAATATCTTCATTTCTCTTCTCGTTAACACTTCAGGGAAAAACAAACAAACAGCAAAAACAACCTAGGAAAAGTTTTAATGCGTTTTGCTTTATTTATTCTGTTTGTTTCATGGTGCAAAGTTATAGTAGCCCTCTTCCCGTCTCATCCCTTCTCCTTTGCAGATTTGCACTTACCTGTTGCATCTTACCTTAACTGAGACCTGGCACTGTGGGGGGCTCCCCTATAAAAACCACTATAGAGTTTGATCCTAAAACTTAAGCCTTTTGGAAGCAAGAAATGTCTTTCCTAGACTTGAAAGGCAAAAGGGATCATTTGGATTCTCTTATCACAAATAGGCTTTTCAGTTTTTCCACTGTATGTTTTGGAGTTAGGTGGTGTTTTGGGAAGGAAAAAACCCAGAAGAGACAGAAAGGTACACCGACCTATTCTATTGGAGAGAAATCACTGGAGCGGATGGGAAGGTAGTTCTTACCAGATAAGCTAGTTTGAGGTGGTTCTCTCCCAGTCTTACTTCTTGGAGTTCTTTATTATTATAAAGTCAGTATTCCTCAGGCCAGCGACAGAGGAAAGCTTTTAGAGGTGCATCTGTGTGTGCACTAGAGCTGTGAGAAAATACAAAAGTCTTGTTCTCACTGATTTATTACAGGGCTTGAACTGAGATTTTTGTGATCTAGGCTGTGGCTGTTCTGGGAAACATAAATTTCCATCCTGGACATAAAAAGTTTTTTTACAGTATATCAATTTTGATATACTTTCATTCCAAATTTGCACTTTTCTTCAAATTGACATCTTCTGACTGAAATACAGGCAGCTGGAAAATGGTTGTGCTGTCATCTCATCCGACCTCTTGCATAATGCACTTCACAAAATCTCACGTGGTACTTTCTGCATCGTTTCTGTCGGGCGCAGAACATAAGTTGTATATAGATAAAAAACCTTTTAGAAAGCTGTCTACTTTGTGTTTGCAGCAGGCAGTTGTACTGTGAGTCGGGCAGCTTTGACCTCTGCCAAGGCTTGTGATACCTTAACAGCAGTTGTGTACGTGTGTACCGCGGTAACAGCAACTGAATGAAAAAGTCTTTGAAGTTTCTGGCTGGCTGAGGAGCAAAAGTCCCTTCGTCTTTCAGCACTAGTTGTGCTTGCCAGGCCATCCGGCGCTTCTGAAACCCCCCCTCCCTGTTCCTAATGAAGATGACTGATAATCAAAGTGCTGTTTGCCTCCTGCTCTGCGCAACCAGTGAAAGTAGCCTGCTTGGTCCCGCTGAGATTCATACCCGTGTAAGGGCTTTTTAGGTTTGTGATTATTATCGGGGACTTTTACGGGAAAGGAATCCCTGAACTGAACTGCTGTCGTGTGAGGGCTTGCAGATGACTAATGCCTGAAATTTTGTGGAGCACTGTGTGCCAGCTCGGTCAAATTGTGGCCCTTCATCCGGAGCGGTTTCACATCCAAGAGCAGGGGCTCTGCAGAGCAGAGCGCAACGTCTCCTGCAAAATCCAAAGACCAGTGTGGTGAACCCAGGCCTAAAACTCTGCCATCTCATGGCTGTTGACTGAGCGGGGTGAACTGTCCCCTGCCACATCCTGGCCATCGGGTTGTCCTCTCGGGAGTGGACCTGTGCCCCCACCCTGCTCCCCGCGCATTGGGGTAATAGCAGCAATGTCACTGCATCGTCCTCGGCTCCCCGTGAATAGGGACTGTTGCTGTACCTAGGGTACAATATATAGCAGGGAAGAAATATTTTTCCGCACAACACTGCACAATTACAAGGGCCCTTGTAGTTTTAACACTATGTATTTGACAGGTCTACTTGGCAAGGAGCTGAATGGCCCCATGATCTGTACGAAGGAGCAACATATTTGGCAGAAAATATATGACTCTGTTAATAAATAACAAGGTATATGTGAATACTCTGTAGGGGGCTACGGCAGGACCAGGCTGTGTGGCTGCAGAGTTGAGGGCTCTGTTCAAAGACTAGGGGGGCTTTTTTGTGGCATGGTGATACGGGGGTGTAACAAAATGTGTAAGGTCCTGGTTAAAAGTCGATGGGCATGGAGGTTGCTGAGCTGACTCTTCTGGAGAACGGTAGTAGTGCACACATCACTTGGAGCCACGGGAGCCTGGGCTCTGCAGATACGTGTGTGAAAAGGCTCAGAGAGGAAGGTGAATCCCTGCCATGTCCCTCAGCGCATGTCATACTTTGCTTTGTGAACATCAGAAAATTGTTTTGTGAGTTCCTCCAAAAGTGCCACTTGCTTATGTTTTGGGATGAGAGGAGAGGGTAGGGATGGGATGGTCAGGGGACAGTAAGAAGTATAGTTGACATGTTGTCTACAAGTGACCTGTGACAGCTTTAGCCACTAAAGCCCTGACCTGCCCAAGTGCCCATTTGTGGATCTCAGCCACTGCAGTGGCTGTGTCAGTACAGTTGGCCTCTCGCTAGCGGAGCTGTACTTGGGGGCCTGCCTAGGAATTGCTGAAAAACATTGGTCAAGCCTCCCCTGCTCTCCTGACATTAGCTTGGTGTGTCCCTAGTACAAAATGCTCCTTCAAGAGCTTGCCCTTACTAAGTGTTAATTATCACACTGACATTGCACATCTCATTCAGTCTCAGGTTACTCTACAGGCACTAGAATAACCTCATGATGCTGCGGTGAGACAGAGATTTAGATTTAGACCTACTTCACAGGGAAGAAATAACACTAAGAAGTTAGGGCCCAAGCCTTCAAACTTACATGTTTAATGATGGATGCTTAAATCCGCTTAGACACCTAAATGTGTTGCCTTGTCCTGATCCCTGACGGCTGTTAAGCACTTGTAATTCTATTAATTTAATGCCAGTTTAATAGGCAGGCATCCTCTGCTTCTTGCTGAGGACCGTCCCCTCCACACAAGAGACAGAGGCCCAAAATTGTTGCAGAAAATGTCTGATTTCATCCTAGTCAGGTCCTGCAGCAGAGGATGAAGATGTAATGTTGCCCTTCCCAGAACCATGACTCAGTCTCCAACACTCAAGAGGATATTGTAAGGTATTTTAAAATTCCCGTTTGGGTGCTTGTTACTTGTTTTCTGGCTGAGGGTTCAAATTCTCAAGCTTTCCACAAGCTTGTCACCACAATAGCTAAAAAATTCCTTAAGGTTCATCCTTTTGTGTTATCCCATGACTCCAGAAGCTGGGACTTCATGAAAACATACTAAATATAATTAACTCAGGATGAAAAGAGCACAGTTGGCATCTCAGAGAGTTTTACATAGGCACCGACATTTACAAGCCTGGCTCTGCTCTGAGAAATGATGGCCTACAAGTGGCACCTTCTTGTTCAGTTGACTTTTTTCAGGAATCTTGTAAAGTCAGCACAGCTGAGGGAGGGTGAGGTCGCTTCTCACCCGCCTTGTGCCTCCTCAACAATAAAAGTGCGTAAGCATTGATTGCAGATTTTTCTTTAATTGGGTGAGATGGTTTGAGAGAACCAGCTGTTATTTTCCTCCCCAGGGAAGCTTTTGGGCTGACATAACCCAGCAGCAAGGAAAGTGGATAGACGTGGGAGGGAAGTAGTAAGGGAGAGGAGGCGTCGGGCCTCACGCCTTCCCAAACCGAATTACACGTCTGTCACTATCAGGTCGTGAAGCGGATGGCTCAGAAGGCAGTTGACATAGGTTAAGCGCTACAAGAGCAGCAGAAGTACGGTGGCAGTGCACGTCACAGCAGGGATGCTGCGACAGCCACCCCGTTTGTGTGAGTTCAATCCGGTGTCACCCTGGGGGCTGTTTTCTTGCTCCTGGTTGCACTCATATCACACCCCTCAAGGCTCGTCGGTGGTAGTGAATGGGCCTTTATCGTCTTGAAATCAAAGCGTGGCTGTGCAATAACCACAGAGCTTGGCCCTGGCTAAGCCCTGGTGGTTGGTAATGAAATTCAGGGGATTCCAGACACAAATCATCTCCCTCTGCTTTTATCTGAATGACCAGAGTAATTTGTGCAGAGGAATGGAAGATCTTGAAGGCCATGCCAGATAGCTCGCTGCGCAGGGCGGCCTCCCAGATACTTGCAGAGAATAGGTCACTTTGCAAGCGTTTCACTTCCCCTGGCAGGGAACTGAGAGATAGGGGCATACCAGAGGGAAGGGGTGCCATTACTGATGTGTTCGTCCGTCAGTGCATGTGAGTGAAACGATAAGGTGCATCTGGCATGAGGTCTCGGTGCGTTTCTTCCTTGCTTGCTGACATGGAGAGCCAGTGTGCTGCTCTGCGTTACGGCTCATTGGCCCGGTGCGTGAAAGAATTCAATTAATTTCATCTTTCACTGACATTGCCATGTAGGGGAAGGAGTTACTTTTGCTTTTTAAAGTCCAATGTGCATGAAATCTTATGTATTCTGTGTTTAAGAAGAGTAGCTAGTGGCTGTGCCAATACACAGCTGCAGAAACACCATGGAATAACATTAACACCCATGAACTGCTGCGAGGCATGGAAATTTAGGATGCTTCTATATCATCATTGGGTCTAGCTGAGAATTTTTGGAGGTAACATTTTTGGGGTGAAAACTGCTAGCTCATCATAACTGAAATTTTGAAGAAAAGATTGATTTTGGTCATTCATCAGGTTCATTTAAAAAAACCCAACACATGCTGTTATCATCTGTTTCACAACTGTGCCTGGGGGACTTTATCTTGGATTAGGACAGGCTAATTGTTGTACAAATAAAGAATGGTAGGAATAAATTGTCTCTCACCCAGGGAGGTTGTGATTGCAGCTTACTTTCTTCAAATGAAAAGCATAATTTTCTGCTTCGAAATAGTTTGGACTTGATCTGCAATTTAGGTTACCTTTTTACCAAAAAGCTTGAAAAGATGAAAAATGAATCGCAACTGCCAGGATTGAAATGAAACACTCCCAAGCCGCTGATATAACATCTGACCAGATAGGAAAATGTTCTTAGATTAACATTTTGAGAAAACGCTGAGGTTCTTACTTTTCATTATTATTTGTTACCCTTCTTTGGAATAGAATTTTCCTTTCGAAATTTCAAAAAAAATCTCCAGGGACAGGGAAACCATTTCCCCCTTGCTTTCGCTGTGGCTGCTGCAGTTAGGCTATTGTTAAGAGGAGGGTGTCAGGGTGTGACAGGAGTTTTTCCCGGTGTTTTTTCTAATCCCACTCTAAGCAGAGTTAGACGATCCAATGCTAAAAACAGCTGAGTCCAGTCTTGCACTAGAGCGCTGCTGTTGCTGCTTACTGGCTGAACAGCACTTTTTTTTGAATTATGGGGCCAGTTTTTACAGCGCAGACAAGGCCATAATTATTCTCTGAGTGGGGGGCAGGTGATGTCATGCTGTTGGAGAAAGTAGGCTCTGCATGTGGTAAAATAGCCATGTATTTCGAGATACGGAGAGAGAGCCCTCGTGGCTGTGGAGTAGCATCATACATTTCATTAATACAATGCTGTCCCAATTCCACTTTCATCAACTATGTGGCAATACACACACGTGTTTTTTGTATGTGGGGTGATGTCATGTCCTGATCTGCAGAGCCGTGTGATAAAATGCATGCATTTTCACATGTAGGTCATGTGTGCACACACGTATGTTCTATGTGTGCTGTTCATGTGTGCATGTATATACATATACAGAGGAACCGATTATAAGCTGCAAAGTTTTACAAGAATCTTTCTTTTTGATTTAGAAAAATAGGTTTTAAATAATTTTTCATATCTTCAGTCACTTGTTGCATTATCTAAACATTCCCTTTCCCCCTGCCCTTTCCACCTTGCCTCCATTCCCAGTAAGAGTTACCATTTTTTTCCGTACCAGCAATAGCTTGCCGGGCATTCCCAGTGTCAGAGGCGTTTAGCGGGGGGATTAGCAGGAGCACTCAGGCTGTGTAGGCAGCAGCCATGCTGTTGCTGCATGGGTGTTATCAGCAAGGGTGTATCAGCACCAGCAACAGCCAGAGCACAGTGGACCGTCTTAAAGAGGAGGGAGGGTGGGAGAGAGGGGATATGCTCCCCACCAGGCTTGTTTTTTTACTTTGGACACCAGCCAGAGGTCCTCCAAGGCACACGTTTTGGTTGCTAATCTGTGCAGAAACCCTTACCACCGCGCCTTCGTGGGTCTCTGTCTCACTGCTCAGTTTCAAGCTCGCAGATGCATGGTTTTCTGGGCGATGCACAGCCCTGCACTGCAGTTCAAAGGCTGGCATTGCAAACGTTCACCATCCACAAGGTTTTGAAGCTGGGTGTGTTTCTAACGTCCCAGGCTCGCAGGATGACACAGGCTTACTCACTACGAACAGCGTGTTCACACAGGAACAGAGGAACGGAGTCACTTCTAGATGAAATACTGGGTCCCGTGGGTTATGTGGGCTGCTTCACTTTAAGGTTGCTGCACAGAGTTTCTTCCAGCTCAGCCTGCTGCTCATTAGTGCAACCTGTCTCTTGCACAGAAGAAGTGAAAATAGAGGTTTTCTTGTTCCAAAACAGCAGCTGAGCTGGTGGCCTCAGTCCAACGCACCTCCCAAACCGCCCCACCAGAGCTGGCACAACAGGCACCTACTTTCCTTACCTGTTTAGCCATGATACATCCCACAGCCTTCCTCTGCACTGCCGCACGGGTCTGGAGCTCTGCTGTCCTGCGTGTCGTGGGACCCTGAGCTCAACAGGCCTGACCTCTCTGCGTCCTCCTCTTATGTCATAGCTGAGGACAGTTTCCCCATCACAGCAGGGAACATCTATACATCTCTGTATAGATGAGCTTTCTTCCCTGCTGTCAGCGGTATGAGTTCTGTGAGAGCTGAATCCCCCCTCAAATATGCATAAATAAGAGAATAGGCTTAGCTCTTGGCAGTTTGTAGAGCCACTGGAAGTTTTCTCCTTTACACAGCATGCAACTTCTTCCTTTCTCTTTGCTCATCTCCTAAGACTGACATTTTCCTTTTGCTCTTTCCTATTCCCTTCCGCTCCAGGGAAAAAGTAGTGCGGTACCTGGAGGCTGTAGAGCCACAGAGTCAGCCCCTTCCTCCTGCTGGTACACGATTATCTGCCTGAAGGGTTTCATTTAAATCACAGAGGATTAGGTGTGTGAACAACTGCTCAGTAGTGAAAGAAAGGTTCATAGTCCAGTCCTGGGGAAAAAAAAATAAAGCAGCTTCACATTATTTTAAAAGTCACTCCAAAGAAATTCCTTTCACTTGTAAAACGATTTCTTCTCCTGGGACATCTCTCTGCAATAGCTGTCCTCTTCCTTTAAGTGGTTACATATTGAGAATGTGATATCCTGCCAGAAGAGCCTTGATTGCTCTACTTCAGGCTAAATGAACTGAAAAAAAAAGAAAGCTTTATAAGATCGGTGCTTTCTGCTAATTGTTCTGCAGAGAGGCTTTTGCGAGCTCTAGTCTTTGTGCCAGGTAAAAAACTCTCACTGAACAGTTATATTTCTTTCACACTTCTGGACTGGTGGGATGTAATAATGTCAGGATTGCTTCTCTTCTCAGATGTGTCTGTGAATCAGAAGAAGGACATTTTTAGAGGAGGGCAGGTGTAAACCTTACAGGGGGGAAAAAATGAGTTAAATGTGGCATTTTGCATTGACTGGACTTACAGATGTGGCTACATAAGCACATCCACAGGCTGAACTCTTCATGCTGAGACAGTCTCATTCCTTGCTGTAACCCCTAGAGTTGCAGCTGACATTTGGTGCGTCCCCACGTGACTTTGTGTCATGTTGCTGTGTCCCTAGCTTCTTAAAATGATGGATTTTCCCTGTTTCACCATGATCTGCCACGCTGCTGCTCCACAAATCAGCAGTTTCCTTTTCTTTCTTCCACGAAAGCTTCTCACTGCAAATTTCTTGGCCACCTATTAACATAAGATTTGAAGACCCCGGGGCTTGCTCAGTTCCTCGTGCATGGCCGAGGTTTCACAGGAGGGAGCATGTCCTGGAGAGGGGAAGCATCACCTGGTCATCACAGTAGAGCACTGGGGGTCAAAACTGGATTCCTGATGCTGCCGCCACAGACTTGCAGGGCAGCCTTGGGCAAGTTGCTCTCTCTCTCCCTACTGGGCTGCATTACATTTGCAATGCAGCTAATGTGAAATGGGACACACATGCCAGCAGGGATCATGGCAGCAGTCGATGTGATCCCTTGTGTGATGTAGATGGACCCAATGTTTTCTTCTCCGTGAAGTGTGTGAGAATACCAGTCAAAGCATTTTGGAGCCTTTAATTCATAAAGTATCCTGTGTCATCCTTACATTAACAGGCAACTAAGCAAAATATTATTAGTCCTGATTCTTGTATTCCTGAAGGGAATAGTGAACAAGAGCATCTTCTAGAGAATTTCCCATGCACAAATGAAGTGAACAGAATGAAACTGTTCACCTTCAAGATGGCGTATCACTTTCTGCCCTAAATTCTGATTTTTTGATAGTTTAAACCAGAACTTTTTTATTGTTTTGCCTTAACTTTTATATTTAAAACACTGGAGTACTATACCTCCTCCGTGCTGGATGTGCTCCAGTCTAAACAATCTCCATTCTGCTTGCCTAAATTCCCTTCTATAGTTTCAGCTGAATGCGAAATTCTTTTCTGCTCCTCCGTCTAAATTGCCATGTGCCGTTCCTCGGGGCTGCGGGACAGCTCGTGTGTTCCTTCCTGGAAGTGGCAGCATCTCGGTAGTGTGTGAAGCGGGGTCTGCGTAATCCTTCGGGATCTTTCAGGATAAAAAGCTACTCTGTAAATACTATATCATTTTCATTGTCAGTCTGGATTCAGGAGTGAAATGATCCCACTTAGTTAAAGCAGGATGAAGTGTCTATTTTCATATTTGTTTAATTGAACCACTCAGCGTGTCTGATAGTAATGGCTTTATTTGAAGCATGTGGTTCTTATGAGCTGTTAAGATACCAATAGCATTTGGATTAGTCTTCCTGCCAAGAGAGCCAGGTCAATTCTTCAGGAAAATAAAAAAACTAAGGCAAACTTTATTTTAACAGTGTCTTGAGTTTCACTTTAGGTTCCATAAATATTTGTCAGTGTTCCTTTTGTAAGACCCATGCGAGCCCTTGGCAAGACATGAGGTCTATCTCCAGAACACGGAATATAAATAAATTCCCCAAACCATGCTGGAGAATTGGAGGTAACTTTAGCCCATGTGAGAGACCTGAAGCCATGCAGAGGGTTGATCGTGGTTCTTGAATTACTGTTTGTATAGAGGAGAGGGAATAGGGGGGGGGGGGAAGGAAAAACACAGAGAGAGGAAAATATAAACATTTGTAGAAGGTATGTGGGAGCCCACACCATCCTGTGCAGAAAGGTGGAGGTCATTTACCAACGCAATGACAGAAATGTGACTTCTGCTTGGATTCCAGTCGCTGTCTGCTCCTAATGCTTCCAGAAAAGTTAACAGTATTTTCTCGTGCCCTAGAGGATAAGAGAGGAAATTTCACATTCTTGATGAGGACTGGTAATGCCATCTACTTCAGAGGATCAGGCCAAAAAAGCACTGTGGAGCCACCCTATGTGCCCCCTTCCCCCAGTTTCCTCTGAATACCTTTGATATTCCTGAGAACTTGGTTTACTTCTGTGGTTTTCAGACCTATACCTAAGAAAAAAAAAGCCCATGATGATTTCAAAGACTTGCCTATATTTAAGTACTTAACCAGAGGTTTAGGGTGCAGGGCTTTTGATTTAAGAGCAAGCCCTGTTCTGTGCAGTTGAGGGGGGAAATAGCTGAAATTTTATCCTATCCCTGACCACAGATTGAGATTACCAAAGCAGTACAAAAGCAGGGACTCAGAATGAAGGAGGTGTATTGAAGGAAGCGGGACCTTGGCTTCTAGCAATGCGCTCTGGTTGCTGGATCAACTCCAATAAAAATTTAAATTCAGACGAGCTGAATGCCTTATTTGTCTGGTTAAGGGGGAGAAGGTGGGGATGGGTGAAGTTTTTCCTCTACCTCTGAACGTTGAAATAATGGTAGTAGGATGTGAAAAGTACATCTTCCTGAAGAATGTACTGTTGTAATATCAGATAGTTAGCAACTGCTTTTTTTTTCTTCTTTATGTGCATAAGCTGAAAAATTACAAAGCATGGATAAATAGAGACATGAGAGGGGTTTGCTGGAGGAGAACCCTTTTTACAGTGAGATGGGAGCCTACCTGTCCATAGATTTAGAATTCCCTACAAAATGCTGGACATCTTTGATCTCCCCTTAAATTAATGGGAATTGAGTGTTGCCCACACTTCACAAGATCAGACTGTCTCTTTGCATGGAGAATTTCCAGCAGTGATCTCCATGCCAGTCCTCAGTTGTCTGCAAGTACTAAAAGGAAAATATAAAAGAACCATTAACCCCATGTTTTCTGCTCTCACAGACAGCTGTCTGGGGCCCTGTAGTGGTTGATACTCTATAGCTTTCTATTCCTGCCACACTGTTCCTACGTATGGTTTTGGAAACAGTGATTGAGGTTTGCTAGCAGTTCCTTAATCTGGCTACTATGGGCGTTAAGGAAAAAAAAATCAGGTAATAACCTCCATCTGCAAAACTACTTCTGGTTTTGTGACTGGGCTTAATACACAGTGAGCATAGTCAGATCATTTTTTATTTAAAAATACCCTCTCTCCCTCGCCAAAACAGGAAGCATCTTTCCAGAAATGCTTGGGAAAATGTTTGACTTTTATGTCACTGACATAACTGGAGAAAGTTTTAAACAACATTAAAGCTAGCAAAGGTTTAGCCAGACAGAAATACTTGTCAAACTCTATAGACATAAGAGCTGCCTCTTCCTTCTTTCTAATGTGAGACTGTTTTCTCCTCAGTGTATGTGTGTGTATCTGCCCATGGCTACACGAACAATTATTGGACCATAAACGATGGTTGAAATGCGGAGTGTGTCCCTGCTTGGGAGCCGCTGCCTGGGATCATGTCCTGATCCTGTCGCGTATGCCCCAGAGGTTGCCCTGGTCTGTCCAGGGTACCATACCTCATGCCTGTCATGGATAGCAGTGTACACAAATTAAACGAGTTCAAGGCAACTAGAGCGTTGTAAGCTCCTCGCCTACCTTTGCTCATTCTTTCTTGTTCTTAAGATACTGACATTTTTCTTCCCAGGGTAGTTTTTTAAAAAAAAACAATGGGGTTTCAGTTATCCTTTGGAGCTTCATAAAACTTGCTAAAGAAAAGCTTTGCAGCCCATTTCTTAATCCTATTCCATTATATAGCTCATGCCAATGGTACGGTTTGGCAACTTGCTGTTTACCTTTCCGCACAATGTCCGAAAAAGTGCAGGAGGGGCAGAGCCACAGGCATTTCTCTCTATACAGGCATTTCTCTGCCTGCAGGCCAAGGAGTTGCATTACTTAGGAGACGGTGCAGCATTTACAGGAGCTGCTGCTGAGCACAGGCTGCCAGCTAACGAAAGAGGAGGGGAGGGATGCTCGCTTCGTTCCTGCACTGAGGGCTATGGTTTACACAGCTTCATTGTATTGCACAGGGCTTTCCTGCCCTGCAGCTTGACTTGCTCCGTGACAAATTATTCCTTAATTGCTGGATGGCAGAAGAAAAGCTTTACAGCCCTGAGGTTATTCCTAACAAATCAGGTTACAGAAGCCTTGAAAATTATATTGAGCAGAAAAGAAGCACCGTGAGGTTTCCTTGGGTGCTTGGACTGTGTTAAGCTTGACTAAGGCAATGTGCTAATGAAGCTTGTTAAAATGCAATTATACTTTAATGCTGTGGATGCAGAAATGAGGATAATCAGCGGAGAGGTGCTAGTAAAGCTGTGGTGATTAGCGTGCTTTGTGTGTGTCACTGCTGTGCTCAGGGCCTTCACGCCACTGAGCAAGGTGTTGTGTGAACACAAGAAGGCTGTACCCAAAGAGCTACGTGACCAAAGAGGTCACGAGATGAATGATGACGGCAGGAAGATGGGGAGATGGGTGGAGCAAAGCAGAGATGGTGAGATGGTGCTGACCATGAGGACCAGCAGAGGTGTAAGGCTTAGCTGCTGACCTGCAATCCTGGATCTGGTGCAGGAAAGCTTTAACGAGGGGTGCGTGGGGAGAGAGCTGAGCACCTCAGCCAGTGCTGATGGGGAGCTGCTCCTACACAAGGCAGGCAGCTTGGCAGAAAACACCTATGATTTTCTTTGAAAAATGTAAAAAGGGAGGGGAGAGCCTGGACTTCTGGGCCAGTTGGAAGAGGGTGGACCTCTGGTAGAGAAGAGGTGATAGCAACAGTGGGGAGAGGCCAGGAGGAGCCTTGACAAGTGAAGAAAAGTAGCAGCCGTTTGATGTAGCAAGGAAAGGGAGAACTAGATGTGAAGAGAAGCAGATGTGGCCAGAGCGGTGCCTAGAAAAAAATGAATATGAATGAGGCAAGAGTGTGTTTCGTCAAGGCTGGAGCAGAGGAGTTGGGATGAAACATGACGGGAGCCTGGATGCAAACTGCAAGCGAGTGGATGGACAGCCAAGGCTGGGGCTTATCAATGAGCTGCAGAAAGACTCTGCGGCTCACAGTCCAAGCCAGGATGTGGAGAGCTAGAGGGAGAGCACAGTGAAAAATAACACTCAGGCCGTGGGCCTGAGCGACAGGCGGGACGGTAGCGGTGTCTGCAGCAATTAAGGAAGGAGATGGGAAGGGGGAGGAAGATTAAGAGCTCTGAGTTTAAGCTGACAGCTTGACATCCATGAGATGTCAGGGAGACAGGCAAGGTTTTCGTCCGGACAGAGAGAGACAGGCCCGGATGATTGGATCAGACAACTGGGGGGACTGATTTATGTGAGAAGATTAAAAGAGCTGCTTGTAAATATATGTATAGCTTGGCTAAGTGACACCTGAGGGGACAATAACTGTCTACAAGTCTATGAAGGGATTGGATACTGGAGCCAGGAGGAGTGGGGGAGGGAACAGTTTAGGAGCGTAGATGAGGATTTTGACTAAAGGCACTGGAATAAGGTGGAGCAAAGCGGGCTGTATTGCCTGGTTAGGGAAAACATCCCCCTGCAAAACTGGGAAGACTCTTCGGTGAGATTTCTTTTTCATTTAAAAGAAACCTGCATGTCTGTCTATGTACCCATCTGCCCTCCCCTCATCACGGGGTGCCTAGCAATCTACTGTTTGTCCTCACAGCATCCCACGAGAGGGAGATGTCCCTGTGTGCAGTTGTGGCACTTCGATACCTTGTGTGACCCTTGCTATCTGACTTGAATCAAGGACCTAAGAAAGTATCTTAACCATTAGGCTCTCTTTCCTTTTACTTGTCTCTGTTTTAAAGGGTCAGTCCTGTTGATAGTACAGTGAGATGGATGGGAAGGAGACCTAACGGGGCTCCCCCACCCTACAGTTTGTGTGGTCTTCTCTACATGTTCTTTATAATTTTTTACTCCTTATAAAGTTGTACTCTTCTGTGAAGCCAAGAGAAGAAGAAGCAGGTATTACTTCGTTGCTCATTCCTACATGAGCTCCTCCCATCAGTTCAAGAGAGCAAGTTTGGGAGGGAACCACTGGAAGTGGCATGTTCAGATGGGGAGTTAAGATTGAAGCAATTTTGCCCTAAACACACCTAGAACTGATCAGCGCCCTGGATAGCAGTGGGAATAGGGTGCATGTACGGTTGAACTATGTTGCTGGTTCCTGTCTGGTCACAGCTATAGTAACTGTTGGTTTGGTTGTCAGCTGTGTGGTTTATTTTCCTAAGGTGAATGGCAGACTGGTCTAATTCATAGAATCATAGAATCATAAAATGATTTAGGTTGGAAAGGACCTTTCAGATCATCAAGTCCAACCATCAACCTAACACTGCCAAGTCCACCACTAAACCATGTCCCACTAAACCGTTAACCTAACACTGCCAAGTCCACCACTAAACCATTCAGACCAAATGGCTCCATTTCTGCTACAGGAGTGCCGCTCTGGGATCCATCAGCTGAGGATCTCAAAGCACATATGCAACACCTTGCAAAAAAATTTCGCCAGCTTCCCAGCTGGTGAAATAGGGATGATCTGAGGTCAGAAAGAAAGCACATGAGAGATGGAGGAGTAGTATATATAATTTATTTTGAATCCCAGTCCTGTGCTGGGCTTATCTGTGGGCTGTGCAGTCCAGTGCCCTGTCTCTGCCCATGGCCTTTTCAGCTATTTCGGAAGGAAATGCAGGACATTTTGCAGGAGGCAGCTCCAGAACAAGCTGTCTGTTGGTAGACTTGGTTTCCTAACACTGGTTGCAGGCTGCCTTATATTTTGCAGAACCTGAGTTTCTGTTTCTTCTGACCAACACCGGTCAGAACATGAGAGGGTTTTTTTCCTGGGAAACTTTAACAAAAGCACCAAGAAAAGTAAAAGAAATCAGCAAAAAGTGGAACCGCCCCAGCTTTTCTGATCTTGATTTTCTGGTGAAGGTTCTGCTGTGATACCAGATGTGGGTTATATCTATAGAGAAAACTTTCAAAAAGAGCCCTACTTCTAAAGCTAAGTAAGTAACCAGCTACTTCCTTCTCTCTGAGTGCCCTTTTTGTACCTATCTCTGTCTGGCTCATCTTTAGGCTGGTCTTTAGTTTGGTGTCCGAAGGAGATGAGATCCATGTGGCGGCATTTTTTGAGGGTTGATCCATCCCCATCCCTTCCAATAGCTTTTGAACCTATTAGCCAATTTCGGATGTATCTGAGAAGGAGCAATGTGGGCGGTAATAAGTTCTTACAAACTTTGTGGAAATGGGAAGCCATGTAGACGGGAGTGATTGTAATAGTGCTGCGTCCCACTACCCCCATGCTTGAGGCAGAGGCCATTGCATGGCTTCAGCCTTTTCGAAATGTTAGAGGGAAATGAATGCACCATCAACAAACAAGCAAATTAATAAATGAAGGTGGCAGCAGGTTCTTGCCCCTTAATAGGCGCTGAGAAATCCAGATGCAGAATATAGGGCCATTGGAAACTAAGCTTTGTTAGTCCTGCTGCATTTTTGGTAACTGCAAAACCATCTCCGGTTGGTAGTCCCCAGCAGCGGGAGTTGAAAGAGAGATGACGTATGGTGAATAGATGGCCTGTCATTGCAAACTTCTACGTCCCCAGAGTGGGATTGTACAAGCATCAATGGGAGACTGCAGGAAGATGTGAATTGCTGATGGCTATTGCACCTCTTTCTGTGCATGGAGATGCACAGGGTGTCATCCCTTACCAGTGCCAAACCAAGTACCTTAGTCTCACTGTGCATTAGCAATGAAAACAGGTGGGACCCAAATAATACAGAACCAAAATTGTCTTTTGCGGCTCTTCATGCAGACTTTAGCTGCATTTTAATGGTGTAGCACTTCAGCAGAGACCATAGGTCTACTTCTTTTTTCCTGCAAGGAGTTAATTTTTGACCTCAGCAGTCACAGTTAAAAGCAGAGCTCCTTGCTCTGACTTTCACTTCTGTTTCAACAGGACCAAAATCTGTGGGGCCTTTCTCAATATTTCCCTCCTCACCCAATATTGCTGAAAATGAGCCTGAAGTGTTGACAGACAGCAGCACACTCAGTGTGTAGGAATCCAACATAAACAGACTTGCTGGTTGTGTACTTGGACATGTTAAACGAGGTCTCTGCTTTGATCTTCCCTGCACTATCCTAAAGCCCAGCAAGCAAAGGCTAAGTAAACAGACCTTTGATTTCAGGGCTGTTTGGAGCAGAGGTCTTGTAAAACTTTTTTCAATGGCAGAGCTGAGCTACTGAAGTCCCTCTTGGACTGTAGGTGCTGCAAGGGTAGCAGTGTGGTTTTATGGACCCTAATGTCCCTCTTTCTCCCCCCTTCCCATAATGACAAACATCTGGGAATATGAGCCAGCTTCCTGTTAATTGTAGCATACCAGTTTCTCTAGGAGAGACACCTGCTTATAATCTCCTCTATGGTGAATGGAGCATAAGCTGTATTAGATCCTACAGCTATTGGATCCCACAGCCAGTGTAGCTTTTTGTTAATGCATGTCATAAAGATGCTTAAGTAAATCACATGGGACACATCCGTGGGAAACACTCACGTTACTAATCCTGCGTGTTCAACACTCCTGGGTCAAACCCCAGAAAACCAGTACTCTGGCTTAAATAGCATGAATGTTACAACAAATCGGATTTTATTTATTTGCTTCCTGGTTTTAGAGCATTTAGTGATTCCCCATGATCACAAAGGTCACAAATTTTCTTTCATGTTCAAATAAACAGGAGATTCTCCTTCAGGATTATGCCCTCAGAAAAGAGACATTAAGAAACAAGCACCTAATATCACAAGATTTAAAAAATGAAATTGTGAATGCTGGCAAATTCCCCTCAATGGATGAAACACAGGAGGTAGATTGGGCTCTGCTTGCTTTTCCTTTAATATTTTTCTTTATCTTTTGGTGGGTTACACGGAGGAGGCTTTGGCTTCCCATCTACCCACTGCATAAAAGTGATATGAGAGTGAGATCCTGCCAAGATATATTATTTTTATAAGTGTTATCAATTTTCCATTGTTTTCAAAACTAAAAAACACTGTGCTTAGCAATGATGGAGCCCAGGCTGCTCCCGGTGGGCCAGTGCTGTGGTCCCTACTGCCGGGACCATTTCAGCCCAAAGCTTGATTGAGCTCAGGACCAACAGTTGGAGCATTTTGCTCAGCCCTACCAATGATTATTGCTTCTTATCAAAATAAATACCAAATGACAAATTCATTGGCCAACCGCTCCATGCCAACACTGCTCCTGCTGTACCTTCTGGAGGTAAAGCTGAGATTGTTGGCTGAGTCTGAGCTCCTTCCAGTAAATTGTGAGCCTAAGTGCATCTAGTCTCTCTTGTCTTTTGCCCTTGAACTTTTAGCATGGCCTTAAATGACGACCTTTCTTACGCTGCCTTTTCTGCCTTAGGCACCATCTAATCCTTTACTGTATGTAAAACAATGCCCTGGTTCTCCCTTCAGAAGTGAATTTTGTCTTTTGACAAATAGTCAAATCCACTATTAGATAAAAAACATTTTTAACAGCCCTTTATTTGTTGGTATTTGATGGCGGTTCTTTGATCCCTGAAGGGATATGCAGCGCTGTTTGTGATATATAGCAAATTGATTTTACACATTTCCATCTTTTATCAATGAGTCTTCCAATGGGGTTTCACTGTAATCAGATTGGAGATTACCACGGCACAGCCGTTGGGAAGGGATTGGAATTTACGTGCAATACAGATTAGGGGTTTAGCGACTGATTAGGAAAGTGCTGATTTATCCAGCCACCGGTACAGCAAGGGGTCTCGCGTGTCTGCTTTTTTCTGGCCTTGGGTTTTGACCTCTTGACTTCTCACTTAGAAATGCCAGCGTGCAGCACAGAAGTGATTGCTGATGTGGCTTCTCTCAAGAACAAGTTCAAGTCACTGCAACAGTAAAACCTCCTATTTCTGTGAACAGAGAAGCTCAGAAATCTTTATGCGAGTGGACACTTTGCTCCGATGTGTATCAACCAGGACAGGCTGAGCAGACAGACTGTGGCAACACTTTAATCTGCAGTCAGGAATTCCTGCTGACAGCTGATGCAATGTGCGTGCGTTAGTACACGCACGCATGCTATGGGGAATAAAGCAGCTATGTAGTCACCCGGCGAGACAATATTTCTCCATGCACAGCTTTTCCTAGATAGCTGTTATGCTCTCCAGGTTTCTCCCCCCGCACACACTTGCAGGAGGGTAGCTGGGACTATACATTACCAGACTGTGAGGTAATAGGAGCGCACATTAATTGATATTCCAGTGTAGCTCTATCTACCTGATGGATACGACGTTACACACCAGTGCGCAGACCGCCAGTAGCATGACGTCATTTGAAATTGCAGAGCAATCGATGTCAGCAAAACTCCCGTATGCTCTGTAGCTGCTGAAGTTTGGGCAGCTCAAATAAAGCAACCGTGCTGACAGTCACAGGCTGTGCTAATAACAGGGGCTTGTGTATCCGATAATAATTAGCACCGTCTTTCTACTCATGCAGATTTATAGAGATAAAAGGCAGGCAATATGGGATCTTCAGCAAAGGAGAAATATTTCCAAATCCTTTGGATAGTTTGGGGAATTTAAATGGATTTATATTTTAAATATCTATTTTTAGTGTTTCAGTTTAGGCAGAATATACCCACTGTTAGGTGCTGTTTTGGTAATACCCTGAGACATGCCACACTAGTGTGCAATAGAGGTATAGGAAAAATACCTTCCTCCAGATGAAGTGAAGCAGCTTTTGAGCAGCAAGGGGTGCAGCAGAGCTTCAGACATACCAGATGAAATGCTCTGATTTTTTCTGATCTTAGAAGCTGAACAGTCCTGGGACTGTCCAGAAAAGCACCTGGCAATCCTAGGCACAAACCATGGCAGTGCGATCGGATATAGTAAGCCTAACAGAACAACAAGTCTTTACTATCTCCTACTAGAAAAAATAATAAAGGCCACTTAAGAATGCACTAACCCTCTTGTCGTGAGCAAGCCAGCATGTAGAAAAGGAGGAGCAGAGGGCGTGGATCTGTTTGAAGCTGTCCCAGTGGCAGGCAGTCTGCAGAAATCTGGACCAGCCTCTGTCCAAGGCACCAGCTGAGCCCTCAGACTGTGCCAACGATAACTTGAGTTTTCATAGCCAGAAGGTCGCTTGTGCACGGATTTGTGCAGGCGTCACTGCATGTTTTAGCACTGTGCTGTGGCACCGGACCAGGGTCGATCCATTTGAAGAAAATGTTACTACTTTCCTTTGGGTATGGCCTGGAGCTGAGGCTGAGGTTTCCTATATGAGGTCTGACAATATAATATTCTGCAGGATGAAGGTTTCATGCATTAAGAAGTCCTGGCTCCTGCCAATACTGCTGGGTATCATGTGCTTTTACATCAGGTAGCGTGTGCTTCAGTGTCTGGGGAGCAGGAACCAGATGTGAATGCTACAAGAATTCAGTGATGGTTCCCTGTTTTCGTATGAGGGAGACTTGGCATCTCTTGAGTTTAAATGTAAGTTTTCACTCAATTAACCTTGTGCACATTTTCTTTTAAAATGCATTTAAGTATTTCCTCCTCCTGGAAGAGAGGTACAGGTGTGTCTAAGTTAGCTTGTAGAATAGCACAACAGGAACAAGTCTTTAAAGTGAAATATTTGGTGCTGAGGAGGTGATGTTCACACTATAGGCATTTTGGGAGTTTATTCTGGATTAGCTCCAGTCTGGTCATGTAGATTGAGCGCTCATTAATGGAAATCCAAGAGCACATACATACATATATATATATATATATATTTGCCCTTGTGATTTTTTAATGTATTTTAATTTATTCCTGTCCCGAATCAAAACTGTTTTCATATTTTAGTGATACAGCAACCCATTAAAAAAAGATTACCATTGCTTAATCAATATGCTTTTAAAATCCTGACTTTTTTGTTTGTATGTGTTTCATTTTAAGTTGCCAAAATTATGACGCAAAAGATTTCTCAAACTGAAAAAGGGAATATTGAAAGAGAAAACCGGACAAAGTCTTGTTTAGACTGCAGCCATTCAGCTAGAAGTGCTTTCTGTTTTAGAGAAGCCTCTGAAAATATCTTCAGTTCTTAAATACCACGGTGTTTATCTCTTTGTGGTCACCAACAAACAGTTGTTACCGCGTTTTTGTGGTGACCAAACTTAGAAGCCCCCAGTGACGAGGGCAGAGGAAAGAGGGCTGAGAGCAGCCGTGCCATGTAGGGCACTGCCACTGATTTCCCAACAGCAGAAGGCTTGTGGATATTTTGGCAGTGTCTCCTGTTTGAGGGTGGGTGTTCAAGATGGTTTTTTTTTTTCCTGAGCCCTTAATGCCCTAATCACACCTTTTCCATCTTGGGTATTGGGAAAAGCCAGCAGAAACCAGCATTGGGTGGAAGAGTGTAAAGTCTTCTCCAATTTCATCCCTTAGAGAGAAATTTGTTAAAAAAGATTTTAAAGAATATTTTGAGGAAAACCAAATTCTTAGATACAAATGAAAAAGGCCCCTGTGTCGGTGTATGGTCGAAGGCTCGCCGCTGTGGACTAGCAGGAAGGCAAACCAACTATTTAAAGATCTTTGCTCACATCGTTCCCGAATATGGCACGGAGTCAACCATCGTGGTTTCTGTTTCCCTGCAGACATAAACAATGACACTTACAATTTCCTGCTTGTGCAGCTCTCACACAAACGTCTGTCTATAAGGGAAACGGCTAATTACTTATTAAACCTTGTACTGTGCTTAGACTGGGTTAAATATTGACTACGAAAGTTCAAGGGGAATCCGTGTCACCAAACGTGAACTTGGGCATCCTATTTTCTAGGAGCTGTTCAAATAAAATGATTAGGCGACAGGATACTGCACGTAGGCAGGGGGGACAAAGAAGGGGACAAAAACCGGAGCAGATGGTTGCCTCAGAAGTAAATGCCTGTCTTTGAAGCCTTGGGTTTTGGAACATGATTGCAACTGGTGGCTCGAAGGGGAGATTTGTTACAAAATAAGTGAATTAAACTGAGATTTGCAGAGTGTCTGGTTTGTTTTGCTGAAAGTCTTGGAGATGGTGGGCGATTTGGCTGGGAAATCCACTGGGCTCGTGAAGCAGGATTTGCATGGTTGGGAAGCAGTTGGAAGGGCAGAGTACAACAGCATTTATGTTAAATTTGGGGTAGATTAACCCCAGAAGCTAATTCAGGACTGCCTGACTGGATTGTTTCCCAGAGGTTGTGAGAAGCAAACAGATGCCTTATGTTGGCAGGAATGGTCCCTGTGTGACTTGTGGTGGAGATGCTGCGGGTTTGGGTTAGGTTTGGTGAGAGCAGGCTGGGGCTATGGGGCAGGATTTTCTGTTGGCTTCTGGATCCTCCTAATTCCCTCAAGCCAGAGGATTTCTAGCTCTCTTCCAGAATTAGGCAGTTTGTCCTTCCTGGAAACGGGAGGCTAAAAAAAAGCCTTTTAATTTCAGAACGTTGCAAATATGTTTTAATGCCATTTCTTTTGAAAAAGCAAATTAGGAATGCCATTATTCAGATGGGCTTGCCTTCTTGAATGGGAATGAAAAAGGTAGATTGTGCGGGTACGTGTGCCAACACACCTTTGTTGTACTTATCTCTTCTCTAAAAAAAGTTTTCTGGTTATCCATTGAACTGCATACCTGAACTGCGCTGTCAGTATAATTTTAGCCTTAGAGTAGAAATATTAGTCCTCTCTTTTGGCCCACGCTAAGCCCACTGGCAGCACTTAAGAAACAATAAATAATATCTTTTTCTTCCACACTAAAAGAGAAGCCTTCTAGCATACGAAGTCTGTTTCTTCAAAAGTAATTTGAAGTAATCCTAACTCTCCTCTGCGTTTGCTACCTCAAAACCTAAGGGATAAAGTTACTATTTTTTGCTGCTGAAAAAATATTCAGCAACACTTGAAATTGAATGTCACCCATGCACATTTAATTTAATAAGATGGTAATTTCATGTTAAATAAATACCAACTGATTATTGAAAACATATGCTCAAAGGATTTAAAAACCATGTAAGAGATACATATCTCATCTACTGTTGTTGAACTGCAATAAATCTATGCAATAATCAAGTGCCAATTGTTTAACATACAATAACTATTTTATTAAATCTCAGTGAAATGTGTATGCAGAGCACTTAATTAAATGGAACATGTTCCCAAATATTCTATTTTTCTTATTTTTGGAACATCTAGAGTAGAAAATTTACTGGCAGCCTTCACCCAAGGGGCTAGTTATTACTCATGTAAAAATATGGCAAGCACTTCTTGTGCTATCAATAAATATCCATTTCATCAGGAAAGCAGCTCCTACCACAGAGGTAGGGAAGAAAGAGAAAATATGTCACTTTACTTGCTGTAAAATGAATCCACAAAGCTGTTTTCTCCATCACGTTGTTGGGCTCAGCTGTGCAATCCAAGCCTAGAACTTGCTCCTGCAAACAGTCTACTATTCCCAAAGCTAAGCCTGACCAGCCGTCGGGGCTGGTCAGCAAATACTTGTGGTGTTTTTGTGTTCCTCTCTAAAAGTCTTTGTTCTACAGAGATGCTGTTGTTTTTTTCTTTAATCTTTTGATTGTTTTTGATAAGCATTGTTTTTGTCTGTGGGCGCCTATGTTTTCAAGCCAAGAAGGACCCATTAGCTCATCTAATCTGATCTCTTCATGTCACATACCAAAGCATTTGGCCCAGTTACCCCTACGCTGACCCCTACTTTACTTGGCTATTGCATACCTTTTGGAAATGCAGACTGTTTTGTTTTGAAAATATGAAAAGATGTTGGATTCACCAGTGCTTTGAACTGCTTATTCCAATAGTTAACGGTATACATGGACAAGACATTCATCCTTTTATCTCTGTCAAAAAGCATTTTTATCAGTTCTGCTCTCCGTGTAAGGGCTTCCTACTGTGCGGAGAGCCAAGAGTTCCTCTCTTTGAGGAGCACCTACTCATGTTAATTGAAACTCTTGCCATCATTGCTTTGTAAGCCCTTCCCTGTGGGAATTGTTCTTTGGTAGGTGTTTGTCCAGCCCCCAGCATAGTGAGGCCTCTATCCATTGATCCATCATTACAGCTTGAATGCCAACACAAATAATGGTAATAATGATGTGCAGAGAGTGTAAGTGTATAATCCTCATGTTAGTCTTGCAGAGAGGGTTAAACTATTGTAGTAAGGGTTAAACTCCTACTGAAGCAGGAGTTGTCCAGCCCAGCTTTCTGGCAATGGGTATCCCAAGTTAACCAACTCTGGAAGCAAGTTTAAAACATGGCTTTTAGATGGTCCTTTCCAGCCATCCATGTTCATTCTGAAGCCTGGGAGAGGTGAAAGAAATCAACTTTGGTGTGAATCATCCTTCTACTAAGGACTCTGGAGGATCAGGTTTTGCAGTGATGAGTATGGTGAAGGCCAAATGTTGCCTCAAGTGTTGGTGTAAGAGATTGTGTTCACACGGAATGAGTGGTTTGGTTAGCGGCCTTTGTCCAACTCCTTCACCTCACTGTCGTAATGAAAGATTTCTCTGCTTTGCTGTATTCTCCTCGTAGGACACACATTGTCTGTGATACCCCAGTCCCTGATGTTAATTCCTTGCATGCGTTGATGGGTTGTTTGGGTGCTTCATGGTAAATGACTTTGCTAATTTGCTAACACAGCACTTCAAAAGAAATCTTATCTTCATGGAAAGTGAATGTGTTTGGTATTAAATAATAAAATATACATAACCCGTGGGGCTCTTAAAACTTATTTAACTTCTTTATAAACTTTACAATACAGTATGTGGATATTATAAATTACTTTCCATTCCAAGAAACTGTCCGGGCTGGTTGACCTTCCTTGGAATTTCCTCTTTGTAATTATGTTTAATGTGTTAATAAAGTTCACTTTGAACTGTATCATGGCAAATGGTCTCACAGGACGTGGGTCAGTGCTGGTGTGTTCACCATATGTGAAGCTTGACGTTAGTGTGCAGTTTAGCTGAAGGAATAACAAGGCTAAGTCCAAACAATTGTAGAAGCAGTATCTCCTCCCCAGGTTAGCAGTAAAAGGGGTTCATGGAAAGTTAGGAATGTGGAGTGGGAAATCATTTAGCTTTGACTGCTAGGTGTTACTAAATTATAGCTCTAGGTTCGAGTCACTATCAAAACACCATATATCTAGAGGGTTTTCACACAGAGCTATAAATCATGTTTACTACATGTATGAGTTGAATGAGTGCATGAACTTTGCAATGCAGTCCAGGAAAATGTAATTACATGTGTGTGTGTTTTTGACTGTGAGAAATATGGACAGGAAGCTCCAGGCTATTCCACTGTTGTGTCTTAAATATACTTTTAGAAATTGTTTTTGCTGCTTCCCGGAAATAGCTATTTGCTAAAGCAAAGAAGCTTTCTTGGGTTTTACATAACTCCTTTTGCCAAGAAGTGGCAACCACCAGCCCTTCCAAGGCAGTGGGGGGGAGAACAGGAATGCTTGTGAAGCAGTGTCAGCAGCAGAGCAGCAAGTGGGGCTTTTCTGCGGTATAGGATAGTGGAGAGCAGTATCGCAGGGTATAAATTGAAAATTGCCCAGCTGTTCAGTAAGACAGGTGTAGGATCTGTCTTTTATATAATGGAACAGAATGGAGATTCCAGTTGCTTGTATTCGTAAATGAGGCAAATAAATCTGCACACTTGTCTGCATGTATATGAGCAGAAATATTTAAAACAAATGAGGTGATCACGGCATTTCCTTGTTAATGTTTGACTGGGCTTATATGATCTTGAACAGAAAACTTGGCATCTGACTAGGATTGTTGGTTTCTTTCGGGGTGTACTTACATGTATTTGCAGATGGGGAAACTACAAGCAAGAAAATAACTTGGTGGAAAATGTAGGGTCTGGATTGTTTAAATTATATTTTAAGCCTGATTGCACCCTGGCCCTTGGAACTCCAGGCATGATCTCTTCTAGTAACTAAAATGATTTGAATGTTATGGGGCAAAGTTATATTTAGTTTGTATTTGGAGAAAGAATAACAACCAGGCACGGGGGGAGGCAGCTGCATTCTCGTCACTTCTTCCCAAGTCACATCCACGGATGTCAAACCCCACCCTTCCCCCTCGGCTGAAATATAAGAAATTATTCTCTCGAACTATTGGGTTGAGGACAAGGGGGACAGAAGAAAACCTGCCCCCACTGGGTTTGTGTCAAGGTAGGGCTTAATTTATCGTAATAGCTCCTTCTGTTCGCACAGGCTGTGAAGTCAGCTGCACCCTCTCCAGCGTCGCGTGGCTTAAAAGGCTGTTTCTCAGCAGCGCCCTGTGGCCGTAGAGAGCTGCCTTTGCATAATGGAAAATTGCATTTTCTCTCCCCACCATTCCCCCCTCCCCTCCCGACTATAAAAATGTGTAAAAATCCGTGTCACCAATTTTGGTGGAATATCTACCTGGGGCATTGGTTTTGGACCCTTCTCCCATATCTCATGGCAAAGTGCTGCAGGAAGTTATCTCTGTCTTCAGGAGCATCAGAGGCTGCATTCTCAGCACTTATAAAGGCTGATTATTTCAAGAAGCACTGCCTAATGGCAAAGAAGTCAGGGGGAGTATGGTGTAGGGACACCTCCCCCAGGATTTACACCCAGGGCCAGAGAGCACTGCTCTCTCCTGCTCTGTCTTGAAAGGATCCAGTCTGGAGCTTTGGCCCATGGGTGCAGGCACATGGCAATTCATAGGATCCCCCCATAGCCAGAAAGATGGTAAATATTGGCGTTAAAGAATTTGTGTTGGTAGATATATGAATTCACAATTTTAACAATCTGGTGTAACAAAATGATTTCAGGTTTCAAAACAATCCCTTAAGGTGTTGCTGTCTAGCTCTTGTGGTGTTGCCCTAATGCATAACCCACAAACAAGGCAAGAGCGGCAGTACAGCAAGTAGCTGTAGGGTATTGCTCTCAAAAGACATTAGATAATTTCTGCTCACATACAAGACAAAGCTGGAGTCTAGGACGGCTGACATCATAGTGACACCGGCTGCTTGAGGAGTAATTGCATCTGCTTTTTAATGCTGCATTAGAGCACAGGACAGAAGCTGGCAGCGGCAAGGGATGGGAAGTCGGCAGCAGCCAGGGTTCAGCTTGTTTTTACCTCGCTGGCAGCTGTAGGTGAAGCAGCAGGTGCTTTCCTGGGATTTTGCCTCTCTAAGCAGCTGTAGAAATGTATCCAGCCTGCAGGGCCGCGGGCTGTGCCCTGGGCTCTGCTCCCGTGCTGCCGCACTCAGCTGTGAGTGCACGCGTGCCCCAGCCCCGCGGGAGGCAGCCGCCAGGGGACACCCCCAAATCAACGCCTTGGGAGAGCTGGCAGCTATTGGGCACTCTGCTCTCATGGCCACCCCCTGGCATATTATGGGCCAGTTCTGCAAGGTGGGGAGCTCCCTTCAGTACCAGTGGTGCACATAAGAAATTGGGGTGCTCAGCATCTTTGTACTACATCTTTTTGCTCTGTTCATAGAGTAGAAGATAGAACTGCCATAGAGAAGCCCTGGAAATTAAACTCCAGGGGAACCTGAGGGGTTCTGGGCAGCTTAATGTATGGATTCAGAGGGGGAATACGTTTCTATCTGGATAGTATGGGATTTCCATGGTGTGCCACGCGAGGCAGCTCTGTGTCAGCAGCACCCACTGCACAGGGGATGTTGCAGAAGGGCCTTTTTGGCCCTTTCACCGCCTCCCCTCCAAACACTGACAGCGCAGAGTGGCGAGATGTGCCAAAGTGTATCTTGACTTGAAAAGCATTCATCCGTCACTGTTGCAGTCCCAAGGCAGGGCTGTACAGATATGTAGTGAAATAAGACCCAGTGGATGCCTGTACATTAGAAAGAGAGACAGAGATCTGTGATGATATCAACATTTTATTCTTGCTGTAGCCATCTACAGGAGGTCCAGATATCATTGGCTTGCCAGGGCCTCTGAAGCCTCTGGCATATGCGAAGGCACTGATTCCAGAGAGTGCTGCTTGCGCAGAAAGTTATTAATGCGAAGATGATATGTAATAAAATGGGAATATTTACAGCACCAAATGAACAGAAGCAAGGTTTTAACATCTATGTCCTGAGGCTGTACCTCATTGAGAAGCGCAGGCAGCTGATTCCGGCAAAATTCAGAGCAGGAAAAAGAGTGGGGGGAAATTTTTATTCGTCATCCCGAGAAAGTCGCTGGAGGGGCTAATGAAGGGCTGCAGAGGACCGTGCTAGTGTTTTTCTTCTCGGGCAGAAAGGCTTCAAGAAACGCACCCTTTTCTAAATGTCATAAAGGTCTGCGAATAGATCCTGTGACAGAGAGCGATCCAACAATTCCTCAGAACGAAAGGTCAATCAAAGGAAAATGGCATTTAGGAGGACCAAGCTTACCGCTGACCCAAACATGTGACAGATCTAGGGGCAACTCTGGTGCCATCAGGAGAGCCGCTTGTGCAGCCTGCCCCAACGAGGCACATGACGTGATTGGGAAACTATCTGATTCCTCCAGGTCTCAAAATTCATCAGGAGTCAACCTGAATGTTGGAAGGAAAGGGATTTTGAAGGAGCTACAGCAGGTTTCCAAGTTGGGAGGAGGGTGCTCTCTCTCCACTGTCCCTGCTTGCCCTGCACCAAACATTTTTCCCCAGCACTAATTATAGATCTGTGTGGTGGGTTGACCCTGGCTGGATGCCAGGTGCCCACCAAAGCCGCTCTACCACTCCCCCTCCTCAACTGGACAGAGGAGAGAAAATATAACAAAAGGCTCCTGGGTTGAGATGAAGACAGGGAGATCATTCACCATCATGGGCAAAACAGACTTGACTTGGGGAAAATTAATTTAATTTATTACCAATCAAATCAGAGTAGGATAATGAGAAATAAAACCAAATCTTAAAAACACCTTCCTCTCACCCCTCCCTTCTTCCCGGGCTCAACTTTACCTCCGATTTTCTCTACCTCCTCTCCCCCAGCTGCACAGGGGGACGGGGAATGGAGGTTGCGGTCAGTTCATCACACGGTGTCTCTGCCGCTCCTTCCTCCTCAGGGGGAGGACTCCTCACACTCTTCCCCTGCTCCAGCGTCGGGTCCCTCCCACGGGAGACAGGCCTCCATGAACTTCTCCAACGTGAGGCCTTCCCACGAGCTACAGTTCTTCATGAACTGCTTCAGCGTGGGACCTTTCCACGGGGTGCAGTCCTTCAGGATCAGACTGCTCCAGCGTGGGTCCCCCACGGGGTCACAAGTCCTGCCAGCAAACCTGCTCCAGCATGGGCTCCTCTCTCTTCATGGGTCCACAGGTCCTGCCAGGAGCCTGCTCCAGTGTGGGTTTCCCATGGGGTCACAGCCCCCTTCGGGCATCCACCTGCTCTGGCGTGGGGTCCTCCACGGGCTGCAGGTGGATATCTGCTCCACCGTGGACCTCCATGGGCTGCAGGGGGACAGCCTGCCTCACCATGGTCTTCACCACGGGCTGCAGGGGAACCTCTGCTCCAGTGCCTGGAGCACCTCCTCCCCCTCCTTCTTCACTGACCGTGGTGTCTGCAGAGTTGTTTCTGTCACATATTCTCACTCCTCTCTCTGGCTGCATTTGCTGTTGTGCAGTTTCCACACACACACCTTCTTAAATACATTATCACAGATGCGCTACCACCGTTGCTGATGGGCTCAGCCTTGGCCAGTGGTGGGTTCGTCTTGGAGTCAGCTGGCATTGTCTCTATCAGACATAGGGGAAGCTTCTAGTAGCTTCTCACAGAAGCCACCCCTGTAGCTCCCCCTGCTACCAAAACCTTGCCACGCAAACCCAATACATTCTGTTTTTGCCATTTGAATATGCATGGAGTAGTATCCTGGCACACAAGTAGCTTGCAGTGAAGCTACTCTTAAAGTTTGACTTGATTTGGTAGGTGTCTCGGTCAGAAAGGACCTCTCCAAGGGCCAACCCAGAATTTCAACAAGGTTGTGGACTCGTGGACATTTCTGCTCCTTTACGCTGAGTGAGACACTGCACCATGTAGGGAAATGCAGCAGAATTTGGGGTTGGATCCTCACCTGGTGTTGGTGAATTCTGCTTTATCAAAGCCAACACACACAACCTCTACTGATGGGTGGATTTCCACTTTAAAAGATTCAGCAACGCAACTTGTGTCAGATCAGCATTCAAAGGATCTTGGGATTACCTCTCCATCCGCAGAGCTGGTTGGAGATCTCCCGAGGTGAAGAACATTAACAGCGTGGTTTGCAATGCTTAGGAAGACCTGGACAGGCAGGATTTCTCATGGTGTTTTGCCAGTTCCCTTGGAGTCTGGGAAGGCACCATCACCTTCGAGACGCTGTCCCACAGGTGTCTGCAGAAGCTGTGCAGGGGTGGGTGTTATCTTTGCCAGGGACTGACTTTTTCAGAATAAGTGCTCTCAAGATCCCCACTTTGGGTCTTCAGCAGTTCATCAGAATCTGAGTGTGTCTAAGACCCATTGGTTTAACCAGGCTCTTAGATAAACTAATTGATGAGTTTCAAGCTAGTTCATGACTCTTTTCTGAGCTTGAGCAGCACTTCAGTTCACCAGCAAAGCTGCGAAGTTAATGGGTGCGAGTCAGCATGAGTAACTGCGACAGCAGCTCTGTAGTCATTCATGAGCTGGACTGTATGTACTGCCTTAGTCATGCTGGGGAAAATTCAGGCAGACATCGGAATAATAGGAATTAGTCATGAGGAAGTGCAAATATGAGCTTTGTAGCTTATCCCATGTGGGTCCAATCCTGCAAAACACTAGGAACAGGAATAAAATATGAGGGAACAATTCCAAATCCCACAAACATCTTGTGGGTTTTGGGTGCAACTCAGCATCAGCAATCCTTAGCAAAACATTTTGTCCTTATGCAAGAGCAGGGCACTTATCACACCCATTAATAGACTATTCTGGGAAGAGCATTTCTCTTGCAGTTTGTGTGGGGAACTTGTGCAATTAATGAAAAGGCAGAAAAGGCAGATGCAGGAAAAAGACTCTTTGCTTCAACTTTTCAGAGCTTTCGGAAGAAATTCCGGTTTGAATTCAGCTACGGGACCATTCCCACTGTTGGGGTCTTTATCACTTCTTTTTTCTGAGTGTTGGCCTGTCCAAGTGCATCCTGTTATCATGTGGCAAACAGTGTGTTCACTCTGTGGCATTCCAGGGACACATGAAATTATCACTTTTTACAAAGAACAAATATTTGTCAGTCAGGTCAAACCAGCAGGGTTGCCAAGGCAATTTATAAAAATATCCTCTTTTGGACTATAAGCAATGTTAACATGTCAGGCTATGCTGTATCTTTCGGTGAAGCGCTACCCAATGAATGCTTTATGTCTGACAACTGCAGGCTTATGCATCTCAGATAGAGCCCATCTGGTGACTATTAAAGGGAATTACTGTACATACAACATGAAAGGATTTTAACTTTTTGAGGGGGGTAGTGTTTTGTTTTAAGTACCAGTGCTGTTACTAATTTTGCCTTCAGGATAGGTGTTAAGTTTAAAACAACTACAGTTGCTTTACCAAATACAGCTGAACAGTTGGTGTATTGGACTTCTCCTTGCTATAGGATGGGGGTGCTTTGGAAAAGCAAAAGAGACTCAGAACCAGGCTTCCCTGGTGGGTTATCATGAGCTGCTGCTGATGGCAAGGCTACAGCTTCAGGTCTTGCACAAACCAGTATCTATCTCTGTTGTTGTATCCCTCTGTAATTGCCTGCATTTTTTAGCCTTGTTTGTAAGTGATTTTTGGTAAGCACCTTTCACTCTATCCTGTATAGCAGTCAGTGTGATGCCCTGATTGATGACTGGTCTTCAAATCAGTGCTATATCACTGGCAAAAGCAGTAACAGCTCTTCCTCTCTCTGTTCTTTCTTAGGTCCCCCAAGGATTGCCGATAAAGTAATTCACCGTCAGTCGGTGAGGCTCGGGAGGACCATCAAGCTCCTGTGCCCAGTGGAGGGTGACCCCCCGCCTCTCACCATGTGGATGAAGGATGGACGCACTATCCACAGCGGCTGGACGAGGTTCCGAATCCTTCAGCAAGGGCTGAAAATCAAGGAGGTGGAAAGCGAAGACGCGGGAACCTACATTTGCAAAGCCACCAATGGCTTCGGCAGCACCAATGTGAACTACACCCTCATCGTGATTGGTGAGTAGAGCTGGAGAAAAGCCAGGCCTCACCTGCTCTGGGGGGAGAGAGCGAGCTGATTTCTGTGTAGCTGTCAATGATTGCAGATTTGCTTTGCTAATCATTTACTGACCTCCACTCTTAACTGGCCCTTTCCAGTGTTTGAGGATTGCCAGAGCTGGCTATGTTACTGCACATCTTCTGCTGCAGCTGGCTGCAGGCAGATAAGATTACGCAGTGCCAAAGGTTACAAATAAACAGAAATGATGCAATAGTCACTAGGGTCCAGATCACAATGAACTCCACACAGGAAAGGCTGTGCGATAAGGAGAGGTCACACTGATCTTTATGTTTGCTGTTGGAACAGGGTAGTTCTCAAAACAAATGTTAAGGCACCCATATAAAAATGCACAGCTGGAAGATCCACGTACTGAGCTTTTGCAAAGCATGGTGTCTTCAGGAATAATAATATTTAGATTGAAACAAAGCTCAGAGCTGGCATATGACCCAGGGATGCTCAATTCCTGAGAAATCCCCTTGGTGGAGGCAGAATTAAAAAAGCTTCAGATGCCATCTTGGTGACCATGGGTTCTCTGGCTGTGCTTTTGACAGGCTTCAAAGGGCTTGCTTGGCCTGGCGCTGGGATTTTGGGGTCACCTGCTGGGCTGAGCATTCCTGAAGGCCCCCAAAGACACTTCTCTGGGTAATCAGAGATTCCTTTGCTGTGGCTGCCACAGAAATATGCTCATTGCTCCTTGTCTGTGAGGAGGGAAAGAGCTGGATGAAATTTGGCATGCTGGAGGATGCTGAGGGAGCAAAGGGGAGGGTTAGAAAGCAGGGGGTGAGATCAGGTATCTTGCTCACCCTATTGCCTGATCAGCACGCCCAGTATCTGGTCTACAAAGTTCTGTTTCCCTCAGACAGTGGAAGTGAGGACAGAGTTTAGGGCAGTTTCCAGCTGCCTACTGGCTGGCACTTGGCCTCTTTTTGTTCTATTTCTTCTTCACAGTAGGAGGGCTGCTATGGACTCAGAGCATGTAACAAACACTTGATGCTGCTTGATGGAGGATTATCACCCGATAACAGGGTGATCCTTGGAGAATGCACTTTGCTGTAGAGCCAGTGTGGGAGAGACACCAGAATGTAAATGTCTTATAAGGAAAAGAGATACTTAGGTGAGGGAAACCCTCTTGCTATATGACTCCTGTAGCATCAGTGGGATAAAGCTGCAAAAGCCATCTTATCGTTTACATAGTTTGCAGATTTGGTTTTCCTTGTTCACCTCTTTCCTATCCACATTCATCCATCTTTCTTTGCTACACTGAGCAAGAAGGGTGAAGTGGAAATAGTCTATAAAGAGTCATGTCTATACAGACTCCTTTTGGACGTGCTTTCCAGATTGTTTGGTGTGGAGAAAGGAATGCTATAGGAGCCTGCTTCAGTCCTGCTTGTGCTTTTGCAGTATGTGGAGGTTGCCAAAGTCTTTGATCATCTGTGTCAGCCAGTATTTTCTATAAAGCTCAGGGCCCAAGCCAGCTCCCATTATTCCAAGGCAAAGAGGCATCGAGGCATCTGCGAGTCAAAGAAGGCTCTGACTATTCTTGGTAGCACAACAGAAACAAATGAAAGGGAAAAGCCAGGAGGCACAGGGTAAAAGCTGGACTAGAATTCAGGAAAGATTGAGGCAAAAACTCCAATTCAGTTGCTCAGGGAAATTGGATTATCAAATTTAATTGTGCTAAGAACAATAGTGTTCATTATATTTGGCACTGAAAAGCCCTGGGCACAAACACTAGTTATTAGGAGCCTCATCGGGCAGCTATGGAAGGAAATGGCAAGCTCCCACTGGCCTCTGTGGGTGTGAGATTGGGCCCTATGCAAACAAATATTGATCACCAAGTGCCAAGAAAAGGGTAACTTTAAACTAAATGTGTGGCAGACATATGGGCTGAGTTATTGTTCATCTCCATGCATCCTTGTTCTAATGCTGGCTAAACCCAGTATTTCTTAGACTCTTTGCACCTTCCTTCCTTGTCTCACAGTGTACCCTTGTGCATTGTTGTTGCTCAAACCATTTTTAACAGATTACTTATGTCCCTCGTCTCCAGTGGTACAGATGTGTTCACGTAATGTTTCAAACCAACTACTTCTCACTAGAACAATTTCCCCTGAAAACAAATGTTCCCTTAGTGTCTTTCTTGCCAAGGTCTGCAAGTAAGCACAAGGTATCATTGACTTATTCTTTCAAAGGATCCAAACATTTAATGTATTGGCCAGATGCTCGTGTTCCTCTTGGTGAAAATGCTTTTGGTTGAGAGCAAATCAATCCTTTGTTGATTTTTGAGAAGGAGGCAGTGTTTTAAGACCAACTGCATGTCAGTTTTGAGGATGAAGATCAAATTGATGGAGCTGTTTTGTTTGTGCTCCGGAAAGCACAAACTTCATTAGGCAGAGTGGCCTTTTGAACCATATGGCCTCTCTATTCTCCCACTCCTTCAAAGGAGAAAAAGCCCTCTTATTTCAGCTTTACTGCTGACACCAAACATGTAAAACCACACAGGTGTCAGACATGGGCAAGGTGGTTAAGATATTAAATCTAAAATAGCATCAAATGATTCATTAAATGTTGGGACTTGAAAAAATAAAATCCATTTTGACATGAAAACATTCTAGAAATTTAAGCAGTAATATCTGGAATCTATACAGTAGCTTATTGAAAGATTTTGGAGTTATGCTATATGCTTTTAACTGAGCTCTGCCACACCACTGGCAAGTGAGTAACTGTCACCCCTGTTTTATACACGTGTACACTGCAGCAGGGTAAGGTGATGGTTTATGCAAGGTCCCACAAAGAGCTGAGACTAAAATTCAGCTGTCTTGAACCTCTCTGCCTGCACTCAGTGCTATATAACTCTTATTAATCTTAACTCTTATTAGTCTCTATATGCCATTAGAGTATAGAGAACCAACAAAAGTCTGTGACATTGTACAAAGGAATAAAAAAGGGCAGTGGATCGCCAACACCAGTGGGTGCCGGCAGACATGGCAGAGGTGAGCTCCCTTGTCTACGTTGCAGGTTGGTCTCTGTGAGATGTAATAATTTTAGTATAAGCCTGTTCGAGTGTCGCTTTGCGGCTTTGATGACAGATCTTGCTTGCAACCAGCCAGCTCCGTGCACGAGCAGAGCAAACTTAGGTCTGCCTCTACACATCTGGTAGACATACCTACACGTTGCCTGGCTGGAGGACTTCTCAGTCTGTAAGTGCGGATGAGACAGATTACTGTGATTTTACAGATGGTAACTAAGGGAAAGAGAGACCAGGTGATTAGTCCAAGACCACATAAAATATGAGCTGTGGCTCAGAGTTGAGTCTAAACCTCTTAAATCTCACCCTAAAAGACTATTCCTCCTTCATAACACTTTGTAAAGTCTTTTCTTCCTAATTTAGCATCTTCCTGCTGCTGTGTTGGAAGGGAGTCTTCTCTTATTCTAGGTTTTTGATCTTGCTTCTCAGACAAAGGTTTTGCCAACCCAGATGGTAGCAATTGGTTTCTGCCCTGCTTATTTCCCCATCTTCTCAGACTGCAGGGCCTGGATCCCAAAGATCCAAGGAATCCTGCTCTAATACACTCCTGCGTGAAATGTAAGCCAGTAAAAGCAGATAACCAATATAAGTCAAAACTACAATTTCCTTTCCTAGCCAGCCTTAATAGTTTTTGTGGCTTACCACAAGATTTGGGATGCCAATTACACTGCAGACAGATTTACAAATGCTGGAAGAGGAACTTCTCTTTAATCAGTATTAAATCAGCATTGCAGTTATTAAGTACAATGGTTCCTTATTGTGGAGAATTATCTGTAGCTCATCAAAACAAATGTGCTGTACCTTCCCAAAAAGTTATTTGTACAATGATGCCCATGAAAATCTTATCTTTAAGGTTTTTTCCCAGCTGAATCAATTCAGAAGAGCTGATTTATAACCTACAGGTGTGAAAAGTAACTTTATTTTGGTTTTAGATGCTTGGTTGAAACCTGCGGTTTCTTTACTGCAGAATAAAACTTCCTTGCCAGTGTGCTGTAAAAGGAAGCCTAAGCCCAAAGAGGAAGAAACAAAATGTTGAATAGCTGCTCACTATTTGAAAACTGTCCACCTTGTGTGCTGAACGGAGGTATGTTCTGCAGAAAAACAAATAGCATGTGATGGTGTAACTGAAGCCTGTATCAAGCTGTGGCCAGCCTGGAGAAACTGTGAGGTTACACATACGGAGCCATCGCACGCTCCAGCCGTCAGGCGCTCCCTGGGAAATCTTAGCCCAAATGGGTGAGATTTGCCTGACTTATAAATAACTAAAACCAAAGTTTCTAATAAGGAAGCGCTGGACAGCCTCCATTACCATCTCTTCCTGCAATAATAAACAGGATCACTTGTTCCAGAAGTCTGGTCATTCTCTGAAGGGAAAATTGTTGGTGAACAGCTGTAGGAAGGACTATTAGTAAATATTTATGCTGTAGCATAATGACCTCTTTCACTAATGTACAACACAGAGGACTTTTCACTTGTAGAAGTGTTATGGGCCAAATCCTGCAAGGTGTGCCAGCATTGCAACATGAGGGGCTATTGCTACAGGTGCTGCCAGTAAATACTTCATCTTGCATCAGTTGCTCAACCAAGTGATGAAAGATCAAACTGTCTCTATTTTTGCATCTGCATGCATGTTTCTTATTACTTTCTGTAGCAAAGAAAAATGAAGCAGCAACAAGAGTAGGGTTTGGGATTGTCTCTGCACTGTAGACTTCTTGCTTCACTTGGAGTTTGTAAACTGCCAAAGACACATCTTTCTTGGGTGCATCTCAGCACAAAAAAGATCAACATTTAAGTCCAAGGAACAGCTGCTCCAGTGTTTCTCTTTCTTGCCCTGTTTCTCTGACTTCTGCAATTGTTTTTTCTCTTCTTCGGGTTTATTTGGAGGAAGATTTTGGTGAAGAATCCATCATCCATCCGGTTCATACCCCGCTCTGGTGCCTAGCCCTCTGAATGAGCAAGCCACTTGGCCCCATTTGGGCTGTGGAGTATTAAAATCTTGATGCAGAGAGCAGGAGGAAGAGTGCAGCTTGTTGTCCTAAACCTCTGATGGGCTGTTCAGAAATTGATCTACATCTCATTTTCACACAAATCAAATTTACTATTAAATGTCTGCTGTCTGTCTGCTGCAATTGAGTGCTTTGAGAATCTTCCCTGACATCAGATGATTTATCTTTAAAGTAGCTTTTTCCTGCTGAGCCAGCTGCTATTTTTTATGCTTTTTTACAGCTTGTCCAAAGACAGCTCTCTTTGATTACAGGCATGTGTGAAAAATTTGCATTAAAATAACCTTTTTTTTTTAAACAGTCAGCATACGTTTCCTGAAAAAAATATCATGACAATGTCTGAATGGATATTTATTCTAATGGGCTTTTTTCTGCTCATAGTAGTAGAAAATACTGTGTGAAAAAAAGTCAAGTACAGTAAAATATGGTTTGCATTACAGTTCTCCAATGAAGTCATCAATCCGTGTCTCAGAACTCATTTATAGTGCAAAAGCTGAGAAAACATTTGCAGCACAGAGTCAGGTGCCATCAGCCATCTTGGAAAAGCATGACAAATTCATTTATGTTTGGGTTTTGGCCTCTTAATAAACTCTGGGGACCAGAGAGAGATGTGCTCAGCAAGAAGATGTGAATCAACATTGAGTCAGCAATGCGTGCACCAAGGGACTGCTAATGCTAAGCAAAAACTGAAATGAGTCAACACTTAAAAAAAGCAAAAAAAGGTGCAGTATTTGCATTTGAGAACAAGGTGGTGTGGCTTGTGCTGGTCACGGTATGGAGTTAGCAATCCGTCTTTAGCGCATTTACTTCAACACAAAGTGTGAAAGGCAACCCATCCAGCATGGGACCGTTAACACAATCACAGGGCATATAATCATGACTAATGAAGATTAGTCTGTTGTTATATGGAAATGAAGAATTCCTTGTGATAATAAACAGTAACAAAGTTCTCATGTTTAATTTGTTAAGGCCCCAATCCGGCAGCTGGATCTATGTTGGTGGCCTCCTGTGCATACACAGTGTGATTAACACCAGATGAGGATCTGGCCATAGTCACTGATGCTTAGTAATGGTTATGTTGCTAATTAAAGCTCAGATTGTTTTTGGCCTTTGGGAGCTGAGCAGAAAAGGGGAGCCTTAGTTTGCTACTCAAGGCCTAGCAATTGCAATCATTGCACAAGGACTTCTTGTCAGCGTGTGGCGTGGTGTCACTGGGTCACAGCAAGCCCTCTGTGGAGATGCAGGTAGGGCTTTGGTTCATAACAAGACCTGTCTAAGCGATGCTGCCAAGTGAGGGGATCCTGTGTGTCAGCCTGTGGTAAGAGACTGTCAATCTGCATGAACTGATCCCAGTGACTAGAGGAGTCAATGAAATGCTCGGTACACAAAATGTGAGTATTTTCATGTTTTGGTGCAAACTCATAGCTAAAAACTGTTCACTTGGAAATGAAGCTCCTTTTCCACTGGAGGTGACTCATCATTGACTAATGATGCCCTCACCCAAGTGAGGGCTCTTCCTTCTGAGTGTTTATTAGTGTAGGCATAAAGACACACACCCTAACCAAGCTTGGTGTTGCCCAGGGACAGCAGAAGCATACGTGTTAAAAGGAATCTAAAAGCAATCAGTTATTCCTATCCCCTGAATTTCAGTGGTGCTTCATTTCCTCCTCATTTGGAGAATCCTGCTCAGAGTCCAACAAACTCCCTGTCCACATACGCAGCATGTTTAGTCCTGGAAAATGTCCACTGTCCTGGGAGAGGAAAGAAGGAGAGAGAAGTACTCCAAAATGAAAAGGTGACTATTCCTGGATTGTTGCAGAAAAACGGGTTCAGTAGTTTTAGTCATTTGGATGAGTGCTACACTAGACTGATGTCACAACAGCCCATAATAATTTGTTCTTGAAAAGCTCTTTCTCCATAAAGAGGTGATGATGTGAGTGCCCGTATTAGCTGTAACTGTCCTAAAAATGACTGATCAAAAATGTAGCACCAAGTGATGTGACTGATGGCTCTCGGTGAACAGGTGTAAAAGGCTGGAAAACATCACAACCGGGCAGCAGTCTTGTTTCTTCCGAGTCCAGCTCTATAATGTAACTCAGTGCTAATGCTGTATAATGTCCACGGTTTTTACAAGATCTTTGTTAGGTTTTATTAGTTTCATTTGATTTTATAACAAACTTTACAGTATGCTTATCAATACGTCATGTTCTGGCTAACAAAAGCCTCACTGTTTCGGGTAGATTTCTTTTTTCCCTTTGTGAAGCTGTAACATAGAAGCCAAGTTAAGAAGGTGACAACACCTGTTCACAATTTAAAGGAAATGAAAAGATTTTTTTCCATGGATGTAAGCATGAAATTCATACATATATGTATGGATATATAATTTCCCCCCATACTCCATCCTGTGGTAGGCTGCGGCAAACCGGAGCTGCAGCCAGTGTAAAGTCGAGGCATGCAGGACATATGGATGCATTTAGCCCACAATCCTTTGCAGATGCTTTGGAGTGTGTAGCTGCTGCTACACCCATGCAAATAGCAAACTGCAGCTCTGTTTGCTGCACGAATATTGTTTGGGAATGAAAGCAATACACAATGCCAGGCAGCCTGACGTTAGAAGTGTGTTTGATCTGAGCAATTTATGGCTTCCTTCTGTTAAATGATATTAATAGAATTAGCCTCTGATCCCAACGAGTTTGTGGCGTACATGTCGGGTTTTTCTCGTCGGTATGTCTGAGGCTAAAAACATCTTTTGCCTCTGACTTATTAATCAGAGTTGTCTTTGTTACAATCCTCCATACAGCTAATGGGCAGAATTTCAGCCCGTGTTGACAGAGCAATGCTGATGTGCACAGCCGCTGATTTGTCCACATCTACGGATCCAGAATGCTTAGCAATAGCTGCATTTGTGAGTAAAGCCAAGGCAGTCCCTGGTCCAAGCAGGTGATAGATATGTGTGTGGAAAGCAGGCATGCAGAAGGTGGTCTAGATTATCAGTCAAGGTCTCTGTGACTGCAGAATAGTAGTTGAGTCTTTTAATTAATAGCGCCCCAAGTAATGAGAAGCCATCACGCTAATTGCAGACCTGGTTATCAGCAGTTTTGAGATATTTACCATCTCGCCAACCATCCAAGATGACCATCTTCCCCAAGTAGCAGGATCTTTCTGTTAACTTTCCTACAACCACTACCATCCTCCCCTTTTCCTGACAGCATTTCTTTGGCACCAGTGCTCCATTCCTCCTCTTCTTGCCAAAGGCTGGGGGAGTGAAGGACTTAGTGTGGCCTCATTGGACTCAGAGGACCACTGAAGCTGGGTTGAGCTTCATGCGCACGGTGTCTCCAGGAGGTCTCTGCCAGAGAGCACTGTGCCCCATTCACTACTGCCATCGTACAGCTCTGCTGTCCTCAGTTTGCTCAGTAAATACCACTGATAGTGTTTTTGAGCCAAATTTTAGTCCTTTTGATATCAGTTAACTCAGAAATGCACAAAAGGCACACTTGTAAATTAAGGCACGGTGTATAATATTTTTTATAGAGAGAACAACACCAAGTTGGGCTAGTTTATAAGGTGTAGCTTGAATGTTGATTTTGGAGACTCCCTCTTTATGTGTAAATGCACATACACGCCCTTGATCGCTCACATGCTGCTTCTTGATCCATACATGTAGGTATGTTGCCTGTTAAAATGTATGGTTGTTGAGGAGGTGTATTTTTACATTCCTGTAGGGTCTGGTTCTCTACCTTTCCTGTGCTGTCTTTGGCATCCACATTAAGAAAAAGATGAAGAAAAGGAAAAAAAAAAAACCAACAAAACTGCCAGCAATTAGTGTATAAACCTATTTTTAAATCCAATTTATTTTTGTTTGATGAAAGAACATACTCTGTGTTGTGCTTGATGAATAATATCATTGTGCTAGAATGCTTTGATTCTTCTTACTTTATAATAACGTGGGTTTCACAGTCAGAAGACCTGAGTGTTTACATTATACACTTTTGGCAATAAATTTGGAAAAGAAGAGAGAAAAAGCACTAATCCCAGGAGTTCTGAAACCTACACTCCTTCTTAAACGTACCCTGTTAAAGACATTAAGTCCCTTGCAAACATCCATCTATCAGCAGTGGAGAGTTTGTAAAAGGCGCACTTTGTTCTGAACTCCCTGCCCTACTGATTATGCACAGTTCTTTTATTTTGTGAATAGGATGACGACCCCTTAGCCTGGTAATGATGACAGATTTATGTATTTTAACACCCAGATGCTGCTGTATTTGTTAAGGGCTGCCAGACTCCAGCAGTGCTGCAACCGTAGTTTATTTTCATTGTCAGTTTATGCTGCTTTTTAAGGTGTTCTGCAGCCACTGGAAGCAGTGCCGCTGCTGCTCTCAGAGGTTGAGATGTCAGGATGTTAAGAGCATAAGCCACCGTCCTTGGACTGTTTCCACTCATAAAATGTCAGTTTTACTCTGGTCGCGCTGACGGGGTGGAACCTGCTCCTCGCACTGAAGCCAAGGAAAAGAGGGGAGAAATAAAACCCCTCCGAGCAGTAAAAGGAATCAGATAACATAGAATTCACCCCTTCACTTTCTACTCCCATGATGTATTTTGCAGCTCTCAAGTTAATGTTTTAAAGAGAACCTTCTTTTAATGTGCAGTAAAAGCGAAGAACATAAACATGCCTTGCCAGCTGAGCTGTTAAAGCACTGTATGGGTCAACACATCTGTCCTCTACGCAATGCATCTGTCTGTGATTTCTTTTGGGTTGTTTTAAATTACTGCAAGTGGCAGAACAATAGGGAGACAAACAGTAAGAACAATGCTGTTGTTTAATAACAAGCTAAATTATTAACAGGCCAGTACAGAAAATATTTCATGTAAATTAAAGGGAAGCAAATAATTTTATTTTCCATTGCAGTGATCCAGTGCAACAAAGGCAGTCTTTCTTCTTTTCTTCTTTTCTTTCATCTTGCTATAGATACGTGTGTTCCTGTGCGTGTATATAATGTTTTTACAGACACACTACAAAGGTTATAGGGCAAAAAATGCAGAATATGGATGGTTTTCTGATCTCTTCATGCCAACCAAGCCACTAAATCTGAGTTTATCACACAATCCAAATGATGCATAGGACTTTTATTGCCTTTTTTTTTTTTCCTTCCAATTCATTGTTTCTCTGAAAAATGTTGTCAAGTCAGTTGAACTATTGAGTTAGTCAGTTTTCTGCTTGATTGTCAACAACGGGCTTAGAAATATTTGGGATTGAATCCTCCATCGCAAAACTATTTTGATTTGGAAAAAGCATCACCACCAAATTCTTCATTGAGTTTTCTTTGGTCCAATATTAGATGTTTCTCTTCTTAAAGAGAAACCATATGAGTTGGCATGTTGGTTTTGCGTTGGTTTTTTTCAAGCTAGAATAAATTATGATGACCTTTCTGCTGAAGTAAACAAGGACCTTCATCTCACCTTTGTTGAATGTGCAGCTGGCAGGAGAGAGAAGAGCTGGTGGCAGTCCTCCTCGTTCACTGGCAGGGAATTTGGGAAGGGAGCTGGATCCACTTCAGATGCGGGCTGGGATTCCCAGACCTGCCTGCTGCTCTCTCCAGAGCAATCCCAGGAATCTCATGGAGGAGAGGGGTAGCACCTCCCCAGTCCCCGGCACAGCCCAGTGTTTGTGCTCTGTTTGCAGCGTCTCCTGACAACTGCAAGCCCACTGCAGTTTCTCCTGGTAGCCCTCACATGTGCTTTGGCAGGAGAAGTTCCAACCCAGGAGAAAGTTGTGGGAATTTGACATGAAGACCGTTTTTTCAGCCAAGGTCTCTTGTGAGCTGCTTTGGTTTGAGTGTATTTTTATTAATCCCTTTCCTTCAAGGAGGCTTGGAAGATGCAGCAGCCTTCACTTGTGGGAATTGAGTAGTATTGAGGGTGAATTTTGAGAAGCTGGTCTGTGCAGTTGGCTTGAAATGCAAGCAAGGTGCTAGGCATGCTCCTCCCGTCCTGAAAGGAGTGCTCCTGAGATGCGAGCCGTCTTCTGCTCACATTGGTGGATTGGTTGGTTTCATCTATGGGGAATCCATCAACCCCTTTCCTCTGGGATGGTTTTCAGAGCCTATGAGAAGGTGTCCGAGAAGCTGTAATCATGGCCATTGTAAAAACATGT
Organism: Aptenodytes patagonicus; assembly: GCF_965638725.1. Classification (NCBI taxonomy): domain Eukaryota; kingdom Metazoa; phylum Chordata; class Aves; order Sphenisciformes; family Spheniscidae; genus Aptenodytes; species Aptenodytes patagonicus. The sequence goes on from NC_134952.1 coordinate 6,865,699, forward strand.
CTATATGACCTTCAAAAAAAAGAGATTGTTCTCTGGGTGCTTCGTCCTTGGGTAATTATGGAGAATTTTGTGGTGGCCCCTTGAAACCTTGCCATGATAGACAAAAAGGCAACAGTTTTCAGGGGTAGATCGGTGGAATTGCTTCAGAAAGGAATTTGGCCACCTGACATCCTCAGTACTGTCAGTGCTCATGTGTATCTCCCATCCCTTTGCCAGGAATGATTTGGATACATTTTACCCTTGTTCTAGGCAAAACCTGGGTCATGGACATACTCAACTATAAATGAAACTGTTAAACCTTAAATACAGAAGTTACGCCTTACATGTGGTTATTGCTATTTGTTTGTTTGACCCATGTTAGCTTTTCTTAGGAATTTTTGGCTGTTTTTCTTTTCAAAGCTCCACACTTAACAGGAGGACGGGCTGCACACTGGACTGCTCACAAGTGACATTTTTGCCACCCTTCAGCATCTGCAGCGAGGGAGGGAATATTGCAGATCCTGTGACAGCATCTCTGTTCCTCCAAGGCCATGTTGGCATGTCCTGAAGGGGAAACTCTTTAAAAGTTTCACTAGATCCTTCCCACCTGGTATTTGGAGAAAGCACTCTTCTGTGTTTGGGGCCAAATCTGTTCATCTTCGCTCATGCGCTATGGACCACGGAAATAGTTCAGACACGGGGAATAAAAGCCAACAAGTTGCCTGCATATCATTCCTGTTATTTCTGCTGCAGCCTGTTTTTACAGTATTTTATTGCTTTTCTTAATGACAGCTACCTCTCTGGAGCCCCGTACCGGCTTTTTTGACACTTAGCATGGGGAGCCCGGTTGCTGTGGGGAATAACCAGTTTGCTTATTCCCTTATGGAGTTCTGACCTGCCTTTTATATTTCAGATGTGGCACGATACCTGGTGCCACCCCAGCTCTGCAGGATGCGCAGTGATAAAGATTTAACTTATTGGGATGGCACTGCTTTTGTGCCTTGCTTAGATATGGTCCCATGGACTTGGAAGGTAGTTTCAAGCCTGCTCACTTCATCCTGCCTATTTTGGGGGATTTGCTATTGTAATGCAGTGAGATTTCTTCTCCAGCCTCAAATGCTAAACCACTGCTAATGAGATGATGCGGCCCGTTCTTTGCTGATACTTTGGTCTCTGCTCAGGGTGTAAAGTAACGGGTGGATTTTTAGCCACTGCTTTTCTCAAACCCTTCTTCAAATATGGCATGACTCAGGCCACGAGTGAAATGCTTTTCATGTTCTTAGCGAGGGAAGAAGTGGACCCCACTTAGAGGTCTGTAATTTTAAAGGAGGATGGTAAACTGAACTTACAGCACTTTATCTCTGGGGCCGTCAAAGATGGAAGATAAAGGGGATTTTTCAAAAGCAGTCAGCCGAGGCTGAGTCAACCCCTTTTGAAGAATTCCCATGAACTTCCATGGGATGAGTATTGCCAATGCTGAAAGCTTTTGAAACCCTACCTAACCATCCAGTGACACCTCTTGAAAAATGTGTGTACTAAGCACACATTCCTGGGAAAATGTAAGTAGGGTTCACGTGTTGAATACTGAGGTGCTTTCTCAGAAGCAGGTGTTTTGAAAGGAAATTGAGAAAACGGGTTTCTAAAGCAATTTTAATGAGCTATAGTATCTGCCCTAGTCAGTAGGGACATAGTACTTAAGCTGAAGCTATTTTTTAGCATAGTTTTGTCTCCTGTAAGCAAGGCCTGACTGGTAAGTTGGCTGTCGCAATAAGCAATCCCTTTAACGCCAGTCAAACACATTCAGCTGTTGTGTGAACACAACACAATTGTTGTGCTGAGCACAAAACAATTGCAAGGTTTGCTAGTGTCTAACTCAGAGCTTGTACGATGCTTTGGGATTCAGAATATGAAAGACATTTCTGTACCACTTCTGGATATGACCTGTAACTGCTGTAACAGTTAAATACAAATTAATAAGAACATGGAAGCTGGGGCCTGAGACAGTCCCAAGACTGCAGTAATCTTTTTTTTTTTTTTTTTCCCACTTTAAGAAAACTCCAGGCTCAAATATCAGGAATACTGTTGCTGGATGTAGTCCATGCATGCAGTTGCCATTGGCCGTGGTGGGAAATCGGTGGAGTTACTCAGAAGGAATCTATGTGAGTGAGGAGCAGGGTGTTCTGCCCATGTTGCAGGGAGGCAACCTAATACCTGCCCTTGTTAGCTTTAGGACTGCTAAAATTCATTGCACTCATCTGAGGGGAATGGCTTGTCTTGCAGTTCTGCAGGGAGGAAATGAAAGAGAGAAGGAGCAAAAGGAGAAAAACATCAGGGAGGGATTTTAAAAACTCTTTCCTTCCTTTTGCATTGCAGATATGTTAAGTACTTAATATTTTAAGAGCATCTTCTTACTTAGAAAAGCTGGCAAAGATGGGATTCAGTATGAGTCTGCCAGATTGATTTACAAATCGGCCTTACGAACTCCTGCTGCTTAAACATACCAGAATGCGACAATTAAAGCCAACATCTGGAATTCATTGGTGGAGCAGATCCTAGATAAACATTAAATGAATGTCCATTTCCTTAGCATTGGATTTCCTCTGGCTACCACAGCTTAACTAGTGTCATCCTATCAGATAGAGCTGATGATGATAGCAGAGCAAATGTCAAAGTCATGAGCCAGATCTATTTGTTCCATCTTTTAGCACTGAAACTAGGACTAAAGCTGGGCTGAAGAGACACCCGCTGTTTTTTCCACTAAACTGTGGGGATGGGATCCTCATGTAACTAACCTGAGCTAAGCTGGTCATGTGGCTCCCTCTCTCTCCTGTGAAGACGGAATACTTCAGATTAGTTAGGTTACTCTCACTTGAGGAACTTTGTCTCAGTAGAGTTTCTCCTCTCTCCGTTTCCCCCAAACCTGTCAAAGTTACTGCAGTCTCCCTCCATTCTCCAAATCCACGGAGGGATTCTGTTTGTTCATTTGTTAGAAACAGAGCAAATCAGCTAATGAATTTGGGACTAAGTCTAAAGTTATGTAAGTGGAAGCCAGTCACAACACATACCCACTGTCTTCCTTTGCAACAGACCTCTTCCCTGAGGCTTGGCTGAAGTGGAGAGTGGTCAGTGCCATCCACATCCATGGTGGGTGAGATGGAAAGCCCTGGGGAATAGTTTTTCTAGGGGCAAGAAGAGCTTGCTTACCCTGGCAAGAATCAGATTTCTTTGTGCAATCCAACCTAACTGTCGTCATGGGGGAAGTAAAAAGCACCTTTCGGCTTTCACTTGTACTCGTATTGCCCTATAGTCTCTGAACTCCTTGGTCATTGGAGGAGCAAAACATGTGATGGTCCCTGGTTGGTTTTATTTGCACAACCATTGTGTCCCTCCTCTGAAGCTGCTCAGTCCTGGATCACTGAAATGAAGGAGAGGAGAGGTGTTTCCATGTGGGCAGGCACTCTGGACCCAAACAACCCGAGAAGAAAAACGTCCCTTTTATGGAAAACCATAACTGCTTTTAGAGGTGTAGCCTCCCACTAAGGCACATGAAAACACGTTTGCTCAGGTCTGCACTCAGGACATCAGTCTTACCTCTGATCTCAAAGAAACTGGATGAGGTGTGGGATCTTTAGGAACTTTCTGAGGGTCCAGGGCATATATTGAAGTGTCTGATTTCACCTGTCTGAGGTATGAGGTTTTGCCCACAAGCAAACAGACATGGATTTTGCAGAAAGCTCTTTGAAGCAGTCACTTTCTGCTTTGTACCATGCAGGAGCTATACTGAAAGAAGTAAACACATTGCTGGTGCAGGGGTCCTCCTTCCAACCTTGAGGTGATCTCCAAAATCTCTATTAGTGCCTCTCTGGGTCTCCAGGTCGCCTCTGCTGAGCTCCCCTTCTGCAGCTCCCGGCTTCTGCTCGAAGCATGGTCTCTCTCTCCCTTGGGACCCCAGTATTCAGCTTCTTCCCACTTTCAGCAATCTGACAATCAAAAAAATCCTCCTTCCCACCTCTTGCCTAGTCATTCAGCTTTATAAAAGCATTAGCTCAGCACCTTGGTTTCTTCGGGGAAAATTGCACGCATCTTTTCCTTTCCTTCCCTCCCCTGCTTTCACAGACTGCTTCCCCCCCACTTTGTGGAGAAGCTGAATCCATATGGATCTTCTCAGCTCGGGACGTAGCTCCTGGGAGGCACCCAGGTGGCTTTCGGGACGCGTTTGGGTTTCCGATCTCTGTCCCCAGTTCAGCAAGGAGCAACACAGCCGTGAGGGCTGTGCTTGACATACCCCAGAGCACTCGGTGACACAGTAATATCTTAAGGGCCAGTGCGTTTCAGAAACGGAGCACAGACAGGTTCCCCGAATCATCCTACCAAATCAGCAGGACCTTCTGCACAGAGCAGGCGCCTTCTCTCCTCTGAACGCTCCCAGCCCGGCTTAGCTGGAGGGAGCTGGTGACCCCACGCACAGTGCAGAGCGGGCTCAGCGCAGCGATGCAGAGGAGCTGAGAGTGAGACCCATATTGCCCTTGCGCTTTGCATTCTGATAGTATAGAGTTGCCTGCTCGGGGTAGGCTCAAAGAAGCAGAAGTAGTTTTCTTGCTGGTTGGCCCTTTTTCCCTTGTGGCTCTACGAGCATTAATCTGCAAGTTGAAACCATAACATGAAAGAGCGCCACAGAGGAAAGATTCAGGTAAGTTTACAGTTATGTTATTTTGCTTTGCTGGTTACTTCTATCTGGTGGGTTTTCTAAAGCAGCCAATAAATATTTTTCTCTCTGTTATGGTGCCGACAGTAGCCTGAAGTCCCAGTTTTCTCCTGTGGAAGATAGACCTTCGAGGTCTATAAAATTTATACAGTATACTTTCTGATTTTTATTAGCCTAGTAAAAGAGATCATATTTTGTGTGCTTCTGTATCTCTGGACATTATGACTGGGGAATTATTCTGTGGGGCAACAGGCTGAATGCTGTGGTTGAAAATACTGATTTATCTGAGCTGTGAAAGCAGTAGACCGAGCAGATAATGAAAGTCCTTGAAATGCTTCAGACATGCACAGCCATTTTAGAATATCCCACAAGGGGGCTGTGGGTTACGTTGTCATTTAGCTTTTAGTCGTTGCTAATTAGTTCCACCTAAATACTGATTTCCCCAGCCCATTCCTCGTCTCTCAATTGTAACACCCCAAAGAATGAATTTTGTTTGCTCTCCCTGTGTTTGAAAACAGTTTTATGGCAACTTGGCTGTTTGTGGATATGCAGTGAATCTAAATACCTTAAAAAATATAATGATTTTTAATAAACATGTGCCCAGGCCCACCTATGAGTGGGAAGAGTGGGGCACAGCAGAAAGTAAGTCCCAGACTTTATAGTCTAAACAGGTAAAGTTGATCTTTATCTGCTTAGGACTGGTGGAGTAACAGAGGAACAAAAAGATAAAGGGAGTTTCTAAACCTTGTGCAGAACATCAGTGGCATAAGTGGCCTCTTTATGCTCCCTATTAGTTTCTTCTCTGCATTGTTTTTCTTATCTGGGCAGCTAAAAAAAGAAACAAAGTATTGGCCAGTAAAGCACATATTGTTTAATAGCCTCTGTTTCTATTCAAATAGAAATTTGTACCAAGACTGGGTAAATAGTTCTGCTTGGGACAGAGCAGGGTTGGAACAGAGCTACCGTTTAGGTATGTGTAACTTCTCCCTGCAAGATCAGCCATGACTTTTACCTTGATAATAAGGAAAATGGCTTTCATCCAATGAAGGAGAAAAAAAAAATGGTAGAAATGCACAGTGAAGAAGGAATAAGAGTTTTTTCCATTGCTTAGCTTAGGCTGGAAAGGGCTGTCAAGCATTGGAACAGGCTGCCCAGGGAAGTGGTTGAGTCAGCATCCCTGGAGGTATTTAAAAGACGTGTAGATGTGGTGCTTAGGGACATGGTTTAGTGGTGGAGTTGGCAGTGTTGGGTTAACGGTTGGACTCGATGATCTTAAAGGTCTTTTCCAACCTGAATGATTCTATGATTCTATGAGTATTTTTAAGTATACACATTTTGCCAAAATCATTTGTTTGCTAGTAAGAAAGCCTCCAGAATGACCTTATGTCAATACACCAACAGATGTGGGAGTGGAAGGGATCGGTACAGTGTCATTTGGGTGGGATGTTAGGAGGGACAGTCCCCACTGGGGATTCCTGCTCTTTCCTCTGGGAAAACAATGGCTGGTGCACAGCCTAGACGCAACTTGTGCCCCTTGCAGCCGAAGGGCAGCTGAGCACAGAGGTGAGGAGGCTTTCGGGCTGCATTACCCCTGCATGGTCCGGGAGGTGCTGTCAGAGGGAGATGTCACATCCTCCTGGCCTCCTCCTTCCATGCAAAATTCCACTAAATAGCTGGGTCTTTGCCACAAACATAGGTGAGCCCCCCTTACTGCCATGTGGAAGAAACAAACATAGGTGAGTCCCCCTTACCGCCACGTGGAAGAAACGACCGAGCTCTTTGGCCTTTTGTTCAGTAAAGGGCAGTGGAAGGTAAATCTGAGGTGACTCTGTTGCCTTCTGCATCATTTTTCTGACCTAAAAATAACACTGCGGCCCCTGCGGTTGCCATTAGGGTTATTTAGTACTTCAGCTTTTTTTTTTCCCCTTCCCTTTCCAGAACACTAGTGCTGCTGAGCAGAAGAACTGCCCCATTGTGCGAGCCCAAAGGAAACACTGCATAGAAAATCCGAGGAATTTTTAGGCCATGATATGTTTGGACTAGGAAGCAGGGGACTCGGAGGAATGTGGAGTACAGTTCCAAAAATATTCCTTGCAATAGCGCTCTTGGTCAGCAACAGTTATTTTTGTTGGCCCGCCAGCCCCCTCGAGCAGAGGTGATGTCATTCCCCGGCATGGTGGAGGTGGAAATACAGAGAGCGCCCTGTGGTTTTGCAGGGCTGAGAGCGGACAGCTGAACCGAATGCCTTCTCCTGTCTCAAATGCTCTTTCTGTTATAAAAAAAAATTAAAAAATAGCATATTGTGGGGGATGGTGAGGATGGCTTTAAAATAATTAACAGCACTGTAGAAACATTTTCTATAGTCATAGTCTCTTCCTCCCATGTGAGCTCTCTTCCTGTTAGCTCTTCTGCTTTTCTCCTTATAGCGATGTGCATGCTTGGGGGGTGCTTTTTGGGTTGTGTTTATAATGCTATACTTCTTTAGTTATTAAAACTGATCAAATCGTAACATACAGCGCTCCGGGTGTCCTGAGCACCTCTGGCTGAGACATGGGCATGTGAATGTCTTCACAGTGATTAAAATGGGCTGGTATACCCTAGATCACCTCTGAAGAAGAAAGCCAGCACTTTTTCTGTAATAAATAGGATGGAGCAGTAAAATATTAGGACCTTTTTCCATGCTGGTGACTCTCAATGTTCATTGTGATCTTGGTGATGCTGATTTGACTTTTAAGTGCACATGAGAGAGAGACCAAGAAAGAGAGGAACTGTGATTTTTTTTAAAAAAAGCTTATCTGGACTGTTAAGATAGTAAAAGCTGTGTGCATCCGTGTGTGGTATGAACCCAGCAAGACCATAACTTCACCTCAGTCCTCCCTACCCTTAATTACATTCAGCGCGTGTAGCTAAGTCAAATTTCCGCGTTACCCCAGAAATGGGGTGCCACAGCATACTAGATGCGAGGCAAGGAGTTAAGAAACCTGGATTTTATTCCTGGTTCTGGCATTTAGCTACTGGGTGCCACTGGGTATTGCTTTCCTACCTGGGTCTTACATATGCCACTTGTGTACTCCCAGAGGGACAGTGTTCATCCTTGTGGGGCTCTAATTTTTGTTATGGCATCTGGATTTAATTGCATGGCAAGTAGTAGCCATACAGATGTTTGTTCCTTCACCAGCACTTGTGAAAGTTGTGTCTTGTGATGTGACATGAGAGGCAACAGATTTGAGCTATTTTGGAACATGGGAGTGGTCCAAAACTCTCCTGTTCAGATCTTTATTGCATGGTGTTTCATGGGGGAAGGGAGAATCTGAAAAAAACCCACAGCACTGCCTTTCCCAGGATTCCTCAGCCAGGTATCTTGGAGCTGCAGAAGAAGGAAAACTGTATGAAAACAACCCAAAAGCATATGAATGTAAAGGTTTCCTAACCTTGAAACTTAACTTCTGGGTTGATAAAATCCATGCAACGCTGACAGTTATACAGTGGCAGGAAATTGTTAAAGGTGTCAGGTTTTCCATTTTAATTCTGGGAACACTCTGGCAGTAGACTTCCTTGAAAATGCTGTTGAAAAGGTCCCACTTTCTAAATTGGAGAGATTTACAATTTACCTTTTCTGTTAACCTCTTGTTCCTCAAAAGGTTAAATAAGGGAAATTCCTCTTTTTAACACTGGTAGCTATTTGACAGGGTTTCCTTAGCACTGGGTAACATTGGATTTCACAGCAAATGCACCAATGTAATGGTAAAAGAAACACTCACAAGTTATCTACAGAGGTCTTAGAGAACTGCTTATGTTGCATAATTCATACACCCCGTTTAATTTTCACTGTCACTTAATGTACCCTACTAAAACTTACCACTTGCAAAAGTGTCTTACTTCTTCAAGGTGTTATACGATTTTGAGTTAATTAAGCCTCAAATAACCCAGGAAGGAATCAAGTTAAGCATATTTTTGATGGCAAGATGTGCTTGGGATATCAGCACAACCAATTTATGCAGGAGAAATCTACTTCATTTGAGGGCAAGCAGGTACATTTGGAATTGCTGTTGAAATCTGAATTCCTTTAGGAAAACTGTAAAGCAGGGTGAGATCTGGTAGATTTGGAGTAGGCATGTTCAGTCTCACCTGTGATCAGTACATCTTTCCTCAAGCTTTGCTGGAGAAAAGATGGAGCTTTGCTAATGTGAGGTACAGGCAATGGAGACTGCTACTTCAGGAGCAGGATGGTTGCTGAGTGTCGGACTTGGAGTGCGGGAGAAGGAAAGGATGCTCCAATGTGCTCTGGAGGTGTTATCCCGGCTGGTGGGGGAGAAAGGTTGGGGCAGTGCTGGGATACATAGGAGTGCTGGGACAAGGAGATGGGAGCTAATTCAGATTAAAACTAGAGACTCTAAGAGGAGGACTGCAAAGGTGATGTCTCTGGAAAGAAAAAGTCTGTGGAGCTCTTGGAGGATCTGGAAAGGGATCAGATGATCTCAAGGCACACTTCTCCCAGGGCTAATCCATGTCTCCAGATTTCTGTCCATAACGGCTAAATAACCAGCTGCTTCTTCTCTGCCTGAATCTTAATATGGTTGGGGCAGGTTTAAAAAATTTGTTGCGTCTGGGGTTTCATCAGGACTTCTTGGTGTAATGGATTATCTGCTGACTGTGGAGTAGGCATGGAAGGCTATGGGCAGACTATGGGCTGTGGAATATGTCAGGATTAATAGGCCAGCCAGTCCCTTGATTAGCTCTACCCTGGCAGCTGCCTAGTAGACAGCTTCCAGTATAAATAATCTTATAACTCTGGGTTTGATATTTCCAAAGCTTAAAATATGAAGGCCATACTGTGCTCTTTCTCAACACCATGACCTTAATAGGTTTCCAGTAAGAGCTGTAAAAATTGTCCCCACACCCACTCTGCTTTGTGACTTGAAAACATCTGTGCAACAGTGCATGGCTTACTGTCCTGGGCCGGATTGAATGAAGCCCATTGCCTAATTGGAGAAGAAAAGTCCTTGATGTGCCCCAGATTAAAGACATCTAATGGTCTCTCTAATTAGTCGCTGAAATAGATTGGTAGTTCTGAGGCAAATTGTATCAGAAACATTAATGGTCATGACTAATTATTTTTGTTTCTATTCTTCAGATAGCCAGATAAACTGCAGTTAAGTGACTGGGTGTATTGGCCTGTTGGGAGACATACTGAAGGAGACAAACAGGACAAAGGAAGCTGCAGCACTTTGTACTGCACTGGGAAAAGCAGACAGAGAAGAGGGTTTATAGAGGGTGATGGTCAAAAGGTCCCAAGTGCTTTGTTTTAAGGAACTCAGTGGGGCAGGTTATGGACACCTTATGCTGAAACCTAAAGCATCAGGTTTTTATTGATGCATACTTCTGTGGTACCCATCAGTTAGTTCCTAAATGCCGTAAAAATTGAAGTAAGGTTGTACAGAGGCAGTTTTGTACGGCTGGCTGGAGCATCAAGGGAGCATAAATGACCTTTGGACTGAAGGGGTCCTGGCCCTGGTGACGAAGATGGTGAAATGGGGAATGGGGACCACCAACAGTTTCCCGGATGGGGAAGTCTCATTTGGAGAGGCTCTCCTAGAGCCTTGCTACGCTCTTGATACAGGTTATTGAAACAGGGTGTTCCCATAGTCACTTCCTCATGTTGGCATTGTAACGCTCTCCCCCAGTGAAATTCCTGCCTTAACTTCAATCATTAGCAGAGTCCCAGTTTTCAGCCAGCTGTTTCCCCAGAAGGCATGGGTTGCTCTGCGGGGCACGTCATTTACTGCCAGGACCCTCGAAAGAAGATTTCTCTGTCTGGATTGTACTCTGTAGCAAAGCCGGCAGTGAACACTGGATTCATTTACTGTGTTATTGTTAGAGTGAGCTCTTTATAACCATTCAATTTTCTTTTAAATAAATCCCATTTGGAAAAACAAATCCTGCCCATAAAAGCAGCTCTCTATGCTGGGTTAGTTTTCAGCATACTGTACACAGCTGTATATTTGGATTTATGTCTCCAGGCTAAGCTGTCATTCCTGTGTGCAACCAGTGTATTCATGCCAGAGCAATGGCAAAGCTGTTTCTTGGGACTCTTAGGGTTTCATTGGATCTAATGGCATTAGGGAAGATGGAAGAGAATAAGGTGGGAAGGTGAATAAGCAAGGCAGTTTGTTCCAGGCACTCTTGTGTGAAAGATTAGGAAGGGCCCAAGTTCATGCCCATAAAGTCTAAGGTGGTAGAGATCCCTATGTCAGCTTTTCCCCAGCCTGCTGGGCATCACATGCATCCTGCCAGTCTGGCTCCCAGGTTTGGGCGCGTTAGTCCTTACACCGTCTTCTTCCTCCATGGTGTCCCAAGTCCCTTGTGCACCGTGGAGATACAGCGTCACCTCTGACGACATGCAAAGGTAGGAGGGACATCTCACCAGGGTGGCCTCCATCCAGAGCAGAAGTGGGACTTTTCTGTGCCCACAGAGGATGCTGAGAGGGCTGAGACTGATTAGGAATAGATGCAGTTTTGTGATACCCAGAACTGCATTAGAAACTTCCTGAGAGCATCATCTATTTTTTTATCCCAAATAAAAGTGTATGAGCAGAGTATTCATGTTTCCACAGAGGACAGTCCTACAACATGGCAATAGAGATCCCAGATCCCTTGCCTTGGGGACTAGGAAGAAAATTAACTCTATCCTAGCCGAAACCAGGACAGTATCTTAGCTGTGTTAAACAAGTTGCAAACGCCATGGGAGAAAACACAAAAGGACTATCATTTTTGCCAAATTAAGAAAAATCATTTGCCATTTGAGTTCACTCAGAGCGAACCCCCATTCCTGGAAGTTCCCAAAGGATCAACAGCAGATAAGTGGCTTAAACCACCTTCTGTTCATTAAAAATCATTTGCCTGTACTTCACTGGATGCTTGTCCATGTAGCAAGTAGCCTAGGTCTACATAGAAAGGCAGTGGAAAGGTAGGGGGTCATTCCTCCCCTTGCATAGCACGCCAGGAAGAAAATGGAGCTCCCTGTCCAACTCACTCTAGGGCTTCACACTATTTTCTCCATGTTTAATAGTTCAGCATCAAGGATGCTCTCACCAGGCTCTGAGCTCTAGTGGGAGTGGCAACAGACCAAGCCCACTCAGAAAGCCCTATGGCTCTCCTAATTGCCAAGTCAATGCTCTTCCAACTTGACCGCCTCAGTCCACCAGCCCTTCCTGCGCACACCCGCAGGCTAGGGAGGACCGAGTGAAGTTGTACGGGTGGCGTCTGACTCCATGAGTCACTAAGAGCCCTGTGATACAGGTCCATCGCCCTTAAATTCCACTTCAGGTGGCATGGTAAAGAACCTAGATATTGAGGTGTGCTGCATCTCTCCAGTTCCCTAAGCCTGCCACTTCACAGCTTCATGCTCTCTGAAAATGCACAGCTTACGGTTTAAGCTTCACTGCTTCATGCAGGCTGTCTCTTTAAATTCCTCTTTTTTTCTTTTTTTCTTTTCCTTGCAAGAGGGAGATGAGAAGAAGCAATTGTCCCACAATTGTTGCCAATTCTTTGCTGGCTGACACTTAAATATAAGGAAAAGTCAGCAAAATATAGAATCTGTGAAGGGGGAGAGAGATCTCAAAAGAAACCATGGGAATTGGAGCTCATTTGAAACAAAAGCGCTATTATTCATCGTGGGCTTCGTCTTAGCAATTCCAGTGTGTAAGGCACTGCGAACCTCCACTCTTGGGACCCAGAGTGGGAAATTTCAGCTAGAGCAAAAGAGTCATCTGAAGATACAATTGTGAAGGAGCGTGAGGCACCCTCTTCCTTTCCATCCTCATTACATCTGGAATTATTTCACACTGTTATTTAATAACACTATAACAATAATATTTTGCAGTTCTTTAATAAGGTTTCAAATAAGGCCTCAGAACATTGTTAGTGGAGAGTCACACTTAAATTACATAAGACTATTTTAAAGTATTTTTTCTTTTCATGTCTATGTGTAATTCTTGAGACAGTGTAGTTTATTTCTGCTTCTGTCTATCCTGGATGTGAGAGAATTCAAAGACCTATTTCTGGATATTGTCCTTGCAGAGAGCTTGGGGCTTTTTTTGTCAGTGAGCTTTGAGTGGTGGAAGGAAGCCTGGTTTAACACTTTAGCCAGAGCACAGATTGAAATATTTTAAAGCAGTTTTTGCTTGCTGTAGGGCCTATGTGCCACTGTCGAGGAGGTGGGGCAGGATTTTTGGACGCTGCAAAGTAACCATATTGTTCTATATAATGCAGAGCGAATTCCTAGTGGGACTTCCTAGTCCTCAGCACACAAAGTTGGCCAAAGGCTCCTGTTCCTGCATTGCTTTTGACCTCCTGTTCATCCTTCCTTGTGTAAAACAATGCAACAGTCATGGGAGAAAAGTTCTTCAGTTCCTGTGGATCTTCACAGCTTGCAAAAGGTTCAGCATTTGCGTAGCTTCTGCTAAAACAATTTCCTTGCAAAAATAATTTAATAGAAATTGAAAAAGTAGTCCCTTTATTTCAAGTGGCAGGGCTCAGGCTCAGGCAAAAGCAGCTGAGCTCAGGTTTTCACTACGGTTCTCCTATCTTAGGAATTAAGTGAAATGTGGGTTCTGGTAATCTGAAAGCTTTGCATGGAGTGGCTGAATTAGAAGATGCAAAGAGAGGGAGAGAAGTGATTTTCAGACTCGTGTCTTCAGTATTGCTGGAAGCCCATGGCCCAAGCTTGCATTCGGGTCGGACCCTCAGCAGCATTTCTTTAGCAATTCATGTCACACCAGCAACACTTTGCTCTTCCTCAAGTAGATGTTTTACTAGCTGTGTTCATGTCCTTGGAGAAAAATAACAAGTGCGTATGATTAGGAAGGTGATTTCATAGGACTGAAAAAGAAAATAGCTCAAGTTTTTAAACTGAGGTAAATATTTAGTGTTTATGTCAGTTGTGCATACAGCATTTGATTTCCTTAGTGCATTAGCTCTGCTCCCTCCCTCTCTCTGTCACTTACATTTTTGTATGACATGGAAGTACCTGATAGAGGTTTATAAAGTGGAGGCTTTTGCAGACCTTTAATTAGAAGTGTGGTGGTGTGATGGCCAGAAGTGCATTGCTAAAAAGCAGGATGCTGCCTTGTGCAGTCCCTTGGGCTTCAGTCTAGCCTGAGTTGTCCATTTGCTTGGGAATATGCCAAGGCTGAATTTGATTCTCCAGTTTTGAAATCTGCTTTCTGTCTGAGGGAAAATCTTGCATGTATTTTTCAGGATCCAAGATTTACATCATGGGAGAACAGGGCTTATGGCATTATCTTCTCCATGTCCTTTCGTGCCTCTCCTGCTGTGGCTAGCAGCAGAGGAAACACCAGCAGATAAATGCGTCCATTGGGTGAGGGGGCGGGTGATATGACAGACCCTTGGTGAGGGATTGAGGAAAGGGTATTTGCCAGGCTAGAAGATATGGTGGTGCATCAAAGTCACCCGAGGTGCCATGTTCTGGAGGGCAGAGCAGGAGCTGGCGAAAGAGCCCCCAGCAGCATCTCAGAGTGGTTTAAGACAGAAACTAAAAGAGGAGCAGCCTGGCAGGAATCCAGAGCTGCTGTCAGCTCCCATCCTGCTGTCCTGGATATCGAGGCAGCAACATCCGTCTGCCACATCCCGGGGGTCTCCTGCACATTCCCAGCTATGAACTCTGCCTGTCCCACCCCAGAACTGGTCTTTTCTTTTTCGGACAGTGTCATTTGCCTTCCTTTATTGCAAGAAACATGTTTTATTACTATTATTGTTTTGTCCTCCTCAGCCTATTTTTTATTTTTTTGTCCCAAGCAGTTTTAAATACATTGGGGTTATTTCTTATTTATACGATAGTGCTCAGAGGTGCAAATGGAAAGCAAAGCCATGTTGTACTGGTCATTTTTCTGTAGTACGAAACAGACCTCACCTCTATGATATTACAGGCTAAGTCAACTACACAGGCAAATGATGAGTGACAGCCCTTGTCCCATTTTACTGAGTGAAGGAACTTGCCTGAAGTCCCAAAGGAAATTTGTATAGGAACTGGAAACTGAGCCCCTGTGTTACAAGTCCAGGTGCCATAATCAGAAGTCTGTCCTTCTTTTCCAAAACTTATTAATAGATGTTATTTCTCTGCCAGAGAAGTTTTGTTTCTGATTTCCTGATATAGAACCTAAATATTTTCTTTTTGAATTTCATTCTGCTGGTTTCAGCTAGACACACTGTAAAAAATTCAATATCCCCTTTTGATTTGGCTTTGGCTTTCTACTATTGACAATGCACGTACATTATAGAGAACAGTGACTGTTGGGTTTGCTCCTGCGCACAGATACAAGATTTGTTGGTTCATCAGGAAACTTCTCTAACACATATGGAAGGTATTAAATTAAATATTTGCCAGTCAGGCAGGCTTATAAAGTATATTAAAGCAAGCTATAATGTCTCTGTGAAGAGGAGAAGACATGGGACAAGGGTGCTTCCATGCACATGTACCTGGCCCAAATGTGGAGGATACAGTCTTTTAACAATTTAGAAGGTTCTGCTGTCTAACCTAAACCCTGACAGTGGTGGATATTTTCCACTTTAATTTGTATTTTGGTTTGGGGTTTTTTTTGTCCAAATTTACTTTACGTGCATGGGGTTTTCCATATTTTAGTTGTTGAATTAAGGACCCAGAAGGATCTGTTAAGAGTGTCTCAATGCACTGGAGGTGCCATAAATCTCTCTGACCCTCTGGCAGTAGCAGTTTGGTCTCAGAATTTTACAGCATTTATAGCTTTATTACAATAAATGAAGTATAACTTCTGTTCCCTAAGAATTTGCTTTTTTGAGGAGTCTTTGAGCTTAGAAACTGTGCTGGACACTGTGCTATGAAATTATCTGTACTATCATTGATAACTGTATTATCACCCTGCTATCACTGAGTTAATTTCCTCAGATAGGGTCTTACATGCTGGCCTGAGGAACAGGATATCAGAACACGGGCATGCCCAGGTCAGACTGAAGCAGAGACCCATCTAGCACAACCTTCTGTCTGTAACACCCACGACATTGGACACCCAAGGAAAAGTGAAAAAAACACAGAGGAAGTATATTATGGTGTTCCCCTGACATAAGTGCCCAAACTCCAATAGGTGACTCCTTGGGAATTCCCTGAAACAGAAATGGTGTCTCTGTACAGCATGCAAAGCACTGGACCCCAACTCATGCTGGCTCATTGTCAACACCACAGAGGAAATATTGTTGTAATTAAAAATTGAGTAAACGGCCCTGTTTAGCGTATGGGAGATGTGGCTGGATTTTTTGTTGTGGAATACCCTGGCTGTGAGAGCAGCAATGGACTTCACTCTCCTGTCAGAGCGAGCTGCAGCGGCTGACTAGTCCTTTCCATAGCTGCAAGCAGGATGAGGGCTGCTGCTGAAGGGTCACCATCTCCTGCAGCTCTGGGTGGCTTGTAGCAGAAGTTACTCCTTCACCTCCCGTGGACAACAAGCCCTTGAAGGCTTCATCCCAACTCAGTCCTTTTCTTGTGACAGGAGTTCCCTGGGCCTGATCCTTCCTGCTGGGAACAGCCAAAATAAATGCATTGCTGAAAAGCCATTATCTGGCTCTACATTAGCCACAGGTTGGCATCCACTACTTTAAAGATCCTCAAGGTCATCTTCTTGTTTTCCTTCACAGTTGTCCACAAATCCTTCCAGATTTGCTGTGGTGGTGGCATCCATGGGCTTGCAATAGTAGGGAGAGGTGTACTGTGTGGGGAATACTGGAAATGTCACCCAAAATGATGGTGGGGGTGCTGTACAATAGTCTTTCCTTCACCTTTGTTTCTTTCCAAATAACACATAGAATCATAGAATCATAGAATAGTTTGGGTTGGAAGGGACCTCTAAAGGTCATCTAGTCCAACCCCCCTGCCGTGGGCAGGGACATCTTCAACTAGATCAGGTTGCTCAGAGCCCCGTCCAGCCTGACCTGGAATGTTTCCAGGCATGGGGCATCCACCACCTCTCTGGGCAACCTGTGCCAGTGCTTCACCACCCTCAGTGTAAACAATTTCTTCCTTCTATCTAGTCTAAATCTCCCCCCCTTTAGTTTAAAGCCATTCCCCCTTGTCCTGTCGCAACAGGCCCTGCTAAAAAGTTTGCCGCCATCTTTTTTATAAGCCCCCTTGAAATACTGATAGGCTGCAGTAAGGTCTCCCCGAAGCCTTCTCTTCTCTAGGCTGAACAAGCCCAACTCTCTCAGCCTTTCTTCATAGCAGAGCTGTTCCAGCCCCCCGATCATTTTCGTGGCCCTCTTCTGGACCTGCTCCAGAAGAGTAATTTATTCAGATTTGCTGCTTTCTGGAAGACATTGTTGCAGCTCACGATGGTGTCTAGAGTAATAGTCATTCTGAGAGCAGGCCCCAAATTTTCTTTCTGAAAATTTGCTGGAGTTTGGTGGAACCAGAATTTTCTGTGAGAAGATGGTTTCTGTGCTAAAAACCATTCACATTTCCGTAATAAAAACAGTAAGGGAAATACCTCCATAGAAAATGTCACCTTGGACAGAGTGTAACATGGCTGTAAGGCCATTCTGACGAAACCCAACTCAAAGCAGGGGCAGAAAAGCTGAGATCCGTGAGGGACCAGTCTAGGGAGATGTCTCCAGGGAGTGCTGTGCCCTGCACTCACTATGAAGGTTTTCAGCTTTGCAGCAAGAAGGAAGTCATGTCTGGAAGCATGCAAAGTGTTTTTCTGTCCTTACTGCTACGCTCCCATGGCTTGCACGACTTACAATGCTCATTTCTCCCCTGCACAGTATCTTGTGTGATGCTTTACCCAGTAGGACTCAAACACTATGTATGTAAATAGCGTTTTATATCCACTTTGTGTAAGTGCAAATGACTGCGCAATCTTCAAGGAAGTGGAGAATGAAGGCTGTTTCCTCTAATAGAAGATATTATAGAGTCATGCCTCTGTGATTCAAACTGAAGGGATTTTTTTAGGTCAGCAGTGTACAGTAATTACGCAAATTGGAATTTTGGCTAGAACAAACATCTCCGGTTTTGTGAAAAATGCAATGAGATTTTTAATGATGATGAATGATCAGCACGCTGGTTTTATGTTTTGCCCAAAAGAGGGATGAATCATAGATGTAAGAGCTGGAAAAGACTTACAGGAAGAGATCATGTAATCCATCCCCAAGAAGACAGGATCACATTGATGGTTAAAGATGCTTGAAGAGCACTTCAGTAGTAGTAACTTAGCTGTTCTGTTCACTTGCTTCTTTCATCGTGCTTTCAGGTTTTCCTTCAGTTTCGTTGCATTCCTGCAAAAGAAGAAAACTCATCCTAAGCCTTTCTCATGAGAGATGCTAAGCAGTGCTCAAATCACATAAGCCAGATTCTACCCAAAAGTTTTTGGTAACTGCCAACCAATAAAGAATTTCATAGTTTAAGCATTTTGCAAAGATAACAACCAGTGGATCAGTCATTTGCACAGTGCCGGGAAAATACTAAGTTGTTTTTTTTTTTTTTTTACCAGGCACAGAGCTGGCATTTTCTCTGCAAGCTTTTTATGATGGTTTAATTTAAGTTTAGGAGGTAGCCCAGTCATCTCTCTCCTTTAAAAAATGTGTGTGCATGGAAATAGCTAAAAGTTAAGCAAGTGAGTATAAAATGACATCCTTTTCTAGGTAGGACTAAGCAGCATGATTTGAAGGAAACTTTTTTGACAAGATCTTCTAAATATAGCCTTTAAGCTAGCTCCTCTGGAAAGTAATGGCAGCTCAGGCTTTCAAAGTTTTGCCTGAAAGTAGACGTCTACAGAAAGCACCCCCAGGATTTTAAGAAATATTTAGAAAGCCATCAACCCAACATCATCCTTTATTTTCAGAACTTCTGTAACTGTTTCCTTTTATACCATTTGGATTAAGGACACTTAAATTGCACCAGACTAGGGGCTGTGTTGACAATTTGCCAGGCTCTTAAGCGCCACATGTAATTTTCAAAATATGGAGAAAATTGCAGCTGGTGCTTATTTGGAACATGGCAGGTTGCATCACTTAACCATGCAAGAGCGTTACTATGCCCACAGAGGGACACATATTTTGACAGAGCTGTGGTTATGCCAGCGTGTCCTGGGTGTCCTAAAAACCCTCTTCCTGTGTCCTGTTTTTGTAAGTGGGGATTTCTGAGTAATTTCTGAGCAGGAGACGTTGCATCATGGGATGGTGTTAGGAAAGTTGTCTGAACAGCTGCAGCTGGTGGACTTCATCCCCGGCGGAGCGAGGAGCACCATGTGCCGGATGCTCATCCAGACCTGTGCTGGATTGCCTCTCATTGAGGGTCGTCAAAAATACCTGCAGCAGCTCAGTGCCTCAGAGTACACGGAATGGAAAGCAGCAGAGAATCCAGCAACCAAATATTACAACCAACTCTTTTAAAAAAAAGTAAAGATAGTTAAGTCATTTACAGGTAGAGAGATAAGCTTGTCCTTGACTTTCCAGAGGGCTTGAGCCAAGACACAGTTAAACGTTTTAACAAGTCACTAACTTGGGTTTCTGTGAAATATCTGAGATCACTTAATGTGTTTTTAAAAGCGATAATCATTGTTCACAAGGACAAAATATGTTGAATGTTGTGCTAACAAATATGTTTGCTAACGCAATGCTTTTCTCCTGTGCAGATAAGACTGAAGTATATTGTTCCAGGTAGCCGGAGAAGGGAATTGTGCATGCCCCCTACTAAAAGCAATACTGTGGGCTGTGTTGCTTATCACTCGTGTGGCTAGGCAGGCACCAGGAAGGATGACATTTACTTACATTTACTTACCTAACAAGAAAATAATAATAATGACTCAAAGCCTACAAACCAGACATAAGGCTGTTTGCATATCCATGTCACCTTGCACTTTTGTGCTCCTGGCCTATGGGTCTCATGGCCTGAACGGAGTCCCTGAGCAATAGCTAATAATAAATAATAAATAACAAAAAACGGCAGTCATTACAACGATTGTGATCCTACGTTGTTAAAATTCACAGGTTACCCAAAAGTAAGTCAGGAAAGAATAAGGAAAATAGTTACTGCCACAGAATAATTCATATTATCCTGTTTTCTAGCCCAATCCAACAAAATGGAGGCCTTTTGTCTTACTTCTGAGACAGCACAGTGGTTTCAATGTCTGTCTTCTGTGTCTTTCTCACATGGCAAGAGCCTTTCATTGCCAGAGAAGGAGCCACACATTTTTTCTTTAGGGGTTTCGGCAGGGATCTCTCAGGATATTTTTTTGTGTGTGTTTGCAGCCAGGGATATTGCTAGCACTGGGTCTTACCTCAGGCAATTAACCCTCTTCATCAGAGCCTGGAAGGTGAGTCAGTGGTTGGGCCTTCACTGTTATGCTTGATGTAGCTGCTTGAAAATTGGAAATTGTGTTAACTAAAGACATTTGTGTTTCCAATGAAAAACATAGGCAATGTGTCATGCCATGTGATAGGTAGGCGGTCAGTATAGATGTTTCTGTGATCTCTTTCGACCTTCAGCTACAATGTCTAAAGGTACAGATTATGTAGGAAAGGCCAGTCTGATCCCACAGACTTTTCTGTGGCTGCCTCAAGAGAGGAGCCATTCGGCTTCTGTGGGCGAGGATTTGTATGATTGTAGAGCAGCAAAGTTAGGCCACCGCTGTCCACTGCAAAATGCAGTAGCTGCCTTTGCAATTTATAAAGAAACTTGAGCAGGAGCAATATTTGTTGCTTAAAAGAGCTTAAGACAAGTTGGAGATCTCACTGAAAGCTACAGAAGTGAAGGCTGACTGCCCACATGGTTAATATTCTGTTCTTCGCTGAAACAGCCATCTAATAAAAGTGATACTAGCTAAGGCTACGTCTGGGAAGCCAAATGAATGTTGCTTTTACCTGGGGATCCCTTTCTGTGTGTGAATCTCTGCTGGGACTTTCTTGCAGGGAAAATGAAGCCTAGGACCAGCTGCTCAGCTGGAATAAATCGTTTTTATTAGCAATAGCAGGATTTTGTCCATATGATAATTTTCTGTGTCTGTTTGAGCAAGGAAGGGTCTAGCAATAAAGCTATGTGAGTATAATGTTTCTAGCATAGATGAGGCATCAGTAAAGAGGCTGTGCTGAAGACAGGCTGGATTATGTTTGCTAAGTGGATGGAGCACAGCAGGCAGATCACACTTCCCTTTACAAGCCTATCCCCATGTACAGGACTGTCCTGTCTTGCAAATGCTTTTCAGATGTCTTTCAAACATGGACTGTTTTTAAAAGGAAGAAAGGTCAAGCATTTCTAATACAGCGTCCACCCTTGCTACACGGATCTCAGCGTGAAATTTGATTTTGCTAAGTCGATGTCCCACACCTGGATGTTAACTCTCCCTTCTTACTGTTCCTCCGCGCATTTTGTCCTGGACTTTCCCCTTCAGGAAACTCCCTTGAGTTTACCATTTACTGATCAACAAACAGATGAACAAAAGAATCACGAGGCCTCATTATCAGTTTGTGCTCACTTTTAATTAAATGCTCTCATCAAACACTCCTGGAGTCTTAATGAGGCAGAGGAAATCAGTGATTGACAGACTGAAGTGCTAATGCACTTTGCAGTAATTACTGGCAGCGGGAATATCTTTGAGATCCTCTGAACTGCATAGAAAACCCAGAAATATTGTAGTATAAAGGAGCTGGATCATAGATACTCTGCTGGGGAAGAAGAAGTTGCCTTCAGATTATTGAGAAATGAAGAAGATTTGTGAAAGGTTGTTAAACTATGTACTGTGGTTTAATGCAGAAACATGCCCTGTCTTGTTTGCTAACTGGGTTTTTGGTGGGTTTTTTTTGCTTTTTCCCTTTTGAGAAGAATCCCACTGTGTGCTGGGACTAAGTCTGATTTCACCAACCTTTTGGGAATACACAATGCATAGTTCAGCCTCTTTGGTACAGCGCATATGAAAATTCAGGACTAATGCACTGGCTCCCTTCCATGCCACTAGGATTTTTGCAGGGTAAACTGAAGCATAGGCTAAGATCTTGTTGATGGCATGAACAGGGCTCCTTGCCATTCAGCACAACTTCTCAGAAGGCAGATTAGCCAACCAGTGTCTGAACATGTTTTCAGCAGAGGGAGAATGCACCAGGGGGACTGTAAACATTCACATTTGTTCCTCTTCAAAGAGATGGTTCTGCTCTCATTACTTCCCCTCTCTCCTCCGCCCGGCTCCAGCCCTACCCTATTTAGACTCATGATTTACTGGGCTTCCTTGAACTCTGACCTGTGTCAATAGGACCATGATGTAAACATCTTCCTGTGGCTACAAAGCCGTGACCTGTAGAAGCAGGTGGGGGATGAGAATGGGATTGGGGTGAGAGTCGTGTCATGTGTGCCAACCCTATTTTCAGCCCAGGGCCTTATTATGAGGACTACAGTTCCTTGCTCTCTGGAGCAGCAAGAGCCAAAGCCTATAGAAGTCAAGAGGAGCCTTTCTGTTGACTTGAATGATCTTTGGATCAGGCCATATGTTTGCTGTGCAAACTGGAAGATAGCCCTCATAAAACCCATCAAGTGAAAGAGAAAGATTTCCCTCCAGGCACATGGAGGTCCCGCTCTGTGGGTGATCTTTCTTTGCGAATGAAAGCAGATACGCGGTTCCTTGTATAAGACGTGCTGCACAACAAAAGAGAAGCTGGCATTGTGAAAGCCAGGCAGGAAAGTATCTGGCTCCAGACACGTAGGCATAGCTCAGCGCCTAGCCCAGGAGAGCAAGATTTTTTGTGTTTTGTTGTTCTCATCGGTGCGGCTGCCAGTATCAAACTTCAGTCCATCTGGGAGGATGCAATGCACTTGCCTGGGGAGCAGGAGTGGAAGGAAAGTGGGTGCAGAGAGATGTTGTTTTTGTGCAACTCCTGAAGGTTATTTGGAAGGAGTCAAGTGTCAAACAGTGGTTATAGTGTTCCTTCCAACCTGCATTGTGGAAATGCCAGCAATGCTGCTCACTCTTCCACAGTGTTTAGCATGAAAGCAGGTTTCAGCCTGGCTGCAGGACCTCTGTGACTATCGCTGACTATTTCCTATTATTTATTTATGAAGATGAATATTAAAATTGTTTTGGGTGCTCTGTGTGCTTATTCTTCTACCTGAGATTAGCTAGTATTCTGCAGGACTGCATCTGTTCCTGATACGTTTATATTTGTAACATGATTTTCTCCAAGAGCCGTTTATGGAGTCGGTATTACATGCATGAAATGAGATCTCAAACTAAAAAACTTGGATAGCATGGTTACTGTGAGAAGCGCAGGTACTGTTATTTTTCCTCAAAAAATCTTCTCTCTGGTGAAAACAAGACAGTGGAAAACCAAATTTTGTTCTTTCTACTGTCCTCAACTTCTGCTGAGCTCCTCCACAGACAACATTCAGCTCAAAACTGAGTGGATAAATGGGTTTGCTTGGATTTCACTGGAACACTAATTGACCATAATTTCTTGTTCTCCCCAACTTCAGCCAAGTAAAATGATTTGGTGTTTCAGTAGGCTGAATGCTTTTGGAGAGAATGCTGCAGTTAGTGGGGACCTGACAGAGGTTTTTTTGAGACACTATCACAACATAAATGTTCATCAACATTTCAGTGAACAGCCTTTATCATGAAACTGTGACATCAGCTTTCTTAGAAAATGCCAAAATACTTCAAGACAGTTTTTAGAGTAAAGTAAGGACTTCCTACCCCTTTGAATACATTTTTAGTTTGGGTCAGATGGTGGGTGAATGTTTATGTCAGCAGTTGTGTTTCGTGTTCATGGACAGCTGGCAATATTTGCTATCCTACCCAGAAGAAAGCTGAGGCAGAGGGCTGAGTCTGAATGCGCTTGTATTTTCATGCCAGTAAGGTGCTAGGGAATTTACAGCTAAATTCAAGCAATCTAAAATCCCAGGCTTTGGTTGAATAATGCTGGTGCTATCACCATTTAATAAGCTTCCCCTCATCAGCTGAGCTGTGGTAGCCGAAATGGCGTTTTTATGCCATCACATTCGCAGCAGTTTAGATTCCATGTTTAATTTGCTGCTGGGGCAGACTGAGTGATTATTTACTGTTACAAAGAGGTGGCTGGGATAGACACAGCAGCTCCGCCGTCTTTGGTTGTGAGCCTTTATGCTAAAAGGGAGCACAGCCAGAGTTGTCCTCCTGGAGCTTCCAATATCCTAAGCCATAAGCAAGATGCCGTGTGTGGAGAAGGTGAAAAGCAAGTAGGAGTGTCACTGCCTGTCAGTGTCGAGATTACGTGTCCCTGTAGACTCTAACGTCAGTAAAACCTCCCAGCAGAAGCGTATGGAAGGCATTAGACGACTGGGACTGGGAAGGGATTACAGACACGAGCGGTCACGTGGAAGGCAGCAGGAAAGAAGCGTGGAAGAGGGATACGAAGAAAGAGGGTAGACAGGCATGTGGTAATTTGGCGTGAAGAGCAGAGGCGTTTCAGCTAGGTGCACAAGTGGGACTTGTTCACCCTTCCTTGGTTAAAGCCTCCGTCGGGGTTTGGCAGTATGGCAGAAAGATGAGGGTTTGCACAGACTCCTGGGGAAGAGCAACTGTTCTGGACAAAGGATGCTGGAATCTCTAGTGACTTAGAGAGGAGACTGCGAATAGCATTATATTGTCATGCTCAGCATGTAATAACAATTCCTCAGAGTCCCACATCTTGTTTATCGGGTGGTTTTTTTTTCCTCTTTCTGCCTATCTCTATAGTGTATATGAACCACAGCTGTTGACAAGGGAAATATGCAGTTGCTCTGCAGCAGCAAGAAGGAAAAATAAATCATCCTCCCCCCCCCCTTCTGTTACTATTGACTTACCAGCGACTGTGCTAAGGTTAAAACCACATAGAGCTGCATGCGTAAATGACAAGGAATTTGCTCTGAACTGGAGCACACTGCCACTCACGACAGATAAATTGTCTCTTATTTCTAATTGCGTTCCCCTTGCAGGCAGCTCAGCTTTATGGTAGAATGGCTATGATGGTTATTTCAGCAAAGTTGCTCCTATTTTGTGCCAACACAGTGTTCGGAGAGCATGGCTCTACCGGGCGTTTTGCTACAAGAGTGGTGAGAACTGGGCATTGGATTGATCCTCTGGAGCAGAGCTCTGGAGGGGGTTAATTGTCCTCCGTGCAACTGAGGGTGGAATTTGCTTCTCGAGATGTTTAATGATGTAGTGCTTTTTATGCCAGAGCACTCCCTCTGCCCCTCCTGGTTCTCCCAGCAGACATAGCTGCACATACTCCCCAAACAAACTTGAGCAGATAGTAAAATTTGCCCCAGAAGGCATGCATATTTTTGTGAATAGATCAGATGTGACCAAGGGCACAATTTCAGTTTGTCATGGACAGATTTTCCTCTGGTTTATACTACAGATGCTCCTTCTCATTAGTGGAGTTACATTCGTTTACACTAGCTGACAGTGTAGCCTTATATTTTAGATGACTTTTGGGATATATATTTTTTTCTTTTTTGAAGCCTTCTGCCCTCAGGCTCCTATTCTGCCTGGCAAATGAATGCTTCAGAAAGACATACAAACCCAATCTCTGTGTCCTGCGGTGAAAACAAGACTGACTGTGTTCATTCTTACTTGTCACTCTCTAAAATATGTCTTCCTGATTAAGTTAGTGGACAAGAGCTAGTTGCACGGTACAATACGATACAAAGAATATAAAGATGCATGCACTGCTCCCCGTGACCTTTCCTCCTTCATGATCAAATTTTTTAGGGTTTTTTGTTGTTGTTAAATACCTTCTGTCTTGAGAACTTCTCTTCCTTTGGCTGATCCTGCTGACTTCTGTGTGAACAGATCAGACGTGAGCAAGGACAGAATTCCAGTCCATCTTGCACAGACAGCACATATTTCTGGTTTGCTGTAACTGTTTATATCAGAGTAAGCAAACAGAGGACACGTATAAAATCTGGATCCAGCGTACTCTACATTGTACAGCAAATTTGGTGTCGTTGGCCTACACTGCCTTTTATTTGCCTGTTAAGCCTTTAAAATCAAATAGCTTCACAGATTTCAAACCATCCAGTCTCCACTCTCCAGCTGGAAGATTGAAACTGGATTATAGGATAATCTCAAATGTCATCACAATTGCTACCTACGCTACATTAGTTCCTTTTGTTTGGAAAAATGGTGAAATATTTGGGTTTGGTTATTTGGTTTTTGCTTTTTTTTTTAAGAAAGTAGGGTTCAATATTGCTACCTGCCAAGATTAAAGTTAATGAAAAATGACAGGTTTAGGAATCCATGAAAGATTTGCTGTGAAAAAACAGTTGAATTCTTCAGTCCCATATTACAGCTCTATGTATGTGTCCAGGAAAAGGTTGGAAAATTGTTTACTCCAGGGCTTGAAGATGCTGCTGAATGAAACGTAAAAAATTGTACTGTCGCAAATTCTTCTTTGCCATTTGCTGACTTCCACTGCCAGCCATTGGCTTATATTTTGCCTGGTTCACCAAGATTGCAGAGGCCACAATTTTATGTGTTGGTTATGTAGTAGAATCTTTTAAGGAGGCTTAACTCACTTCTCAGCCTTCTTTCTAACTATTAGGATGTGTTGAGTGCTTTAACATTTACAAGTTTTTTCTCCTGCTCTCTTAATTGTTTTTGGCTCACTTTTGTACTCTTTTTTTTTTTCTTCATACTTTCCATTTGATTTTTGAGCCATGACATCGAATCTGGACCCAGAATGCTATCTCAGATACTATTGTGTGTACAGTCAGATCACCTATGATCACTACACTTCTATGTAGTAGTCTCCTTGTATCCAAATAATGCATTAGCTGTTTTCGCCACAGATTTTGCCTGAGAGTTCAAGTTGAGCTGGTTGTCCTAAAGTCTCTGCTTTTGAAGACTGAGTCTCACAACCTGAAGCTTTGCACTCTTCCAACCTGAGTTATGTGCACACTGCATTGACCTGCTGAACGGTTACCCATTCAGTGGACGATGCAGTTTATGCTCTAACAGTCATCTCTCTTCTCAGGATACACAGTCTCCACAGTTTGCTTTTGCTTCTGTCCTTTTTGTGCTACCACTGGTGTTTTTTCCTTCCCCATATAGCAATAGGCTTATCTGGAACTGGAAATGGATCTTTAAATGCTACTTTATTGATTTTGGCTTGATGAGTCCCTGGTGTTTCACTCCTTTAACTTGAGTTTTTTGCAGGCTGTGTTTTTTAAAGACTAATGACATTCTTCATCATCAATCTTCTCCTCTCCTGTTTTTCAGGGAACCTGTACATATATGTGTGTGTATGTCCTGGTTTCGGCAGGGATAGAGTTAATTTCCTTTCTAGTAGCTGGTACAGTGTTTTGGATTTAGGATGAGAACAAAGTTGATAAGGCACCGATGTTTTAGTTGTTGCTAGGTAGTGCTTACACTAGCCAAGGACTTTTCAGCTTCCCATGTTCTACCGACTGAGAAGGCTGAAGGTGCACAAGAAGCTGGGAGGGGGCACAGCCAAACTGGCCAAAGGGACATTCCATACCATGGGACGTCATGCTCAGTACATAAACTGGGGGAAAGCTGGCCGGGGGGGGCCGCTGCTCGGGGACTGGCTGGGCATCGGTCGGCGGGTGGTGAGCAACTGTACTGTGCATCACTTGTTTTGTGTATTATTATTATTATTATCATATTATTATTATAATTTTATTTCAATTATTAAACTGTTTTTATCTCAACCCACGAGTTTTTCTAACTTGTGCTCTTCCAATTCTCTCCCCCATCCCACCGGGTGGGGGGGAGTGAGCGAGCGGCTGCGTGGTGCTTAGTTGCCGACTGAAATTAAACCACGACAGTGTATATATATGCTTTTTCTTAATATTTTAGTATTGCTTTCACACATCATTTTAGCCAAGACAGTTTATTTGCCACTGGGAAGTTGAAGCTTCATGGGATGCCCAGGTGAATACCCCACGTCATCCCTGGAAAGCTTTTTTTTTTTTTAAAACAAAACCAAAACCCACACATGTTATGACTAGAGGCTTAAGGAGCAGTCATTGTCTTTGCTAATGGCAGTTGATGGTCTGCCAATGGAAGTAGATGCTTTGTGAAAAATCCTCGTGATCGTCCCATCCTTAGCTCATTGGACTGAGCTTGCTGTAGGTAAAGGTTATAAATCTCTCTTCCTCCTTCACATGGTTTGGAAATGTTTAGTTTATCCTGCATTACCCAGTGCAGTATGGCACAGCCATTATAATCCCTCCACCCTTCCAGACACAGCTTTCTCTTTGGAGGATAGTAAATGTTTAATTCAGCAAATCCTGTAGGGAGGATGACTGCTGGCAAGTCACCCACAAGTTACCCAACATGCATCTTCTTCTGCATCTTTCTGTTTCTGTTGACTCACCTGGTGGTAAGTTAGTAGTTACACAGGATAAGAGAGCACTAACAAGTCTCAAAACCGTCATGGTGCACACTGTTCTTTACTTTCTCTGAAGTTCAACTTCATGGAAGATGTGCGTCAAAAATTCAGGCTTTTTGCATGTTACAAACCCGTGGAGATGCAGGTAACTTCCCCTGAAATTTGTTTTCCCATCTAAAGCAAAACATACATACCCTTTTAGCTTGACTGCACCTGTGTATGGCATCCCTGGTTTCAATGCAGTGAAGAAAAATAAGTGCCTAATCTTCTCTAATGAGGAAGCCGACCAAGGTGTGCCTGTGGTTTTATTAAATGTGCTGTGCAGAAAGGATAAAAGGGACCAAAGAGGAGGAGAGTTTTGCTGGAATCATGGTCCAGTTGTTAGGCCAGTGGGGCATGCTATATTTTCCATTTCTCACATTGCCAGTAGGCACATGAGTAATCGTGTGGTAAGGGAGAGAAAAGAAGGTACTGAAAAGAGTGCAGAGGGTGAATGTGTCGGGGTTTAATGAATGCCATGCTCCAGTCCAGGTGCTCGTTCCTAGCAAAGTGTCCATGTGTCACTCATTATTTAGAGTCGCTAACACTTGCTCAAGGTGCCAGAAAATAAAAACAGACGCTGACACGTAGCGGGCACAAAATGAGATTGCAGCAGCGCAGATGCAAGGTTGGATTTCACGCTCCGGCGTTCGTTAACATGGCGCAAGGGGGATCGGTTTCAGAGAGGCCGACTGGGCTGCTCTCCAAATGAGGCGTTCCACATGAGTTCACATCAAACAATCACTGAAGTGACACATTTGTTGTTTCCACTCATGTGATAACGCAGCAATGTGCTAGTGCATTCATTGAGGATTTATTGATCGGGCTATTTTCCTAATGTGTTTTAAGCTGCAGTAGTACAAATTCTGGATGGCGCGTTACCATGTTTCACTGACTTGGAGAGGCACACAGCAGCCATTCGTCCTGATCAGTTACTGTCAAATACTTTCCCCCAGGCCCAGAAAATAACTTCTCTTGCCTGGAGGAGTAGATGTGTGCCATGAGAATGAAGCCCAGCATGAAACGTATCACTTACTCGCCTGCCTATGAATTGCTAGCCACGGGAGAAGACCTATTTGGTGGTGTGTCGGTGAAGTAAAAGAAATCAATGTGAGGCTTCTCTTCTGGGTGTTTTCATGGTAAATTTGGCATTTGAGCCATGTTCAGTAAAGTTTTGCCAGGGGTAGTAAGCCTTGCCAGCTTCTTTCATGATCCAAGGAGATGTTCTTTATATGGCAATGCAAGAAACTTCATGAATGGAAAATTGACTTATGGCTTGGAGATGAAAGAAATATGCCACAAGAAACCAAAAAAGGCAATAGGAGTGTATTTCTTCTAGTATTTGATGGTATTGGTAACAAGGTAACATCTAAGAGCCCCAACACAAACTGGGACCCTATTGTACTAGCTAGTGTACAATGAACAGAAAGATGGTTGCTGCCTCAACCAGCAACGTTTATGAAAGCTATTTGGAAACTTTTTCCTGGAGACATTTTCTAATGGAAAATGGAATTTCCATAAAATTATAAATCCATTAATTCAGAAAACTTCTGATTATGCCAAAAATATCAGTTCTTCTGTTGGGAAAATCCCAAAGACATTTTATTTGAGTATGCATGATTCAAATTAAAATATTTTGTTTTATTGAATCTGACTCCACTTACTTTGTTTTGAGTCAGTTCAATAAGGTATTAAGTTGCTTCTATTAATGCAGCAAGCACCTTCTAGCAGTTATACTTTAGTCTTACATTCTTTCCCATGGGCTATTTTTGAAATACAATACCTATATCTCTTGTCCAAACTTGTTTGATCCATTGCAAGAATCAGTCATTCTGCATACCTATTAGAAGATGAAGTATGGCCAGGAACTACAGCTCCCATAAGGCGATGTGCAGAGGAGGAGAAGGCAGTCTAGTGTCAACATAGTGATAAATTAAGCATTTTTGGCTTTTTAAATACATCACAATGGGGTGTCTAATTTTTGAGAATATTAGCATGTTTTGTTTCGATGTGACAGCACGAAAATGAAATAGTTTCATGTTTTAGTCCATTAGACAAATTTTAAAAGGTGTCAACATTTTAGACCCAGGATATAAACCAAATGTTGAAATGTCAGAATTTTCCATAGAGCAGAAATTTTACATTTTTCTGTGCTCTTCAGTTTGTTCCCTCCTCAAAGTTGTCTCAAGAGCTCCATTTTGCACACTTTTAACATACATCTTTGTATGGTCACTGGGCTATAGCCATGCAGTTATTTATTTCAAGATATTTTGTATATTTCTTTCCTAATTTTTTCCATCTTTCTTTTTTAGTTCAATGAACTTGCAGGTTTGCATAGTGCTTGCATCAGAAATAACACACAACCAATACCGATGTTCTAAAAAGCCATTTAGCCTGAAGGAAGGACTTTGCTAGAATTTATGTCTGGTTCAGATGGGGAAGGGGTCCCTAATTTCTCTGCTGCAGGGTATCCTCTTGATATGTTACTGGAGATTGGCCTTAATTCTGTTGGATCCACATGTTTTCACAACCTGAGGTTGCTTAGATCCTGGCTTTTGGCTTGGGCTAATCTCTAAGTAGAACTCTAATGCATAGAAAGGGGAGTATAATTTATTTATATGTGTTATGTATATAAGTGCCATTCTCATTTTCCGAGTTTAAGTCAACTTTCTTTGGTGAAAAGGGAATAATATGTCGTTATGACGTGGAGCAGAGATTAACTATTTCTTATATGACTACCTGGAGATTTGAAAGATTCTGCAGTATTTATAAGCGATAACACTGTGGTGATCAAACAGTTGTGGTTTTGTGTTTAAACAATCCCCTTTCTTTGTGATCTTGTGCAGTGGGTGTGGCATCGAAAAGAGGGATTTGATGGTAAAATCCATCTCCGAAGGGAAACCTGTCTTCTAAGGCAAGGCTTTTAAGCAGAGCAAGTAGGGGCAGTGATTAAACTCTACCCACGCCGCTTTGATGGCGGAGAGGGATAGTGTTACACGAGGGGAGTGTGCGCAAATTACTTGTGCAGCAGATGAGAGAAACCTCACCCTTTCTGTCAGCAAAGAAAAATACTTAATTTGTGTCTCCTGAGAAGTGATTCTTTTTATTATTATTATTATTGTGAAAGCAACAAAGCTACTAAATTCTCTTTTGATGTAAAAAGACCATTATAATTGGGGTTTTAGTTTAACAGATTTTTTTTGCCTTCATTACAAAGAGCACTGGCTTTAAAAAAAACTTTGCCAGATCTGCTATTTTATAGACTTAAGTTCTCTGCAGCAGATGGAGTGACCACGTTTCTTGCCTTCATCTTCTGAGTGGCAAGGGGTAGATCCAGCACCCCTGTGAACCACAGGCTGGCCTCTTTTCTGCCTCTGGGGTTGGAGTGTGGACGTGGAGGCGAGAGAAAAGGGAGCCCTTGGTCATTGCCGAGTGGTCGCATCCTGCCTGCAGGGCAGCCCTCGTCAGGCGTCAGCCTGTCTGCCGCTAAAGATGACTCCCATCCAAATGGCAGAAGCCAAGCCAAGACGAAAGTCCTGGCATCACCAATGAAGAGCATCTGCCAGGCCTGGCCATAGCTGCGTATTGGAAAAGCAGAGCCTCGTCTGCGTGGGGAATGGCACGGGTTTAGCAGATGACAGCCAGCACTTGGCTTGGCCCCACCAGCCCTGACCTTTGTGGCAGGCGGGAGGGCAGGCCAGCATTTGCCTTGGCCAGTCTGATCAGGGTTTATTCTTCATGGAAATGGCAATAAACCTTGACTGCTTCCTTCCCACAGATCCCAGTGTGTATTGGTGGGGTACACTGCATGGCATCGCTGGCAGGATCTGACCCACTAGCCGTCCCCCATGGCAGCAAGTGGTGACATGTCTTGCTGCTCATGTCACCAGTCTTCTAGGAAAAAGCCTTCGCAGGGGCAGCCTGTGTGCTTTATTTATTTCCCAGTGAAATCTTATCTGATTGACAAATACGATGTGAAAATGCCAGCTTTCTGAGCACCTGTGCTAAGGTGCTTAGAAATGGGTTTGTTTGTGTCAAACATAGCTTTAAAGAGGTAGTGCTCAACTAGGCAGGTATTTCACCTCCTTGTATTTGCCGTCTATGACAGGGGCAACTACTTGGCTGGGGACTGGGCTTTCTTCACGAGTGTGGGGCAGTATTTATGGGAGGAGATTCCCTTTCTCACTCCTTTTTAAAAAGAATTTTATGAAGATACTTTCTCATAAACTAAATGGGGTCGTGCTGAGGCAAATGTGCAATTCCAAAGTATACGTATGTAGGTATTGTATAGTAAAACTCCAAGGCTACTTGGAGCTTTGCATTCTCAAGAGGGACTAGGAATCCTGTGTTGCTTTGGTTGGAAGACGCTGGAATAGAAAGAGATCAACATTTGGTTGGACTGACAACTGGAGCCCCAAATCCAAACTGCTGTAAAATACTTATTTAATTTGATTTAACATTTGGCCCACTCATTAGGTCCTCTTTGGTCCGGGTTGGAATCTATATCAGTAAACCTTATATATGTTGAAGTGGCAGATTTTTCCCCTCACTCTTGAAAGACAAAGGTCATAAGGGACATTTTTCTTGTGATCATAAGCCAGGTCCTGATCTTGTTTCCACAGCTAAATATCTGGAATAACATAATGTGTTTAATAGATTTGCTTCAGATCTTTGGCCATGTGAATGATACCGTGAAGGACTCTCCCATCCCATTTAGCACACATTGCACTGACCCACTGAGTCAAATTACAGGCTCATCAAGGAAAATGTGCTTTCAAAAATGCGTGTGCAAACACACACTGGTTCAGCACGATGGATGCGGCATGCGGCTTGCTGCGGTTTATTGTCAGAATGTTTCATTAGTTAAAGCCAACGACAGAAGTTGATGCTTGGACATCACCCAGTAAAGAAACTGTATCCCTCTGCAGAAGGCACTTTGAGTCCTTGGGAGGACTGCGGTGATAAATATATGCATCCATGCACATTTGCCCATCCTGATACAGTAGATCTCCTCCCAAGCTTTCATCTAACTGTTGCTCTGGAAAATACCTCTGGTCATACAAGGGAAAGGCTAAATCCGGTAAAGTTTGAATTCAGTTCCTTTGCTCTCTTGGGTTCCTGCTTAGGTGTGTTGTTTGTCACCTTGTAGTTAGAGATGCACTGATCAACTAGTAGCTGCTGGTAGCTAACAGGAATTTAATTGAGAACCATTTAACATGAGGATGACCTTATGAATGAAATTCTGAATGAAATAGTTTGTTAGACA
This sequence comes from Aptenodytes patagonicus, assembly GCF_965638725.1. Lineage (NCBI taxonomy): Eukaryota > Metazoa > Chordata > Aves > Sphenisciformes > Spheniscidae > Aptenodytes > Aptenodytes patagonicus. The sequence goes on from NC_134952.1 coordinate 6,899,088, forward strand.
CTTGTTCCACACTGAAGAGCGCTGCAATGCTCTCTGCTCTCAGTAGCTGTGCTGCAGTTACTATTCCAGGCAGCCAACAGTAAAGGTGATCATCCCTCAAATGTTGTACATCACTTTTTATCAGCACCTTAGGAGAAATGTATTGCTCTGTAATGGCACTTTAATGGGGAAATGCTAATGCATCACTCTACAATTACACCGGGAAGACAGCGGGGATAGAAGGGTAAAGGAGGATTAATGGTTGATCTTTGCAGAAAGGAACACTGTATAGGCACTTTGGTACGCTCGAAACTCTCACACCACAGGTATGTTTCTGTACTAGAAGTCTTAGCGCATTGAATCCTTGTGGCCAGAAACCAGAGAGACGTGGAGAGTTCAGCACACTGCACACCAGGCTCTGCAAAAGGACAGAGAAAGACTATGAGACCTGTCAGAGCTGCTCCAGTCCTACCTGGTCAGAGTATGTAAGTGGTCTTTAAAAAAAAAAAACAAGCAAGCAATCAGTTTTTAGTGTTTCCTTCTAGAACATACATAGACCATGGTGGTTTTTTTCACTCCTACTCCTTTGTAAGCCCATCACAAGGTGATTACCTTCATCCGTTTTTGCCTGGTTTCTGAAGCCTGAATCTCAGATAGTACATTTTGACTTAGATCTGCTGGTGCCAGTGCAGCTGCACTGACTCACCACAGTAACATGATCTGGTTACTTTTTCTAGTAGCACATTCACAAAACCTTTCTGTCTGCTCTCTCTGACACTGGCAGGGTAGACTCCACATGGGCAGATTCAGTCTCCGTGAAGCCTGGACCCTTCCTGTTTCAAGGATCCCTACGTTTTGATGTCTCTCGCTACAGGTTTTTGCTCTACCCTCAAGTCCGTAATTCCAAGCAAAGCTGTCCAGACAGGCAGTTGGTAGCAATTTCTAATCTGCTGCACCACCATCTGCTGCTTTGCTCCTAGCTCATTGCTGCGTGAATCTGGGGGCCCAGCTATAATGTGCCCTTGCTGGTACTTAACATTTGCTAAGAGGAATAGTTTACTGTTTTGCATTTTCCACTCTGTTTCTTCCCCTTCTTGGCTCCATTCTTTTGTCTTGTTTTCGCATTATTGGGCATGGTGTCTGGTTTCTAGTAGCGTATTAGTAATGTAGGAAAAATGAACATAATTGCAAAAATACCACACAAAGGACTCGTATGCCGCTTTCATTGCTTAATCCGCTTGCTGGAAATAATTGAACGGGATTCCTTTTGTTTTGTAGCTGCTTGATTTGCTGGGTAGAAGTCCCCTCCTCCTATGCCTGACCCTGCAAGTACTGATGGGCAGACAAGCTTGAGAGAAATAAGAACCGAATCCAGCCCTTTGAAACTGAGCCTGCTCTGGAGAGTCAGAAATGCGTGGTTGAAAGTACTAATACTTGTCACTTCTCACATCCTAGGTGCTTTACAGACATTGGCAAAGATTTACCTAGACTGTGGTGTGAACTCTGCTGCAAGTCGGTGATGATAAGCTACGTGCTACTTTTGCAAAAGCCTGGAGTAACCTGGATATCGAGGGGGGCTCTGCCACTTGAACGGGGAGAGCCTCTCCTAAGAGAGCCATAAATCAATGGTGTAGTAGTGGGAAATAGCCTTAAAAGAGACCTCTTCTGTCAAAAATGCATTTTCCTGATTCTGTATAGCTGTTACTAGTTCACTTTAATGCCTCGTTTGTCCAAATGTGTGTCATCGCCCTTTTTTAGATAAATGTGGTGGTTCAAGGTGGGCTCAAAGCCACAGAGCTCCTATTTGCACCAGCAGGTTTCAGCTTCTCTCTCCTCTGCAGTACGCGGCGATGTGAGATCACTTTGCACAGCTCTGATCGTGTTAGCGTTCCTACTTGTCATTTCCTCAATTGCTTCTGCGTTTGTTGGATCTATCCAGAGCACAGGCAGCAGTATAGTGGTAGGAGAGCAGAGCAGGAGCAGGAGCTGCTGGGAATCCTGCAGGGAAGAATGCATCTGTGGGTTCCCAGACAGGCTCTGTAGGCTGCTGGTGACATACCCAAAACTCTGGGTATCTACGCAGGGGCCTGTTGGAAAACTGTAGTTACTATTGCTGGGATGGTTCGTAATAGGAAAGGAAACGCTGAATGTGTGATGCCCCAGAGACATGCTTTGGGTCTTATTTGACCTGCTCATTGATGTAAACTTTTATCCATTGTGAGCATTTGGTCTTAATTGATTTACAGCTGCTCATTTAATCCATACACAGATTTTTTTTCCCCCCTTTAAAATATAAAATAACTGTCTATGAAGTCTACTGAGACATGGATTCAAACTCCAGCATTTCCTTATAATGGGAGCATGAGAGAAGCCAGTGTCCCAGGGCTCTGTGCTGGGATAGGTTTGGGAGTTTTTCCTTCTCCCTTCCCTTCTAGTCAAATCCAGTAAGTAAATACTGTCTTGCAAACAAATTGAAGTCTGCATTTCCCTCAGTCCAGGTGCAGAAAATAAGCAGTATCCATTCCCACAGAAAGTCCAGAAAGGCATTTTTATATGCTAAGTACCTCTCCCTATTTGTGAAATATGATTGAATATTGGTGTGAACGATGCCATTGCAAAAGGGCTAGCGTGGTCTCATTTGTTGGGAGCAGGAGGTTGTTTTGCCATGTGAACAGCATTGGCGAGATAGAGAGCTGTTGCACACAACCAAAGGGCCCATGCATTAAAAAGCACACTGACATATCAGGGGGGCTATATAAAAAGCCACAAAAATGTTGACAGAATGAATATAGGGCCTTAAAGAAAGAGATTTAAAGAACTCCAGCTGTAAACCTTATCAACAGGAAGATTGAGAGGTGACTTAATTGCAGTGTGCAAGTACTTCATGGGTGGAAGATACAGGATATTAAACAGCTCTTTAATTTAGCAAAAGAAAGGCATAAGCCAATATGAGAGCTAAAAGGTGAGTCTGGACAAAAGCAAGGTAAAAACTAGCCAGGCAGTGGGGGTGAAAAACCCCTGGGACAAACTGCCGAGGGAAAGGATGGATTTTCCATCTTTTGATGTCTTCAGCTTATTTCTGGAAGCTTTCCTGGAAAACGTTTTCGCCAAATGCAGCAGCACTGACTAGATGGGAGTTCAGATTAGATGTTCAAACGCTCTCTACTTGCTTTAAAGTCTATACATCTTCTTGTCACACAGGAGTGTGAGACAAAGGACATAGCTCTGGAGGGAGGCTTGGCAGACCTGGCACATTCCCAGCTCTGATGCTGGTGTATTTTATAAACTTGGGGAAATCAACTGTGAATGGTCATCTAAAAAGGCATCCAAGGTGAAATACTCATGCTGCATTTGGAAGGTTAAACACTAAAATAAATGGCCTTGTTTCATTGTTGCTCAGCAGAAGTGAGAGCTGCAAATGCTTTGCCTCTTTATTATCCTGAAGTAAGGATAATTATTTAGATACTGAACTAAAATTTGGATGTTCAACATTTTTATATTCAATTAGATAGCATATCTTCCTTTTCCTGTATAGAACTGGCATTATTTGAGCTCATCCCGCGCATTGTGAAGTAGTAAGTTGTAAAAGTCATGCCTACTATTTCATTTTGGAAGCAAACTAATAACTCTTTCTTGCAGTAAGTTGTTGTCTGTACGAAGCTCGGCACAGGCTGTGGCAGCTTTATTGTGCAGCCATGCAACATTCCTAGCAGTAATATATGTGTGTGTAGAGAGAGGGCGGGCGGGAGGTAATTGTTTCACTGACAGAAAAGATATAGACAGATGCACAGAAGCATTCTGGAACAAAAATGGGGCTGGATCCACTGAAACAACAGATGCTGCCTTGTGAAAATATTTTTTCCATTATAGCTCCAATGTCATCTCCCACTTATCTCTCAGAAGTGCAGAAGGAGCTCATTTCAAGGGTACCTATTCTTGCCAGTGGCATTCCTCCTGCCTCGCAGCCTCAAAAAAGGGAATGGGTTTTTAACAGGCATCATGGTGGGGGGACCATTTGTCTGCGATTAGGCCCGAGAAAGGAAAGAAACTTTTGTCCGAGTGAAAGGGAAGCTTGTAGTTCATTAAGCGGTGGAGGGATTAGCCATGTCGAGGGCTCTGTTCTGAAAAAGTGCTGGAGAGGGCCTGGGGAGGGGAGGTCTCTCTGTAAGAACTTTCTTCCTTTTCTCTTCTATTCTGCGGGTCTTTAATGGCTTCCCCGCGGTGGGGCACGGCGTAAGTAGGGGATCCTGGTCTTATTAGTGGGTTTTCGGTCCCCCACCTCCCTCCAGCCCAGCATCTCTTTATCATTCTGCCAGTTCATTACGGGCCCCGGCCAAGACTTCACCGGCTTGGGACTAAGCTAAAGAGAGAGAAAGAAAAGGGGGTGGGGGGAGGGAAGAGGACGCAAAGCAATTAATTTGGGAGCATTCAGGCCTGAGAATGTAGGCCACTCCAGAAGAAACGGTCCCCCCAAAGAAAAGAGAAAATACAAACCTTTAACAATGTTTTCTTTCAAGGTTTTGGCTACTGTTGCATAAAATCCTCCAGAGCTTTGATTTTTTCCAGTTCTAATTTGCCCGTACTGAGGAGTTTCTCTGTAGAAATGTTTCCCTTCGTTAGGAGCTTTCAGACTTCCCCAGATTCCCAAATGCTCCTGCTTTGGAGGCAGAGAGGATTTTTTTTTTTCCAATAGTCCCTTGGGGCCAAAATGTGACGTTTGTGTGCAGCTAAATTCCCTCTCTCCTTGCCGGGAACCTCGGCTGAGTATCAGCCAGTATAACAGGCAAGTCAAGGCTCCAGGATTTGCCTCCTGCTGTTCCTACGGAACATTCCTTTTGCAACCAAAATAGTTCTTGTTCTCTTAGGGGAGTACGATCAAATGCAGAATTACTGCAGGTTTAGCTGGCACAGAGGGCCGTCTGGGGAGCCCGCTTCGCTTCCCTTGCACTAACGCTTGGACATTCTGGAAAGGGTATTGTGGCATAAATTCGTTGTTAGACACGGATCCTGGAGTGCAAACCTCTCTTTCCAGAGGTCTGAGCTCACCACTCATTCCTCATCTGGACTGAAAGCTCGAGAATAAGGGTATCGCCATGAGGCTGACGGCAAAATAGTTATTCCGGAACCAACTCCAAGCACAGATGCTCTCGGAGCTATTTCCTCTGGAGCAGTGGGAGTTTTGGTGGGCCTGGAGGTCCGGTCTCGCTGCCTCACCACGCCAGCCTGCATACATAAAGGCATCCAAATCATTTAGCTTAATGAAAGAGCCACAAATGAGTAATACAAAAAATACCTGCAACTAGGAGCAAAAAAATTATCAAGTTACAAGTTCCAGTTGTTTATTTTCACCTGTGTGTACCCTCTTGTGATTTCCTGGCCAGTAAAGGCACACCAGTGAGCACACCTCTAGGGATAAGGGGATATACAGCCGACCATTAGGCAGTCTGGACATTTTTAAAAAATATTTGGAAAGATGGAGGTGGGTTGAAGATGAGGGAGTCTGTTTGAGACAAGACCTTGTTGCACCTCCTGTAAAACCAGCCATGTGTTTCTCTGGGCTTGCATTTCTGTGCTAACTGCATTCACCACATCATTGAAATACTCAGCATATGCTGCATTTCCACTAGAGATGAGCCACAGCTGAACAACTCGCCTGTCAGTTTGACTAAAGAAATCTGGGCTAATTTTTTGCTGTGTTGTTGCCTAGTTTTGGGTGCCAGTGTGTTTGCCGTAATCTGTTTGGCTTCTTCAAAATGCATCTGCCCATTTGCTCATGATCTTACACGGTGTAGAAGAACAGTGTTCACAAATCAATGCAGGAGCTCTCCCTTACTAGGAGAAATCACAATTCACATATTTATTTTACAAAAGTCCCATGGTAACACTCTGACATTTGATTGCAGACAAATGTGAAGGTGTGTTGAATCAAGGAGGGATGCAAACACAGGGGGGAAAAGGGCATCTGCACTATGTTGGCATAGCTTAAATTTATGAAATGGGATGAATCTGGGATGATCATGAGATCGTCAGACTCCTAATGAGAAAGATGAGAGGAAACCTGGGAAGGTTCGACATCGGCCACACCACTGGCATCTCATTCTGTCAAACACAAGCAGCTTTTAGTCATACCTTGAAGGTTGCAGAAAGACTCAGTTGCCTTAAGAAGAGATTGAGATGAACTGATTTTGCTGCTACTTCATGCTGCCTTTTGTGCTTTACCACAGTGCTGCTGGGGTCTCCTGGCCCACTTGGAGGACGCCTGGGGCCCTGCATCTTTGGGAGGTGACCTTTTCCAGTGCTGCGAAGGGCAGCAAAGATGACTTGCTTTGCAGTGACCTGTGGTTAGAAACATGGGTGCCAAATTCTTTGCTCAAGCGTTTGTTTAGCAGCCAAGTTGCCCGTTTCTGAGGGCAGGATTTAGGCATGTAAACTGAGTGCGTTATCAGGAATGCTATCTCCACTCGTTTTCTTTATTTCCCTTTTCACTTCCTTTTTGGCCAAGGTTAATTCAGAGCTCTCACGGGTTCCCACTGGAATGACTGGAGAATGTTTCTCGACATTTTCCAAACTGTTTTCCAGCAAAGGCTGCCAGTGTGAGGCACTATAAACACCAGCACGAGGTTCATACTGGCAATCAGCAGCTCTGACTTCCAGTATCTTACCGCAGGGTGAGCCATAAAACAGGGGGTGGTGGGTAAATTGAGAATAAAATTGTGGTGGGTAGAGCTACAGGCAACATCTGCCTTTCCCATCAGTGCAAAGGCAGGGCAGCTACCCTTTTTATTTTTAGCGACTTTATATGCAAACATGTGATATTCTGCTGAATAAGAGGTGGTCAGTTAAAGGGATGTTTTGGCAAGTTATTTTCCTCCTGGAGTCTCGTCTCGATGGAGTGAGGCTGAGCTGTGCCCTGAACCTGAGCCCACGTCCCATCCCGGGCTGTCCCTCCGGCTCAATTCTCAGACACGTTTTGATTCGTAGCCTGTAGGGAGAAAAGTTGGGGTTTAATTATGGATGGAGCTAATCAGTTAGATAAAATGACAACCCACTCAGGTTTTAGCACAGAACTCATACTGCATTTTTCCAGTGATTACAAAACCCATTTCTCTCCTCCCCACCCCCATATGTGTATTCATTGATATTTCTGGGGTTTGGTCTGGTCCAAAAGCAAAAATGCTGAGCGGTAATAAAAATCAAGGTTAATGTACCATAATATTGAGTCGAGTGACTTGTAAAAATTCTTGCTTTAGTTTCTTTTAGTTCACACACATAAGGTTCAGAACTTTTTACAGCAAGTTTTGCTATTGCAACATGCTCTTATTATGACAGCTTTTAATTTTAGAAATGTTGAGTATCTCTTTGGAGACTATTTTTAGGTTGTCTGCTCAAGTATGCTAGAGCTTTTTATTTTTGTTTAATTATTGCACACATAGTTTTACTTTAATGTTTTTATTTCATGACATGGAATATTTTTTTTTTTGAGTGAAACTCAAACATAGAAGCCATTCATTTGCTGATATATATATTGAAAATGTTTGGAAACAGGAATGTTAGGGCCAGAACTGAGTACTTCTCAAGTGAATTTAGATTCAGCTAAGGCATGATTTAACTGTGGTAGTTATTTGGGATAAATTCACGTGGGTAGACCCTCAGATTAATTTGTCAGATGCCCTGCGTGAGTGCTTATTTGTCAGGGGTTTATGCAAACCATAAAGAAGCAGTTAGTTTAGGTGTTGAAGCTGACTCCCTGCAGAGGGGGATGCTTTGCTCCATCCTTTTTCTGATCGTCTGTCCCCTTCTGTTGTTTTGGGTAAATCTTCTCCATGCATCCCAGCTGCTGAATGACAAATCAGTGCAAATCACCTTGCCTATTTTTTCGTCGCTTATTACCTAGAAAGTAACTTCCATCATTATTTCGAATTATCCAATTGCTCTGTTTCTGTTTTTTCCTTCACTAAAATCTCGATATTCACAAGGTTTATTGCCACACCGTAGAGGCCAGTTTAGGAAAATATCAGCATGCCTGTGATTTTATGAGGACTCCGCAGTGGAGAAATTGGATATATTTGTGTCCAAGTCAGAATGACAAGGGATGAAATGCATGGAAACATTTTAATCTAGTATGTTAATGGTTCTTTTCCTGTCTCAGAAATGTCAGTTCTCTACTCAGGCAAAAGAAATAAAATGCAAAAAAGTTATGAATAACATCTAATTGAAAAGCCATCCCTGGTTTTAGATCTTGGAACAGAAATTAACCATGACAGCTGCTTCTGGAAGGTATTTGTCAATGCTATTATGCAGAATTCTGAAAAATGCTGTTTTTTCCTGGGAGGCTGTTATCAGGAACAGTTATGTGTTTTGCCTAAAGACTATTACTTCCATTGTTTTCAAACTTTACACCAGACACACTCTATCACAAAAATAATCACTTGTCTTGCGACAAAATAAACCATTCAATTTCTTTCTTTTTTTCAAGGCACCTCATTATCAACTTTGGAAGGAAGTTGAATTTATAAAAAGATAAGTCATGTAAATAAGCTGGAAGAAATCTAATGAAAGTCCTTTGTCTTCTTTGGCAAGCACAGCTCCATTAAACCATGATTATCCTTTGAAGCTTCAATTACCTGACTTACCAGAGCTGGAGCAGGGGAGAAATGGCTAATATTTCTGAACAATGTGCATGTGTGTATGTAAGGGGAAGTTATTACCTTTTGGGGAAAAAAAAAGTCTGAGCACGTTTACAGATTGCAGTTGTATTGTTTTGGCCAGCTGCTTCGAATCGCAGGATGAAATTTATCCCTGATGTGTCTCTGCTGTAAGCAAGCGGAGGAGCAGGGCCAATAAATGTTGTCTCTTGAGTAACTCCAGTGCAACAGCACCAGAGATGCATGTGCCCCATTCCCTTTCTCATGTGCATGTGGGTGCAACTCACACTTGCACCCTCTCATGTGTACATGTGTTTGGGGCTCCAAATGCTGCTTTTATTGTGTGCACATCAGAAATGCCTTGCAGTGCTCCCACACTAGTGCCCCCTAGACTGTATTGCACAGGGTCCTTTTTGGTGTTATTCTTTGCCACCATGTTTATGTCAGTTCTTCCCATTTCAAGGTAAATGTCAGGTTCCTCTCACTGGTTTTTGGGTATGCCTCCACCACTGTCTGTAGTGTAATGGAGTGATGGCAGATGCAATTAGACTAGGTATCACGGGGAGCAGCATCCACCTAGCCATGGTGGCGTGAAAGTCTATGTGTCTTATCATACTGTTGGAGTAAATCAGAATAACTGAGGAATCCTGAGTACTTGAGTAAAATCGCCCCTGCTGAGGTCTGTGCTGCTGCAACTAACTTTCTGCTGCCTGGAGAGCTTCCTCTAAACTCAGCCAGACTCCAGGAGTTGCCACAGAGAGGCATGAGACTTGCAAGGCAGTAAGACCTATCTGCCTTCTCCCAAATGACACAGAGCCACACACTTTTCTGTTCTTCAGTTCAGCATTCAGCTGATGCGCCAGTGAGCTGTACACTTGCAGCTTGCCACGGATTTCTTACAAATGATTTTAATCCTTCTAAAAACCCCCCATCATTCTGGGTTGTATAAATAACCTAAAAAATGAGGGCTAAAAACATGGATTTTCTGTTCTTCATTGGAATGCTACTCTGGTGTAACTGAGAGGAAAATTTGACCTGCTGTATCCGTTTTTGCAGAGTTCAAACCGTAATTCCAGGCCAGATTCTAATCTGTGCTTCTCGCTCATATTTCACTGAAGCTCTCAAAAAATACACATGCTGTGGACTGAACTGCAGCGTTGCAGGCAGTGAGTGACTATTATCTAGCCTGAAGGGTCTTCTGGAAATAAAAAAAAAAAAAAAAAAAAGATAGCGATCAAATTGCTGAAGTGAACAACTGATGTGTGCTTTAAGTCTTTAATTTGTTTTCCTTTGCTTGGAAAAGCAGACCAGGTTTGTCTTTAGAGCAAAAGGCGGTTATTGATAGCACTACTTAAGTGAGCAAAATAAAATGCTTGCAATGACAGTTATCAAAGGCTAGGTCCCTGGAGATAAAAAGCTTTTGTGTGCATGTGCACTCCAAACCCAATCTTTCTATGGGCCTACATAAAGTATACAACAATGTGCTTCCCTTCTGAACTTTTTTGGGACATGGTATGGAAAGACTGTAGCAGTCTTCATGAAGTCAAATCCCAGATGGGTATTGGTTTCAAAGGGAACGATGACTAGCCAGTATGTTAAATATTTTAATTCAGTAAAGCCTCCTGTTCTCCTTGATGTTTGCTAAAGTTACGTTCAGCAGCTGTAGAGGAGAATGTGCACAAGAAACCGAAGGAGAAGCCTGTGTCCTCTCCTCTTGCCTAACCAATAAATTTTAGCACTGAGTAGGCAGGCACAAGCCCTCCTCACCTTGGCCCGAGGGGTTGGGAGATGAGCAGTGAGGGGTTTAGATGGAAGCGGAGCCACAAGCAGCTGGACCAGGTGCCACTGGTGCTCTGAAAAGTCACTTTAAAGACTATTAACATAGTGAAGGCTTTTGAAGGCTACTGAACTGTTTGTAGCATAATCCTTCTGCTTTTCTCCTGGAGCACTCTGCATGTTGTGCTAATAGACACTTGTGCGGATGAAGTCCACCATGCCCATAACTCCAGAGAGAAAAATTGCAATAGGTGCCTTAACGGCACACAGTTGCAGATAATTACTGTTTGTGCTGTAAGTCTGATACAGGCAGGCAGTCGGGTCTGACCTGCCCCATTTTTAGGTAGATTTGAATTTTCCCGGACTACAGAGTTATCTGGATCTGGGCAGAACTTCTTGAAAGATAAGAAATTATTAATAGTAGGGGCAACAGGGTTTTTTGGGGAAGGTTTGTCTTGAACTTCTTCACGTTGCCAATACTTTCTGCAGTATTAGAGAACAATCCTTTCTGCAATATTAGAAAATTGTTTGCAAACAATTTTTGGAGAAAGGGACTGCTTTTGCAGTCAGCCAATACAACAGCGTTTCCTCCAGAGCAACTGCACTGGCTTTTGGGTTCTTTTGCTTTCTTCTGCTATTTTTTGGCTTCTGTAGCATTTGCTTAATCTTACCTTGCTTGAACTGTGAATCAGAGTGTTCAGATCTGCTAGATTACCCCAGTGGATTTAAGGCAAGTCTTGATACATAGCTGATTTCTCACTGATGCCCCACTTCTCTCTGAGCACTCACTTGGCTCTGGGCTGTCCTGCTTGGCTAGACTGGAGTGGAGGAGGCAGGCATCTACTTCTCATGCTGAGTATGCAACAGTTGAGACGTAAGAAGAAGAAACCTCTTTTCTATCCTACTATTTGTGAGCCTGGTTTTGCTACTGAAAATGTTCTCAGCTGTGACTTTGCACTACAGGTGTCTCTGCTTTTATGTTCTGTAAGTTATGAGGCATTTAGCTCATTTTCCAAGAGCATCTCCTTTGCTTTTCACAGGGCGAAGCTCAAAAGTGTCATTATGCACTACACTGTGGCTGGTTAAATCAGTTTCTTCTTAATGATGGTTAAATCAGTTTCTTCTTAATGACAATTTTTTCAGTGCTGAGTATTTGATCAGCTTGTTTCTTTTCATTGTAATTTATTGCCAGTTACATTTTCCTTGCTCAGAAGCCGTAATGTATGACATAAAAGCCAGCTCTCCCCTCCCTCCTGGGCTATACTTGTCAACTGTGTTCACTCATAGCTGCTGCCATTTTAATAAACAGTTCCTGCTCTTAGATCTTGAGGATGTATGATTAAAAAATCCAGCAGCTGAGATCCACAGTGAAAAACAGTGATTTTGCTGGAAAAAAGCAACCCTTTGACTTATCTTTCACCTTAGGGAAATGACAAAGGTGGGAGGTGTTACGTTAGTTGTCCAGTCCCTCTCCTTGCATAGGGTAAGGCTGTCTAGACAATTAAATCCTCACCTTTCTGAGACTAGTTGACGCCTGCTCAGTTCCAATCAAACAGCATTTCACCTCTTCCCACTGGAACCTTGCCTCCTTGTCCATGTTGCAGGATTGTCACCCTTTTATCAGGCAAATTGCCCATGCTGGAGTGGCTTCACACTGTCCACCATTCCCACAGGGGATATTTGTTCCTGAAGGCAAAGCACTTGTCATTTCCTCAGCTCTGGTAGACAAGAGGGCTGGATAGATTCCTGAGAAATACGCTTTGTGGCCATGGCAAAGATGAGTGACTTGTTTTAAGAAATCACAAGCACAAAGAAGCACTTAGGGCCAGGTGGTGTTTCTCTTACATGGGGTAGTCCCTTTCTCAGTAGCACATGGGAACTCACTTGTGTCCTGTCTGATTTGGTGGATGATGTTAGAAGCTTGCCCTTTGCTTAGATGACAGAAGCACAAACCAATGTCTACTTATCTACTGTGTGCAGGCAAGCAATAACATATTTTGAAAGAATAGTTTCCTTTTAAAGCAACAGTTGTAATAACCGTGGTCCCTAAGAATAAGATCTTTCTGGCACAAATTGCCAATGGGGCCATTGACTGTGTATACAGATCAGGATTTATCCTAAGGTCTATTACTTGTTAAACTCAAAAAAACCCCAAGGTGTAGATCAAATGAGGTATCAAAGAACTCACACAAATAACCTCATAACATATGTTATCCTAAGGCAACGTGTTACTAAACAGATGGTTTTGCATCTTTCACTGCTGCTCTTTGCATTGCTGCTGCTAACCAGGTATTTCACCTTCCTGTCCAGTAATACTCCTGTGCAGCTAAGGTGTGATTTAGATTTATTCTCAGGCAGAAACTTTGAAGGGTGAAGGTGGTAATTTTATCCAGGCTTTTTTCCTAAGTAATTTGTATTGTTCCTTTTACTGGGACCTTCTATAGCTTGTGCTTTCCATTGGGGTTTTTTTTCTCCCCCCCCGCCCCCCCGTGGCATTGCTTCAGTCTTGTTGATATAATCCCGTAATATATGACGGAGAACACTTCAGCCCTTCAGGGAGATGCCATTGGAGAACAGTTTCAGGTTATTGGGTCTTTCAGTGTTGTTCACATCCATCCTTAAACATTAGCGTTCTTCATCCATTCTACTTTGAAGCCAGTGAAACATTTTAATTGGCTTTAGTGTGCTTTGATCAGGCCTGTGATAGTTGTATAAGGTTGCTGTCATGCTGTACAGGTTGTTAAAAGGAGTTTGTATTTAGCCTTTCCTCTAAAGGAATAGCAACATTGCTTTTAGTTATTACTAATGCCTTGTAGTAGGGTCCTGTTGCACAACTGGTTGTGGACAGTTGAGCAACCCTCGCCCAAAGAATACATAATCCTAGTAACAGCAGAAAAGGCAGAATTAATATTACCACGGGTAAAAATTTGAGGCAGTAAGAGGAGTAAATAACTTGCTCATTTTTACGCAGAGGCATTGGGCAGAGCTGAGAAGCAATCAGCTCCTCCCTGCCTTATACCTATGCCTTGTCCTTCCACCAATTGTTGTTCCTGAACGCACCAGCTACTCCCATTTCAGACCAGTGGAAACAGTGTACGTATCTGAAAGCAGAGTCTGGCCTTTCGTATAGGAATCAATTTGTCCATCGCCACGGAGCAACCACAGAGAAACTGTTTAACAGTACAAACCCCACACTGTATATGAGATTAGGACAGGAAATATGGTATTGCAAGTTGAAACTGCATGGTAAATTTACGTGAGTTATACACACCGACTAAAACAACATGCCTGTCTCTCTGCGTCTATGCTCGTACCAGAGAGGCTCACAATTTGGCTGTATTCATCCTCATATTACTCCCAGTTGGTGGGAACCTATTGCTCCCGGTTTCACAGATGAGGTCCTGGGCCATCAGCAGGGAATGTCACCTCCCCGGTGGTAGAGGAGAGCCTAGAGCCTGGCTAGTGCCATGCCGTCTGCTCAGGGCTTTGATAGCTTTGAGATAACAGCTGCCTGAAAGTCTCTTCTGAGAGATGTCTCCTGCACAACGGTCATATGGTGTGTTTACCTATGGAGATGGGTATGTGTTCCCCACCTTTACTGTCTCCAAATTAGCTTTTTAACATTTTTTTTTAAATCAGTAGCCAAAAATGCTTTTTCACTTTTTAATGGTTTTCCTTTTTAAAAAAGGCTAATGGAAAAAAAAATCTGCTTTCAGAGGTCATTTTTTTTCTTTTGATAAGATTAACCCATTGTTTATAAAGCAGAAAACAACGTAATTTTTCCATTGAGCAAGCAAAAACACAATTACTGTAATGAATAATGGGTAATTAACCCTTCTTGTCTGGAGGAGATAACACATAAGAGCCACTGCACTACTTTCCCTGTGGAATAAAGTAGCAGTGGTATTAATCCAAGCCAAACATTGAAGTTTTACAATCAGTTGTGTTATTATTGCAGTTGTAGCATTTTTATAGCCAGAGCAGAAGGCTTCTGAAATTAAGGTGATATTTAATCTTCTTAAGACTGCTGGGCACCAACTAACCACTCATGCTGTAGAAGGGAGATAGCTGCCTTCTGCTCTGCTTTATACAGAATTAATGCCACACCTCGGTTTCTGGGAAGTTTCCAATGCAGTTTTCATTTGGAATATCTGGTCACTTGAGTAACATGTAGCTTAGAAATAAAATAGAAGCAATTTTCTGCTTCATTTAAAACATAATCCTAAATTCTGCCAACTTCAGCCTGGCAATTCAATGGAAAGGTTTCAGTATGGGGCTTTGTGATTGAATGTCATGTTATGAAGTCTGTTTTTCGTCTCTGGTGTACTGACAGTGTGGTTGCATTAGCTCTTGCTTGTGAAGGGGCAATGTGGTGCATCACCTTCTAGACAGCTTCTCTGGAGAGCCGTCCTAGCTGCAGGTCGGGCAGTTGACCTTGGCCAGGCTATCCTTAGGGATCGATGAACTTTATGTAGACTGGGCCAGGACAATGTGGGCAAGTTTGAACAGAGGCAATGGAAATCTGCCCGCTGAGCTGAACAAACTGGGTTGTGCAGGAGGGCCAGCTCTCTCTCTTTTGAGAAGGTCTTGTGGAAATGACTTCTTGCAGTTTGAAATGCTGACAAATTATGGTTACACCAGCCAGAAGTCAAATTAAGGAAGATTCATGTGGAGGCTGGTACAGTTTTCCAACGGTATAATTTTTGAGTGCTCAAAGAGCAAAGCCAGCACAGTTAAACCCTGCTTTCCTGCTGTGTTTTCTCAAAGGGGACTTGCCAAATCACCCTGACTTGCCTCCCCCTACATGGGACTCCAAGGGAGCACGTGGGAGTCAACTGGGGCTGCCGCTAGTACAGGTTTCAGGGCGTATAGGTAGTGGGGTCTCTAGCCCTCGGAAATGCATCAGACAGCAGATCTTAGTCCAGGAGTTTACTGTAAAAACAGTGACTAATCTCTACCCAGATGTGGTTGGTTTGGAAGTACATGGGGATATGTAATCAGACTTCCTTGCAACAGGCTGGTGATTGTTCAGTGAGATATTGGGCCGGTTCTTTACACGTCATGCTGATACAGGAAAGTCCTGATTGCCTTGAGCACTCAGAGATCCAGTGACTTCAGCAGGGAGATGTAGTATCTCGAGCCTATTTTTTCTTATAGAAACCTCAGCCACAGATGTGATCCAAAAACCCATGCTCTTGCTAGGTTCTGAGGAGTTTACCTTTTTTTTTTTTTTGAACAGGAATGGATCTGCTGTTTTGTCTTTTTCAGAGTTTCATAGTTATAAGACTTCCTACATTGTATTGTTTAGCACAAGGATTTTTTTTTTAGCTTGTGGATCCCCAGCATTTCCAGCAAAAATACAGACAAAACTATAACAAATCATTGCGAAAGCATGGCTACTGCTGTTTGGCTTGTCCTCCTCAGTTATCTTCTCTGGGCCTTCAGAAGCAGTCATGGATATGCAGACCACAGGTTGAAAACCTGCACCACATCGCAGGGTTCATCCCAGGGGCTTGCTTCTTCTCTTGGAAATTCCGGTTTTATTCAAAATATTCCTCTCCTTGGTTGCTTCTTCCTCCTTTCAGTGAGTCTTCTTCAGAGCAACCCCTCTCCAGCATTCCTCCCATCCCACTGCCATGATGCTGCCTTTATTTCTGGTCGAATTACTGAGGCCTTTCCTCCTCCCCGCAGCATTCATGCGTCCCAGCGCAGGGTTTACCCCAGGCTTCCCATTGCGTAGGCCTCTGTACTGCTGCCAGACGATACTTGCAGTATATGCTGCGGGTGATTCTCTCAGCCTCTGGAATGAATTATTTTATTGCTGCCAGCTTGTCAGAGAAATCAGCTTGAAAGCTGAGCCAGAGAGCAGTCCTGGGAGCGACCAATTCAAAGGGGAAGCAAGTCACCATCGAGCAAAATAAATAGGAGAACGCATCAGCTGGATAATATGAGCACTGTTTTATAAGAGAATTTCAAAAGAACCAATTAGGCTTCAATAGGGAACCAGGTCTTATACTTAAAGCTCATAAATATACAAATCATGATATTCTAATTAAGCGTTGTTGTTTCCCAGGTTTTGTTTTTTAAGGGTATAGTCTTCTGTTTAACTGCCGTTCTTGTAAAGATTTGGCATGGTCTGGGACATTTTTCTCTTCTTGGTTGCCTCGCAAGGAATTTGCATTCCCGCTCTGTGCCTGCGCTTTGGTGTGCGTGCTGCCACTGAAAAGGCTGTGAGCCATAAATAAAAGAACAATATGACCACAAGCACCCCCTGCAGAGGAAGAAGAAAGACATGAGTAAAATAATATGTCAGAGAAAATCGTAGACCAGATAATTTATCCACCCCTAATTATTTCTGGGCCAGAATGAGGTATTTTAAATAGTAAGAAAACAACTCTCTTTTTTTTTTTCTAGTGATTTCAAACCATTGGCCTATTACAATTTGATTCAATTTTAGTTGGCTGTTTGTCAAGAAAAAAATCACCAAAGGTCACTTATGAGCACCGCAGAATCAACTGCATATACGTTTCTGAAGCAGAAAGACTATTTTTTCATGCATTTCTGACACTTTCAGCCATTCAGACTCCTACGTCTCAAAAGAAAACACATCTCAGGTGTCACATTAATCTGATTGGTATGAGATTATGGCTTGCAAATTGCTGATTTTGGATATGGATGCCTGGTCCATTTAAATGACTTCAGCATAAATAGTAATAATAGACTACAGTGGCGCAGTCCTTCAGAAGACGAGACAAAAAGCTGTGCTTGTTAAAACAAAAAGATACCCTAGAAGCAGGAAAATTAATATTATTAATGAAAACAGAAGGAGTTATTAGGAATGTTTTCACACGATAGAGTCCCTCATTCAGGATGTACTACCATGGGGACTCTACCAAGGGGTCTTGCTGAATCTTTTTTCCCGAATGCGTCTGCCGCACTGTGAACATTCCTCCGCTATAAACCTATGATGTATTTGTAACATTTGCATGTAATCTGTCAGGCAGGGCCTCTGCTATAGAGCGTGGGAGTTTCAGGCCCGTGGGATTTGTGAGGCTACAGATGCAGAAGTTGAAGTCAGTCAGATTTGTGGCATGGATAGGGGTTTCCCCGGTGTTAGAAGAAGTGAAGAGTAAGCCCTGAGCGCGCTGCGGTCTGACTGTGCACAGGCTATTCTCACAAGGTTTCTTTTTTCAAGGTTTGGATGCGTTTTGGCATTGGAGTTCTCCTTTTAAGCTGATCCTCCGCAATTTTTCAAGGTTCACCCACAAGTCATAATTACCCTAGAGGATAACAGCACATGGATGCAATGAAATGCGTTCATAAAAGTGCTTGGTTTTGCATTGATGGGGCTCTAACTGCTTGTTATCTCTGAGCATGATTTAGAGGGACATAAATGTAGCATCTCAGCCTTACACATTCATAACTCCTTCCATCAAAAAATCTCGAAGCATTTTACACACAGATGTAACCGGATAATGTGTCCTGTTGTCTGTGTGGCATCTCCAACATCAGTTATCATCATTCTAAACCATATGCCAGGGTCTAGAGTATTCCCTGAAGTATTTTACATGGGAGGAATACATGTAAATAGAATATCTGGCAATCTATGAATGGCTCACAGGATTTTAATCAACTGCACAGTTTTAAAACTGGCATTTAAATCCCTCTCACATCTGTTGTTTAAAATAGCCAACAGCGTGTGGGATACATTCAGTATGCAATATTCATATGAGTATGTTAATAATACTATACATTATCACAGTAAAAATAAGGTGTGTAACTGCGGTGCTCGTTAGAGTAAGTATTTAGAGGTTTTGGAGAAAGCACTGTTTAATAGTAAAAAAAAAAGTATTTTCCCCCCACAGATAATACTGAGATATATTCTCTGTATTTTGAATAGAGGACTTAAATGTTCCCATTTGCACCCTTGGTGCACACCGTGGCTTTCAGTGCTCTCCAAGAGCAGTCCTTATGGGGTAACTGGCATAGAAAGCTAATAAACTGCACCTGCTTCAGCTTCTAAATATCAAAGAAGGTGAAATACTTCTTGGAAGAAGTTGTTTATGGATCGTCTAGGCAAGGTCATAGGTGACAGCTAACTCTGGTTAGGTGTTAGCTAGCTCTGGTTCATTGACAAGCACTGAATTCAAATTGCAGCCCTAGTCTGTCTTCTCAATGCATTTGTATGGTCTCCGTGCCTTTGTTCCCCATCTGCAAAACAGTATGACTCATGTAGACTCTCTGCCACTCTTTCTTCATCTCAGTGAAGCCTTTAAAAGAGGTTCAAGGTATGAAGTGCACTAACATGGGGTGCGTTGCATCTCTGACTGTAGAGGGTTCTGAGTGTTGTGGAGAGCTGTACCCTCACTCTCCAAAAAATGCAGTAACTCTGCGACTGAGCACCCAAAACCTGTTGAATTCTACCTAAAATAATCTTGGGTTTCACATGTTTTCTTAGGTAGCTTCTGTCTCTGGTCCTTTCTGGTCCTACACTGGTTGTTGTTCTCATACACTGCTGGTCATGTGCTAGGACAGGCATTCTTAAAAAAAAAACCAACGCAACAAACACAAGGTAATTTAATTCCATCCCACAGGAATGACTGTGCTACACTAGTCATTGTTTTGAAGTATGTTTTAGAAATTTGTAATGACAGCATTGGGATTATATAGTTAATTGTGGAGCAACCATTTTTACAATTTGTGTTTTACCCCACATGGAAAGCTATAATTTACTCCAAGTAATTAGGTTAGGTTTAATTTTGGCGAGACATAGGCCCATATTATCCCGTGTAATATACTGTAATCCTCACGTTGGGTAGGGTGCCAAGTATTCCGTTTGTTTTGGGAGCCAACAAAATTGCCACTTGTCCAGAGTTGTTCTTGGACAGATTGTGAAAGTGGTAACATTTTGCTACTTAAACCAGTTTATTATTAGTCTGTCAATGACCCAGAGATACACATATCATTCATTGAACATTATGTAGAAGGTGTATGGCACTTCACTAATAAAATTATGTATTTAACATAATTTTGGGGGCAATGTTGAAAGGCTTGACATCATCAGACACTGGGGCTACTTTCTGTCTTTCATGACTGGACCCCAAAATCTCAATGTCTTTAGCTTCTTGTCATTCTATAAAGTATAGTGGTCAGGGAGATTACACCACTGCTATATTGCCATTACACTACTGCATATCAGTTTGTTAATAAAAGATAAATCTAAGATAAAAAAAAAGAAGTAACCTAAAATTTGGTTTTCCTCTCTACCCTTTCAAATGCCTTTTCTGTACTTTCTGTCTTAGTGGTTTACCTGTCCTTTAGAAAGTCCGTTTATCAAAAGATATTTGAGTATACAGTCATAGGTTGGTGGCTGTTGAGCGGCTGACAGCTGCAAATGACATATTTTTTTAAATCCATATTTTTTACATATATGGACTGTTTTCTGAAATAGTTCTCTTTAGTTCTGAAATCTGAGAGGAAGAATTCCCTAACAACATTTTGTGCCTTACTGAATATAACTAACATATTAGACACTGAGATTTTTATATATTCTGTAATGTCCAATTAAAAACTGTCATCCTCTGTTGATTTCTTAGCACTTTTACCACTTATAGGTGCTGTTACTTCTTGAAATCAAAGTTAAAACATAATAGGCTAAGGATGGATCTTGATGAGGTGTGATTTTTCACCTCAGGCAAACACACATGGGGCTCACTTTTCCTGTTAAAGATGTTAAGCAGCAGTCCTCTCTGAGAGATTGCTTCATTTGGTAGTTGTCATACTGCATAGGATGTTTCGTTTTCTTCCATAGGAGTTATTATTACTTTTCTACCAGAAGACTATGAAATATGTAAGCCCATAAAGAATGTTTCAATAATTTTCATACTGGTGTTGAAGAGACAGCTGGATCCACATTCCTGTCTGTAAAGTCCAGTATTGCAATTCCCAGTTCATCATGATGGATTGGGTAATTCCACACTAAGGAATTAACTTAGTGTTTGGAAGGAGCGGGATTGTACAATTGATTATTTTTGTTTGATTATAAATGCCATCCAAAAATAATTCCTGTACTCAGCCACTGACATATGACCTCTCTTTCCTTCCAACCCCTCTGGAAATGTCTTTGTGCTGGCTATTTTGACCATGTGAACGTTCAGGGAGATAGAACATGTATCAATGATGTTCCTACACATCTCGGTGAAGGAAATAATAAACATCGATCAGTGCTACTAGGAAGGGGAGTGATAAAGGTATAACTTTATGGGGAACAGCAGCTGCGTAGTGGTTAAAATAGAAGGCTGAGAGCCAGAACTTATCAGTTTATCCTCGGCTCTGCTGTAATCTTCTTCTTATCATTAACCTTGCATTAGTCCTTTCAGTGGCATGCCTCCCTCCCCCAACCCTAAGCAATTTAGGATTGTTGAAGATGGAATTTTGGCCTATGTTCTTGGGTGGAGTGTTCATACCACCTCACTTTTGGCACCCACTGTACATGGCTGAGGCCCCCCCATCATCTCTTTTGCAGTCAGGGAAGAGAGGTAGATGTCAACCTGACCTTCTTTTCGTTATCACTCCTAACTTGGGCACTAGAGTTAGACTTCTAAAGTAAGGACTATTTCAACATCTTTATTTGTCAGATAACAATTGAAATCACATAATTCTTCCCAATGTTTATAAACTTACTATAAGTAACTAATGATTTATTATTATAAATAATAAATGCACTAAAATTGTTATAAATTCAGACAGGCTGATTTGTGTTATAAATGAAGCTTTGCTTCTCAACTCTATAAAAATACAAGACTCCCATCATTCCCCCACCAGGCCAAAACGGGTAGATGCTAAAAAATACGTTCCTTGAGGGACATTAATACATGTGACATCCACTCCGTGCCTGCACTACCCAGGCAGTAAACTCTTTAAACAGGGTCTGTCTTTTGTGCTGTGTGTGAACAACGTCTAATATACTGGGAACCTGTCTCTAAGAAATCCTTGATGCTATCATGGTGCAAGTAACAAATAAAAAATACTGGGAAATATCAATTTGTTCAAGGTCTGGAACAGCTGATTGGTAATTGCTGTCTTTTTGGTGCTACTGTTTCATGCTCAGAAAGTGCTGGTGACAAGGCAGAAGCCTAACCACTCATCTTGTTCTCTGATTTCTTCTCCCTTTCATCCTCTCCAGTGGTAGATCAAGAATATAACCGCAGACCGGTGCCTGTGGTGCAGAGCTCTTGGGGCTGCTGTCTGTGTGTGCTGGAGCATGCTGATAAAAAAAGTAACCTCAACAACAACAACAAAGAAGGAAGAATTGTTTTCTTGCCCCCTATGGAATGGAGACCTGAAGGCAGGCGGGAGGTCCTGGTGTCTGGAGGAGTCAGCATGGTGGAAAGCCTGTGATTGCCTTTGTAATGTAATTGTTATAATGGTAGGCCAGGGAATTGCAGTGGTTCAGTGAAAAGCTTCAGCCATTTCTCCTTGTGGTTCTTTGTGTGGTTACAGTAGGAGCTGGAGCATCCCTATGTGCAGATGTGCCATGACTGAGAATGTGTCTCAGATGACTTTGTGAGCTCTGTGGGTAGCAATAGACCACAAGGAGCAAGGGAGGAACTAAACCTTCAGAAGGCTTCTCCCTCCACAGCTTTATGGAAAGGGGGAGAAAGAGTTATGAAGTAGGTGCAGATTTGAACCAGATACAGAGTCATGGGGACAAAGAAGGGGAGGAGAGAGAGATGAACATGGTATGCACAGGTCTCATCTTGCATGGACTCAGAAGAGCTCCGTGCAGGAGCTCAGAAGAGCTCCAAAGTTCCTCTGTATAGATGTAGCCAATAGAGAACTTTTTATAGTCTTCAAGGACTCCTTTTTCATGAACATTGTTTTCTGTTGTGCTTTTTCATTCTTACCAATCATACCGGTATTCACAGTAACAGTGAAGGAGTTACTAAAGCTCTCTTTGGGAACTAGATGAGCCAACTTTGGCAAATGGATTTGTAAAATCTCTAGTTCAGCCATAGTTAGACCATTATAATTTTAAACGTTCCAAAGACTGAGGCTGGAAAGTTGCCCGGCAGAAAAGGACCTGGGGATATTGATCGAGAGTCGGCTGAACGTGAGCCAGCAGTGTGCCCAGGCGGCCAAGAAGGCCAATGGCATCCTGGCCTGTGTCAGAAATCGTGTGGCCAGCAGGAGTAGGGAAGTGATCGTGCCCCTGTACTCGGCACTGGTGAGGCCGCACCTCGAATACTGTGTTCAGTTTTGGGCCCCTCACTACAAGAAGGACGTTGAGGTGCTGGAGCGTGTCCAGAGAAGGGCAACGAGGCTGGTGGGGGGTCTAGAGCACAAGTCTGATGAGGAGCGGCTGAGGGAACTGGGGTTGTTTAGCCTGGAGAAAAGGAGGCTGAGGGGAGACCTCATCGCTCTCTACAACTACCTGAGAGGAGGTTGTAGCGAGGTGGGTGTCGGTCTCTTCTCCCAAGTAACAAGTGATAGGACGAGAAGAAATGGCCTCAAGTTGCACCAGGGGAGGTTTAGATTGGATATTAAGAAAAATTTCTTCACTGAAAGGGTTGTCAAGCACTGGAACAGGCTGCCCAGGGAAGTGGTTGAGTCACCATCGCTGGAGGTATTTAAAAGACGTGTAGATGTGGCGCTTAGGGACATGGTTTAGTGCTACGTTAACGGTTGGACTTGATGATCTTAAAGGTCTTTTGCAACCTAAATGATTCCATGATTCTATGATTCTATGAAATAGAACTTCTTTCTCTTCTTGTGGGTGACTATTCCATAGTCTAGCAGATGCCCCTCTTGGGAAGCTTTCACATATGTTCAATTTAAATATTCTCATTATTTGTGTATTAATCCCCTTATATGCCTAAAATACCCCACTTTTCTGAAGTTCCATCTCTCCACCTTACACATTTACCTCTCTAAGGAAATATGTGATCCCTCTCCATACCGAAGTTTTTTAATCAAGCCCGAACAATAAACCACAGCATTCTTTAGTGGTCTGCAAGAGTACGGAGCAGGGATGTGTCTATGTTGGACTCCCAGCAGAGATTGCAGTATTAAGAAGGAATTGATGGTAAAAGAGTTAGCTCAGGTGCTGGTAGCAGCTTATGCACAGCAGTGCTTTATTCTCTGTGGGCTGCTAAAACTCTTCAGAGAAGTAGGACTGGTTTGCCTGTGCTGTTGGAGCTAGATTGGTACCAGCCCATAAAATAAACTGGCTCTGATATGTCTATGCTGCCCCATAGTCCCTCTTCCTTTCATTCTGTGAAATGGAGTTAAGTCTTCTTTGGTCTTAAAGCAGTTGCTTCTGATACATGTTCACCTGTGTGTTGAGATGTGGGATGCAGCAATAACCACCAATTCAGAGCTTTGTCTTCTACAGGTAATAGGATGGGCCTGTACATCATCATAACTTAAAAATGTGATTTACTGATCTAGGTAGGGACAGAAGTCTTGTTTCTTCACACCCCAGCCAGGGCTTTGGTCTGTAGACTGTGGAGCCTCTCCAGTGTTTCAGGAGGTAGGTGGGCTGCAAATGTTTCTTTTGCAAAGCATCCTGCTTACAGAGAGATTCCCTGCGCTGGGGCTGAAGTGAAATCCATGAAAATTTTTGCATGGAATTTCTCATGAAAATGGCCAGAGCTGAAAATACCAAAAAAGCCACTAACACAAACATTTTTTATTTTTATTTTCAGGAAATTCCAGTATCAATACCTCTGGTTATTTTTGGCACAACTGGAGTCAAAGGTATAGGCAGTAAAGTTTTCAGTGCCCGTTACAGAGGCAAATTCTATGCCAGTAACCTTTTAGTTTGTGTTGATTTTGTTGGGGTTTTTTTTTGAGAAAAGTAGAATGTTCCTTGGCTATGCACTTCTCTGAGTGGGTTTCTTCTTTTTAACCTTGAATGGTTTTGTTTGGGCCCAAGGAGAGGGGTTTCCTCCATGAGATCTTTTTTCTTCCCTCCAAATATTCCTGATCCCTTTGCTTTCACTGTGCTCTTCCAAATAAATTCTAAACACATTTTCTGTCTTTTCATAGTATCAGCACTGTTAATACAGTAGGTTACACTGTTAATATAGTAGGCAGGTTAAGGAATGGTGAGCATGAGATGAAGGGTTGATGGAGGGACTATGAAAAACATTCAAAATAGTATCTAAGATTTACACCAGGTTTGTGTTAGTGGGATGAAATCATTAGAGTTTTGTCCTGTCTGCCTCTGGCAGAAAGGAGGGTTCAGAGAGGAGGCTTGCTGAATTAGACGTCAGTGGTGGGAGGAAATTCAGAATTAGTTAAGGTGAGGACTTTGCATCTTAATCTTTCATGATTTCAAAGCAGCCTTGGGATTCATCTATGGATCACCGGTCCCAAGGGTCCTGAAGCCATAATTCAGACCTCGCAAAACCACGAAACAAGCTGAAAAATCACAAGATCTCAAAAATGAGTGTTTTGTTCCTTTTCCTCCAAGCTTTTAGGGTATATTTGTGTAGAGTTCTTCTTTACAATCACAGATGTTAAGAATTGTTATTCAATAACAAAAAAATTAGATTCTCAAGTAGTCACTTGCCAGGATCAAGGTCCTCCAGAAACACCCCAAATATCACAAGACGAGCAGTAAAATCCGGGCAACTGGCAGTGGCAGCTTTCAGATGGAAATCATGTGCTAGCCAGTAGGTTGGGATGTATTTCCTTGGCCATTGGGGGTTAATACCAGCTGAAATTCTAGTGAAACCTAGAGTGTTAATCCACATTAAGGAGATCTGGGGAAAGCAAGTGCTTTAATCCCCACAAACCCAGTGATAAAGTTGTTAACTGCCTGCCTACATATATACCTCATGGACCATTCGTCTGGACATCTGATGAACCAGTCAGGATAGCAGAAGACTCCCTAAAACAAAGTACAGAATCATCTTTCCCTTGTGTTTCCCCTTAAATTCCAGCAAGTATTACAGGAAATCCTGAATTTATCTGAGATAAACTGCAGAGTCCTACTTTTTCAGATTGTACTTACATTCATGTGTGTTTATCTTTTATCTACTGCACCATCAGGACTACTGAAAGGTAAGGCCAATCATTTCCTGGTCTAAGTTTATGGTGTGTTCCCACCCCTCAGTTTTGCTGGTTAGGCTCAGCAGAATAAATCCTGATTTAACTCCTAGGAAGGCCCAAGACCCACCTCCCACAAGCAACTTGTGTTTTGTCACTCACTAGACATCTGCAGCAGCGAAGGACGTTGGGGAGCAAATATGATGTGCAAATATGATGCATCTGGGTAAACGCGAGAGTCAGCTCTTAAAGCTGGAGTTCAGAGGGCTCTCTTTCATTCATCCATGGGAGAAGGCCTCATTATAATTGTTCAAGCCTGACTGGATTACATCACTTTCCCCCTCATTTCATTCCCTCCCCGCTTGCCTCCCTCCTTTTATTTACACCCCTTGTTCGGCGGCAGAGTTGAGCAGGGGCTGCCTTAATGATGCATGCTGATCGCTTCATTCCCCGTTGCCCCCCCATCGCCTCCCCCAGTGCTTTGAAGTGTGCTCAGGTCTCAGGCTCCAGTTCAGAGGTCACTTTGTTTATTTATGCAAAGCTGGCTCATCTGTGAAATGGGGCTTTCAAGGCCTCTGACATCAAAGACTCCAAAGCTGGTCCCATCAAGTCAGAGCAGGGACGGGCCTTGCATTATAACAAATTAAAGCAACTTTGTGAATCATAGAGAAATATTATGGCCAGATTTTTGCTTCAAAAATTGGGCTGTTGATTTGACTCGTGGTTGGATGCTCAGCACATAGTATTGGCCTGAAAACCAGTCATACCCATCCGGCTAAAACACGAAGCCTTCATGGAGAGTCTGTGGGTAAATATAATTTGATCCTGGCTCGGTAACAGTCTGTGAATATTTCCCATCAGTTTCTCTCAGAGCCGGACCGTTATGCAGAATTTTCCATTTGTTTTAACTTTTAAGAGGGAATGGAACAATTCTGCTATGGTAATAAACAGTAACTATACCCCGCTTATGTGGCACTCTTTGTCCCATAGGATCCCCAAAGTGCTTTGTCAATTGATGGAGTTACATACAGAAATCCCTTTTCTGCAGAAATCCAGCCTGCTTTGGGACAGGGGGTAGACCGAAAAGACACATGGCAGGCAATATGCATAGAGCGTCGTGCTTTCTGGGGTGAGAAAGGGCAATTTGGCCCATGATGTCAGCACTGATAATCAGGGCCTCATACACTCAGACATGTCAAGTCTCATGCAAAACCAATCCTGTGACTGCCCCTTTCAGCCCCACCACACGCTTCCCCAGCACGGCGCCAGCATCTCAGTCCTGTGGCATCTCAGACCTAAAAGCCAGCTTGGAATGAGATCCTGAAGCAAGAGAGAGACAATGGCTGGAGAGCAGCTGGGGATCACACCGCTGGGATGACATTCCTGAACAGTGGGCTGATGCCTCTGGACCCATCCTGGCCCTGTTTTGTATGGCCAAGTGCAGTATTTGGAGGGGAAGGGGCTACATGAGTTTGTCCCGTGTCTCCAAGTCTATCACCTGACATGATACCGGAGCCTTCCACTTCAGGTTTCTCGACTGACCAGCATGCTTTGTAACACCATGGAACCAAATTGTACAGTGAGGACACTTAAATCATGTATATGTTTTCTTAGCCTCAGATACTCGTGACATAAAATTAGTCAGTGATTATTTTTCAAGGCAGGTTTTCCACTTCGTCTTCCAACTGGCTGCTCTCCTAAGCCTGTGATACTGTCCAAGAAGTCCAGTACGGGATGACCTTCCAGTATAGGTCACAGAAAAGGGAGCTTGTAGGAAACTTCAGCAGCTCA
Source organism: Aptenodytes patagonicus (assembly GCF_965638725.1). NCBI lineage: Eukaryota > Metazoa > Chordata > Aves > Sphenisciformes > Spheniscidae > Aptenodytes > Aptenodytes patagonicus. The sequence goes on from NC_134952.1 coordinate 6,926,333, forward strand.
TCCTTCTTAGCACTGCCTCTTGGGGTAATCTGCTGGCAGCAAAGCTGGCAATGCTGCATAGCTGGTCCCTGCTGCCCTTTGGCTGCAGGCTGATTTTTTTGTATGTACTTATCACCCTGACCTGCCTGTCTCTGTGGGAGGTGACGAGAGCATGAGTAAGCAATTGGCTTATTAGGTCATTTTTGAATATAGCTGAGACTCATGTGATTTCTGCTACTAACTCATCGTTTTGTATGCTGGTCATACATATCCGAATGTGGCTCGTTTTTTCAGGTTCACTCTTTGTCTAATAAGAATATTGCCAGGCCAGTTGCATTTGTAAAGCTTGGGGTGAAATGCAAACAGCAGGTCTTCAGATCTGGCACTATTAACCAGGCTTCAGACTGCAGGTTTGGGCTGAACCAGATGCCTCTGAACTTTCAGGAAATTTGGCTTTGATTTCAGTGGCATAGATCCCTCCCTAGGAGTGAGCAGGCTGACTGAAGTGTGTTTGTGGTACAGGAAGATATCCATCCTTGCTAGCACAGGGACTAGAACAACTGCAAAAGTGTTTCCCTACCCTAGGAAACCACTTGATATTAAAATTAAAAAAATAAGAAAGTTCTTCAAAATAGGGAGAGACAGATTCTTTCCATGCAGCCGCAGTACTAACTTTGGATGGGGCAGGGGGAAGTCAAATCTTGGTGATACCTGAATTAGACAGGGGACTTCCATCCTAAGGGTCTTCCTGAGATATCTGTCTCCCACAGTGCTGTTCCACTTTATGTAATAAGCTCTTTTTTGGCTCTCTAAGACCACAGTTCAGAGCATAAGACACTCACCCAAGGTGCAAGAGGGGAGGTTCAAATCCCTCTCTGAATGCAGCAGAAGAGGGACTTGACCCTGGGTCACTCACATCCCAGGTTAACACTTTATCGTAGTATCACTGGCTATTCTGCTGCCTCACTCACACTTTTAAGTTTGACTGGAGATTCCTCGGCTTCAGGGAATCTTCCCAAAATGAGTTTCATCCAATTTCTAGATCTCATGAATCAGCTTTTTTGCTACATTTGTCAAGTGTGAGTTCGTTCAGATGCAGTCACGCTGAAGGTAGGAGCCCAATTCACTGCATGTTGCAGCTGGAATGGAGACTGCTGTTAACATCCCTCACCCAGCGTGCAGCTCTGGGGATGGGAAGGAGTAGTTTTGCTCTACATGAGTTTTCATGTTTATGACATTTTCCCCCCTGCCCCCGAGACTTCTGCTATGTGTTGCTGTTAACATTACCACATTCCTAACAAAAGTGAAACCGGTTCCAGAGGATCTAAAACAACATGTCTAAATGCATGCAGTTATTTATTTCGATCTTGCTTCTCCGTCAAATTATCTATTTTATAGGCTGAGCACGGTGACATTAGTTACTCTGATCTCTTCCCCCCAAAATGATTTTTTCTGGGTTTGGTAGGTTACTTCACAGGTTTGCGATTTGGCAGGATAACAATCAAAGAAGCATCTTCAAAGCATCAAACAGATTCAGCGCAATTTTACTTACATCAAAAGCTTGGCAGCATGTCAAGAGGTGTTGAGAATGCCAGTCAGTCCTTGTGTGTAGGCAGGAGGAGCACACATGGGCTGACATACTGTAACATGAGGCAGGAGGCAAGGGAGGATATACTGCTCTTTGTACATCAAGCTGAGTAGGATTAAGATATAATTGACAGAACATCACCACTTAAACGTCTTAACCGCTTTTAAGATATTCAGCAGTTAACAATGGGCAGGAATCCTACATCTCTGACCACAGTTTTTCTTTCTTCTCCATTACTCAATACATTTTTCTAATTGTGCTAAGGGATTTACTAAGTTCTCTGCCAAAAAGCATCCAAGATTTCATTTGTAGCACTACTGATATTTATGTGAAAAACTGTACAAGTGCCAGAAGATAATCAATTCAGTATTTTGACTGAAAGGAGACAATCTGTTATATGCAAGCCATCATATATAATGGGTATATTTGTATTCCCTGCATTCGGTTTGCCAAGGCTGTAAAAATATATTTGTAAAACGCAGCACATGGGTTACTCATCTCCTCTGTAACACAGGCTGTGGGCCAGCCTCGGCGGAGCCTGGACAGTATGTTTGCACACATGGAACTGCGCGAGAGTTGATGTTTCCTAAGTGTGACTGCGTTTCACGCTGCTTCCCTGTGGTTTAGGCTGGGAGCTGGCTGGAGCCCCCGGGAAAGCCTCCAGGTTTCCAGCAGTGGACGGAGGGTGAGAGGGAGGTGGGAAGGGGCAGTCGGCTGGAGTGAGCTGCTGAAGTAAGAGCACGGCGTGCTGCTGCCCTGAAAATTTTCTTTTCCCCTCGAAGTGACAGCTGCACATACCTCCAGGGGAAACTGTGCCGAAGTAACCACATGGAGAAGGGAAAAATCTGTCAGGGGCAAGGGGGGACAAACCCATATGGCATTGCAGCCTCTCTGCTTAAGGGACAGCAGCAAACGAGACCGGAGCATGTGTCGGCATAAAATGCCCAATGATGAAGAGATGGGATGATTTTCCAAAATAGCAGAAATTGGGGCGAGGATGGGGTTAAACACACATTCTTGCACAAAGACTGCACACAAGTTTACACACCAAGCACTGTTTAAGCACAACCCAACTTCTAAAACAACTGTAAAGAGCAGCTCTACTATTTGTACATTTGGGGGGGGCATGCTCAATGTGTAAGCTGAGATAAGTTTTTCCTCTCTGCCGCAGAGATTACAGCAAGAAATTTCCTCTCTTTTGCTCATGAGACCTTTTTCTTATGGGTTTTAGGAGTTGGGCATTTGGAGGGATTCACTCCTTAGGTCAGATGTTTCCACTTTCCTTGATTTTTTTTTTTACACCATTGCGGAGCAGTTTCTTATTGAGGTGAACTTTTTCGTAGCCTTCATCTGACCTATCTCTGAAAATCAAACTTCATACACTTCAGTGCACTTTAGCTAGGAGCTGAGTAGCTCTTGACCAAGATCTTCACCTCAAATCCAGCTGCCGTATGGGGCTGTGCCACCTGTAGAGCACAGAAGTAGCCTTGGAAGAGCCATACTTTGCTGCACCGTCACCTGTAGGTGCCCAAAGTCCCTCAGGTGGACCTCCCTCCTGGTGTGATGCATTGCTATAAGAGGATGCTCTGAGCTGAGTGCTTGTGCAGTACAGGTTGGGCTGTTACTGGAGGAGGAAAAAACTTCACATCTGGGCACTGCAGAGGTGTGAGGACACCAGCATCGCCCGGGTTGCAGAAGGCGGCTCAGGGCACTCTCCTGCTCCCTCAGCTCTCGTGGAGACCTTGTAGGTGGCCATATCACAGCGGCAATTTGAGGTGGGGGCTGCTGGAGAGATGGAGGTTTCACCTTGTGGTGATTTCTATTTCTCCTAGCAGTACAGGGCACAGAGTTGAGACCTTGATGCTGCTCTGTGGTAGTGGTATAGACAATTCGAATGATAAGGGACAAAGTGGTGTGTTGTCGATATAGGTGGATGGGTGGCCTTAATTGAAAAAAAAAACCCAAAACCACAAACAGCTTTTCAATTCAATATTGCTTTCTCCAGTTATAACTTTGCATTCAGCATCCCTTGAGGGCTCACTTGACCCCAGACCTGCTTGCTTTTCTGATTTTGTATGGAAGCTGAAAGGCAAATTAGTGGCCCTAATTCCACTGCTTGTGCTCTGTGTGACTGATCACATAATTCTTCCCCCACCTCCTAGGTTTAATTATCTGTAATTTTGATTTATACCATTATTTGCATAGAAGGTACAACAGATCAGCTCCTCCTAGGGAACAGCAACCTGTAAACATAAACAAAGAGGCTTTTGTCAGCTATTAATGGAAACATTGATTAATCTCCCATTGCTTTGGTAGCCTGCTGAAAAGCTCATAAAGCAGCAAAGTAAATTGTTCATTAAACTGGCTAGGCTGTAAGTGCCAGGATGTGGATGCCGAAAGTACGTTGAGTGTGTTTCAGCTGCATGGTGCCTCCAGGAGGAAATGCAAACTCTTGTTATAGTACTGCTACGCTGCGGGAGACCTTCTTAACATCTTCCCTTTCCTTTCCTTTGCAGATGATGCCAGCTCAGGAAAGGATAGCCAGGTACCTGAAGGCTCCAATGGAGAATATGAAGATCATTCTGGGAAGCAATGGGGTAAGGAGCAGTGTATGTTTTTTGGTTTTCCTCGGTTCTTGGTTCAGTGCTGTTCACGCAGCACGTTTCTCAGTTGCTGAAGGAAAGGCAAGGCAGAGCAACTGGAGTGAGTTCTCCCTACAGATGGTCAAATAATAAACAGAGTGTCAGCTGAACATGTCAGTGTGAATGGATACCATCCAAGGGTCCTTCTGCGAAATGCAGCCCGTGGTCTGCTCTAGGGCCCCCTGCCATATACCCCAGCATGGTTCTCCCTTGCATTTGTTTTTCTGGGCAGTGACTTTCTTTTGCATGTGCAGCTATTATAGCTTTCATAGACTCTCTATAAAAGGCGTATTGACTTTTACAGAAATATTTCCAAAAGTCTTCAATGCCAACATAACACTGCTCCCACTGAGGGCAAATGGGAGGTCTGACTTCACTTCAGGAGTATTAGTATTAGGCCAAAGCTGAGTATTTTTTAAAATTACCCTCACTTTTAGACACCTGCATGAACTTCTCTAAGCCCTGGACTGTTCAAGCATAGGATTTTGATGCTGTTGCAGAGCTTTGGGGAACTGCTAAAATCTCACTTGGAACAGGTTCTGAATCACCACAAGACTTGCAGGTCCAAAGTTTGGCCCAAGCACTCCTTGAAGGACAATAAGTTGTCAGGCTGATGCCAAACAGCTTTTGGCCGTTACTGACAGGAGTGCGATGTGAGTTTATGACCTCGAGGGATGAAGCACAGCATTTCCATTTTGCTCTTACAGTACATCCCTCCTTTTAATTTTATAATACAGAGATGGCTTTGTACCACATTCATGACCAGGGAGTAACCTCGTAGCAAGGGTAGGGGTGGAACCTGTCAAGCTTTCACCATATGAGTCCCCACCACTTCAGCTGAGGCCAGTTTTCTTCAGGAGCTTGCAAACAAGGGATGTGGTGTGCTGTGGTGTAGTCCAGTCCACACCTGGAGGAGGCAGTGCCATAATAGCTTTGAATTACAGATTCATCTGAGACTGAGCTTGCTCTGGGAGAGGAAGGTAACCTCCACTCATTCTGGAAAAGGATGAAAACACTTTAGAGGTAGAGAAAGGATGGCTTGGATAAACTACAGATCAGGAGTCCTTCAGGAGTGATTCAGCAGCTAGCAAGAAAAGCTGCCATCTCTCCACTCTTCATTACCCTGGTGGAGATAGGAGCAGCCATTGAATGCTATGGCAGATGTGCTCCTGGTAGAGCCGGTGGATGATGGATCAATACAACAATAATATTATGAAAAAAGATGTAAGCACTACTAAAATTATTAGGCATTGACAATCTCATATCAGATTGTGTCTTACTCTGTGCTGCCCTGGCCCAGTCCTTTTTTGTCCTGCAGAGTGTTCCTGCACCTCTGCTTTTTCCTCTTTCCCTCCCTCCTGTCGCCTCTCCCCAAGCAGGGAAATGGCTGGGACAGGCCACACACACACCCAAGCCCTTTCCATCCAGCAGTGTTCACCAGCAAAGTGCTGGTGTGAGCTGGTGTGCGGGGAGGGTCAGTGTGTGTCTGCAGGTCTCTGGAGGATAATGGGTGAAGGAGCAGTCTGTGTTTGCAGAGTCCTGGGCCCTAGAGAAGTGGGAGAGGAGAAGCATGGTAAAAAACCCCTCCATTTTGCTTTCCAGCTACCAGCATGGAGTGGTATTGCTGGGGAGAGGTCCTGCCGCCGTCAAGAGCAGGGAGCTGATGTGGGGAAAGATAGATACCCCCATCCACATCTTCCCACAACTGACTGAGCTCTTATCCAAAAGACTTGAAATTATTTCAATACTTAGTTGTATCATGACGCTTTTTTGTATCATGAAAGCTTGAAGTACTGACTGTCACCATGTGGAGATAATTGTGGCAGATCGCAGCAGACTACATGTTTTAGCTAATCACCTCACTTTGTATGAGCAACATCTGACAGGAGCCTCTGGGACTAATCCATGCACCTTGAGGTGTCCTACAGGGAGAGGAGACTGCTGAATTCCTTCCCAGGTCTTTGTGCCAACAGCCTTCTGTTTCATTCAATTTTCATTAGCTTGAATAAATCTTCATGGTAAACAGCATTTCAGCAAGGAACCCGTACACAACACTGTCTCTTTGTCCTCATCCACTTGTGTTTTCTCTTGCTCTTGTGTGTGCCATAATTTATACTGTATAAATGTGCAGTTCATGTTTATGAAGCAAACGCCGAGTGATGTGGAGGAGAACAAGCATGTGAAGTATAAATAACACAGAGGCACTTTGTAATGGCCTTCACTGGCACTCCAACAAGCAAAATGTCTGTAAATAGTACAGATTTGGGGACAGACATTTACTAGCACCAACTCAAAAGAGACTTTTCTGCCTCTCCCTCACACTGCTGCTTCTCCCTCTTTCTCCTTTGTGCTTGCTGGGTCTTTTTTTCTCTCATGTGTGTGTCTCTCTCTCTTTCTCCCTTTTTGTTAACTGGCTTTTCTAAACTTGTCCAATTCAGGCTTTTGTCAAGGAAACATTCAGGACTGTGTAAATGGGATCTGGTTTCAGCATATTGCATGCGGCGTGGAGTAGCTTTTGAGACCACATAATCACTTAACCTTCTTTAAACAGAAGAAGAAAGACAGACAGAAAAAGCCAAAGAAGTTTAGCTTTACCTGTAGTTTGGTATGTATCTGGGCAAGAATGTATGAGGAGTGAATGCAAAACTCCAGACAGATTCATGGGAGTTGCAGTGGGAGGAAAACCAGAAATGTTTTAGGCCTGCTTTTTTGGGAGGAAAGGGAGTTTCTGTCTTGCAATGCCCTTACTGAGCAGGGACACCACCAAGTCCTTCTGAAATATTGCTGTGGAAGCAGGGAAGAGGTAAGGGAAGGCGAGAGCTTAGAGTCACTCACTAGAGTCTTCGCTCTGCACGGGCAGTGTGACTGTCCTGTCTCCAACCTGCCCTTTGACATGTTAGTCCCAGCCCAGGAATCCCATCTGGCGAGGATCTACCTCTACCTGGACCTGCAGTTCCTGGTCTCAGAGTAAATTACTGCCGTATTAGAGGATAACTGTTTAGACCCATTTCACGGCTGGTTCTTAACCTCTCTATGCACCTTGCAGACATTTACTCAATTTCCACAATGACAGCCCTTATCAGCATGTCTCCCTTGGCTCAGACTAAAACTTCGGCATGTCATTGCTCACAACGTGCAGCTCTGACAGGGTTAATTGTCTCTCTGGGAGGGTGATTCTTTTTGTTGGAAGGGGCCTCCTCTTGCAGCAGACCCCCAAGGGAATACCCAGCAATTTACGCACCACGAACTGTGGAGTGGGTTAGTATGTCACACTTGCTGCTCAGCTGTCACGGCAAGGACTTTCAGTGCTGGAGTTGCTCTGGTTCATTAGATTACACATGAAAGCCTCTGTATGGAGAGTAAAGCATTTCTGAGCAAGAGTTTGAAATAACATGAAAGGGCTGGGACCCAAAAGGACAGCCAAGGGGAGCAAAGGAAGGCTGTGGAGGCAGATGGTTTCCCCTACAGAAAAGGACTCTGAAGAGGGGGGTATGCCAAAGGGTGTCTTCTTCCGAGAGGGAGGGATGTTGGGCAAGGCTGCAGGAGAGTGAGGACCAAAGGATATGTTCACAGACCTCAGAGGGCAATGGCTGCCATTCCCCAGTGCTTGGAGAGGGGAAGCTGCAGACCAGCCTCCTCCATCCAGCAAAGCTCCGCTATAACACACATCCCAGAGCTTCTGGCCCTCAGCCCTGGGCAGCAGGGCTGGCTCTCTAGTAGAGAGTCCCACCGTGCCATCCTGTAGCTAACTTCCCAGATACCTGAAGCACAACATTCTCAGCTTGCTTTGGTGTGTTATATGCTGCTGAGGTTGTGGCTTTCCAGTTGCCATTGGTGAAGGCCAGTGGCTGATGGGCATAATTCAACCCAGTGTGCCACAGAGCAGGCCACTCATTACCTATTTCTCTTCTTTCCCAAGAAAAGGATCAGGGAGGATTTACCAGAGGAGTGCAAAAATGCAGGGTGACTGCCCTTTGGGGCTGAAGAGTAAGATCATGGTAAGCAAGAAACAGGGTTCAAAAGCAGGGGCAGAAGCCTGTTGTGGAAATGCTGAATGGACTCAGAGGAGAAACTGGCTTTGCCAAAATCAAAAAAAGAAAACAGGTGAATTTGGCAGGAGTATTTTGGATGTAGGGGGAGAGTGCCAAGTGGGAGTCAGAAATGGTGTTAATCTCAGCAGGAGACTGCAGTTTGAAGTGCCCCTGGACTGGCATTGCATAATTAAAGTAACTGAGAAATTTCTAATGTCTTTTGAATTCTTCATTACAGGATACTATTAGACAAGCTTTTGCCTTGCAACAGATCATGTTCTATTGTTTCAACTGTCTTAAAAGTTTTTGCAAGGATCTTTTTCTTTCTATTGATTAGTTAGACCAACTCATGACTTTACAGGAAAACTCTCTGCAATGTCAGTAAAGCTACTAGGGTGTAAAGGTGCCACCTCTTTTCCTTCTGGAATTCTGACATAATCTGAATTAAAGTTAGGTGCAGTCAAGGGTATAAGTTTCAGATTTTGCCAGGTGGGGACCTTGCATTTCTCTAGTGTTTTTGTCACTGCCGTTAGAAATATCGGTGATTTCCTTGCTAAGACCAAGGGACTATCTTAACCCATGATTCTGTCCACCAGCAGCTATTGCTTCAGCTTCTCCATTTTTGGGATGGACTGGCATGGGGTATCTTCTAATAACAAACTCAAGGGTTTTTTATTGGGTCTTTCCGTTTGTTTGTCTGCTTCTTTGGGCCTTTCAATGTGAATACTTCATAAATTAATGTTGAATGAATTGCATACATTTAAATTCAGATCAATGTACAGAAGTCTGGCACACTTCTAAGACTTTCCTACATATTGAAAAGATGTTGACTCTTCTTAAGTCCCATTAAAGCCAGTGAGAACTAAGGGGCAAAACATCTTCAGGAAATGAAGCTTCAAGTGGCCAGCAAAAGATTGAGAAAATGGTCAGCCTGACAGGAATCTGAGGTTTTGCCTTTGGTCTTGGCTAAGGACTTGCATTTGTGGCATGGAATATGGTAACAATTATAATGTGATTCTGGGGCCACATTTTGCCTTCAGCTACAATAGCGTGATTTTGGTATTATTTTGTGAGATGGTCTGACACAGTTGCCTTACAGATACTGAGAAATTCCAGGGTTGTGCTATGCAGAAGGCTGATGCGGTGGCCATAGCAGTGTGGTAGGCATTCAAAGGCATCAGGCTGGATGGTGTCTCCTTTCTAAGGAAAGCAGGTTGAGCTGATAGGAGAGAGAGTGATACGCTGGTGTGTTTGGGGCTGCTGGGTGCCTCTCAAGCAGATTTGGCCATAACATTTGGCAGCAGTATCCTCCTTTGCATGCCCTTTGCTCACCACAGTCAATTTTTCATGCCTTTTGCAGCCCGGCCCAGGTTCACGCAGCCTGCAAAGATGAGACGGAGAGTGATCGCCCGTCCTGTTGGCAGCTCCATCCGCTTGAAATGCGTGGCCAGCGGGAACCCACGGCCTGACATCACATGGCTGAAGGACAATAAGCCCCTCACGCCCCAAGAGATTGGGGAGAACAAGAAGAAGAAGTGGACGCTGAACCTGAAGAACCTGAAGCCAGAGGATAGTGGGAAATACACCTGCCGAGTGTTTAACAAAGTTGGAGAAATCAATGCAACATACAAAGTTGAAGTAATCCGTAAGTGCAGCCGCTGGGGTGGAAAGGCAGGGAGGGAGCTTTGAGAAGGGGGCTGGCTGAGTAAAGAGAGCGTGGTGGCAAGTGTGCAGTGCCGATAGCTGGACACAGAAATGGGGAAGTGTTAAAAACATCAGCAGAGACAGAGAAAACATTACTGAAGCTCTAGAGTAAACCTAACACCTGGGCAAGACAGAGTAGCAACAATACAATTTAGTAGCTGAAACGGGGAGAGATACTTGGGAAATAGTCATCTCTGAGGGCACCTGCATGGTAAAAGTTCACCATTACCCAGTTCAATCTTACACTACCAACAGAGTCAATTCAGGGACAGCCTGAGAACTGAGAAAGCCCTTTCACGTACCGTAGAGGAGGGGTGGAAATATTTAGGATGGCCCAGATTACTCTATCAGAGCAGTAATAGGATGAAACCAATCAATTGAAAATTTAGTCTAGATGGCTGTAATAGGAGGCCCACTTCATTAGAGAAGTCTCCCAAGGGAATTAGCAGATATCTTATGACTGGAGTGATTAGCCAGACAAGGCTTTAGGGCCAGATTTTAAAAAACTTTTGGCCATCTGAAGGTTCAGGTGGGTACAAATGAGATACTAAAAAAAAAAAAAAATCCCACTAGGGTCCTGTCTGTATCTTTAGATGCCTACATAGCTTTAAAGATTCAACCCTTAGAAGATGAGCTGTGGGGGATTACCCTGCATTATGGTGGGGTAGAGTAAATTGCTTTTCTTACTATCTAGCTATTCTGATTCTTGGTCTCTAATCTTCTCTTTCCCCTATTATTACTGAAGATAATTATACTCAAATCCTACCTAAGTCTACCAGAGAAGAGCTCTTATTCTTAAATCATTGTGCTTTGTCTATGACATCATCATAAGTTGTCATGGAAGTGATTACAGAGCAGCCAACTCAAGAAAGTGGAGAAGATGAGCTGAGTGGAGAGAAGATTGAATAGCCTTCATTAATGAGGAGCAGGGGCATGGAGGGCTATTTCCAGCCACATGGAAAGCATGTTGTTTGTCTGTGCATACATTTTAGCATGAGAAAGTTTATCCCAGTGTGAAAGATTGTTCTTAAAGGTAAAGATCTGTTCTCTGATAAGTCCTTTCTCTAGAATCACAGGAATTAAAAGCACATGTGGGGAGCTCTGTTGGGCTCCAAAGGCACAAACCTGCTGGACATCTGGGATTGATAAAGATGCAGCTGTGTGGAGACAGTAAAAACATGTGTTTACACTAAAACCAGGAGCAGAGACAGGGAAATGAATCAAGCCCCATCCTAATGGCAGCTGTGGCATTTTCACTTCATCAAAACCAGACAGCACCAGGAACAAACCCCTTTCTGTGTCCCTGTTTATCTTGGTTTTTATCAACCTAAAGATGTATGTAACCTTTGTTTTCATTAGCTTTTGCTGGCTAGGAGTGAAAACAGTAACCAAAGCTGGAACCAGAGTCAAGGAGATAAGGGCATTAAGCAGTTTTCAGACATCTTTCTATTTTTAACATCATTCTGTGGAACATTACAGGTTTTATTCAATTTCCTCCTTTTTTTTTTCCCCTTGAGCCTCCACTCCTAAGTCCTGCTTATCTGAGTCTCAGTCTCTCCAGCTGTGATTCCCACTCGTAGTCCCAAGGCAAACCTATAGAGACCACTGTGGTATTTTTGTTTCCCAAGCACACCTTTAGAGTCCTCATTATTGAAAGTATCCTGAGTTTTTGAAAGAGGGTCCATTGTTCTTTCCTATCACCCCAAACCCAGTGCTGGTGGAAGCTGTTTTATTACATGCTCAATCCAACAGCGTTTGCCATCAAAAGTGGCTGATGATTGCCAGCAGTTACCACCCACTGTGATACCATAATTTCTCTCTGTGCCTAGGATAGAGGTTTGCTGTACCTCCTTGGCTGGAAACTGTGACTGATTTCTCTGATGCTAGCACTAAAAAAAAATCCAAACATTCCTCAGAATGAGGGATATATTTTTCCTTTGACTTTATGTGGTGTTGACACAACCTAAGGCTTACGATCATGCTGGAAAGTATGGTCTTGTGAACATCTTGTGTTTGATTTCCTTTCCTACCATCTTGTTTCCTTCATCAGCTGAGACTTGAGGCAAAAAATTTTGTGAGAAAGGAAAGATTTTGTTATTGGCTAGAAAAGCAAAAGCCTTCTGACCTCTTCCTCCACAAAAATTTGTTCCATAGTGAGTGTGGGGATGATTAGACCGAAGAAAGAAATAATAAAGGCAGGGAGGTGAGGATGAAGTGAAGATCGTCCGTACCGGTAGTGCCTGTGGTCCCAGCTCCCCCATCAGTGGATGACACGGCATGGGATGGCTTCCAGTAGAGTTTGGTCCCCATGGGCAGCTACGAGGCCCAGCAACAGAGATGACAGATATCTTTTGAAGGACTCCCAGACAAAAGATGAGACAATATCCACAGCCTGCCATTAGTCTGTGAAAGAAGGGGCCTTTTCCCACCCAATTTTGTCTGTCCTTAGGAAACATTTGCGAAGACCAAAAGGAGAAGGAACATGTCTTACCCCACCTCTCACTGTCCCCAAACTGGGGGTAGCCACAGTGGTTCTGGTGTAGACCCTCAATAGATATGTACTTCTAAATAATCTGGTAAAAAACTGAGGTTGTGTTTGAGAATACATAAGGTTCTGTCATATTCACCTGTAAATTGCACCCTACCAGACATGGTGGCAAGAGACACAGCATCACAGAATCACAGAATGGCTGAGGTGGGAAGGGACCTCTGGAGGTCATCTGGTCCAACCCCCCACTGCTCAAGCAGGGCCATCTAGATCCAGTTGCCCAAGACCATGTTCAGACGGCTTTTAAATATCACCAAGGATGGAGATGCCACAGTCTCTCTGGGCAACTTGTGCCAGTGCTCGGTCACCCTCACAGTAGGAAAGTGTTTTCTGATGTTTAGAAGGATCCTCCTGTGTTTCAGTTTGTGCCCATTGCCTCTGGTCCTGCCACTGGGCACCACTTGAAAAAGCCTGGTTTCATCTTCTTTACACCCTCCCTTCAGATATTTATAAACATTAATAAGACATCGTCAGGGTCAATATCAAGTGAACATTTACAGTGAAATAATCCACTTCATTTGTGTTCAGACATGTGCTATTGCCCAAATTTAATCTTTAGATGGGTTTTGGCCTTTTTGGCTAGTATCAGGCCATTTATCTTCCTCTGGTCAAGACTCAAGAAAGATCATTGCAGCCTCTGACCCTGTAGGTCAAGTTACGTCCTTAAGATCCCATTATTTTGGGATATGGTCCCTGAGACATGGGGATGGGTGGGAGTACAAGACGGATGGCTGCTTTTGTCATCTCACAGCTGCAGTGTACAGCAAGGGAAGGGGGGGAATTCAGCAGTCCAGACCAGACTTACAATACTTGCCAAGGAGCAGAAAGGCAAGGTCTGACTTGTGTGGTGCTGAGTAATACCACCACAAACTGGGTGCCCAAATATAAATGCTTCATGAGTGACCTGAGAGAGCGGAAACACAGCAAAGAAAGAAAAACCTTCTATAGGAGATTCTTAGGACCCTGTTTGCTTAGCAGTTAGGAGGGTTGTTCAGTGTACAGAAGAGAGGGCTGAAGAAAATCTTCCAAAATATAAGGGCTAAGAAGGAGAGCAAACTTTTCTCCAGGTCTGATGCAGATAGAGTAAGTAACTTCCTTGTTAGTAACAGCAAGATTCAGGTTGAGCATGAGAAAAGACTTGCTAAGCCTCACACGATGGAGTAGTTGTCTGGAGAGACTGGAAAGCATCTACCATTAGAGGCTTTGGCAGGGGATGGGCAAATGTATATCAGGAGAGGTTTGCAGAAATCTCAGCCTGCCTTGGGGCAGGGAGTTGGACTAGACTCCTACACCTTTTTCCTATGTTTCTGCAATCACAAGTTAATCAGATTGGCAAACACCTTTTTCCATGGAGCTCCCTGTGTTTTTGTGCAGAGAGGACGAGGTCCAAGCCCATCCTGACAGGGACGCACCCCGTCAACACGACGGTAGATTACGGTGGGACCACATCCTTCCAGTGCAAAGTTCGCAGCGATGTCAAACCTGTCATCCAGTGGCTGAAAAGGGTGGAGTACGGCACAGAGAGCAAGTACAACTCAACCATCGACGTTGGGGGACAGAAGTTCGTTGTGCTGCCCACAGGGGAGGTCTGGTCCCGTCCTGATGGTTCCTACCTGAACAAACTGATGATTACTCGAGCGAAGGAAGAGGACGCAGGGATGTACATTTGCCTAGGGGCAAACACCATGGGCTACAGCTTTCGCAGCGCTTTTCTCACAGTCCTGCCAGGTGAGTTATGCCTTTTTTTCCCCCATCTGAACAATAGTCTGCATTATGGTATTTATTAACACAACTGCTGATGTCCATCGGGCTCCATGGCCCTCTGTGATTCTGTGCTGATTTAGGCTAGCCCAGTTCTGATAAGAATGAGTGAGGGACTAAATCAGCCCTGATTTAAATCAGCCCCTGCTGAATTCCTCTTGATGATAGTTCCTTTTCTCCCTTCATGGGGAATAATGATTCCAGCAAGGTGAAATAAAATGAATAATCTGCTCCTGTATGAAAGGGGAGCTGGGAAATGATACTGCAGTTGCAGGCACTACATCACTTCAGCAATAGGATGCGGGAGGTGAGAGGGAACTGAACAGCAGCACAGTCTGCAACCCCATTCCCTTACATTTCTTCTTTCTCTTGCTCTTATTTATATTGCTTTTACTGGTAAAAGGAAACAATGATACAGGCCCATAAAATGAGAGAAGAATAAAAACTGTCCCAGTCACAAGGAAAGGAAAAGAGCAAGTGTGAAAGAGAGAATGATTGATTAGTTAACTTCTTACCCAATGATCCCCTGGGGACCCTTGTGCCAAACTCGCAACTGCTTCCTTCTCTCCCCAGGCCTCAGAGCTGGTGGTCACGTCCAGCTGAGGCTGTATCGAGTGTGTTTCAGACGCACCATCCTCGCTTTGTCGTTTGCTCCTTTGCCTCTTGACTGTGCAGTTCTGCCCTGATAAATATTTTTTTCTTGAAAAGAACATTCCTTTCTGCCTCATCTTGCCATGTGAATCTAGCTTCAGATCTTCCAGTTTTATGACAAAAATCAATCTATCTTACTGCTTTTTCTTCTCTTCACCACCACAAGGCCAACACAGCTAAGAGAGTGCAGGAAGTGGAGCCAGTATCAGAACATGTTAGCTGTCAGGTCTAATGGGGTGCCTCCAGTCAAGACACCAGTGAGAGACAGAGATCATTAACTCTCCCAGGCTGTTAGGACTACTTTTCTGTGTAGGTAGTGGGGAAAATGCTCATGACTCCTGTAACTAAGGCAGCGTGGCTTCTTCTGCTCACTGATTGCCAAAGCTCTGTGTCTCAGCAGCCATCGAGAGTCACTAGCTTGAATTTAGACTCTGACAGCAGGTTGCCAAGTAGGAGAATGCTCTTGGCGTCTTCTTCTGCATCACTTAGATTTAGGACTAAACGCCAAGTAGAAAGCCTGTCAGTCCCAAGGAAAAGGCTGCGTGGGTGGGATATAACTCAAAGCCACTGGGAGTTTCTGAACCATGAGAGTCTGATCCAGGTCCCACTGAAATCAGTGGGAGACTTTCCATTGATTTAAATGGGACTATAATGAGGCCTCATACCAGAACCAGAGCCTGCAGGCCTGTTGTTATTGGCAATGACGGAGAAGGAGAACCCAGCTTGCCCTCAGAAGCAAAGATGTGGTTGCAAGGCCATGAGTTAGAAAAACACCATTTTTCTTGTAAATCTATGAGATTTGACATAGACAGCTCCGAAGAACAGCATGGATGAATATCAAAACACTTTCGTTTCAGCCCAGCAGAGGATTTCTGCCAACCAACATGAAGACTGTTGTTTTTGTGGTCAGCTGATGGGTCAGTTCCCTGATCATGTCTTGCTTTGAGCAGGGGGCCAGACCAGATGACCTTCAGACTCTCCTTCAAGCCTAAATTATTCTGTAATTTCCAGTGTTGGTGAATCAAAGTTTTATCTGTTGAGGTCAACAGTATAGTTCCTTCTGACTTCAAAGAGCCCACATGGTATATATTTAATATTTCAAACTAGCCATAGAATTATTTGTCAAGGAGAGAAAAAGACATTAGTGTCTTAAAGAAGTTTGGCTTGAAAGTTAAGTGATATATGTTTGAATATAACATATTGGGCCATTTGGATAGCCTGCGGTTTTCAAAGTTTCTTGAGTGTCTCCATGCAAGCTGAATTCTGTGCCTAGGTATTTTTCAGGGCTTTGGATAGCTGGTAGCTATCTAGATAGGGATTTTGATAGCTAGGATCCTACCTCAGGACTCCTTTTGGGTCTACAAATCGAGAGATCAGGCTGAGAAACCGCAGTGGCTACCCAGGGATGTACAGGCTGCCAACAGCAGAGAGGGGAAGGGGGAGGTAGGTGTGAAAGATGCTGTCTGAAGAGTCTTATCTCCTCCGGTAACTGAATTCACTGCCCTTGGGAAAGCCAACAGCAGCTCCAAAGAGACTGGTGGAGGTAGAGCTCATTTGGCGTAGGGCATTGGACACACACTTTAACGCCATGTGAACTTTCAGTTCTTCATGGCTTGGGCACCAAGAAGGGGACACCAGCTCACCTGCATTTTCACATCCTTCAGCCTTCCTCCCACCCACACAAGAAATTCAAGACAACCGCTCCAAAACACTTCATTTGTGCTGCCTGCCATGGGGGAGCATTGCTGAGTAGCTTCAGTATCACCAGAAAGGGATACTAAAGAGTGTCTAAAGCCCACGCAGACACAGCTACACCTGGCAGAGGCAAGCGGGCAACATGCCCTTGCTCTGTGCAACCCGATCGTGCCTCCTGGGCCTCTGACATGGAGGTATTACTGACACGTCCCATGTGGTGTCCTCCAATCTGGGCAGCAAAGCCCAGTCCATCGCAGAGTGAGGGTGTTAGGAAACTCTCTTGGGCTGGCTCTAGTGCATCCATTAAAGCTTGGATAAGAAAGTTAAAAAATCCCCCAAAGACTCCTCTCCCAACACCTAAACCAGAGAAAATGAGTTGCTTGTCCTTCCAGGAGCACTGAAAAGGAAAGCAGTTACCAAACGTCATGTGCTGGCTTGATTTCTCCCTTGTTACTTGGTCTGGCAGGGTTGCCAGACAGCCTGTACAAAAGCCAGCCCAAGTGTGACATCTGTTTTGAATTCACTTTGCCTGCATTTAATTAACTCTTTCTGTCTCTCTCCTGCTGTGATGTCCAGATCCCAAGCCTCCAAGTGCACCTGTGCCCCCCTCCTCGGCCAGCAGCCTTCCCTGGCCTGTGATCATCGGCATCCCCGCTGGAGCCGTCTTCATCTTCGGAACGATCCTCTTGTGGCTTTGCCAGACCAAGAAGAAACCCTGCTCCCCACCAGCTGCTGCCCCCGTGCACCGGCCGCAGCCCCGGGACAGAATCTGCGTCTCCCAGGTCCCCGACAAAGACTGCATCTCCTCCATAAACTATGAGGAATATGTCGCCCAGCAGCAGCATTTACTGTCGCAAGGGCCTGCACTCGCCCCGGCCATGGCATCCAAAATGTACCCAAAGATTTACACGGACATCCACACCCACACCCACTCGCATGTGGAAGGTAAAGTCCATCAGCACCAGCACATTCAGTACCAGTGCTAAGAGGGTGGCCGTGTACAGTAGCTCGTTTGGGCTTTTCCTCGTGGTACCTCAGAAGAGACTGCTCCAAGTCAGCTCACACTGCCAGCAATAGGCAAAGCAGACAGAAAAGATTATATATATAATTTTAAATATATATATACATATATATATAATTGTATATGCGTGTGTGTATGTGTGTATATATATATGTGTATATATCTATATCTATCTATATAAATATATATATAATAGAGAAAGACAGAGAGAGAAAAGAGATTTTTTTTTTAATTATTGCAATCAGGATGTAGCCGAGGAATAATGAAGGAACTCCAAATCTCAACAGAGAGGCAGCCATCCCCAAGAGCGGAGCCTTCCCGGATTTTTTACCAAGGTGGCATCAAACGAGACAGGACACAGGGACGTGAACCACCACCTTCTTCCTTGTGTTGCTAAAAGAAGCAAGAAGAGCAAGAGGTGACTGTGGTGCTTTTCTGGATGGGCACTGCTGTTCCTGTGCCTGCTGCGCATCACTTGCATCGGTGGGAAGTCCCCAGACCTGCTCTGTGTGACTTGAGCTCTAAAGTACCTGAGGTTTAGTGCCAAAGCAGCAGGAGACGTAACCAATTCACCTCTTCCACGGAAAAAACAAGACAAGATGGTCTCGAAAAACTTAATTTCTATTCACAACGTGAAATGCCAAATGCTTCTCAATCATGGTCATTTGATCTGAAACGCTAACCTAGCTGGTTGGTTCGATTTCTGCAAGTTGAAGGCATCTTGTTTCCCATGGGGGGTTCTGCAGATCAAACCACAAGTGCTCCACTCCCCGGTCCTAGGACTCAGTGCCACTGCCAGGAAAAAGGAAAGAAGGAAAGAGGAACATTGTACAGAACACCTTTATATTTATATTTAAGAAATAATAATAATTAATAATAATATTAATTGAACTGCTGATGGTGAAGAAAGCAAAACATGCTGTCCTTCTCTGATGGCTCACAGTGACAAGCTACTGGATTTTCTACTTCAATGCAAAATACATGAAAACATTAGAAAAAAGAGTAAGAAACAAGGAGAATGAAATAATAATCTTGTAGGAAAAAATGCATTTGAGAAATATTCACCTAGGTTGTGTGTGGTTGTCCCCTCCCCTCAGATAACATTTTGGAAATGATACAACTTCGTTGCAGTTCAAACAACAGTAAAAACAGGAAGAAGAGAAAATAAATAAGGACCATATTAAATACCTATATGGACTGGAAATGAATCCAATTGCAAATATAAAACCTTTGTAATTCTATATAGAGTTTAAACAGAAGTCATGTATATTTAATTTATTTTGTTAAACAAGAAAAAAAATGTATGATATTTTCCTTGAAACAGGCATTTCTATACGTATTTTTGATCAAAGAAAATAAAGATTTTTTTTTTTCAGGTTCTATAGATGCCATGCTCAGAATATGCTCAATGTAGCATGTGACCAACTGTACTTCTCCTAACCTAGAGGTCATCTATCCATATGCCTTTTTACACTAGCCACGCGTAATCTCCTAGCATCATCTCAGGTACTGCTGGTGCCATCCTTTCCATCAGAAACTGGCCTTTTCCACTGTTTATATCCTGGCTCTGAGGGTCTGCAGGGGCCAGATCACTTCTCGTGGATCCCTTGTCACCTTCAGTAGGAAAGATCTCTGCTTGCAGGGAAACCTGTTTCATTATGCATTTTTTTGGGGGGGGAAGGAGGTTGCATTTGTTTTCTAAGCACAAACCTGCAGTGGTTTTTCTTTTTAAAAGAAAATTTTTTGAATCAAAACATAATAATTTGAGAGCCTGTAAAATGAACTTCGGCCTCAGGATGCTTGGAAGGGGAAAATATGAAATGTAGGTGAAACACTTCATTTGTAAATGCAGCTGCTGGAGGAGCCGGCGGAGGGTGAGTTGGGTGCAGTAAGAAGAGCGCACGGGGAGCTGCTCCCCTCCAGGAGGGCTCACACCTTCATTCTGCTGCATGCCAAGGAGAGGCACCCAACCCTTTGGCGGCCAAAATTTTCGTTAGAGGAGGCAAGTTCAGCAAAGCTGCAACTGTTTGCCGTTCACTCGAGTTTCACTTAAAGTTTGCTGGGGAAAATAACCCTGAAAATTTGAAACATGCCAATTTTTAAGATTGA
This sequence comes from Aptenodytes patagonicus, assembly GCF_965638725.1. Lineage (NCBI taxonomy): Eukaryota > Metazoa > Chordata > Aves > Sphenisciformes > Spheniscidae > Aptenodytes > Aptenodytes patagonicus. The sequence goes on from NC_134952.1 coordinate 6,946,062, forward strand.
AATTACTTCCTGCTCAAGCCTGTTCCGTGAAAGAGATCTTCAGCAAACCAGCTGCTCCGTTTAAAAGTGAAACACTTCATTTAACCTGAAATAAAACAGTGCTTTAGGCTTTGCTTTTCTCTCAGCCTTTCTGAAGGTATTTGCTCTGGTTTGACCTGCAGTGATTTTTCTGCTGGCTTGTTTGAGTCACCAGCAAACCAAACAGTTCCCTGTTTGCTCAGCCGTAGCGCTGTGAGATGGGGCCCCAATTCAGTGAAGCACGTAAGCTCCTGCTTTCCTTCACCAATACATGCTGCTCCAAAACGTCCCTTTTTTGCCTTAACCGGTTGGATCAGTGGGTCCATCCCTGCCTACTGTGCTGGCTGGAGCCATCCAATAACTCTGGGGAAGGGGAGGAAGAGGAAGAAGTAGAAGAGGGAGACCTTCCTACTCACATGGAGTTTACCAGCTGGCACTGTTGCAATAAAGCACTGCATAGCACACTCCTCTGCTGCTTTCCTGTATGTTATAGTAGGAAATCCATGTTATAACCTCTACAGGAAGGCCATTGTGAGGGATGGTCTTCCTGTAGAGGTTATAATACAGCAACCCATTGCTAATTTATTTTTTCTTTCACGGGGAGGGTTCAGTTACACTTTGTTAACGCAAATTTATGAAGTCCATAAAAGCTAAATTCAGATCACTATCTTTGTATGCGTCCTCTCAGCTTCAGGGAGACTTAAATATGAGCACTGAGTGCTCTGTTCAGATACAAGGCATGATTTAGGCAGGAGTTCTTAATGGCTGTAGTTTATTGAGTCATTTCATTAAAAAAAAAACCCTAAAAAGCCTTTATACACTAAGTGCATCACCTTTATTTTAAGAAGGCAGTAAGTGGATGTTTCCATGAGAGACATTAAGGACTACATCTCATATCTCATGCCTATGGGAAGCTACTTATTGCACCATAGTATGTACCGAGCTACTGCACATTTCAGCAGCATTAGGGGCATGGCAGAGGGCAGGATTCACCTGGAAGCCTGCAGCCCTTCTCTGCTCTCTGTGCCAGTGCTGCAGCGAGAGGACACTTTGAACACATGCTGTGATAGCAGTACTGATACCAGCTTCAAATGTGGAGGTGAACACTGGTTTTGTACGGTTGAACTCTAAGCAAACCCTAAGAGACTGTCCTATGGCACTTTTTCAAATGGCAGCTATATCGCTGACCCTCAGAGAGGGTTAGTGGGTTAAAAGAAGCAATTCTGCATTTCCCATACAACACAATCTTCCACGCTGAGCGTAATGCTCTGCACTGGTGCCTTCTATGCTTTGTGATCCAGCTCTGTAGTGTTGTATCATGCAGTCAAAAACTTTACATTTTGCCAGATATGCGGAAGGAGTGGCTTCTTCCTGCCCTTTAAAGCTCCTGCCTTTAGACACAGATTTCTGGTGATGCTGGCAGAGAGATTTCCAAAGGGGAACACTGCAGTAAACCACCCAGCATGGACGATGCAACGGCCAAGTGCAGCTGTAGGCCTCAGCCACGGTGCTGAGAAGGCAGCTCTGGTTTTGGATGTGCCATGTGAAATGCTATAAAGGTCTTGATTAGCAGAAAGCTTGGGGTTTTCATCCTGCCTTGGGTATCAGCTCCCTCTTGAGCATCTCCTGTTGGGCACCCAAATTGGCGTGAAATTTCCCCCTAGGAAAATATCATCATATGCTCTATTTAAGAGGGGCTGTATATATTGTCTGGGCCTTGCGCTGGCTTGCTGTGCCTGGGTGGGTTTTGCATTTTTGAGGACTTATTTTGCTTCCACAGGGTACCTGTAAGTGCTCTTAAGAGTCCCTTACTGTCCCTTGCCCTACTGCATGCCATTTATTTTTAGGGGTTGATTGTGCCTTGCATGTACTGCAAAGTCTTCCTTACTCTAAATAAATTCAGCCAGGTCCTGCTCGTGTTTGAATTTGTTTTTAATCAGTGGGACAAGATTTGGACTCATCTTCACTCATGAATAGAGGGTGTTTAAAGAAGAAAACCATAGTCTTGCAATTAGCTACTGACCTATTTTGAACACAGAAGTTTTTTATGTTATGTATAAGCATACATATACATATAGGCATATAGATGTACATGCCAGGCTGTGATACAGAAGGCAGTTGTACTTTTAAAGCCATGGGGCTTCAAAGATCAAAGGAATTTTAGCCTTAAAACTACCATCTTTGTTTATTTTATTTGCATTACAGATCAAACATGGCCTTACATGCCAGTTTGTGTGTGGCGTTTTTAAACTTTGTATGGGCAATCTTTGTAAGGTCGGCCCCTTTCAAACTAAAAACTTTTATCAGACGTTTAAAATAAAAAGTGCCACATGATTTTTCTGTTGGTAGCAAATACGGTAACTGAACAGATCAAAATGAGACAGCGTGGCAGAGTGTGTGCATGTCTGTGGCTGTGTTATAAAAGTTACAGAAGAAAAGAAAGGAATAAAAGCCTGCAATTGTGTTAATAGACAATAGAGTTTTGTAAACTTACTATGTTTTGAAGGAGAGGATGGCCGTGTGTGTGTGTGAGAGTGTTCACATGTGTGTTTGCACACGTCAGGAATACGTGCTGGCAAGACGAAGCAGACAATATTGCAAAATTACCTTTGCACCACAACTCGGTGTGATATTTTGTGTAGGCGCTGTGAATTTAGCAGAAGCATTAGTTTTTGAATGGTTTGGAAAAGGTTTCTGTTTTTAGTGAAAAGGGACTATTTTTCCTCTCTTCACCTCTAGAGCCAGATGCCATAGTTGCACCAGGAGCCAAACTGCTATTAGCAAGATGAAATTTTGGGGTCCCTGGAGCTGATGGCCAAACTCCAGCGCCTGGAGTGGAGCAGGGATTTCAGGGTCAAGCCCAGCACCTCCAGCCCTTCGAGGCAAACATGTGAGTGTCTCACTACTCACTCCAGAGGCAGCAAATGTCCAAGTTGTGACACTTTTAAGTTAAGAAAAGCTGGCCCTCACCCAAACTTCATCTTGACTTGACCTGGACCTTGGACCCAAAGAGCCCTGTGCAGAAATTGCACACTTGGGGTGGGAAAGAGGAAATATTTCTCTGTCAGCTCCATTTCTGTGGCTGTCTAAAACTCTTCAGAGGTTTGAAATACTGGAATAAATCCCCAGGGGAGATGTAGCAATGAGCAAAAACTGGGAGGTGGTCAAAGATTAATGGGGATTTTATCATGGCTTTGCTGTCTGGACATCACCTCTGCCTACATGGGGTACGTTGAGTGTGCCCAGGACTCCGAATGCCCCGAAGTCGATGATTATTCCACATACAGCATCCGTTCCAGCTCTTGCAGATGCCAGCGGGAAAAAAAATCCCTGCAATGTCCATTGGGGAATCAATTGGACGCATGGAGTCATTGCAAGCTTTTTACGTCTTTGTTCTGGCTGGCCCATTGGCAGAGAAAGATGTGACAGGAGTTAATGGCCAGAGTATGAAGCCAGACACATTTAAATGAGAAATGCACACATTTTGGAAGGAGCTATAAAAGCAAGGGGTAGACACTGCATCTCTCAAAATCTTCGAAACAAGGCTGGGTGCTTTGTGAATGGGGTGTTTCGGTTGGATGCAATATTTTGGGAATGTTATCAGGATAAAGCGATACATCTAGTCCAGATGGGGTCATCTAGTGGTCCCTTCTGGCCCTAAAGAAGTGTAGTTAAGCTTCAGAGAAGAGGAGATGCAAGCGCAGGTCCCCTGCACCCGGCTGCGCTGCTCCTGGCGAGCGCTGTAGCTGCACACGTGCACCACAGATCTTACAGCAACATCTGGCACATGGCAGCCTCGCTCAGGCTGCACACCCAGCTCCGCTTGCCTCCAGACTGTAAGTATGTGATCTCGGCACTTTCCAACGCATTACTGCAGTATTGGCATTATTTATATAAACTGGAGCTGTGCATCAACATCTACCGTGTGTGCAAGAAAACCCTCATGTAAACAGCAGCGTAGCCCCGTGCGTACACACACCCCGCCTCTACACTATCAGCATTTTTGAAAACCTTACTGGATTCGCTGCAGTTAGTGTCATGAAGGATTTACCTGTGAATTTGAATGTAAACACACATGGTTAAGGGCCTGCTCAGTTGATTAAACTCGTTACTTGTGCAAGTATCTTCAATCCCTTTTTGCCATGCACGGGAGCCAGCCAGGATCCTGCCCTGCCCTTGCCCTGGGGTGGACACAGGTCCCCCCCGGCACACTCATTTGGACACGAGCGGTTGTATGTTGGGTTGTACAGTTAGGCCAAAGTGACCCTGCAGGTCTCCAATGTGCGTGGGATCCCGATGGGTGTTAGACCCACAGGGAGGGCACCCGTGTGCGTCTCTCTGCTTGTGGATCGATGTAGTGAGGGTATGAGTAGCATAGTCACAAAAACACCTAGCTTTATGGAATGGGTTTCACCTATAGATCTCAGCAAGAATTTCGCAGAGGAAGAAACGAGGCACGAAGGTACTGGCCAAACCAGGGTCAGGGTCTGTCATCCAAATGTGCTGGGACGCACTCAGGCCACCTGCCAGGTCAGTTCCGTATTGCGGACCCGCCAGAAAATGCCAATAATTAGGAAGCTGTAGGTATTTCAGACTTTCTCTTGACCTTATCTTACCAGCAAAGCATTTCTTGGGCCAAGATTCTCAGCTTTTAAGAGTTTGCTACAAACGTCAAAAAAAACCCCACCAAAAATGTGGATTATTGTAGTTGAAAATAGGAAGTAATGGCTGAAATAACCATATTTAAAATACCGGTGTTGCATTGAGTATTAAGTGGCACATATATATTGTCTATGTATATGGAGTGGAGTCTGAAGGAAAGAGGATGCCCGTTTTACGTTTTGTGTTTAGCCCAGGCACCTTTGTGTGTGTTTACCCGCTTCAGGTCTCTTGAGATTAATATGTGGTGCTATGACCTTTATTTGTCCTTATTTTAGCTTTTACAGTTTTTCTTTCTTTTCTCCTTTCCCCTCTGCCAGTCTGTTGTAACTAGGTTTTAACATATCCCACAATATACATGGACATCAGCAAGGCAATGAATATTCTTTTTTTTTCCCACTTTCACTCACCAAAGCCAGTCTGAAGTGCTATTTCTATCCGAGCTGATCTGTGCTTTAGTGAGAGGAGTAATAAACAACACTTTAGACCAGACTTCAAAATGCCTTTTTTTCCTTTGATCTGAGTAATTAAAGAGTCAAGCTGCTGTTCCTGAGCGTTTTCTGATGGAATTAGGCGAGTTACACAGCTCTTCATTTGTATGTCATTAAGCATTATGTTTTATTGCTGCTGTTCAAACAATTAGTACCTAAATATGCCCCATATTCTCATAAAGAGGCAGAAGCGGTGTTAATGTTTATGCCCTGGTTAACAGTTTGTTTCCATCCAGAGTCCACCATTGTGCCTGAATGCCATTTAATATCAATCAGATCTTTACTGATGCCCTTCTGAAGTTGTTCTCTTCTGCAATCATTTAACTGTGCAGCGAAGTGAGGATAAGTCGAACAATAAAGTTAAGTAAAAATGGCATTTCTCTTAACACAGGAATTTTTTTAAGTTCATTGCAAGTTTTGGTTATAAAAAGGCCTGTGCTTCATGGTGATCAGTCATTTTGACATTTTTATGGTGTTTTTATTACCCCTGGCTCATTTCCATACTAAAGGGAACATTTGTAACAATACTTGCTCGCTCTGTTATGATTAGGATTGTGCTTTTGCCGCGCTTTGTTCGGCCGTTGCTGCGCTCAGTAATGCTCTTGGCGCACGTCCTCCCAGACCCTGCAGCGTGTTTATTCAAAAGGAAGGAAGAAGAAGTGTCTACTAAAACAATAAACTACTACTGCTTGCGCTAACATGGCCATAACTTCCTTGTTCTACAGACAATCAGTTAGCAAAGCTGTTAGGTAAACTTGCTCCTTCACTGTTGAAAAAATAAATATTCATGAAGCTTACAGCCATGTTCTCCTCTGCTTTATTATCAGGTTGAAAATGGTGAAGGATTTTAAAGCTAATGATTTAATCAGAGCGATAAGGATAGAAGCCCAGATCCTGAAACCAGTGGGAGCTGGGATCCTAAATATTGCTGAGGAACTGGGCAAGGGTTTAAGGCAAATTTTGCTGAGTTATTTCAATATTAATGTTATTAATATAGAAAATTGAAAATATTAATGCTTTCACTAACGCTGCCTAAGACAGGAGGCGAATGTGAAAAGAGGAGTCGTGAATGACAAGGAGGAGCAATTAAAAAAGAGGGGGAGAGGTGACATGTCGCAGGAGGTTTCCAGGGTAAAGTCAAGCCATTGCTTTGGCCAGTCCACCTGGGTTGGAGCCCAGGAGGCAACTAGGGGCTGCTGTGGGTCCTCCCCCCGGACCCAGGACAAACCAGAGCACTGAATTCCCACTATAACAGGCAATTTCTCTTGAGCACATCACTGGAGAACATCTTTCATTCAAAGCATGTTCTTGCCTTGTCTGGATTTCAAAGAGAAATAAGGATATGTTTTAAGGCCTGGATTCATCCTTCTTAAGCAAGGTAGTAAAGTTAGGGACAGAGTAATCATGAGCTTCCTTAAATAAGGGAGAGAAACTGGCACTTCCCAAAGATGGTTTGGTTTCTGGGTGGAGAGAAAGACACAGGATGGTATTAACTGTTCCACTGAAGCCCATGAGATAAGCTAAATTTGTCATTCAGGTACCATGAAACAAAAGGATGAACTTGGCTTTGGCACTGAAATACAACATTGGAAAATTACAAAAATATGCAGCAAATTGGTGAAGTGTCCATATACATTAAATGTGCCCGAATCCAATAGAGGCCTCAGCAAATAATTGTGACTTTCCTTATGCTGCTGTGTCCTGCACCATCCCTCTGAGCCTGGGAGGCTGGTGTTCTCCTGAACTCTCCCCGCCAATAGGAATAGAAAACAAAATGAGGGAATCGGAGGGGAGAGGCATGCAGGGTGGGATTGCCCGCTGGTACAAGCCCCAGCTTGCATCGCTGTTTGCCGGCCCTGGCCCCACGCTGCCAGGGGAACACAAGCTGCCCTCTGTCATGGTTGAATAAGAGCAAAGAGCTCTCCCGCTTGACATCAGAAGAGACGCGTTTTGATGTTTATCTGAAACTCTCTTCCAAACGTGCGTGCACAATAGAGGTTGCGTGTAAGGACAGGTTCAACCCGATATCAGAGAGAAGTGATAAAACACTTCTCTCTCGTTTTGGTGTCTTAAGACCTAATACTCCCATAAGCCAGAAAAGATTTGTAAGGGGCCATAAAGTCAGCACAACTCTGTTTGCACTTGCTTTTTGGTTCTTTGACAGTGCTTCTGGGGCCTCTGTGCAAACACGGCTCTGCGGTCAGCATTTAAAGTGCAAGTCCCTGCAGTATTTAACCTGATTTGCCATCTTTGCTAGAACTGGCAGCTACAAACTAAAAGGCAGAAACTCACACGGGCAAAACAAGGTTGAAATGGCACTTAAAAATGACAAAGTGCTGCTTGTCAAATAATTGTAGGAGAAAAGATGATACACGTTGTGTAGGTAAATTACTGAGTGCCTCTCTCCATTTCCAGAGTGCCTGCACTCCAGACACCTTTGCCCACTTATTCTTACTACACCCCTGTGAATTATAGCAATAACTACTCTCGCTGTGTAGAAGAGACATTGAAATACAGAGAAACGAAAAGTTTTTTTTTAAAGCAGGAAGAGCAGACATTTGGGCTTGGATCCATGCACCAAATTAATGTCTGTCCAAAGCCATCACCTTCCTCATTATACCAGTAGTGCTTCTTTGACATAGGGAAATCACAGAACATCTGTCGTCTTTCAGAGCATCAGGGGTAGCAAACCAAGACCAAGATCAGTTATTTCCCAAACCTGAGCTAGTAACAGAGTGAAGATACTGGAGCCTGTACTGGGGTGGCTGTGTCCCAGAGCTGAGCTCAGTTTCTCACTCAAAGGAAGGCACAGATAGTTTGTTATTCTATTCAGAGTCTTGGCTTAACCTTGTTTCTCCCAAAACATGGTCTAAAAGGTGGAGCTGTTTCCCCAGCCACCGGGCGAGGCTGTCAGAGTGGTTTGGATTGAACTTGGCTTCATGGAAGTCACTGGGAGTCTTATGCTGGACTTCTTGGGAGAACAGTTCATTTCTTTTAGGAAGCTAGTAGCTTTCTGACGACTGCTGTCATCAGCACTGAGCAGTGTTGCTTTTTTCCCTTTTTTTTACAGGATAAGTATGTGCGAGAGAAATACGAGGGGAAACTTTGTTTTGCACCACTCTGGAGGACCTGTGTAAGATGTGTCAACATCAAACCTTTGTCCTACAGCTACCACAGAAAGTTAGTTTTGTGTGAGCATGACAGTTCATGCACATCCAGCATTCAAAAGCTTTTATCAAAGCCCATGTGTTGTCCTTCAGAAAGCTGGGGGGGCGAAATAATGATAAATAATACACATTTCAACCAGCATTAAATGGAAACTTTACCAAGCAGATTCAAATTATTTAATAAACACTGATAAGTCCCTCCAGGAGTATCTGGCAACAAATGATAGACAATATTTTGGCAGTGAAGAGAAGTGGCTGCTTCCAACAATTATGGATGACCAGACTGTCTAGGAAACATGTTTGGATTGTTAATCTTGATAGTTTTTTGTTGTTGAGATTGTAGCTGAAGGCACCGGCACAGGGAAAACTCTGTCAGATGTGGATTTTTTGTAACCATGTGGTGTTAGATTTTGGATGTCTCGTTATTCAGAATTAAAAAAAGAGTCATAAAAATTTTTGAATATCCAAAGCCTTCAGTTTTTGTACCATTTTAAAATTTTATTCTAAAGATATATTCTCAATGCTTTTTAATTTTCCAGAAACCAATGAAGAGTGTTTACAGAGACAAAACGTTTTATTGCTGTTTTCAATCATGAAGTTACAGTAAGCATTTTATGATGGTTGCTTTAATATATGTGTCACCAGTATTGGGTGATATGGAAACCCATTTTATTGTTTCCAAGACTGTCAAATATTTGAGCTGTCCCATGGTTGTATTTGTAATATTGTAATTTGATGTCCCTAGGTTATTCCACAGTATTTGGAGCTCGGAAGCTAGACTTTTTTTAAAAATGTATCAGATTAAATGTTGAATGTTGGAGACATGTTTTGGTCTTTGCCTCTGGCAATGCCTGTGCAGTGTGTAAGGAGGACTAGTCAATAATTCCCATTTTTCCAAGGGGAAATATCAGACACTGGAAGCGCCCAAAGACCAGCCTGCATGGGACCCACAGCCTGGAGTGCTCTTCTGTACAATCCTTCTCTCAAAATCCAAGCAGTGTTTCCTTTTAAAACACACCCAAAGGGTTTGCCATCCATTAATGGGATGATCTAGTGGTTGTAACTCTCACTCAGGGTATGGGAGAAGGGCTCCGTACACTCCAGTCCCTGCAAATTTTCCAGCCAAAGCCCTGGAAGTTGCCCCAAATCCTTACTGAGCACCCTCAGCTAGGCATGCTGATGCTTGCTATTGCGTGGGGATGAAAACAAGAGTCGTGGGCCAGGCAGAGAAAGGAGGCAAGTGGCTTTCTTTCAAACTCCGAGGTGAAGCAGCATGAAAGATGTTCAGATGACACCCCAGCCCCACCACCTCCTTGCAGCCACCTTAATTCTCCCTGGACCCTCAGTGGCTTTGTGAGGGATGGCTTTGGAGATGAGAGGGGAACTATTACCTCGGGGCAGGCTATCACATCTCTCAGTCCTGTGTCCTGGAAGAGGAATGACAGCTCTGCTGAAAGGCTGGAAGAGGTGGGCTGAAAAATGGCTTCATCTAACGTATCTAACGCAGGCAAGCTAGGGAAAGAGCAAGTTGCCAGGACCCATATTTGGAAGTCTTTCATGGCCATCATCTGCCATCATCTCAAGCCAAGAATCATAAGCATTATAACAAGGAGATATACTTGAGCACAGAGGATTACAATTTTCTCAAGGATTGTTGTCATAAAACCCATAGTGGGTAGAGCTTAACATAGTTTATGATAATGACTGAGTATCACATTGCCCATAGCATCAAAAAATGACAGCAAAATTCAGGAGCAGGTGGGCAGCTTTAATTATATAGGCTCCAAAGGGAATAAACACTGGGATGGTTTTTACTGTCTGTCTGGTATGAGTCAGTCCACAATGACCCTACTGGTGCAATTTGGTGAGAATAAAGCATCTAGCCCATATTTAACCATACAAAGCATCTTTTTTTTCCCCCTCCTCTCCCTGTGAGAACAGAGAAAATAGGATTTGTAGGAGGAACTGGGGGATGTAATACTGTCAGTGATTTGCACATATCAGGACTGAAACATCAGACGTAGGAAGTACCCGAACAGCTGGGACTGCAACAGATGTTCTCCAGACAGCTCTGCCTCATGAAGATGTAGTATAGTAATAGGTCATGTTACAGAAAGAGAAAATTAAAAAGAGTGATTTTACATGCATGAGCACTGGCTCCCCGGGCCCGCCGGTATGAGTGACACTGAACAGGGAAAGGCAGCTGGGACCCTTCTGAAGAGATCATTGTGTCCCTTGCCATCAGGACCTGCTTTTCTAGCATATAGATGTCTCTAGCAGGAATAACAAGACTCCTGGTACTCAAACGCAGAAGAGGTGAGTGCAAAATCCCCTTGCCATTCCTGCAATTTAAGGGTGGATTCTCAATTACTCGGTGCCTCTGCTTCAAGGCTTTTAGCCTCTTCCGCTGCCTCTTTTCCCCCAGGTCACTGAGCAGGAAGTTTCTTGTATACTGACCTAGAAACGAGAAGAGCTGTAGGACTTGCAGACTTCGCCTGAAATTTCCCTAGATGCTTATCTTTGGTCCTCAGACATGGTCAGAACAGCCTCTTATGGTAAAACAAGGTGGTGATCTCCCACCTAGAGCTCCATCGCAGTCTCAGCCAGTCAGCCACGTCAACCCAAGGCCTCTCAGAGAAGGTCCCAGAGTGTGGTCAGGACAGCCACTACCTTTGCTCTTGGTAGTGGCTGCTGTTTTCATGCTACTGCATTCATCTAGGAAGAAAGAGGCTATCGCCGAGACCAAGGGGCACTAAACCTTCCTTTCCTTCATGCTAAGAGAGTGTCCTAACCATCAGGTCATAGGGTTTCTTGAGAGCAGTCCAGTCTTGTTCTTGAAGCTGAGCTATTTTGCAGCCAGGAATGCAATAGTGATGAGGTCAGATGGTGAACAGGGAGCAGAGAGCGCAATATTTTGTACTATTACTACTTTTTTTTCCAAACTGGACATCTATTGCTTCCACAATGAGCAACATCTGAGAAAAGAAACTGGCCGCCTTCACTCTTTCCCTTTGGGTACATAGAGTAATTTGTTACTTTCCTGATTGATTGCTCTATTTTAACATGTCCCCACACTTTTCCTCATTTACTTATTTTCATAACAAACCTGAAGGTTGCCCTCTTACATCCTGAACACGCACTCCTCAGCGCTTTCAATATGTTATCATTACTGATGTTTTTCATGGCTATCTTATGCAGCATTGCCACCATGACACTCTAAAAAATCTTCAACAGTAAATGGAAATGGACTCCATAGGCTATTAAATATATTTAAGCAAACACATTAAGCAAGCATTAAGAAAAGTGAGTGCTCTTAACTTGATGAAATGAGACTGCAAGCACACAAAGGCCCCATAATGGCACTTTCATTACAAACAGAATCCTGTACACATATTCACATGTTCCAGCCCCGTCTCCTAATATGAGAAAAGTGTGATCTGTCATGTCTTTGCATGATATCACTGCCCTGCTGGCATTTAAATAATTACAGTACATCGTGAAATGCTTGGGACCAAACACATCGCGGTCCCAAGTGGAAAGGCCTCATTTTGTTGTGTCTCTCCAAGTTCATCAAGTTCCCATAGCAACCCAGAGCCCATCAAATAATTAAATAACGTATTGGCAAACGCATGGGGCAGCCACTGGGGATTTCTTAAAATGTTTGCATCTCCTTAACCACTCATTTCTGACAAAAGAATAATTTCCTTCAGCCTTTAGCACACCTCATGCTGTAGTACAGTTCATTTTACAGCAGTATACAGATACTGCTGGAAGGTTTAGCTGGCCACTCTGGCACTGCAAATGGCAGTGTGGCCATCTCTTACTGGGAAATCATATAGACTAATCTAAAAGAGCAATTCACAGGCATCCCACTGTCTGAAAGTTATTACTTGAAATTTTTAATTAAGGTTTATGAATAGCAAACATTTGTACAAAATTCAGGGAATGTTTTGTGAGAAAAGGAAAGAGGAGCTGGGATTTTTTTTTAAACATGTTTTCTGTATTACAATTATAATTAGTAATTGGTTCCTCACTTGGGATTACAGGCTATTATTTTAAGCTTCAGAACATCAGTGACATGTCGGGATAGACTGATTGCAGTTCTCTACTTTTCTTATTTCTGAATGGAGATGGCTTGGAAAACCTGGGTATTATCCTTACCTGGGAGATTAGGGTAAGGTATCTAGTCCTTGCTGTTGCACGTTGTCTTGTATTTCTGGTCCAGACCAGTCTCATGTTGCCATCTCTCTCTGTCCCTCACCTCCTCTTAGCCCTTCACACTTCCCTGCCCCTTCGGGATCGTCCTTGCAATAGTGCCCAGAAAAATTCCCTCACTGCCAAGAAAAAGGTGTAGAGCTGAAAAGGCAAGTTGGATTTTAGAAAGACCTTTAGAAATATTTTCCTACTGCTCGTAGGACCTCACTGAAGCTTTACTTGATCTGTCCTGGTTGTTGAACATTCTTCATTGCTGTAATTTTGGCTGGTCACAGTACTCCCATGGGAACCCCAGCTTCTCCACTGCCCAGGATTATGGATGTAAATCACCGCAGGGATTTCTGCAAGCAGCATCTCTCCCAGTGCACAGGATGGCACCTCACATGACATTGAGTCTGCCAATATGGCATGACTTTTGGAGCACAGCCTGGAGTTGTACAGTCATATCTGCTACCTGGAGCAATTTCCCCTGTTTGCTGATGTAGGGGCAGTCAGCCTGCGCTCCATTTTGCCTTGGCTGCTGTTCCTGGGCTGCTGAATTTTAGGCCCTTTTAGCAGGGCCTGTTGTGACAGGACAAGGGGTAATGGTTTTAAACTAAAAGAGGGTAGATTTAGACTAGATGTAAGGAAGAAATTTTTGACGCTGAGGGTGGTGTAACACTGGCACAGGTTGCCCAGAGAGGTGGTGGATGCCCCATCCCTGGAAACATTCCAGGTCAGGTTGGATGGGGCTGTGAGCAACCTGATCTAGTTGAAGATGTCCCTGCCCATGGCAGGGGGGTTGGATTAGATGACCTTTAGTGGTCCCTTCCAACCCAAACTATTCTATGATTCTATGAATGGTGTGGTCTCTTGGCAAGGTCTCCTTGGCTCCCGACTAGTAGCTTTCTTCCTGACTGAAACCTTGGGACAGGCAATGAGAAGAAAAACCTGTATTGTAGGAATCTGAGTGCAGAAGAAAGTTCATGAGGGACAAGAAATTAAGAAGTAACCACATGCTTTCATGGTAACACCCGAAGAGAGGCTCACATTGTTTTGTAAAAGCTTACGAGGGTGGCAGACACTCTTGTCCACGCTTCCAAGACCTCATGACCCTTTGGAAACTCATCAGTCATGTCCATAATGAAGCTAAAGGCTTGGATGTCCAGTAGCCTTTGCTAAGCACCTCCCAACATCACAGGAGAAGAGGACCAGCAAGGCACTCGGGGCTGCTCATCTTACTTTCTTCTGCTGAAACCACTGTTTTCTCCTGACTGCTGCGGTAGAGCATGGCAAAGAAACTGATAGGAACCCACATGCTGCTGAACGTATTTATGCTGAATTCCTGGATAGTTTACTGGCTGCAGAGGTGATACAGCCCAGAGCTCAAACCATAAAAAAAAGGTGTGAAGAGGAGCGGGGGGAGAACAGGGGGAAACACTTGAATCTTCCCTCTGGGAGGCTTTACTAAAAGATATCCAGTTTGGCATCGTCTGGGATGCTTCAACTGGAAAATCTGCAGACAAGAGAGACAGGAGAGGCTGTTTCAGGATTTGACAGGCCTTTTTGAGGGTGAAGTTCAAGGAATAAGTGGCCAAGGCCAGGGAGAGAGGGAGAAGTCAAAAGCAACCATAAGGGTGTAAAAAGCAGGAGAAGTTTGGGGTCAGTTGCTATAATTTAATATAACTGCACCCTTATCTTCCACCACCACAGGAGCTACAGCTTGTATGCTTAATACTAAGCAGGTGACAAGAAACAAGTTAATTTGGAGGAAGAGGAGGAAGCTGAGTTAATGAGAGAAAGAGTCGATTGCTTTGGCTTAATCTACCCCCCAGTTTTCATTATACCCTCCATGACCAGTTTATGTTTGAGAGGGGAGTATTTCCTCTCCATCTATTGATGGAAAGAAACCTTCACCAGGGCTGGTTTGCTGTGAGAGCAGCTCTGCCTGGAGAACTTGGCCCCCACAAGTGAGTAGGAAACTTGTTCCCCATCCTGTGAGAGGTTTCAGAGCTTTTGTTTTTCCCCTCCTGTAATAAATAAGAAGAACAGGTAAAACTCTGCACACCAAACTCTCCCCCTCCAGCTTCAGACTGGTTCCACTGAAATTTTTAATCTGAAGCATATGGGAACAGTTTATTTCAATTCTGATATCTAAAGATAATGAAAAACTTTTGAAAAGTTTAGTGTACTGCAATTTCAACGGTGCTTTAGAATCAAAAGAAATTCTTCATTTAAGGAAAAAAAAAAAAGAGAGAGAGAAAGAGCACTTTATGGCAAGTCGAAAAGCATTTTTTAAAATGTTTAGTCTGGAGATTCTTCCCTCCCCAAATGTTCCTGCAAGCAGGTTGGCTTCTGACAAACCAGTTTCCAGGAAATGTAGCTTTTCTCGTGCCAGTTTCCTGCACTGCTTCGGAGAGCCTCAGCTCTGTAGTCCTGTGCCTCAGACATTGCCCTTAGACCTGTGTTGAAACAACCCACACTGAGCTTTCTTGATTCAAAATCTGTCCACTTAACATGGGCTGGACAAGCTGAACTGAGCAACGAGAGGGACTTTTTGCTTTAGCTAGCTGATGAGACAGCACAAGTGAGCTGATGGGCAGCCTTTGCAGTGAGAATTTCGAAGGAAGCTGTTTATGCTCTTTTTGCCCCTTGTTTTGTTTTGTTGTTGTTTTTTTTTAAAGCGGTGATGGGAACTGGAATAAGCAGTCTAACATCTAAAGAGAGAAGTATGTGAACCAGACACCGTCTGTCACAGCCTGGAGCAACAGGCAGTCCGGTATATCCAAAATATAAAGCATCAGGTATTCTGGAGGCTGGGAGAGGATCCAAAACCAAGTTAACAGGGCATTCAGATTAGAATAAAAGAGACCTTATTTGAGGAGTTATAAAATCATTGAAATATGTTCCATGTATAGAAGGAACAAGAGGTCACAGAAGTGACCAGTTTGGCTTACACAAGGCACCAAGGGCAACGCGCTGGCAGTACACATGCTAGACGATGCCAAAGAAATCAAATGTAGCTTGCTTCAGCTTAGGAAGGCCAAGGGACCAATAACACAAAGAGATTCAATTATAACTTGGTCAGTCCCCTGATGATAGCATGTTTCTGGAGCTGGAGCTGAAGCTTTTCCATCCAAAATAGGGTTCATTGTGTATGAGCCCAGTGGCTTACCACGTAAAGCTGCCTCCCCCCACTCGCAGCTGGGTTTTAGGTTTTCTTTGGGCCACGGATGGGAAAAGCATGCCAGAGATGAAGTGCATATCCCATGGGCTACTGCAGAAAGCCTGTCCCCCCTCTCCTTGCACTCCCCACCGCACCAAAGCCCCATCCTCTCTGAATGAAAAACCCTTAATTATTACACCAGAAGACCTAATGACCCAACTTCTAAGATGGTCTTCAGCGCAGTGTGTGGACACTGAAGGGGGTCTCTCATGTCAGAGACGTGTAGGCTAATATTTGGGGCAGCAGAGCTCTGCACAAGATACCCCAACTCTAGTATTTTTTGAGGGAAGGGAGAGGAATGACTGACCTGATTCAGTGCTTAGATTTAAGAAAAAACCTCCAGCTGTTAATCCCACATGAAATTTCTCCCCTTCAGCATTTTGCTGATTTTTTTATAGAGGGTTTGGTACTAGGCAGAGCCGTGCTCAGGGTGCTGGGGTTTGTGAACTACCATCTTTAGGAATTGGCTAATTAGGATTTAGGAACAGGGTCTAATACTGATCCTTAAATCCTTCCTGTGAATGTAGTCCCATATGTATGGGCATTTAGTCTTTGGGAGCAATCAGCGCAGCCCTACACAGTTTGGTTTTCCTATCTCTAAAAGTTGAATAACAACACAGGGGAAATCCTGTAAGAGTTAGGCTCTGTGTTTGTTTAATCCCTCTGGATTGCTGTTTCTAAATATTTATGTTACCTGAGATTTTGTTACAAACTTAATAATCAGTGGCTATAGCCCAGTAAGCAACAAAAACAGTCTGGTTTGCACAATGCTTAGA
Organism: Aptenodytes patagonicus; assembly: GCF_965638725.1. Lineage (NCBI taxonomy): Eukaryota > Metazoa > Chordata > Aves > Sphenisciformes > Spheniscidae > Aptenodytes > Aptenodytes patagonicus. Next base: position 6,962,593 of record NC_134952.1, read on the forward strand.
GAAGGGAACAATCTTGAGTGTCTGGAAGGCGCTTTGCCCATGGCAATGCATAAACACGCTAGTGTGGGTTTTTGTGCATGTAGGAGTAAATCGCTTTTGTTATCCCCTCTGAAAAGTTAATCTGAAACAGTTTCCTGTGCAAAAATTAAAGGGAGGCTTATCACCCGCATAGTCATAACTCTGTAGGTTATCTGACTACATTTTGTGGTTTAAGTTGGAGCATATTTTCAGAGAAACGTCTAATTTGATACTGTTTTTCTCCTTCTATCTGTCTGCTGTTCTTCCCATTTCCCCGATAACAGCCACTATTAATAGATACAATATTGAAGTCAGCACTTGGCAGCTCTAGTTTATGGTTTTAATTGAGAGAGGCATATCTGAGACATGTGGAGCACTTTGTTCAGCTTCAGGCACTACAGCTTAAGTAATATGTACTCCAGACACATGAGATCCAAATCACAGAAGAGAAGATAGATGGAAAAATCATGGACAAGTGAAAGAATCAGATTTGCTGAACACCAGAAAGCTCTGTAACTTGATGGATAGGCAAACGCTGGAATAGACTGCATAGGAAGATTTCTAACGGGAGTCTTTTAAGAGACCTGAGATAGGTGAATCAAGCCTTAAACCGAGCTACCATGGACGTTCGTTGCCGGACAGCTGTATTTCATTGTCTTTAAGAGCAATTGTCCTCCTGATTTAAACCCGATTCAGATTAGACCTTAAAAGTCTGTACCTTAATATGGCATTTAAGGATTGAAGGCAAATGAATAATAAAATCTCCCTGGACCTCTTCTCCAAGTCTTTTCTTTGACTAAAAGGACATGGAGATGAGGTTTAGCACCTTGGTCTGTAACCTAATCAGACCTAGCTTTCTTCAGAGAGTTGGAAAGCTGACTAGTAACAAAAGCTTCATCTGAAGTCTGTGAAACACAGAGCAGACACAGCTCTCCTGAATTTATGCAATATATTAGATGTCCTTAGTACACCATACACAAACCCAATGAGAAGAATTTCTATTTCTTCACAAAGAATTTACACAACAATTCTTGTAAGTCTTTATTTTTTGTTATCATGAGCAAATTAGAGCTAAATATCACCTCTTCTCCCTTAACTTCCTAGACCTCACCCAATCAGCATCATCTTTTTCAATCTTTCTCTAAAAGGACCTTGTCTGCTGAAGCCACCTATTGCTGAATTTTGTCTTAAATGGGATCCTGGGCACTGGCAGTGTTTTCTGTGCTGGCGATTACCATTGCTCCTTATGGATCTGTCCTGAATCCATGGCGAGAAGGAATTCACCCTGCCAGAGCCCACCTGCTTGTTGTCCAGCCCCTTGTCTTGCTGATGAGCTCTGCTGTGAAATGCTCCAGGCCCACCAACATGTGCTTCTCATCAGCAGCAAAGGAAGCTGGAGCTGATAGGGTCAAACTGGATGAGCTAATCGTTTTAATCAACAAATCCCTAAACAGAAGAGAGATGCAGCTGCCTGGCCGATACAGTTATCCAGCCAGCTCACAGGAGGACAGCAATTAGTGTGCTGAAATGCTAATGAAGAGGCAAAATTGCTGAAGCAATATGCAGAGCAAGGCCAGGAGCATAAAAAGACCGGCGCGGAGGAGCCAGGGGGAAGTGGAAGAGGAACCTGACTCCATCAGAGATATGGCCAGGCGGCTCAGGGTGGTGAGGAGTCTGCAAATTCGGATCAGAGCCAGACAGGGAGAGGAGCAGCAGGACTGCTCCAGAGCCCTACATTCGGGTGTAGACCCTGGTCTTGGCCCATCTGGTGCTTCACCATGGGCTATTAACACAGTTCTCACATATTTGAGTGTTTTGGCTTATTAAAGAGTATCGAGAGGATGTTTCTTAACGCTAATTAATCTCTCCTCACTCCTCATGTCTCACTTCACTCTCTTCTTTATGAGTCCTTGTGGGCCTCTGGCTCTGGAAATCTCATTACCACAAACACCATCTCTTGCTCCCTTCAAAGCTCACATCATTACAGACCCCAACTGTTCTTGTAAGAAAAGCAATGGCTCCATTTGAACTTCCTCCTGGGCCTTTCCAGGCATTTTAAGCTGTTCAATTATTTGCCCATCAATTACATGAATTAGGCATAGCAGTGAAATCAGGATCCACTGTCTGAGGTGCAAATGAGGCAAATAAACCTCAGCCCTCTCCCCAGTGAATTTACAATCCACCTGCATGTGCAACATTGGCTCTCCAGGGCCTCTTGTTGGAAAAATATCTGTAAAATGGTATAAAAATTAACCACTCATTGAAGGAAAAGTGAGCCTAAGCAGCACAGAAACACATGGGAGGGTGTTTCTGTCACTTCAGTTTGTTTGTAGGTTGTTCTTTTTGTATTCCAGCAAGATCTAAGATCTGAGAAGATGATGTGTATTTGAGAAAACATTACTGAGCATCTGGGTGTTGATCAGAGCACAGGGATCATCCTGCAGTATCCCCAAAATCCCCTTCTGGGAGACGTGTTGCATAGTCTTAGTAGGACTGAGTCAACGAACCTCTTTGTACTGACATATATCATGTAACACGTTGGGGACCTGGTCTAACTTCTCAAAACCGGAGACCTAGGGCAAATTAGGTTGTCTTCCCTCTACTCCTGGCAAACTCCTCGGTGCTGGTGATACCCACCACAGGCAGAGGGGATACTTTAGAGTTCCCCTTGTCCTCCCGCTATCACTAGTGGGTTGCCCATAGCCCACCCTTTTTCCTCCACCAAAGGCATAATAACTCACTTCTTGGCGGTCTTACAGGTGCTATGCTTCAGTCCCTGTCTAGATGCTAAACTCGTAAGCATTGATCAGGGCTTCATGTACATAGTTTCAACTTTTAAATGCAATGACTGTGTACCAACCACCTGAAAATCCTCTCTCCCCATCCTCGCCCACGATGTGTCTTAAGGTGTGCGTTCAAAACCAGAAAGATCCAGGCTGAGAAGCCTTGGCTGGACTGAATAGCCCCAAGTTTGTCCTTGACAAAACTGCCTAACTTCAGTGGGACTCCAGCAGTGATGAATTCTGACCTTTACACGAAATCCAAGGCAAAGCAAGCAAGGGTGTCTCTGTATTCTAATTTAAATTTTACACTCGAAGGATATACATACATTTTAAACCTACCTCTTTAATCCTTGCAGCTGAACCATTCAGCTCTTGTGTTGCCACTGAGAATTCAGGCGAAATGTTTGACAGAGGGCGAGGGAGCTGCTCTGCATCATTAGGGAAAGCAGAGGTAGGGGGCGAGAGTGTGTGACCTCTGGAAGAAACAACCCGCACTGAATGCATCAAACAGTAAAAAGTTGCCAGAAAAGAAGAGGATTAAAACGCTTAAACTGCACTTGAAATCACATACGCCTAGAAGTAGAGAAATTCCTTCCTAACTTGTTTTCTCCCTATATAATTAGTCCTCAAATATGCTTTCTGGAGTGAGTGCATTTGTCCCAGTCTAAGGAAACAAATGGAATGATGTAACTGGTTTCTTTCAGTTCCCACTTCAGTGCAACTTCACAATACCCTTGGACTTCAGGGGATTAAGTTCCTGTCTTGGCCGTGGTCCAGTTACTGGTCATTGCTATTTGTCGATTATCCCAGCATTCCAGAAAACATTTTATCCCCTTCATTAACTCACAATTGACCAATCACATAAATCAGGTTAAGGACTAGTGGACATGTCTACAAAGAAAGAAGAGATTCAAAGAAAGGCCAGATTAAAGAACAGGTTGAATTTGATTTTTTTTTTTTAAGATCTCTATTCTTGAAATTGCAAATAATGACCCCTGCAAAAAAGAACATTAATTAAACCTACCACTCTTTTGTTCACACTTTGAAAAGATGAAAAAAAAAATCATTGTTTCTCCAAAAGAAGCTCCCACCTTCTTAAAGATACACAGCTCATTTCCATCATCATGTTTAAAAACAGATTATTTACACATGTAACATCTGTGAATGTGTGAATATGCAGATGCATAACTGCATATCTGTTGTGGGCTCACTATGTTACCAGTGCACTGGTGTGCTGCTGTGTAGACAGCTGAACATTGGTGGACACACTGATGCAAGGTTGTACTCACGTCTGCACGAGCCTTTAATTCAGTAAGAGTCAGGAGAAGTCTTGGCACCAATTTCACTGAGAGCAAGACCATGTCTTGTACAAAATCAGCTTGCCATCTCTATGGGTGATATGCTTGTAGCTGAGGAGAGTTCTGGTGCAGGGCTGTAACCTCTCCTGCTTGAACCCAAGGACCCTCAAGCCTCCTCTGAGGTAACAATTAGGGCTGCAGTTTTGCATCCTGCCCTTTCCGAGCCTCCTTCTTTGTTTGACCATGCTGCAACCCTGGAGCTATAGGAGAGTGATGCAATTCCTTGTGCCTCTTGTTGGTATTTGGAATACATATTTTTCTCGGTTTGACTTGGGGGAGAATGTTTCCAAGAATGTAACTGGATGGGTTTTAAATTGTACACTTTGACATGGGCCATTCTCCGAGCTCTTGCGTATGTGTGACCAACATGTCTCTGACTGTGGGCAGGACCAGTAAATGCTGCCTGATGATGGGTGACTGGTGTGCCCACATCCTCTCCATCCAAGGCCTGGGTTGCTGTGGGCTCCTGGAGGAGAAGCAAAATATGTGGTTCTCTTCTTTTGATGTCTGTGGGGTGTGATTTTCTGTAACAAAGTGTATGTGCTATTTTTGTATATAAAAACTGCTCTACCTAAGGGATTTGGACCCTACAAGAAGATAGACATTTTTGTTGCAATATTCACTTCATCAAGGAAAAGAAATTTAAGCTACGTAATCAGTGCAGGACCTATTTTCTTTTCTCCTGAGGGAGATAGGGATTATCATGACCCAGCACGGCAATAAGGGTGAAAGCATAGAATCATAGAATCATTGAATATCTCAAGTTGGAAGGGCCCCATAAGGATCATCAAGTCCAACTCCCTGCTCCTCACAGGACTACCTATAACTAAATCATATGACTAAAAGCAGAGACAGTATAGAGAGCTCTTCCTCCTCTACAGACTCTAGGCATTGGCCTTCATGTAAAACCTCTTCAAAGGCCCAGTAACACTGCCTCTGTGCAGGTTTTCTGTCACTCAGAAAACAGGGAGCTTCTTGACTCAGGTCTTGGAGTTAGCAGATGAGAGCTGTGGGCCATCTTCAAGGAATTGCCATTGAGCTGTGGGCCATCTTTAAACAGGGCTGAGTCTGATGCTGCTGTATCAGGACAGGGATGAACCTTTGCATTTCCATCCAGGATGCAGTTTTTATGGGATCTTGTGTGACACCGCTGTTAACTGAAGAGAGTCACACATGCTCTTCTGGCCTTGGGATACCCTCTTCTAAGTTGGCATAACAAAAATGGTTCGAGGGCTGAGGGCTTCAGCCATTCTCTTGTTGCTCAAAATGGTCCTTGCTGGCCTTAAGTGCTATGTATGTACTGGTGAATTAAGTATGTGTTTGATCTGTGTCTGGCATTGAGACTTGTCTGTACCAAATGGTCCTAGTCACTGTCTCTAAGTGTCCCAAGTCGTGGCCATGAGAAAACTGCTTACTGGGAACTGCTGACTCCTGACCTATGCCCAGAAATTGTCTGCGGCAATGCTAGCCAGCCCTGGACAAAACCATGACAGTGGCTGTTTTAGCAATGCACAGTAAAGACAACTAAATTGCATTGGCCAAGATTGCTCCTTGGGCCAGTTTGTCTGCTGGTGTAGATGCAGACAAGGGCTCTGAGCACTTCACTCCCATGATCTAGTGCATGTATCCACATAACACTGACCAGGGCTCTTCTTCATTAAGCTCCAGATGTCTACTGCTTTCCTGCTGACAACCACTCTCCCAGAGGAAAACTGGAAGATCACTGAAGGTAGGTGAACCCCATGACACAGAGCGCTCCCAGGGTCTAATCACTGTGGTTAACTAGCCATTCAAACAGCTCTTCCTGACAGCACTGTTCAATGTTTCAGTAGGTGTCAATGCCACTGGGATATACCTGCAAGCTCTAGTTCTACCTGCCTCTGCAAAACTTGCAGAGGAGCAGATGACGGTGATGGAGCTGACACTGTCACCCTCGCCATTGCTGAATGCCTCCATCACCTGGACCACCACCCCCACTCCTGCATGCTCCTTGGGGGCCATGGCTCTGGCTCATCCATCTGAAGAAACAGATCCAGTGTTCATATCACCCTCTGTGGCTGATTGCAGTGCCAGGGGATCTGGCAGACCCTGTTTGAAAGGTGCTGAGCAGTGAACCATTTTTTTGACTGGGGCTGAAGTGGAAAATCTATGATCCAAAGGCCATGAAGGCTCCAGAGGGTGGCATGGAGACCATGACTCTGACAAAGTTTTCTTGGAGAAGAATCATTGCCCTTGGAGGAATGTAAAACTGGCTGGTGGGATGTAGGAGATGATAGTCTCATCCTCCTTGGTCCGGTGGGGGCCTATTCAAGGGGAGGGCAGAAAACTCTCCAGTACCAGCAGCCCCAAAGCCCCTAGACATCCCGCATTGCCTTTGGCAACACTACCAGGTAAACTTGGGTCACCTGCCAGAAGTCTTTGGTGGAATCATGACCCTGTTCTCCCTGGACCTATGACCCAAGGATGAGGAAAGGAGGGAAAACAGAGATCCTGCAGAGTCACTTTCCTCATTTTACTACTTTGGGTTTTTTGAGGGTGGGGGGAGACAGTTTTTGTGATGTAGATGCATCACTGATTTATACAGTGGTGTACAAACATCGGTGTGACAATATTTATACCGTTAAAGGGTTTTGATATGTGCCAGGGAAAAATTCAAAATAATATAATGAAGAGGCTAGTCAGGGTCTAAATTTGCAGCAGCTGCCCTGATATCAGTAGGACCTAAGTCAATCCCCTCAATATCAGTGGACAAAACCCAGATTTATGCCTTGTAATGCCTCATCATATTGGGACAGGAAAAGATGGAAGTCAGCATGAATTAAGTGAGGAGGGTCTAAGGACTGGAAGTGGTGCCTTGCTTGAGATTCGTTGAACTTAGTGCATTAAACATAGAATCATAGAATCATAGAATAGTTTGGGTTGGAAGGGACCACTAAAGGTCATCTAGTCCAACCCCCCTGCTGTGGGCAGGGACATCTTCAACTAGATCAGGTTGCTCAGAGCCCCGTCCAGCCTGACCTTGAATGTTTCCAGGGATGGGGCATCCACCACCTCTCTGGGCAACCTGTGCCAGTGTTTCACCACCCTCAGCGTAAAAAATTGCTTCCTTCTATCTAGTCCATATCTCCCCCCCTTTAGTTTAAAGCCATTCCCCCTTGTCCTGTTGCAACAAGACCTGCTAAAACATTTGTACCCATCTTTCTTATAAGCCCCCTTGAAGTACTGATAGGCTGCAGTAAGGTCTCCCTGAAGCCTTCTCTTCTCTAGGCTGAACAACCCCAACTCTCTCAGCCTTTCTTCATAGGTGAGCTGTTCCAGCCCCCTGATCATTTTTGTGACCCTCTTCTGGACCCACTCCAACAGGGCCGTGTCTTTCTTATGCTGAGGGCTCCAGAGCTGGACGCAGTACTGCAGGTGGGGTCTCACCAGAGCAGAGTAGAGGGGCAGAATCCCCTCCCTCGACCTGCTGGCCACACTGCTTTGGATGCAGCCCAGGATACGATTGGCCTTCTGGGCTGCGAGCACACATTGCTGGCTCATGTCCAGCTTTTCACCCACCAGTCCCCCCAAGTCCTTCTCGGCAGGGCTGCTCTCAATCCCTTCATCCCCCAGCCTGGATTGATACTGGGGGTTGCCCTGACCCAGGTTCAGGACCTTGCACTTGGCCTTGTTAAAATTCATGAGGTTCACACGGGCTATGATTTAAAATCCCAAATGCCATTTGGCATCTATCTGGTGCCTAGATGATGCCTAAATAAGAGTAGTTTTTCACCCATTACTTTTAAGCAGTCTTCCTGGCAAAAGGATAATGACATATTGTGCTGCTATTGCATTTGCACCGACCTTTCACTAAGTACTGATTTACGTTTATTTAATCACCATTACTAGTTTATATGTTATGCCTCATTTCTTTAAGCAGTATGATTCCCCCCCCCAAAAAAAAAATTCCGACTAAAGGATTTATGATGGAAAATCCATAAAAGGTCCCTTTTGTTCCACCTAATTGAATTTCGCCTCCCATTACCATTACCTTATTCCTGTTCACAGCACAGAGAATGAAACACTTTGGCAAGTTTTTGGGTGAGTACATCCAAGAAGTTAGAAATCTTGGCCTTTCTTCTGGAAGGTATTGTGTAAGGTAGACATCCTGGACATATCCCTGTGCTTTCCCCCTTTCCTTCTGCATCATTCCTATAGTCAGACTGAAGTTGTAGCATAGCTGCATTCATAGCTGTAGGATAGAGTTTGTCAAACCTATATTAGCTCAAAAAGCTTTGCTGGATCTGTTTGGCATTTAAATCTTTAAGAAATGGTTCAGAAAACAGCAGCGGTCCTTAGTCGTTCTTTCTCCAGGTCTTTGGTCCAGGAGTGATTCCAACCCTAGCAATTACCTGGCAGCATCACATTGCAGCTTTGTATTGTGCCTTTCCTGTCTCATGCCACCGTAAGGAGCAGCAGTTCAGTGACTTCACTCAGAGCTGAAGGCCACGTCCTTGATTTCCTGCCCAAAAAGGACCAGTTTCCTTTGTGTTTTCATTTTTAACCTTGCTCAAGTACTGTCTATTCTTAACAAAGAAGCGATCCTTTGTGTGGTAATGAACTAGCCAGTCTACATATAAACTTTCTTCTGGAAAGAACATGCTGCTCAGAGAGGTCAAAGGCCCTCAGTTGCCAACAGAAATATGATTTAATGAGTAGGAGGCATTTTGAAAAAGAAGTATCTGTGCTCTTGACCTAGCTCCACAAAATGAATAGGAAACTCCCCGTGGTCCTAAGTGCAAAACTGAGATCCTCCAGCCCTGGCTCAGCTGCTGTCTCGTGTGCTACTGAAGTCTCAGGACATGATTTGCATGGGGACTTGGACCTTCAGGTGTTCAGATGTGTGAACGACCTGGTTTTTCACTTCACAGTACAAATTTCACAGTGGTCCAGACATACACAAAGGTACCATCACAGGGAAGGAGGGGTCCTTTACATGAATATTTCTTGTGCCTAAGGGCACTGGAAAACTGAAAAGCTGGGACAGATCTATTGTGGACTACCTGGCACATGTTTTGCCAGAAGTTAGGGATGGTTTGCTGGATACCTGAGTGTGTGTGTATATATATATATATATATATATACACCCCACCCCACCCCCCCAAGTGCACCGTCTGCATACCCAGCTAAACTTTGAACATGCTGGACACCGACACTTCTCACCTACAGCTAAACGCTGCCAGACTGCATACAAGAGGCATTTCTCTAGCTGTTTCACCAGCAAGGCGCGCACCCACTGCTGTTTACAGGGCATCTGTTAGGATGGGCATTTCACAAAATGCAGCCAGCAGACACAAGACTGAAGGAAGATTTTCTAGGAAGAAGAGTTTATGCCACTAACTACTTAAGAGTTATTCAGTCACTTAGGTGGCTTCCACCCCATATCACTCATCCAAATAACACAATGATAAAATCTTTTTGCTGGATTAAAAGTATGACTTTGTAAGGTATAAATGAGGTTAGTTCCTCTCCGCAGACATTAGTCTTGGCAAAAGTCTGTCTCATCTCAGGAGTAAGGGCATTCTTATGGATCCAATTAGAGAAAAAACACTGTCTGGCAAGAAAGAACAAAACCTATAATACTTCTGATTATACAATGGCAGCTGGAATAAAATTTTCTCATATGGGAACATGTGAGCTCAATGTGTAAGGAGAAACTGGACTTGTCAGAATTAATTAGAGTGAGAGAAATGGCCTACGGTCAGAAACTGCATACATTGGCCATTCCTGGCTTCTGGGGCTGAGCCAGACTCGGAAGTTGGTGGGACAGCACCCTGCACCGCACTCCCAGAGACAGGAGTTCACACCGAGGGGTTCTCACTGGTGGTGGTGAGAAAACTGTGGACTTTCTTTTTCGTTAAAACGTTGTCTCATCCTGGTGACTGAACAATAGAGGTTCCACCAGAAAGTCTCAAAGCGCACTCTAAATAGTTGTTAGTAATGGGATATGGGCCAGCGTGTTGCAGCGAAATGCACACACGCTGGAGGCTGGTTTGGACAGTAAGAGGGCCATCGCGGGTAATACATCAGATCTGTCCACCTGAAGTACATAAATAGCTGTAATTGCATCAGTATCTAAGTGCCTCGTAGCACTCTTCTAAGCTGGAGATATCCTGTTATTCCCAATTTATATGGAGGCCTGGGGGACAAGGAGACTATAGGATTTCAGTGGGATCTAGACATTCAGTTACCCTTCCAAGACCTACCCTTGGGGACATGTGTATCATCATGAAAGAATGGCCTCTGAAGGGCTGCCAACCGCCTGTCCACGAGATGGTGGAGCTGGAGTGTGCTTGTGCTGGTACACTGACCTGCTGCGCTCATTTAGGCACCAGAGCTCACACAGGGTTTGGAAGCTGCTTTGCAGACAGTGTAGAAATAGGCGCAGATTTACCGGGAGAGTAGAGTAGGATGAGAGAGTTGTAGCATCCTCACTGGCACCATGCATTGAATCAAGCCTGCTCCTGCTCTCCTGAGTCAGGATATTGGATCTTGGGGGATTGTTCCCCTAACAACAGCTTCCAAGGTGACATCAAAACAATTTTGTTTTCCTTAAGCTTTTGCTGAACTAAATAAATCAACTTGAAGCAGAATCATGAGGTGGTGGAAAAGGTTTAGAGAGAAAGGCAGCAAAAGAGGCACTGTTACCAACCTGCACTAGTGCAAATGTATTTGAGACAATTCTAACATAAGAGGACTTATCTCACAGATAAAGTGTGAGTGAGGGATTTATAGGGGCTTTGCTAAAATAAAACTTTCCTTTGTGAGCACAGATAAGTCATTTTATCCAATTCTTCGTAGTTAGCTGCAGGGTAATATTCTTCTTTTGCCTTCTTCGATATTATATGCTTATATTTTATGCTTCTCAGGACAGAAGCTGTCCTGAAGAGTGACTAGGGCTTCAATCTCAGTCTCTAAGCGTTACTGCAAATACAAAGGCAGATCAGTGCATGCCCTCTTCTGCATCAAGCCAAGTATTACTTGTCCTACAGACTCAAGGTTTTTGCTTCTGGCAAAAAATCTTTGGGGTGAGGGGAAAGAGAAACCCATAAAATTCTCAGCCTTCACTTTAAGGGGGGTTCTCCCACTTTATGCAAAAGGAAATGGACATATTTTAAAGGAACACAAGAAAATCCCTGCTTTTCACCTGACATAGTTATTCATGTCATTGTGCTCCCATGTGAAAGAGCATCGTGTACCCTACTAAAGACCAGGAGGGGTTATGTCCCTTGGCTCTCTTCTTGAGGCAAATGTACAAGTGGTATCTTGGGCTCAGATGTATGCAATCCTTTGAAATTTGATTTGTCCCCTGGTCCTGTTGCCTGTTATGCAGAGTGGCAGTGGGTGGAACTGTCATGTTGATGTCCCCATTGGTGACTGCATGTATTTCGGGAATGCTCTGTAATACAACCTGGCTCATTGTTGACAGCCAGAACTTTCCATGAAGTCCACAGGCTCCTTTTCTTCTCCTCGGCCTGCTTACTTATTAGGGGGGCAGTAATGAAACAAGTGTGCCTGGAGTGCAAGGACGTACCACCACACCAAACAGCAAGGTTCAGGCAGAGCAGGAGAAGGCACTTCCTGGAGAAGAGATCTCTTGCCACCGTATGCAGGCTGTCCTTATATATCCATCATTGCCTGGTATATTACCCAAGGGCAAAGATCTGACCAACTTCTAAGCAGGCAGTGTGCCATCGTAACAGATGGGCATAAATGGGGCAGCCAAGAAGCCATGTATGTGCATCTAGTGTGTTTAAGGGCTGGATTCCCAGCCAGGAACGTCGGAGCAGCTGTCCACCCTCAGTTTACATGCCTATAGTTTAGGGGGATCTGCCATCACTAATCCAGCTTCAGAGCTGGTTTAACTTTCAAAAATTAAAAATAGCATGCACTGCCCCATATGGAGAGTGAGTCTTGACCCATTTACATCAAGGGGTTGTGTGGGTGAATGGAGGGGGGCTAGCATCAAAGAACGGCAGGGTGGGGAAGTGTGTTGACCTCCATTTGTCTTTTTGTTGGGATTCACTGTGGGACTGTGTTAGGAACGCCTCTGTGCACCAGCTAGCTCTGGCCAGGGTGCCCAAGGCAGGATTTGGGCTCTGCTGGAAGCTCTCTGTTCCCCTGCATCAGAGAGGACCAGATTCTGCTATCCTATTCATCTCAGTCCTACAGCTCCATGCTACCCCATGTCAGCAGTGGCTGGATCTAGTGGTTCAAAATTGACATTTTAAAGCTCTAAATGCCCGGTACTTAAAATTGAATCTTCCTCACAAATGCCTAACATCTGGCTTTCAGATTCCGCCACTGATGGATGCCTCACCCAAGCACTTAATCTCTGCAAGAAAGATGTGCTGGTGTTGCAGACATGTGGATGCAGTTCTTCACAGGGAAGGAATGAGATTTTCCCTGAGTCTAATTATCACATTTTTAGGCATATTTGGAGGCTCAGAGCTAGAACTAATAAAGGATTTAGACTGAAACAGGTCAGTCACTTAAGAACCTGCCTTAGATGCTTAGCTGCTAGAGAGGGATCCAGACCCCTGAGTTGGGGGCTGTGGCTTATATACTTCACAGATCACTTAAGAAAGGGTGTGGACCAGTCAAGATATGGGGAGCCACCCTAATTAAACCCAAGGAAAGGCTAAATATCAGTCTGTGTTTGCAATCTTGCACCTCCTGAAACTTGGGGCAGTGATAGCCCGGTGATTAAAGCATCTCGATTCAATGCTCATCCAAAGCATGGAGATCCTTACATCTCAATCTATATGACATACATATGTGTAAAACATGACAAGAGCCCAGGATTTATCCTCTTTCCTCCTCTTGTAAAAAGTTATTCTTCAGCCACTGGGATATCAGGGGAAGCTGGCTGTACCTTTGCATCCCAGCTGGTCTGAGTGGAAGCTCACCCCAGGACCTCTGCTCAGAGGAGTGCTTGTCCCCTACCAGGTTTCAGTGTGAATTAGGTGCCTGGCAGAAAGGCTGTTGTTGGAAATGCAGTTGACAGTACAACTCGAAATGTTTAGGGGGAAGCTTTGGAGTTACAGCTGAAGGACTCAGTGGACCTAAATTTTGCACATAGGCACACCTGAGACACCTGGACTCTTTTAGAGTCCGGATGCTCAAACATGCTCTTACCCTAACAGGATTTCAACTTTGAAATCTTACTGGGCACCTTTAGGTGCCACAAATGTTGCAGAAAATTGACCATAAATTACCCAAATTTCTATTTTTCAAAGTTACTTGAGCTTTGTGACTTGAGAGTTAGGGCATGGCTGCACAAACAAGTCATCACAGAGTGAGCCAGAGGATGGCTTTATTTCACCTCACTGACTGTGGGTAAATGCTTGTTCTTACCCATGATAGACTGTGAGGTAGATCAAAGGAGTTGGAGTTAGCTGTCACACCAGAGCATTCCCACAGTCAGCCATCATGACGTGGCCCATGGTCTGTACACTGGGTCTTCTCCTGTTTATGGCCTTGCCCATGGGAACGTGCCAGTACAGTTGTGGCTTTACCCTCCAAGGTCATACAGATGCAGCTGGAAATTTTTTCCATCATCTGAAACATCTTATCTTTTCCACCTTTCTCCTTCTCTGGTATTACTTATTTTCCAGTTTTTCAGCATTGTAAGTTAAGTCTCATAAAGCATGTGAATTTGGAACTCATATGAGAGATATGCAGCAAAACGTTGAATTCTGTTATGGCATCTTCCAGGGGCCCCCGTGCACACCACAGTGTTATGCAGTATTTGCAGCTTACAAGCAACCTGTTGGGATATGCCCATCACAGTGTGGTTATCACAGCTGTGAAAACTAGCACACCTGATTGTGGTACGTGAGTTCTGAATCGCTGGGTTTCGACCCATAGTCTATGAACAGCATGTGTCTATGTGCTGGTTTTGGCTGGGATAGAGCTAATTTTCTTCCCAGTAGCTAGTATGGGGCTGTGTTTTGGATTTGCGCTGGAGACAGTGTTGATAACACAGGCATGTTTTCGTCACTGCTGAGCAGTGCTGACACAGAGTCAAGGCCTTTTCTGCTTCTCACCCCACCCCACCAGCGAGCAGGCTGGGGGGGCACAAGAGTTGGGAGGGGACAGAGCTGGGACAGCTGACCCCAACTGACCCAAGGGATATCCCACACCATGTGACGTCATGCTCAGCATATAAAGCTGGGGGAAGAAGAAGGAAGGGGGGGACATTCGGAGTGATGGCGTTTGTCTTCCCAAGTCACCGTTACGTGTGATGGAGCCCTGCTTTCCTGGCGATGGCTGAACACCTGCCTGCTGATGGGAAGGAGTGAATGAATTCCTTGTTTTGCTTTGCTTGCATGCGCGGCTTTTACTTTACCCATTAAACTGTCTTTATCTCAATCCAGGTGTTTTCTCACTTTTGCCCTTTTGATTCTCTCCCCCATCCCACCGGGGGTCAGTGAGTGAGCAGCTGTGTGGGGCTTAGCTGCCGGCTGGGGTTAAACCACGACAGTCTATATGAATGTTGTCCCTGTTTTCTGAGAGAAGAGAGCATTTTGGAGTGCATTGCATCTCTGCAAAATAGTTCTACAAAACACTTAAGGCTTAACTTCTTGGTGATGATAAATTGCCCTGTTTGTCTCAGTTGGTGACTTTTTCTAATTCCTCTCTCATAATCTCAGTAAATTCTAGTTTTACTCACCATCTGCAAACACTGTGTGCTGCAATGTAAACCAGGGAGAATAATTTCTGGAACTGCACACCTGGAAATGGCATTATTAGCACCGAAACAATAAGCAGAATAGGAAGAAAGGGGATATAACATGGATAAATGTTAATTTTGTGGAGTTATTGGAATATATTAAAACAGAGTAACTGTTAAAACCTATTGTTACCTGTGATATTATATGTATTCAATATTTCTAATCAGATGGTGCCAAGGCGTCCTGAAGATGGACAAGGGCAAGATTTTGGTAGACAGCTAGTAACCCAGGAATGCAGGAGCTCTGACAACATAAGATTTACCCAGTCTCCAGTTGCTGCCTAAATAAAGGAATGGTCTAATTTGTGATATTCATTATGAATCTCATGTCATGTGAAATTCTTCTTAAAAACACAACTCATGGAGTTAAAGACAAGGCAAGAGCTGTAAAAATGAGTGAGATGTAAAAATGAGTGAGATGCATCATACAGGTTTGTTATTGTTGAGGAGAACATATGAACCTTACTTGAAGCAGGGATC
Source organism: Aptenodytes patagonicus (assembly GCF_965638725.1). Lineage (NCBI taxonomy): Eukaryota > Metazoa > Chordata > Aves > Sphenisciformes > Spheniscidae > Aptenodytes > Aptenodytes patagonicus. The sequence goes on from NC_134952.1 coordinate 6,978,006, forward strand.
ATTACCTTCCTCTTCCTCATATTCAGCTTTCACCATTAGTCTTGCTTCTCCTCTTGCTGGCTGAGCGGATTTCTATCTCTGTTAATGAGAGCAGAGCACCTTCACCAGAAACGGCTGTGAATCTCTCACACTGGCATGGTGGTTAGGACTGTTTTCCGGAGGAATTATGACTTATTAATTTGGGAACAGCATGGGAAAAGTCAGAGTTATTCTCCACGCAGGCTGGAGCGGGGTTGTCCATGGCACCAGCCTGTCCTGCATCTTCTGGCTCCTGCTGGTGACGTGGTCACGCCGGTGTTCGTATCCCCTGCCATTCCCCAGCCTTGGCATCTGGAGCACTCGGGTTTGGTGTATGAAGAAAAGATCTCTGTTACAACAAAGCAGAATAAGGCTTTGCTTTCAGGAACTTTCTGGACTTGCCCTATTCCCCAGTCACTATAAGGCTCCAGCAAATACTTTGTGAGCCAGCCTTCACGCTGCTTCTAGGAACGCACAGAATATTCAACCAAAATGTCATGTGTCGTCTGTTTGACCTCTTGGCATTCGATGACATAAGTTTACCTCATAGCTACTATTTTCCTAATAAATTCTGTTTAGGGTTTGTTTTTCAAGTTTAAATGGAAAATCCCAAATTGTGTCATGACAAGAGTAAACACTCCTACATGTTGAACATGTTCTGTTTTCCATTGCTTTGCTGCCAATGTCTGGGCGTGAAAAAAGCCCAAACAGGCTGAGTGTCAAGAGCGTAGTAGAAGCAGGCGACAGCCAACCTGGAGTCTGGAGCTTGTGTGTTGCTGCAACAGCTGAGTCGCTATTTCCCCAGTCGATCCACAAAGAATCAATAATCAAAGCTTTCTCCTTAATCGACAAATGCAGCTATCCCTGCCCTGATGAGCCGCTAGAAGGAATGTTCTTCAGTGAAAGAAATATAATTAGCTTGTACAGTGCTGGGCAGACCACAACCAGTTTGAAGAGGTGTGCGTTTGCACATCTGCATGCTGGACACCTCTGGACCATGGCGCTTGGAGAAGTGGTGGTGCAGCAGAGTTCCCTGGGTTTTTTACCATCTGAATCTGAGCTCTGTCTCTTTGCAAGACTAAACTCAGAGCAGTATTTCAGGGAAATGAAGGGATTAAATTTCAGAAAGGCCTTGGGAACAGGGCTGGATGATGAGCTGCCTGAATTCAGCACACAGGCTCCACTGAGATGCTCCGAACTTCATCTCAGCTGCCACATGACACAGCAGGTGCCTAATTTTCTGCCAGAAAGTCTAAGCAAACCTGCCAAGCCCTGGCAGAGCTAAGATACCTGGAGATGTGCATGAACCTCAAGGGATTCCCATACCAGCGACTCCTGTCCCTTTCCTGTGTATGGACCAAAATATGGGGGTATTTAGATAATGCAGGGGCATGGCCTTTCGAGGTCAGTTGAGTGACTCATGTGGCCATGCGGAGAACCTCTCCTCCAGCTCATCTGAAGCTGGGCTACCACTTCACACTTTGTTTGCAAGGTCAGACAGCCTTTAAGCTATTGGAGCGATATACCCCTGTTGAAGTTTTCTCACTTTCTGTACACAGTTAAATATCCATCAGGGCAGTGGAGACAGGGAGAGATGAGCTGGAGGAGGAATATTGTTTTCAAATCTCGGATTCAGTCTCCTACATTTCAGGTGTGTTTTCACCCCACAGCTATATAAGAGAGTTGGAGGAAAGGCAGACCAGCCTTGAAGACCTTATAGCAGCAGAGGATTCACAGCTGAGTTACGTATCTAACTGCACTGCAATATTTAATTTGCTTTGTCAATTTTTTCACATTTAAGTGCAAGTTTTAATCTGCAGAGTCTTTGTCTCAGGCATACTCCAGATCTGAGCTAGCGTATATAAAATCAGAATACAGCCTTAAAAGGCTGATTCTTTGAGACAGACTTTCCCTTCAGTTATACTATTTTTACCCCACTGATTTCAGCAGGGAACTCTTCATTTGCCCTATAGGGAGGGAAGAATTGTTTTTTCTGCATGGAGCCAACTTTGAGGTCTGACCGATGAACACGAGTTCAAGCATGCTGTGTCCTCCTTGTGTCTGTGATTTACCGGGCTTTTCTGAAGCAGCAGGCTGACACCTAAGCTCTCACTTGTGAGAAATCTCAGTGACATTGAAATAAGTAACAAAACTTCTATCGATCTTCCACTGGGAGTGATTTTGCTGAAAGCAATTAGACCTCAATAACAGAAATGCAGAAACATCTCAAATGCTAATGTGGTCCAGACGTTCATGTTGAAATGAGAATTGTCTTGCAGAGATGGGAAGAAATGGAGGCAGCTTCGAGAAGGATTTGCTCAATGCTTTTATATGTGGGGAGTTACTAGAGGTGGAGGGCTGAGTTATCTCCTTTCATCCCTGCAAAGGGGCCTGATTTCTCACAAGGTGAGTTTTCAGATGCCTCTTTCTCAAGCCAGGCAGAGCGCAGCTGAGTTTCCCAAAACTACTAGTCACTTCAGAAATGTTTGGCTCTGGGGTCTGTCCTGAAAGCTTTTCTTGACACATCCAAAGATAATCTCAAGTCTGCCAGAAGGACCTTGGAGCCAAAATATTAACCTCTCATTTTTCATTTCTGTCTCCACTGAGTTTAGTTGTGCTCTTAGGTAAGAAGTGACTTGCTTCTGCTGGAAGCTGCTTTGCTCAAGCCTTGCACCGCACATGCCCAAGTGTTTTTGCAAGGAGAGAAAAACCAGCTGCCCACCAGGCTGGCTGCTTAAGGAAAGCAGGAGGGTGGATGGCAGCTAAGGAGCTTCTTAACGCTCCAAGAGTTTTGTCTGTTGTTTCTCTTCACTGAGTGAGCTGATTGGCATCCAAGACACATTCAATCATGCTCTGCAAAAAGGCAGTATTTTAACAACTAAATGGCTCATTCACCTAAAACCTCACATTTTCCAAGAAAACATGCCAAGCTGGGTTTGAAAAACTACATGCAAATGGATCACGGGATATGTGTGATAATTTCATGACTTTCTATGACACTTATTGTGAGGATAGCAACATGCTTTTGTGTTTTAACGCAGTGACTGATCCATTTTCCAGAAATCCTTACCTTATGGTAGATAAGACAAGTATAGATGTAAAATGCAGGGCTTACTTCACCCACATGCAAGTCCAGCTGTTTCCGGATGGAAATCTGCCATCGTTTCACAGTTCATAACAACAGTGTGTAAAATTTTAGAGCCGAAATTGTATTTCTCCCACATACTGACTGCTGTAGATGTTGTCACAAGCTGCATGAGGTTTACAGCTGTGTGACGAGGTGAGTAAGGGGATGCTGACTTCACCTGTTAGTAGAAGGTGGCCAGCCAAATACTGCATTCAAAGCAATCTTGCATCAGTGGCTTGACTCACCTTCACTTCTCCAGCTACTCCCAAATAAGAAGACCTTTAACAGCTGAGCTTTCCCCAGGCTGGATTTTCCATAAATGTATTAAGGAAAACAGCATTTAACAAAGATGCTCCTTAGAAAAGTAAAGGAAGAGTTCATCAAACTGGGTAGGTGAGGGTAGTGATTGAACTGGGAAAAAACCTACCATAAATATGGGCACATACCAGACCAGTAAAGAATAATAACACAAATAATGGAGCACCAATACTGGCACAGAGTTGAAGAAAACATGGAGTGTGGGATCAGGTGAGAAGAAAGCAACACTTAAACAGAGCTCCATAAATAACTTGTTTAATGGGACAGAAGGATACCGACCGATGGAAAAGTAACAAGAGAGTAACTGCAAACATTGGGATTAAGGAGGTATGAGCAAGGAGGAGGAGGCAGCTCAAAAAAGGGTAGTGTTTTAGAAAAATGGGAGCAGAGTCATAGAAAAGGAAAGTGGAAAACTGAGAGTATAACAGGAGAAATAATGAGATCTGGGGCAGAAACCCAACCTACAGGGAAGTTACACCCCACTTCATGGCACAAAAGTCGGTTTGAAAGGGTTGTTTTGCAAATAATATGTTATAAGAGACCTAAAATAACAACAGTTTAGGATGGCAGTGGGCCATGTGGTCCATCTACCCACTGTATCTGTCCACTATGGGACGTGTTTTCCCTCCAAACGCCGGGCTGATTCATGCTTTAATGAGTTTGCAGTTGCACAACTGCTTTTGGATTTCTGTGAAGCACGCAGACATTTCTTTTAACCTCCAGCCTTTGCCACTGTTTATGAGCTTTTGATGGTGTTGTTTTGCGTGTTTGAGTAAGTGAGAGTCAGACCCCCACGACCCCGTGGGCTGGAGGGGACCCTTCTCCTGGCTCACCCAGGGACTATTAGCTCCATTTAACAACATAAATGTCCAAGGGCCAAATTCAGTGCCACTGGAGGCAGTGGGAAAGTTGCCACCGGTTCAAATGGATCTAGGGCTCAGAGCCAAAAGTTTCTTTGAACCAAGATAGGGAGACACTTGCATTCTGTCCAACTCACAGAGGCTTCTGTTTTGTGATTCATTTCCCTTTTTCAGTACATCATGGAAGAAGGGTGGCCTTTCGATATGAACATCCACAGGATGTGTATAGTTAGCATGAGACTTATGCTCTTTACAAATTATATGCACTTAAGAACTGAAGTCATTTAAAGCCAGACAAGTTCCTCTTAAAATGACAGCTCCTAAGCAAAAGGCTCTTGAAGTTCAGGACTGAACTTGCTCTTTCTTGAAGAGCCAGAGCCAGAAGCAGAAGTCAGTGGGATCCAGAAGAGTTTTTCCACTTCCAAGAAAAAAGCAAGACAGAAAGTTGAATGACATTCCTGCACAGTGAAGAGGGGGCAGATCAGAGATGTCCTGACCCCCACCTCTGCTGAGGCTCAGCCTGCTCAGCCTGCAGCCCACTTGGCCCAGGGGCATCCTCACCAGACAGCCCAGGGTGCATGGCACTGGGCCAGGGAAGAGCTGGCAAGGCTGTTTCTTGTGAAGGAACATAGGAAATGCAGCTGCTGTGACAGGGTGGGAAGATCAGATAGTCAGGGAAGTTTGTGCCTACCACAGGTTTGCCTTCCTGGAAGCTATGAAGAATAATTCAACGAAAGAAAAAGAAGAAAAAAAAAAGCAAGAAGAAACATCCAGAGATGAAGTGAGAAAACAGCCAAAAAGTAATTTGCAAGAAGCAATTTTATTTGACTTCCAGTTCTAATGCATTTTTTGCGTTGGCTACTCTTTTCTTTGAGCACCCTGAGCATCATTAAAAGTCCATTTATTTCACTAACTTGTGCATCAGGCTAATTATATCCTGTGCAGAGCGCACATGGACTTGACAACCCAAAAGGGACAGCTAGAACTCGATTCGTTAAAAAGAGTTTTTCATTTTATAGCACTATAAAAATTAATGATACAATTCAGTCCCAAACTCACAATAACCAAATTTGTATGGCACAAAATCCTTTCCTCCAAATTTGTGCTTCCTAGTTGAAGCTTCAAAGATTTTTCTCTCCTGTATTTTCTCTGTCTTTCCACCAGTCTCAGAGGACACCAGGTCACTGCCTCATCTAAAGGTGTCCGGAATGAATTAGCCGTTAAAACTAAATTATTGTTTTTCTATCAACAGTAATGCCTGGGGATGGCCAAAACTGCATAACTGATTCAGGAGCACATTGATTTAAAAATAACTTTTAATTCCAATATAATATGGCTCTGAGGCCCCTTTCAGTGAGATACTTTAAAAACATAAATGTAGGCAGTACTGGCCTTGAAAGAATTTATGTGCTGGAGGCTCTGATCCCACCGATATAAATCTGTGCCTAGCTGGAGGACTCTTTATCTTGCAGAAAGCTCAGTACTGCTAATGATTATTGAGGCAGAAATGTCCCCATTTAAATCTCAGTTCCCTGGCTGAGTTTGTGAGGCTGACAACTCCCCTGATTTGTAAACAGAGCGAAGAAAGCTCCTCCTGAACCAGATATCCACAATGGCACTTTTACAGACATTTTTTTTTGATTGCAGCTGTGCCATAAATAACCTGAGATAGCCCTCTTTAATAATTGTTTAGGAACTGGAAGCATAGCTAACAATTTCCAAGTAACAGGGCTTTCACTTCTAACAGGATGGAAGAATATATGAGTTCGGGGCATGACTGAGAAATGTCATCCCACAACTGTGTACTCTGACAGTTTTCCAAAAGCGCTCTTCGCTGGCCTAGCATTGCTCCATTTATGTGCGTGTACCACTCAGATATCGCCATGGGAGCAGATGTTGCCTAATACAAGGCTGTTTCATAAATCCTGTCCCTAAATGTATTCTGCATATGGTTTGAACCGATTACGTGAAAGCATGAGCAGCATCCTCTATTCCGGGTCGCCCCTGAGCACAAGCTGCCCTGAAGTCATCAGACTCTTAAAATATGAAAGATATACCCCAAAAACCCCCTGACCTCTCTACGTTTGCCTATAAATATACTTGAATCCTCATGAAGGAAGGTTCCCTCTGGCAAGAGCAGGCTCCCTCTGAGTCTGTGGCCATGCAACCACCAAATGGCAAGACCATAACAAAAGTGCCCCGGAGGGAACGCAGACCCACAGGGTGCCCAACAGACGCAAAGCTGAACTGCAGACTTGTTTCAGACAGACCAAAGAGAAATCTGCTGGAAACAAAAAGCGTTCGTTAACTTGTTACATAGCTGGATTTGAGGCCAAAGTTTACAAAAGGAGGTTGGAAGGGGATTTATACCAGGTATGTATTAGCATAGCACCAAGAGGTCTCATTTTAGATTCCAGACATTGGGATTTAAGTCAAAAAGTATTCATGGCAACTTCCCTCTTTGCTTTCCACCAGTTCTTTGACAGAAAGTCTTTCTCCTCCTGGGAAGGACTAGCAGCACAATCCCTTTCTGTCCCAAAAATTTGTTGGAATGACTTCCCATTTCAGAAACCAAATTAAAAAAAATTTAAAGATTTCTAATTAATTAATATTAACCTTGATGTTAGCCTCCCCTACGAGCAGCACCCTTTCTTACAAAGGGTAAGCTTTCTTAGCCTGTGATAAGAAAACAAGTTATTTAATCAATATATTTTCCAGCGTACGTGTTCTTTGGCAGAGACTAAGTTGTCTCTTTTGAGCGTGTGTGTCTCTGCGCGGATATGTATGTATGTGTAAGCGTTCCTGTTTCAGAAAACAGAGTTGTTGGACATGGATAGGAATGTGTCTGGCATCTTTAGAAGAAAGACTCAGAAGGAAATCAGTATTTGAGCGAGTTTTGCAAGATATCCAGCTCTGACTATTTTGCGGTTAACTTTCCATTCCAAATTTGCTAATGGTGAGCTGTCCAGACCATGTCTCTTACCAAAGAATTTTGGAATCGTGAGAAAACAATGAGTTAGCCGTTAGGAAAGATTAACCTCCCAATCTTAATCCTTCCAACTATCGCTTTACATAAAAAGGGCATTCATGTCTAAATCACTGCTAAAGACTCTTGGATAAATTTCTCTCTAGCCTAATTCCACTGAAACTGTCACTGTTACACCAAATATATGGTGATTTAATGTGAGCTGGCTACAGTTATTATTGCAATAGTGTTAGAATTGCCATTTAATATTGGAGTCCTGCTAATGCTACTACACACTGTATTTACACAGAGAAAACTTACAAGCTGAACAGACAAAAGAGACAAAGGATTGCAGAGAAAGGAAATATTTTTCTACTTTGGACAATAAAAACTCAAACTAATAAGATGATTTGCCGCCAAATGTATAAAGAATTTGGGAATGAACGTGAAATAAACCCAGCTCTGCTAAAGCCCACACCATCCCTTTCCAAAGCACATTAGTGTTTAATTTATTGTGGAAAGAGCAGGTTGTCCCTTCCGATTTCACCGGTGCACCCACAACCAGAACAAACTGTAACAATTCAGAATGACTGAATAAATAATTTCCCAGCATAAGTCTGCTGGCAATCCCTTGTATCAATAACATTTTAGGCCTAGGAGCAAAAAGGTGCTTAGTGTCTGTCACTTTCTCAGGCATTTTAATCCCTGCTGCTTTCCTAAACAGGACCTAGACTCCTCAATATATTTGTAGTTCTCAGGCTGCAGGTTTTAAAAGTCAGAAATAAAAGCAGCTTATCAAGCTGCTTTTTTTTTTGCCTTTTTTTTTTTAACATTAGAAAGCTAGCTCTGTTTTGTTCAGGAACCTACCTGGTAAACACATGTCCAGTCACTATCAGTGCTAAACTACCTGATTGGTGACATAAAGTTGGCAGTTACAACCTTGACATCCTCTATCCACACGGTTGCATGAAAAATCTGTGCACTTTAACCTGTGATTGTGCGAACTAGGGAGACAGCAGCTGAATCCTCATGCAATGGCAGCCTCGTGCCAGCAACACTGCGGCTTGGTGGCTCCTGATCTGGTGGTGAGACAGCAGCCAGCTGTACTAGTGTACCACCTACACGCGTCCATCCTGTGAAATCTGCCTGTTGATCGTCTGACCGCAGCTTTCAATTAGCACATTTTGGAGAGGGAAAAAAATGGCAAAAAATGTCCATCTCACCAAGGTTTGGATTCTAGGCTGCTGTCAGTGGTTTGGGGGGTTTGGATGGTGCTGAGCCCAACAACGCAAGGGAGTAATACTGACTGCATTGAAACCACCATGGACATGCAGACCTGTGCGATAGGATGGATAGGGCAGCATGGAGGGATGCACGCTTTATGCTGCTGGCTCTGCAAGGGGAGATTTTTGGCTTGAAGGCTCAACAGCTGTAACTAGTCCAGTTGCAGGTTTGCCTCTGGCACCAATTGCTGCGGTTCTTTAGCCAACACAAGTGGTCAGCACTGTCCTTGACAAGAAAAACAAGCTCATAGCAGGGGGACTGACAGCTTGCAAGTGTTATGGACAGAGGTGAAGGGAGAAGTTTTTGACATTCTAGAGCCTCCCCGTTATTGCAGTGCACCAAAAGAAATCCTCTATAAAGAAAGAAAAGAGAGGACTATCTTGCTCTTAAAGGCTGCTGTGCTACCAGGATAACAAGCTGGTTAAAATCACTTTGATTCTGCTCCTTTTGCCACGTTTGCCCCCCTCAAAGAGCCGAGTGGCTCTTTCCCCTCTCCTTGCCACAGGGATGACTAGCAGGGCGGGATGCATGCTGCCGAGAGGGAGATGAGGTCTGTACAAGTCCATCTGGTTGCACGACGTGCCCAGTGCCTCATCTGCATCACACAGCAGGGCAAAGCAGAATGACCTTTCAGGCACTTCAGAAGAGGCCATAAAACAGCCGCACTCTTCAATTGTCAAATGCAAGATTTGCAGTTTTGAGGGTTATCTTAGTAGGCAATTCCTGTGTTCTAAGATTTTGAACACTAGTGAAGGCAGCTAATGGGTGTTGAAAGGATTGGAAGGATTGAAAACTGGCTGAACAGCTGTGCGCAGAGAGTGGTGATCAACGGCACAAAGTCTAGATGGAGGCCAGTAACTAGCAGTGTACCCCAGGGGTCAATACTGGGTGTAGTCCTGTTTAATGCCTTCATTAATGATCTGGATAGTGGGACAGTGTGTACCCTCAGCAAGTGTGCCAAGAGGGTCGTGCTGCCATCCAGAGGGAGCTCAACAGGCTGGAGAGATGGGTCAAGAGGAACCTCATGAAGTTCAACAAGGAGAAGTGCAAAATCCTGCACCTGGGGAGGAACCACCCACAGGCACTAGTACATTCTGGGTGACCCCAGCTGGAAAGCAGCTTGGCAGAAAAAGACCTGGGGGTCCTGGTGGACACCAAGTTGAACATGAGCCAGCAATGTGCCCTTGCTGCAAAGATGGTGAATGGTATCCTGGGCTGCATCAGGAGTGTTGCCAGCAGGTCAAGAGAGATGGTCTTTCCCCTCTACTCAGCACTCGTGAGGCCACACCTCGAGTACTGGGTCCAGTTCTGGGCTCCCTAGTACAGGACAGACATGGAGAGAATCCAACAAAGGGCCACAAAGATGATTAAGGGACTGGATCATCTTTCCTATGAGGAAAAGCTGAGAGAGGTGGGACTGTTCAGCCTGGAGGAGAGAAGGCTCAGGGGAAATCTTATTAATGTACATAAATACCTGAGGGGAGGGTGCAAAGAAGTCGGAGCCAGGCTGTTCTCAGTGGTGCTCAGTGACAGGACCAGAGGCAATGGGCACAAACTGAAACACATGGGGGGTCCCTCTGAACATCAGGAAACACTTTTTGACTGTGAGAGTGACCAAGCACTGGCACAGGTTGCCCAGAGAGGTTGTGGAATCTCCACCCTTGGAAATATTCAAAAGTTGTCTGGACACGATCCTGGGCAACCGGCTCCAGGTGGCCCTGCTTGAGCAGGGGAGTTGGACAAGATGATCTCCTGAGGTCCTTTCCAACCTCAACCATTCTGTGATTCTGTGATTGGCCAGCTAGAAGAGTCTTGTGTGATTCTAAAGCTGCCAAACATGCTGTGTTGGTGCACTGGTCCTGCTGGAGGTGCCTGGAGTTTCTTTATCCTTAAGGGTGTTTTGGGAAATAAAGATCACAGCAGGGCTTGCTCCTTTTTCTGAAAAAATAAAAAGCGTTTCATGCACAATGAAAGGTAAAGGGAAAACAACGGCCTTTTTTTCAGGATGTGCTATGTTTCCCAGTTCCCTCTTGCTGTAGGTGTACCTGCTTTGGGCTGCCACGCTTACTGCAGAGTGTCTCCAGCTGCAGAAATATCTGTTGTGACAGCAGGACGAAGGACGTGTCAGGAAGCACAGGAGATAAATGGCACAGCAACCACGCTAATGCTCTCGCTGATAATGTAGCTGGACAGGTAAGGCCCATTTACCTCATTCCTGGATTAAACAAATCAAAGAAGGCAGCTTCTTTAGGCGATGTACGCTACTGTGTCAACAAAAATTATCCAGATGGTAGTTTATTTTGCCACATCACTTGATGTTTTTTAAAGGAATTGGAAAAATTGATTAATATCTTGACTGCTTTGTTGGATTTCTTATTGTATTTGGGTGCAGTGAGCAGCGTTGCCTGGCCAAATGATTTCTAAGATGGTTATTGTCTGTTGAAAAAAAAGGAAGAACAGCAAAAAAAAGTGTGTTTAATTTTCTGGAGCGATTACCAACATCTGTGCTCCAATTACACCTGCAAGTCCCTTGCAATGCAGTGCTTGGGCATCCTGGAGACCATCCTCATCCCCAAAAGGGAAAAGGGACATTAAATACCTCCAGAAGAATGTGACTATGTCAAAAACAGGGGAGACATCTGTTACAAAACCAAAACCGGATCTAGTCTTAGCTCAAAACCTTAACACCAGTATTACACTTAAGGCTGAGGAGCTGTTAAATATTACGGACTTCATACATATAGATATGAAGCTACATGCGCATGCAGACTTTAAATACAGATGATCTACATTCACAAACTGGAATGACTACCATTTCTTCTGCTGCCAGTGGTTGGGCGGATGTACTATCATCCACCACAAGATAGATGACCTCAAGTCTGCAAGCGCTGCATGACACATCTCTTCAAAGCCGCGATGCTGGCGAGGCTAACGCTTGGGCCTAGCACAGGGCATAAATGGTTTTCCTGAAAGCACTAAGGCTCCTTATCTGCCCAAAGCCAGCTCTAAAAGCCTGGAGCATTAGTTAGCAGAGATAACCGAGTGTATAAAATTTCTGTATGTAGTTCAATAACTGATTTATTTTTATTACTCTGAATGAACTACACAGCCAGAGGAGATTAATCAGTTGTCTAGTCAGTCCTCTGGGCATAGCCTGGGCTACTGATTCCCTCCAGCAGTTCCCGCATCAAACCCAACAACAATAGACAAGGAAGTGTCAGTTATCAAACAGGCTGAAAACACTTTTCATTGTTAAGTAAAGGATTTCCTTATGATTTCCCATGCCAAATAATAAATTGTAAGTTATACAGTGTGTGCCATGAGAGTCCAGAACTACTGTGAAGAAGATTAATATTAAAAATTAATGACATCTTTACCATCCCTTGTTATAGCTGGCTCAGGACTATCCCTGTTAGCTGCAAGGCTGAGTTTAACTCTTCCCCTTCTCCTTCCCATTCCCCTCCCCTGCGCCTCTTCTCCAAATGGAAGAGATGGAAGGCGAATACAGCATTTTGCATCCGGATCTGACAGCTGCCACGACGAGCATCTTTCCTCTCCCCGGTGAGGAAGGCTTGTCCTCCAGCCGGCAGAGCTGTGGCACAGCTTGGTGGAATCAGGCCGTGACCTTTTCCATTCCACTGGAAGAAAAGAACGCAAACTTGTTCACTGCTTCATAAGTACAGTAAGTGTTACTGTGTTATTTTTTATAGGATTTTTTTCCCCCTTTTTTTCCTCCAGTGGCTAGAAATTGAAAATGCTCAGGAAAAGAAGGAGGACTGCAGGGGAACCCAATTCCCTTGGGCGAGCTGTCATACACATGTACAGGAAATTGAATGCAGAAATTATTGCATGCGGGGCTGTTAAAGAAGTGACGGGGTTATAAAACAGATCTTTCAACTGCCACCCATTATGGACATTCCAGTTGTAAAGGATCACATTTTAATACAAATCTGCTGTCCCAAATTACATTTGTCTTTTTCCATAAACTAGAAGTAGGCAAAGATTTACAGGAAGGTAATTTTCCTCCTTGTTATTTTAACTCATTTATCTCCTCTCTGAATTTCAAAAGAAGAAGAAGAAGAAGTTTGGTAGAATTTATTAGGTTGCAATGGTATAATGGCTCTGTTCTTGGGCTGCTGAAATGTCCATGAAAACTCTGAGGGTCTTTTTAAATGTACCCTAGCCTTCATGAAATGGATAGCATGGTGCTGCAGAAATAGAACACAAAATCTTATTATGCTTGATGTGACTAATTTATTACATAAATTCTGCACTCCTGATCTGATATTCCACCATTTGCCATGTGAGATCATAGCGCACACTGAAAGTGAGATGGCTTGTTTCTAAATAATTGTGACAACGAAGCAGTTTGATATTCAGATCTTTAGTTACTACCAGGAATTTTGATTACGCTTCCCTTTCTCTGCCTCTGCTTTTCTTCCTGTTTTCAAGGCAACAGATGAAAAGATGTCTCAAGGCCATCTGCAGAATTAGATTTGAGATTACAGTGAAAATAGGTAGACGTGGTACCAGTTAATTTAATTAGTTTTGATATAGGTAAAAGGAAAACAAGCTCACAGCCCCATCAATGAAATCATATTCCAGAGACATGCTCATTTGTGCTATCATTTTTTCCCAAAATTCATCTGAATTTTGCTATCGGCAAATCAAAAGCTGATCTTCCAACCTTAACGACAATTCTGATCTAAATCCTTTTTTCACTTGAAGCCAGACACAAATATACATAAATATATTTTTAAACACTGCTGCTCAATTTATACCCTGGCAATGTTTCATCTGGCTGTTGCAGTTCTATTCATTATTCCTTCAGACTCTGTAAATGCACAGGACAAATCGCCGGAGTTTTGCTTTTAAGGCAGCAGATTCAATTTTGGTGACTCTGTGCAAACTTTGAAGCTCTGTTGGAGCCAGTCGCTAGGAACTGCAGCTCATACTTTGCAGAGGCTTAGTCTTGAATTTGCAAAGTGCTTTTGTGTAATCAGTCAATTAGAGCTGTGACCAGTGATCCATATCAGCAATTGATAGTGAAGTGCGGGATTGGTACACTTTGAATCCAGGTTTCAGTCTTTCTGGTTAGGTAGCAATTCTTGAACAGCACCAGTTTCAAAAATGTTATGTTGATTTCTTCAATTTCTTGACTACAAACACCTGTAGTCAACTCTGTATTAATTACAGAAGTTCAGCATAGTGTTTCTTTTAATATTTCCACTTACACTTGCACTATTAGGAAGTCCTTCCCCAATGGTTTTCTGTAACATCATCTGGAAGTGGAAATAAATGCACTGGTACAATTCCAGTCAGTTAACAAATCAAATCTTGCCACTGCAGCTCAAAATGTATTTGTTTAAACTCTGAAATGGTGTAGTTAGATTGTTTTATCTCTTTGTACAAGCATTAACTTTTAAAAGAATATTAAGGCACAGTAAATTTTGAGTTAGTGGGCACTTATTTAGAAGCTACATATTTAACAAGACACTTTAATAGCTGCAGTTCTATGAGAAAGAGCAATGGGAAAAAAACTTCAGAGGTCAGCATTATCTTATAATTTCCCCTTTCAATGACCTCCTTAGGTCATGTTTGCTGAGATCTTTGTTGGTACAAAATACTTGCACAATTACTGACAATGTTGATGTTGTATGCAAATACATTCTTCAGCGCTTACAACGCCATTATAGCTTTATTTGCAGTTGATAGTGACTGCCATTGCTTTTAAATACTCAAATGTGCTGAAAGTCAATTGAAGTCAATTTGGATTAAATATTACTAATTCACCTCTGAGTGCAGTTTTGAGTACTCGTGAGTTTAATAACCGAGGAGCCATCACAGCCTGCGCGGTTGTGAGCACGCCACGGGGAGCCACGCACAGGGATGAAGTGACTTCTGCCTTGGATGAATCCCTTAGGGTAAGATCCGGAAGGAGAGCAGTGTGGGTACAAACCAGCTGGCACTATTTGGTCTGGGACTCAGGGATTGCTCCCTAAAATGTCTGTGTTCAGCTACATTTTCCCATAGGCAGCGGGACTCAGGAACAGGGATGTTCCTGAGGATGCCTCACTGCTACCCGTGGAGCCCCAAGGAGGGAGGTCACAGTGCCGGGGTAGATGTCTAATCAGGCTGTTCCCTGTCCGGGCATGGGGGAGACAAACCCTCCATGGAGGTGGCTGTTCAGAAGGAAAATGGCACCAGGAGGAGCAAGGAGGGGGACGTGCCTGAAACTGAGCTGTTTACAGAAGCCAGGCACCTGGGTGAGTGCAGCAGGAAAAGAGGGTGCAAAGCCTGAAACTGTTTTGTGGTTGGAGAAGGGAAATTCTTAGGGTTCTGCCGCCAGGATTATTTCTGCCATTTCAGCTGACTACATCAACTGTCCTCCAAGCAGGAAATGGGTCCTCAGGTCTCCCCCTGAGAACCAGCTCCTGCCACCTCATCCAGGTACACAGCTCCCCACTCCACTGCCAGCCAATAACCATCAGAATTGGCTCTGCAGAACCCACATTGCAACGAACATCTCCCTGGGAAGGATATACCCAGGTCTGCAGTGCCCTCCTCCTCTTCCCTATGAGCATCGCATGGTGTTGAACATGTTCTGCATCGCCTTATAAGAGGCAGCTGTTCCACAGGTCTGCTCTGCCCCTCTGATGTCACATCAGCCTGTCTTACTGCCTTTGCACCAGAGCTGGCTTTTGCATAGGTGCCCTGGACACCTTTGGGCACTTGGGCATTTTAAGGGCAAAAGCATTTAAGCACCTGAACCCAAAATGAAGTTGGAAGCTCAGGTTAAGCGACTGGGCTCTCTGCATGGGGAGAGTGGCATTCAAGCCACACACAAGCCGATGGGACATATTTTACCTGGATATGTAGCTCATCCTTTCTCCAGACCATGGGTACCTGGTGCAGGAGGCTGGTAGCTTCAGGAGTCAAACAGGATGGGGTTCTCCACTGTTGCTTCAAAGACTGGAGAGAGAGAGAGAGAAAGACTCACTTTTTTTTAAAGTGTGGCTGCAGAAGAGAAGGGTGCTGGTTTTCCATTGCTCGCTCTCTTCCAAAAATGTGACAGAAATCAATCTGGCAGTGAGGACCAGAAGTCCTCTCCAGAAGAAATGCTTTTACCCATAGGATCTTTTTGGTGTTGTTTGCTTGCCTGTCCCTAGGGACCTGGCTTGACTTTGGTAGGAAGGGCACGGGCATGCGAGGACACGTCTCCTGGGCTCTCATCCATCATCTCCTGCTCTCCTGGGACATGACGGATCTCAAGAGGGATTTGAACCCATAACTCAGTTCTGAGCAAGGGACCTGACCAATTGGGGCTTAAACAGAAAAATGGCACCCTCCTGTGGCAATGATTTTAAAAAAAGAAAATAGCTGTGACTGTATTAAGTGCAGGGTCTAATCCTGTCAACATGTGTTACCCATGTGCACACCCATGAAAGGAGATTTTGCAAGGGATGAAGGTGCCGCTCTGCTTAGGCAAAAAAATTGCCACTTGAGTGCAGGAGCTGGGGCAATGCAGGCAGCGCACTAAAGCGGAGCCGTGGGCAAAGACCCTCCAAGGTCAGGCAGGGAGGCCTGCAGCGAGTTTGGAGGCAACTATTCAGCTGCGCGGAGCCACTCTGGATCCCAAAGTCCACGTCCGGCCAGCTTCGAGAGCCTACATCCTTTTTTTGGACTTGGCTCTTTGTCAAAACCATAGGGTACAGTGCCTGCATGGACTTCAAAGGAAGGACACCAAATGTGATTTGGCCCAGACAGTTATGACCATTTATTGCTAGCACCTTTCTCAGATACTGCTGCCAAGGGTTAAAATGTTTACATGCCCCCTGATTTTAAATGGACCGGGTTGCATGTCAAATGCCAACGAGAGAGACAGCTGGAGTATCTAAACCAAGAGCTTTGATCTTGGTATCTGTAAAAAAGAGGTCATTTGGTCTCCCCAGGAAGCACAGACATTTAGAAGGTCCCTGTACAACTCATGCAAGTATTTTATTAACAACAATTTCTATTCACATTTAGGTAGGTTGTATTACTACTTACTAAATGCATCCTATATATACATGTATAGGCATATATATATGAATATCTGTGTGTCTGTGTGTATATATACATATATGTATTCTTTATACGCAAAGTTGTGCGCTTGTGTGATTATCTGTGTGCTTTCTAATGTCCGGTATTTGTATACAGACATACTAATCTATCTGACTTGCAAAAAAATGACAATGATGTAAGCATTATGTTTTATCTTTAAGTCAGTGTTTGCAGCAATAACCTGAATAATTTGTCCGTATGCGAATCTTTGAGTAACACTGTAAATGTAATAAGGGTACGCGGCATTTTCAAGAAGATGCAGGCATGAAAACACAGACTTCATTGTGCTGTAATCACGTCTGACATTAATTCAGAAGAGAGGAATTCTAAAATACAATATTGCACAGGGGAAATATTTCTATTCTTTTAGAGGAGGATTTTGTGGTTAGTTCACAATGCAATTAAAATAGCCACCAGATGTTTATGACTTCAGGCAGCAGTTAACTTTAGTGTCCCCGATTCCTGTCCTTTGCTTCTTTGTCGGAATAAATAAGTATGTTTCTGTGCTGGAGGAAAAAAACCTTAATTTTTAAACATACCAGGGGGGTGGTGTGTATTTCCATTTGGCAGTGTTCATGTTGTTTTGTGACAGGCTTATAAGAAATTATAGTTTTAAAGTTAAAATAAAATCTCTCTCCAGGATGAAATAAACATATTTTCTTAAATGTGAGATGAAGTGTATAGTATCTTGTCATTAAACTGAAGTGATTTGTGAGAAGCAGTATTATAAAAGACTGTGGCTTTTCCAGAGTAATAAACATAGAAAGATACTCTTTTTTCCTTTGAATAATAGGATTATTAGTATGCAATTTATTTTTAAAGACACATTTAAAAAGAGCCTGCTGTGCTCATATTTTGGTAATTTTCCTTAGAGTCTATTATTCTTATTTGTTTCAGGGCTATTAATTTTGAGGCCACATTATATTCAAATTATCTTTGATTACCAGGCTCAATAAGTGATAATAGTTTGTGTTTCATCACCCAAAAGGAAGCTAATGAATTTAGTTGCACACTAACATTTTGAGAAAGAAATTACTGGAGCTCTGCAAAACAGATTAAAAAAATGAGGTGCAAAAAGTTATAGTGAGTTGCCCAGCACCTTACATAAAGCAGTAGGAGAGCTCAAGGGTGGGGGGGGAAAACCACTCAGGTGTCCTAACTTTAAAATGCTGTATTTCAGCTACTCAGTCATGACTGAGACGGTGTGTTGACAAAGTAATTGATAATTGATTTAAGTCTAAGATTATGAAGTATCTCAGACAATGTGGAAATACGTGAGAGAAATTTGTATGCGCGGGTACGTAGCAGTTTTAAATAGTTAAAAGACTGTATGATCTTCAGAAACAAAATCCTGGCATTTAAAAAAAAATCACACAGTGGAAGGAAAAGAAGAGATAGCAAGAGAATTAATAATATTTTGTTGTGTTGGTAAAATCTATGAAGATCTATGTTAATGCACAGAAACTGGCAGTTTCTCCCCTAAACCTGGTAGTGTCATGAATCCATGCTAATGGGGAGTCTTCCAAGCATTTCAGAAACAAATAAGCAAAAGGATTTGAATTTGCTTGGCTCTGCCAAGCCCCGATTACTTGAAGATTTAATGCTCAGCCCCTCGGGGCATCCAGACGTGATCCCCAGATCATGGAGCCACCCAGATTACTGCTCCTCTCGGAAAAAGTCTTGCAAAATTGCAGTCAGTTCATTCTGGCCGTTATGCGCAAACACGTCAGCAACTCTTTGGGGTCAGAAGAGAGGTGAAGTGGTTGGGTCCCCCCCAGACTCCCCCTGTGCTTTCCCAGGTGGTTGTCAAAATCTGAAAGGTGCTGCAAAACGTTTCAGCTGGGACAAACAGGCATTTTTCCCACTGAAAGGCTGCTGCTTTCTATATTCCCATCTAGCTGTGCTTCTGATCGCATCCGTTAATGCCGGGAGCTGTGGCTCTGGGTGTGCTCATCAGCTCCAGCCCGACGGGCTCTCGAATACGGGGGCTCTGCGGCAACACCCGCAAACTGACATGCAGTGGCACATCGAAGGCTCAGACTCCATCCAAAGCCACACTCGTCATAACCCCTCAGTGCCTCTGTTACAGCAATCATTCGGATTGGTGCAGGGGGTGAGGGAGAAAGTGCTTTTTTCCAATTTAAATTCAGCACACTGCAGTTTTAGGATGTGCAAGTCGCTTGTGCTGGGTTTGCTAGCGGTGTTTTTCCAGCAAATTTACAGTTCATCCCTACTGCCACACTGTAAGGGGAGGTGAGTGGAAAGGATTGCAACAGGACAAAGTTAATCACCCAACAACCAAGAAACTGTATTTTTGTAGAATATTAGTGAGTCACGTTTACTCAAATCAGGGCACGATGCCAAAGCCGAGACCAGCAGGTCAAGAGCAAGTCACCCTCGCGTCTCACAGCGGGCTGTCCGAGGTAATGGAAGGGCTTATTTTGCTGTGTCTCTAATCCTGGTAACTCGGTTTAAACCCTGAATGAGCAATGGTACTCCCGAGCATGCAGGTCTTCAACAGTATTATTTACAAAAAATTGATTTTTTTTTTTTTTTTTTTTAACCAGCTTTTTCTGGCTTAATAATACTTCTTGGTAATAGGATGCAGGGGTACTGTAGAAATATATCACAACACAAATCCCTGCCCCAAACTGCTTTTCAGCCTAATGTGTACAAACTTCTTTGTCTCAGCTGCCACTCTTCTCCCCCATCCAACAAGCAAAATTTGAGATGTTTCTTTTTTAATCTGTGATATGTGTTAGCCAGTGTCTAAAATCAGTGTCAATCAATTTAGCAACATCTTCCAGTCTGTGCTGAGGAATTGTCTCATTATTGTCGCTATATATTTTTCCTTGCATAATCACCCAATACATGTATCCTTCTTCCATAGCTAAGAAGAAGTACAATAGTTCCCTTGTTGCATTTTTGATTAATTTCCAGCATGAATTACTTTTTGTGATCAAGAGAGAACTATGTGACTTGATTAAAAGCTAGTATTTCCTTCTGTCATTTCTCAGTTTGTTATCTTACCTGTGCTACAAGGAGTTCCTTATTGTTTTATTATGAGAAGTTAAATAGTAACACCTGATTTCACAGCCCGAGGTTGTTCACTACTTAGTGTATTTTTATCATGTCCTTCCTTCTCTCTGACCCCTTTTCGCCTATGCTTTTCAGCCTCACTTCACATTTAGGGTCTGGATCTTGCAGACACTTACCCACTCAGATATTCCCACTGGGTCAATGGGACTGTTCAGACGTGCAAAGTAACTCAAGCACTTGAGCATTTGGAGGACCAGGACGTAAAGCAGCAGCGATTTGAGCGTATACCAATCAAGCAGGCTCCAGAAAAGCTTTTCTGAGCCGCAATGATTTCAACGTGGTAAAATTCACAAAATGCAAGGCAGATGTGCGCTGATTAGGAAATCAACGTTGGCTGCAAGATAAGAAAGCTCCGATAACTTCTGAACCTCTCTTTGATGTTCTCCATGCAAAGCTGCACTGGTAACAGGGTCACCTAATGCAAAATAATAAATAAGCAGGGAGGCAGAATGCAATTAGGCACCATTCAGAAACGGTTTGAATAAAGCACAGTTTCAGCCCGCTGGAGCTGTAGCAAGGCTGTTTGTATAACAGCCTCCCTGTTGCCCAGAAACAGCACATGAGACTACTGAGCGTCTGCAGAAACTCAGATCTGGTTTATTTGACTTGGACATGCAGTAAAACTGACTTTTAAATGTTACTTCAGCTTTGAGTCAGTGATTACCCTTGTACTTTTACAAGCCATGCCTGGAAATGGGATGTTAATTGTTGTTAATGAGTCTGTCCACCTGAGAAAGCTCTGCAGGGCAGAACTCACAGAACATAATTGCTCCACGCTGCCTCTGCAGTCCCCCCTGCTGACCCCGTTGTCTCTTGCGTTTAAGAGCAATGGCACCAAAACAGCTCCTTCAGACCTCAGAGCTTTCTTCTCAGTCCAGGACAGTAGCTAATTTCTGTTCCTCTCTCCGTCCCAGTCCCATGTGATTTCTGGAGCGGAGTACTGCCAAGGTTCAGCTCTTGCCGATGTCTTTGGCACAGGGGGAGGACACTGGTGGGTATGGGGCTATGAGATACTGAATAGGGAAAAGAGCATTTGCATACTGAGCTGGAGCTCTATAAAGCTGTGTAGTTTAGTCCATGGTCTAGCTGCAAGTGATGGTGTACCAAGCTGCTTTATCCTGATGGCATTTTTTGTGCATTGACAATTTTTGTTCCATTTGCGCTGATTAAACTTTCATTGACCTTCCTTCCTCCACCATAGCTTAGGACCAGTTGTTATTGCATTTCTTTGCAACTCATCCACCATGCTCGCCTGTGTAGGGGAGGTATTTTAGTAGCTCCCTGTGGGACCCACAAGTAAAGACATAAAAATAACTATATTCCTATTTGAGGCAGAGAGAAGACAAAGTCTTAGCAGTTTGAAAGATAGGGAAGCTTTGGGTTTTGCTTTTGTGGGTGACACATGCCTGAACATGTGCTCTGGTGTTATTCATATGGAAAAAAAATAACGTTGGGACCCAAGTTTCTTTTGGTGTCATAGCTGACTACCCCGTTTATCTGCCTCTAGCTCACCAGACTTCTTGTGCAAAGTACAAAGTCATGATTAATACACACGGCGTTATTCCCCAAATGACTCCAGGTGGCTACCCAAAGTCAACATGTCTATATTATGCCACAAGTTCCTAAAACTCATCCTTTACTCGAAGGGCCGCGTAATGGATGGGTCTTTCAACAAACAGTAAATGTCACTGGGGCTTGGCTGCTTCGGGGCAAGAGGGGCTAATGAGCTCAGAAGGGCTAACGAGCTCAGAGACAAGGGCCCTCTTGGAAAATTTCCTATGAGCAGCTGCTCAGCCAGGGGAGCTATCGACTCTGGAGATCAAAGCTGGCAGGGCATCACATGAGGAGGTGGGCAGTGGTTCAGCTAACCAGCTTTATGGTCATCAACCTCTACAGAAGACATCTGCCCATACTGCTTGTGCCCTGAGAAACAATTCAGCTGGACAATGTCGCATTCCCTGCCCTGAGATATTCGTCTAGTGTTATTTTGGGCCCCTCACTACAAGAAGGACGTCAAGGTGCTGGAGCGTGTCCAGAGAAGGGCAACGAGGCTGGTGAGGGGTCTGGAGAACAAGTCTGATGAGGAGCGGCTGAGGGAACTGGGGTTGTTTAGCCTGGAGAAAAGGAGGCTGAGGGGAGACCTCATCGCTCTCTACAACTCCCTGAAAGGAGGTTGTAGCGAGGTGGATGTCAGTCTCTTCTCCCAAGTAACTAGTGATAGGACGAGAGGAAATGGCCTCAAGTTGCGCCAGGGGAGGTTTAGATTGGATATAAGGAAAAATGTCTTTACTGAAAGAGTGGTGAAACATTGGAACAGGCTGCCCAGGGAAGTGGTGGAGTCCCCATCCCTGGAGGTATTTAAAAGACGAGTAGATGAGGCACTTAGGGACATGGTTTAGTGGGCATGGTGGTGTTGGGTCGATGGTTGGACTCGACGATCTTAGAGGTCTTTTCCAACCTCAGTGGTTCTATGATTCTATGATTCTATGATTCTATGATTTTAGATCCAAGTTTTCAGCCTGGGCACAGTGTCTATATGTCTGTGTGGTTCCAAACTCGTTTCTGCAAGAAATCAAAGTTTGTCTGATAGACAGTCAGGTCTGCCCATGCTCAGGCTCATGGAGCCTCATGTTCTCAGGTCCAACATCTTCATCTCACTGGTGGAAGAGTTATTTCAGCTCAGTCATCCTCCAGAGCTGGAGACTGAGGTGTCTTTCCACTGACCCTCTGTGTCACCTTCACTGTGCTGCTCCCACCTTTTGGGATGGGATTCATCTCCTTTATTTGTAGCTTTTTCTACCAAGGCTGAGCTAGTCTTCAGCCCTGTCAGATGCCAGGACCTCTTTCCAGGCTAAGGGAGGTCCGCAGCAGGTCATGGCATCTGGGCTGGGACAGGGATGTGCTGCTCCTTTTGGCCACATTCAAACAGTCCCGAAATTTAAAAAAATAAAACAGAGGGGGGGCCCAAACCCTCATGATTTACAGTGAAGAAAGATCACATTTCGCGTTATTAACGCTCCTAGTTAAAATCACCTCTGTTTTATTGCTCTTTACGCAGGTAACTGTGCTGCTCAGAATTTGTCACCTCAGTGCCCAGAAGTAATGACCTCAGACACACACAGGCTCCTTGTCAAATGGCCTCTTTTTAGTTCATTTGACATGCTCTTGGCAAAAAAAAAAGACAGTTGAAAGGGACCTCTATCTTATGTCACGGTTGCTATAAAAGGGCACCTTCTGTACAGTGTCCAGCCCAGGTTTTAAAGCTTTTAAAATGTTCTTTCTCATTACTGTGCTACTGTTGGGTTCAAAGCAAATTCAGCTGAAGTGAGATTTAAGTATGACAGAGTCCCATTTTGTAAAGAAAACCTGGTAGAGTTAAAAAATTA
The DNA here is from genome assembly GCF_965638725.1 of Aptenodytes patagonicus. Lineage (NCBI taxonomy): Eukaryota > Metazoa > Chordata > Aves > Sphenisciformes > Spheniscidae > Aptenodytes > Aptenodytes patagonicus. The sequence goes on from NC_134952.1 coordinate 7,001,166, forward strand.
ATGTCACTTTTATAAAAAAGTACATTTTTCATAGAGAAAGGATGTGTACTTATTTGCAAATCAGAGTTATGGTAGTGGTGACTCATATTATTAGTCGCACTGAAATTAATATTTGCCCATTAAATGATTCCCATTTTAAACTGCAACTCAAATGTCTGAACAATTTTTTTTGAAATTCTGATCAAGATGATTTTTGTTATTAACTTCAAAAGAATAAAACTTTGGAATCTTGGATGGCAAAGACTGTTCTCCAGCACAAAAAAATACAAGAACTATTCTGATACCTGCTTATGGGCAGATTTTATTCCAATAGTCATGATGAATCTATTTCTCCTGTCTTTATCAGGACCAAAATCTAGAAGCAGCCCTAAAAGTTACAATATCTGTTCCTGTGAGTAGAAATCTTTGATCTACAGAAGTTTTGTATATCAGACTGGAATTCCTTTCAACTTACATTTATTTAATTATCTTGCAATTAAGGAATAGCTTCTCAAATGTGCTTTTTAATGACACACTCATGATTGAATTATATATTTTGTATTTATTTAGATATATAAACAATAAAGGCAACATTTGGAACAAGCAATGTAAAAAATGGTCACAGTAAAGGTTCACATGTTGAACTGTTGAATGCAGTAATTGGTTAATCAGTAATTACTTGCGTGCTGACTTTATTCCTTTGGAAGATAAAAATATTTCAGGATCCTTATAAAATGTGAGCCTGCTCTAAGCTAATAAAAGTTAGATGAAAATTACAAAATTACAGGTAGAATCAATCTAATACTGGATACTTTTATGTTCACATGACTTTTAATAAGCAGGAAAAAAAATTAAAATACACCGGAGTTTTATAAAGTCTTATGATAATTGCCTGAAAGGTAGCATTGCAAACTGTAAACAGTTTATTCCTACATGTAATATATAATAATATTATATATAATGTATACAGTTATATAATTGCACTATGTAAAAATATTATAATTAATTAGTAATATAGAATTATAACAATTAAGTTAAAATTAGTTTTATATATTTGTTTCAATAGTTATTTTCAAGAACATATTATTGAAATACAATTGTGATTACAATAATAAAATAAAATATGATAATTATATGTGTGATAGATATATATAATGTAACTATATAATTGTAGTTACTTTAGATATTATTGTTCAAAATACTTTTTAACATATATTGTTCATATTATTAATGTCCTCTTCAACACTGAGGAATAAGTTAAATTTTTTTAATGGCCTGTGCTTACTATATGCTTTTATGTCTAGGTCATATAGCATTAATTTTTTTTCCATAAAATTCTATAATTCTAGGAAGGAACTTGTCTTTATTTTATGACATAATGTTACCTTTACTGAATATATGCAGTGCTCTACGTGGGCTGGCGTAGTCTGATTGCATGCTGTGTGGAAGTTTCCTGGAATTTGTATATAAGAAAAATACATTCTACACGGCTCTAGCCTTTTTCAGAAAAATTTTTTAAATTTATTTTAAATTATTTCCACATAATGGAAATGTACACACACACTTTTCTATTATTCCACACTGACACAAACAAAGTTTTAACAGAATACAAAACAAATCAGGAAAGGTTAATTTAAAAATCAACAGCATCTTGCTATGTCTGTTTTTTTACACTGTCTATGTAACACAAAAAATGTCAGACGGTATTTTAAAAATTGTGATAAATGGTGTTACCTACCTCTGGACAAATGAAAATAATTATGCACAGAGCTTTTACTTTCATTTTTTTCCCTCTATCTTATTTTCTTTTTAAATCTTGGTGCAGAACTTCATCAATACTTTCTTAATATCACAAGTTTTCCCTTCTGGAAAAGAAAACCCATCCTTCGTACTTAATACGATATTTAAGATCCACTGCCTTCTGTCCCTCTTTTCTAAGGGGTTTCATAAATACAGTATGTCCAGTTATTAACAAGAATTACAAAATCCTTTGGCTCCTCTTTGGTGAGCCCAAAGGCCAGTGATCACCTTAAAAAAAAAATCCTAAAAATTGAAACTTTCAGTAGAAACAAACATCAAAGCTTTTGATTAAATAATGGCTTTGGGTCTATAAAGGAAAAGAAATACTGGTTTTGTCCTTCCTCTCTGAGGTCAGTTGCAGTCATGGCAGCATTCATGTTTTTGTATTTTTCCCATTCCCAGTGCTCTGGACCACTCTGTCTGGGTTTTGTCCGATGTCATTTTAAGCTTGACCAGTGTAAGGTGAAGATCGATGTAAATAAATTCAAGGGCAAAAGTATGGGGTAGTGACATGTCCGCAAAACAAAAAATAAGACTCTACAACAGCTGTGTGGTATCAGTTTTGCTTGATGCTGCAAAGACCTGGGGCATTACGCAAGCTGACAAGAAAAGATTTGATGCATTTGATAGCAGGTGTTTAGGAGGGATCAGTAATGTCAAATGGCATCACTATGTTGGGAACATCGAGTTTCAGGAGAGAACAAGAAAGGAGAAGATTATGGACTTCCTAACAAGGAAGTGACTTCGATGGTCTGACCACCTAGTGAGCGTGGAGCGAGGCTGGGTGGTAGGAGAAGGTCTTGTGAGCTGGATTTGCTTCTCCTGGCTTTCCAGCCCATCCTGAGACTCATCGGAAGGTTGGGAAAGTCGGTAGAAATCTCCTCTAGGTTTTGATCTGTCTGCTAAAGATGGAAAAGCCTTAGGGCAAGGACTGTTGCTTTATTTCTCCAGCGTGGAGGATGTGGTCAGTACTCACTGACTAGATGGGGAGAGACAAGGAGGGAAAGAGGTGAATGGGAAAATGAAAATGAAAGATATCTCTTTGCAAGACACTGTTCTCCAGCAGGAATATTCACGTGAATCAAGGAGTTAAAAAGCAGGCCTCTAGGGTTTTGTAATGCAAACTTAGACCGTGCAGACAAAATGGGGTTTAACAGACTCTGCAGAGCCAAAATCTACACCAGTAGGCTCCATCGACTTCAGTGAAACTTGCACAGATGTGAGAGTGTGAAAGTCCCCTGTTGTTCACATATTCTCTCATAAACAGCCTTTGTGCATGTAGCAAAAGAACATCTCTTAGAAAAATGTAGCCCAAAGAAGGTAACTTAAAACAGATGGGAGCAAGAAATAATAAAGCCAGGCCATATGGGTAGAGCGGACCTGTTCGAAGCAAGTGCAGCCAACTATGTTATGATGTAGTAATGTGTGAAAGAGGCTGCACTAATGTATGGACTATCTGTAAGTGGAATTTTTTCATGATTGAATCAAGAAAAGGAAATGTACTCTATCCAAATGGTAATAAGAACCATATTTCAAAAGATCCATGTTGAGTTCTTTTATCAAATAATGTCAAAAATAGCTCACATCCAAACTAGGATCTTACCTTTTTTGTTATTTATTTTTAAAACTCTTATTGAGGTTTTAAAATGTTCTCCTTAAATCTGCAGCTGGTAGAGTCTATTTTATTTTTTTTTTATTTGAAATCTCTTTAGGCTGCAGCAAAAGCAGATAGTAACTGCAATCAGTCATTTAAGTCAAACAATCAAATCTCTGTTACCAATAGACATGTATCACTGCTTTTGAGCTAGAATGTTTTGCTTTACTTTTCCATGAACAGTTTAGGATAGCCTTCCAAAAATAGACACGACTAAAATGTAATACTCCTAGCAGTAAAAAAGTTGTTTCTCTGCAATATCGTATAGTGCACTTTAAAAGCCAGCATATGGCTTTTAAATCACTAATCAATGATTCCATGAACAGAATGTATTATAAAATTAATTTCAAAACAACAATACTTACCCCAAGCTATTTTCAGTTGAAATTTTGGCTCTAGCATTGACTAAAAGAAAGTGACAATATTTATTCAGGCAGCTAACTGGCCTATCAAGCACCCAGTGTTCAGAAGATCTCATGACAGAGCAAACACTCACATGAGTGTGAGGGGAAAGGCAGACTGCGTTTTAGCAGGACCACAGCATGCCAGGGCTCTGCAGAATGGGACCTGGGTAAGAGCAATGACATTTCACAAATTATTGTAGAAAACTGATAAGGGCATGATCCTTTTTTATGCTGAAGATCATGCATAATGACTGCTGTGCCTCAGCACCTTTTCATAAATATAGAATGAAAGCTTGTGGCAAGATGCTGACAGATGCCACAGAGCAAGTAATAACTCCCCCCGCCCCAGGCAACCACGTTCACGCAGCCGGTTTGTACCTTGCAGCCTCATGTTGTAATGCTATGGCTGATCATCCATCCTGCACAGCTCAGGAGGTGACACAGCATTTGTGTAGGACAGAAAGTTGGATGAAGACCTGATTTTTGAATGGTGAGATTCACTTTTACTGTATTACGGTTGGGCTCTGACAAAAACAAAGTATACTCTTGTTTAGAGAGTGTGTGATCATATGCTACATATATGTGTGTATGTACACAAAAATACATATATGTAGAGAGAGAGAGCTAAAGAGGTAGTGTGTTTTGGCTAAAAAGGAGTTTTAGAGAAATTTATAAAGTAAAGATTATTATAAAACTTATAGAATCATAGAATCAATAGTTTGGGGTCGAAGGGACCACTAAAGGTCATCTAGTCCAACCCCCCTGCCGTGGGCAGGGACATCGTCAACTAGATCAGGTTGCTCACAGCCCCGTCCAACCTGACCTGGAATGTTTCCAGGGATGGGGCATCCACCACCTCTCTGGGCAACCTGTGCCAGTGTTTCACCACTCTCAGCGTCAAAAATTGCTTCCTTATCTCTAACTCATATCTTCCCCCCTTTAGTTTAAAGCCATTCCCCCTTGTCCTGTCACAACAGGCCCTGCTAAAAAGTTTGCTGCCATCTTTTTTATAAGCCCCCTTGAAATACTGATAGGCTGCAATAAGGTCTCCCTGAAGCCTTCTCTTCTCTAGGCTGAACAACCCCAACTCTCTCAGCCTTTCTTCATAGCAGAGCTGTTCCAGCCCCCTGATCATTTTTGTGACCCTCTTCTGGACTCGCTCCAACAGGTCCGTGTCTTTCTTATGCTGAGGGCTCCAGAGCTGGACGCAGTACTGCAGGTGGGGACTCACCAGAGCAGAGTAGAGGGGCAGAATCACCTCCCTTGACCTGCTTATAAAGTAAGACATGCCAGAGGGACAGGATGCCATCCAGAGGGACCTGGACAAGCTGGAGAAGTGGGCCTGTGTGAACCTCATGAGGTTTAACAAGGCCAAGTGCAGGGTCCTGCACCTGGGTCGGGGCAACCCCGGGTATCAGTACAGGCTGGGGGATGAAGGGATTGAGAGCAGCCCTGCCAAGAAGGACTTGGGGGTACTGGTGGGTGAAAAGCTGGACATGAGCCGGCAATGTGCGCTCGCAGCCCAGAAGGCCAATCGTATCCTGGGCTGCATCCAAAGAAGCATGGCCAGCAGGTCGAGGGAGGGGATTCTGCCCCTCTACTCTGCTCTGGTGAGACCCCACCTGCAGTCTTCCAGAGAAAGTCCATGGATCCCCTGCTGAAAGATGGGACAGGAAGGGCACTACCTTCTTATTGCACGTCACCCCCAGAGGATTTGAGGGCTTCAAGATCTGACAGATAATTAGCTAAAGGACTGTCCAACTCATGGACATGCGTTTCTCTTTCAGTGACCCCATCCTCTGGTCACACTGATGTTTGTCCTCGGCACTTTTGCTAAGCTAGTGTGATAGGGGGTTGATCTGTAAGGTTCACCAGCAGAGGCCCATACGCCACAGGAACACATACCATGGCAGAGAGGTATCACTTTGCCACCCCTCCACCTCCAGCTTTTTCAGTGGGAAGAGCACATAAATGGATGCCTCAAGGTTAAATACACTTTTTCCTATCCTATTCAACAGTGATGGCAGTTGTCTAATATTTAACCTGAATGTCCTGGAGAAAGTTCATGAATATGGCTCATAGATGATTTCCTAAATATCCTTTCCTTCAGAAAAAATTAAGTTGTGCAATCTGCCTAGAGGGTTTATCTGGATCTTCTCCCTTTTGGTGAGGCTAAAGCCTTCTCTCTCATTTCTAGGAGCAATAAGGCCAAATCATCATGCTAGTGGGAAGTAGCATCATGACCTGGGTGAATTTCAGATGTATGTGCAGGGGTGGAGCATGCCAATAAAAAAGATAAGTAGTGATTGTTTGCAGTTTTGCAATTTTAGCATGTTCTTCATTTAATATTATCCTATTTGAAAATTATTGTAAGTGTAGTGCTGTGCAATTGTCTCATGCCATAGCCTCTATTTTTCCTGACCACTCTTCTCCTCCAAATGTTCTTTGGAGGTCAAGGGCAAGAGCATCTCTGGGATAAAAAAAAGCCCGGCTGTGCTTTTGCACAGAATGATAGCAGCCCTTTCTGGGAAATGTCTCTGATTACATAGCATTTCTCACAGAAACAGCAATACACCATTTTGTTTTGGGGTTTTGCGGTATTCCAGATCATAGGATGAATGTAGCACAGCAGAATAAGTGTACTGTTAAGTGCTAGAGTTTCAAGTGAAGATGCAATTCTGTAGGTGAGAAAGTCTGAGCATCTTGGCCACAGACAGCTGTTTCCCAAACTATTATAAACGTCTCTGATTGGGAACGACTCTCTACGGAGTCTTTTGTTACTGGGTCAGAGTGCCGACGTCTCAAATCAGTGAATGGCCTCATTCACAGCAAAAGATTTTTGTGGCAAAAGGTTTTCCTGTGGCAAAAAGACCTTTAGAAGAAGAGTGTGGGTCTCCTCTGTGTCTCTGTGTTCATGAACTTGGCAGAAATTAAGGAAGGAAAAGACTAGACTTAGATTATAACTTCTGGCTAAATGCTTATATTTTTTTGGTCAGAATAATACTGTTTTGTCAAAACAAAGTCTCTGACAATTTTGATTAACCTGTTTAAGAAGATTATAGGAAACTTTAAAAAATATCTTTTCTCTATTGTGATAGAAAGAGGAAATAAAAACAGTTTGGCAAAAACATTTCAGCTATATTCAAATGGGGATGGCTCAGGTGATGGGCAGTAGTTTGTTGGGTTTTTTTCCCAAGCTGGAATTTCTAAATGTATTCTTTTAATTTTGACTGAGAATGGAAACAGAATCTGAAATGCCAGAATTTTCCATGGGATAGAAACTCCAGGTTTGACTCAGTCCTAGGACAGAAATGAAGATGAAAAGTTATAGCAAAACAGAATGTAAATACTTGGAAAGCATAAATCCAAGCACTTCAGACCTCAAGCAATTTCTAGGTGCAGGGGGAAACCATAGAGGTGCTCAGGTCTCTTTCAAGGGTGCACATCCAAGAAGATGCCACTTTTCCCTCTTGTACTGATCATCCCCGCTGCTGGCTTAGAGGGACCATGCTACCACAGCATTTTCAGAGAGCATCTGTGAGCATAAATCCCACAGGATTTATGGAAGAGGAAAACAACCAAAATTATCAGTCCTACGCACACAATGTGCTCGGGTAAAGAAAGAGCTGATCTGCTATAGCTCATGGCATTTCAGTGGTGAAGAAACAGAATTGGGTCTATAAGTCATCCAAACAATACCTGGCTCACCATCAAAGGCAGGTGAGGAAGGGACAGGAAGGGTGAGGTTGGCAACATTAGACACCAGTCTAACTTTTGAAGGTCTGAACGGGGGCGTTTCCTTTGTTCCAGAGAAAAATCTGGCCGATCATGACAGCTCCTATGAATTTCAGTAGGTGGATGTTCACAGCTCCCCTGCACCAACACGAGTTTCGTTCAAGGTGATCAACAGAAAAAACATGGTTATTCCTTCACACTGTGGGTTATGTTGCCAGCCCCATGGTGTTGTGGCAATGGTCAGTTGGCTGGTTTGTTAATTGGCCCAACATGCTGCTGCAAGCAAAGAAAACAATGTGGATGGACGCCCTCCACAACCAAGTTCATAGAATCGTAGAATCACAGAATCATAGAATCATAGAATGGTTTGTGTCGGAAGGGACCCTAAAGATCATCTGGTTCCAGCCCTCCCTGCCATGGCTAGGGATACTTTCCGCTAGATCAGATTGCTCAAATCCCCATCCAAGCTGGCCTTGAACACTGTCAGGGAGGGCACTGGAGCTAAATACTCCTTTCTCATTTGTCCTGGCCATTAGAAGCTGTCCTGGAGGAGCTTATGGATTGGGCTTGAAGTTCATCTTCAACATCTTCGCTGCTTAGAAGTTAATCACTCTAATCTGTGTTCAAACAAAACCTGTTTTTTTCAAGTTTGAAAGCTTTTCAGTCTTCTTTGGGACATTCACCATAGGAGCAGAAGTATGCCCCTCTACCTCCAAGCCATTGCCAGTTTGGGGTCCTTCTTGCATATATTTTGGACCTTTTCACACTGAATAATTCTACTTCTCTCTCCATGAGACATTTTTATTACAGGCCTGATCCTCTTCACCTTCCAAGCAAAATTCAGGGGAAAACAGTATTTCCAGATGAGTCTATACAAAAAAAGACATTAGTTGTTTTCTGACATAAGTTTTTTTCATGTTGTTTTTCACTGAAACACTGTGCGTAGTTTTCATTCTCTTTGTTGTAATTGATGGCACTGTGATGAGGCTCTTTTTATAGCAGGAACAACTTGCATGGCACACGGCTTTGTTCCTTAAACACACGCTTCTGCTCAAAAAAATCTTCCAGGGTCAAAACGTCAATGCTCCTAAACTAGTTAGGAGCTTAGCTGGTCTCATTGCTGTTACCTCTGAACACCCAACAAGCTATATGGAATATGTATATTCCATAGACAGCAAATGAGACCTGTCACTAGCTGGGTCTGTATTGCCTTGCAAACAAAGACAGAAACCGAAAATTGTGTTCAAATCTGTATTGCAACAATACAACGTGTACCTAAGTCTGTGCTCTGGTGGGAGAAGGGATCGTGAGCCTGCAGGACTTGCAGAGTACAAGGTTCAAAATAAAGGTTGCCTGTCTTGAGGATTCACAGTCTAAATAATTCAGCAGTTGTAAGGGGTGGTGTTGTTTTTAGTGAAATCCAAGGTGGCAGCATCCTTGGAACGCGGCTCTTGTTTGTACAACGGAGCTTTTACACCAACATTTGCACAGCTCAGCTTCTCCTCTTAAGCTTTTAAGACCTCGACCCGCTTCACAGTGATTTGAAGGGCATCAGTGATTTTACTCACCAAGTGTCTGCTCCTGTGTGAAGCGAATGCTGCATGAAGTGTACAAGTGCCTGTCTGTGACATGGTAAGGACCACATGGCAGAGGGGTGAGGGGTTTTTACCAGATGAACTTTGGGCTGGGCACATAACAAGCGGTATGAATTCTGCAGGCAGCTAAAGGAGTGCCACGAAAACTGCACTACCCCGTCACGCCCTCTGCTTATGCCCCTTCCCTTACAGAAAGGGCTATTTTAGGAATGTTTAGGAGAGCTGAAAAATATTTAATTAGGACTATTTTTTACCCTCCTATTAATAAAGCAAGGGGTCTTAATAGCTTTGGTCCATCATGGGCCTTCATTCTGACCAAAAATAGCCTTCTCTGTTAATAAGAACATTACAACTGTAAATTCTGATAACTTCAGAGCTAAGAATAAGCATCAAGTATCTAAAAATGTCCCTTTTCTACAGCACTAAGAGATGAGGGCTAAATCTGGATACGAAGCTATGACATTTTTTACTATAAACAAATGCTGTCAATGACTGAGTACTTTGATCTGCTGGACCACGAGCCAGAGTAGATTTGTAGGGGAATATGCCAATGCCAAAGCACTGGGGAGGGGGAAAGAGACAGGGCTTAACTGTGAGCCTATCTTGACTGCCAGGTCAAGAAATTAGCGGATTGACTGCCGTTGAAGCTAGGAAAGAATGTGTGCTGAACGTGTATACCCCTCAACAATAGGTATATTTTTTTGTACATATATATACATGAAAATATGTGCGATGCTCTCCTGCCTGCATTCCCAGGACTGCCATGCAAATAAATTCTGGAAGATTTATAAATAAATATATTTGATTGTGTTTTATCTACTAGGTCTTGGAACTTACAAGGGAAAACCATCCCCCAAAACACTCACACAATTAGCACGATGGCACAATGGCACCCTCTGTTGCCCTGTGTGCCTCCTTCGGTGGCTGCTCCCATGTGTATATATTAACTCCCGAAAGCATCTGTGCACCATCTTCTCCAAACCTGACCTCTTCCTGCCCAACTTCCTTGTTTGTTTGGAGTTATCCTCTGTTATTTCCCTTTGTAATAAAATCCAGTTTGTTCTTCGAGCTTGTATTGGGTGGAGATGGCAAACTCTGGTTTTAATGAGCAAGAGGAAGCTTTGAGAGCCTGGATTGACACACTCATTTCAAGAATAGTGGCCTTCTGTCCCTGTTTTGTCCTCCCTACCATAGCTAATGACAGCTTCTTGCAACAGTTGTATTAAACACTGAGCTCAGTCCTGCAAAATAGTGATCATTTCTGGGAGATGCTGTGTGAGACAGGGCGCTCAGCGTTTCCTGGAAAGTGATTAGTCCTAATGAGATCGGGTTGTCCAACTCTCATGCCACTAATTAAATCACAACTTCTCTTTCTTTCAGTTAAACAAAAGCTTGATTCATGAATTAAAATACATAGTGAATCTGATTTTGACTCTGATCCTCTGTGTGTTCGTAATTAAACAACCATCTCCTTTTATGAATTGAAACAAAACTCCTTCTGGGACATGGTAAGTTTTCACTCCTAATCATGTTCACTTACATCCATACGATTACACTTTAATTGCTCATTAATACACACAGACTTAATGGGATGACACACAGCTACCTTGTTCTTGCTGGACTTCCCTAATGATGACATTTTTTACTGTAAGGACACCAGACATTTCTCAGGCTCAATCAACTTTTTCTGTCCTTTACTCTCCCATACTCTGCCACGCTGTTAAGAATAATAAAACTATCTATCTGGCTGTAATGTTATTATTAAGGACTGATTTTACTGTGATGGCATAAGAAGAATTTGATACGTAGTTTCCATTGCTACTGATATGACTGTGTCTACTTTCCCCATGTGCAGTCTGAAAAAATTATCAAATGCTTTACTTAGAACAGATGACTTAGAAATGATCACTCAGAAGTCATCAAATGTTGTCAACATCAACAGATTTTCATAAAAAACATGCTTTTTTAGTACAGGAGGTTTTTTTTAGAAAAAAACATTTAAACTGAAGAAGTCTTCAAATCTTGATATAAAAAGGGAGGTGAAGAGAAATTCAGGGACAATGCAAAAAACTGACATAAAAGTCAGTATAAAAAAGTATTCCAATACATCTGTTTGATAAATATAAATGGTGCTTGATTAAAATTAAAACTGAGTTGGAGATCTTTGACAGAATATCTGTTCTGTTTTAAGCAGCCTCACCTACTGTGCCAATGACTTACAGTCAGGTTTGGATTTTGCATGTACATAGCCATTTTTCAGAATCTATGCCACATTCACTTGCTTTGATACCAAAAAGATGTTATCAAGAAGTCAAACTGAATTTTATCCTAGGCCTCATAAAAACAAGCATGTTTGACAATTGTGGGAAAGAAGGGGGTTCAAGCTGTATCTATTGTTCGTGCAGAAATATCTCATTTCAAAAGTTAAATTACTCATAATGATTCCATGTTAATTTGTTATTTGAAACCCCTGCAGTCCCACTTTCCCTAGATAGAGCTGGACGATGGGAGATGGTAGGGATATTACTTAAGCTTTTTGGCTTAGTGTAGATCTCTGCTGAAACAAGTTCTGATTGCTGCTGATCTAGATACGTATTTTCATTTTTTTTTTAAATTAAACCTGCAAGCTTCAGAATTCAACACAGAAGACTAGATCTTTTCTGATTTTTACTTTGATTTTGTTAGAAAAAACAACACAATGTTAAAATGCCAAAGAAAAGTTTCTCTGAAATGAAAACAAAACCAAAATAGCAGTATTTTAAAACCAGCACATTTCAACAACACTGAAATTCTTCCTCCTTCCTATTTTCTTAAACCAAAGTGCTGACAAAATCAATATGTTTTCTGAAGTGTTTCATTTTGACCAAATTTGCATGTTCTGGTAGAATATGGATCCACTAAAGTGATTCTGACTGGCTGAGGCTGAATGCTTTGCTTCTTTTGGGTTGAGGCCCCTACGAGCCTACCAAGACTGACTTAGTCTTTCCTGAATGGAGAAATTATTCCAATAAAGACAAAAAAACCCCAAACTACACCCCAGATTTTTGTCATTCTCATCCAGAAAGCCAGCCCCAGCTGGACAGTAAAAAAACAGAGAGAGGTGTCAGGTGAGAAGATGTTATAAAGCCAGAAGTTAGTGAGTACAGCCTACTTTAGGCAGTGGGTTTGGCAGTCTCCAAGGCACCATACAAAGGATAGAGATGAAGGAAAAAGTGGATTGTCTGGAGGCAAAAATGCATACTACTTGTGAGGAATGAATCACGCATGGAAAAGCCAAGTATTTTCTGCAGGATATATCAGCTGCCTGCTCCTGTTTGTGTTAACAAGGACAAACTGATCTCAGACTGGGCGAGAGGGAAGAGCAACTTTCTACACTGTGTTGGGATGAGGGGAAAGGGTGGTTCTGTTTAGGGAAGCCGGATTTGCTGGGAAGGTTTTGTGCTGGAAGAGGAAGAAAAGAGGAGATATGGGTTCACCAACAAGGGGAAAGTCTAAGGTAGGTTGGAACATGCACACGTGCTTATTCCTGGTGAAGTCATCTGTCTTCAGATTTTGGAGAATATGAGCCTTCAACCAAAGTCATCCTCTTACCCTTTTCTTCTCCCTCCCGTTTCCCTGTACACTTAGGTTGTTGACTTGATATGGCAAAAATGCTGATTTGCACTACCTGTGAGTCTCTCCTATGGACTCTATTGCCTAGTTCATCACTGTTTAATTAACATCTGAGCAGGAAGGCTGGCTCCATCCTACCTCTAAAATGCAGCCAAAAGTTGCCAAACCAAACTGTGCATGTGCTCGTTTCCAAATGGACAGGAGACAAGAGGAAAAGAAAACTGTTGGCATCGCTTGAGATGTGGTCCATTTCCACACAAAACCCTGGTGTGATATGCCAGGAAAACAGAACGGGCCACAGAGTGCTGTCTGTCCTTAAAATAAAGACAGATTCATTGCAGGTGACTCCTGTTTTCCCACTAGCTCACAAATATTTTGTTTAGCTACACAAATTCCCTGGAAGTGATGGGCATGTTGGCAGGTCAGAGGACCTGCTGTTGGGTTATATCATTGTTATGAGAGTCATGCTGCTAAGGAGCTTTGAGTTGTACCCCATACTGAGAATAGTCTAAATAATCTGTGACTCAAAGCATCTCTCATCAGGGATCACTGTGAACACAGGCAATTTCAGCTGACCCGACAAGCTAAACACAAACATGTCAAGATCTCAATAGCACCAGAACATTTGTTTTAAATATCCTGAGTGTGAAATCAGGGCCAATGGGCAACATCTTTTTGGTAATCGTTTTGTTTGCCAGATGTTTCTTTCTCTAATTTTACTGCAGAGCACATACAAGTATGTGCTGCAATTAAAATGATGATTGGGAAGAGCACAGTAGCCAACTCCTGGTTTATTGCAACAGTATAAACTAGAGTGATTTCCAAGATGAGAGCCATTACTCCAGATTTGCATGAGTGTGAGATATGAATGCAGCCCATTCTCTCAAGGGAATGTCTCTTGCAAACAAATAAATTAATCTATGAGCCCGTTAAAATTAAGTTTTGTGAGTGGTAGGGCAAGAGAGAGCTCAGACTGTAAAGCTCTCATCTCTCTCAGGCTGGAGGCTGTGTCTTCCAGAGGGAAAAAGCAAAGTGCACCTCACTACTGACTGCCCCAGGTGTTGAGGCCGACCACTATCCTTCTGAAGCTGCCATGAGCCCAGAGGGAACCACAGCCCGCAGCAGACACCCAAAATGTGGAACACAGATAAAACTGCAGTGGAAATGAGGCATGGAGCTGCCTAAAATAGACCTGTTTGGGACCTTGGCAAGGCTCCTAATCCATAATCCCTCCACAGCTATACCTACAATGCACTGTGGGAATTCGTTCTTTAACGTAAATCACTTTTTCAACCAGTAAGTTATCTTTTTTTTTTAATTTCTTTTTGGACAAGACTAATTATCAAGTGTGCAACCGATGGACACATTGAATGTGGAAGCTGAGTAATGCTGGGACCAGAGAAAGTTTTCTGGCTTTAAATGAGCTGCACTCACCGAGATCTGTGTCCACAGCAAAGGTATTTTGCAAAGAAATAGAGCTGACACACTGTTCCACTTTTACTAAAGTATCAAATGACATTTTTTAGGGAACTGCTGCTGTAACATATTCTGTAAAGAAACTAGATCAGGAATACTGAGACACAGCTCAAAACGATAACATGTCTTTCCCCCAAAATTTTCAATAGATTCAGAGCAGGAACAATGCCAGGTTACAGCAGAGCAAATATTTACAGTACAATATTTTATTCACCAGAAAATTCCTCAAGATTTTTGTAGATCATTTTGGCTGATAAAGCAATTCTTTAACTGCAAAGTTTTATCTGAGTGCATTCAGAAGCACTACTAAGTGTGAGTTCAGGAGGACAGATGGAGATTTTTTTTTAAAAAGCTAACACCCAGATAAAAGAGAGCATTCATTTTTTAATACATTTTTGTAAGTCTTTGTAGGTTATCAGTTAGTCTGTTGTGGGGGCATTGTATATGGAAGGATTTTTAAACGGTAGAGATGTCCTCAACCCAAAATCTCAGATCCTGGAGCTTTGCATACAGATCCTTTCAAACAGATCTTCTTTGCTTTTCTAAGGTTTGCCCTCCTCACTACTCAAAGAGTTGGTATTCAGCTGATAAATGGGAGATCTCTTCCAGATAGAGTCCACCTTGGCTACACTCACACTATTAAAAAATGTAAATACAATTTGTAAGGGAATCCAAAATTTTCTAGGAATGCTTAAACCTTACAGGAGTGTTAAATTCTTCAAACTGAACAGGGTCTGTCCAGATGGCTTACTTGGGGATATGCGTGCTCACTTCACCAGAGGAAACCCAAACTAGAATACAGGAGGGCTTATTAGCAAATCCCACACACTGAGCTATCCTTATAAATACCTAAGGAACTAATTTATAGGTTACCCCAGAATATGAAAAGAGGAATGCACTGATTTTTCCATAGATGGTTAAGTGAAAAAATATTTCTCCACAATTTGTTATTACTTTGAGATAATACAAATTAATCCTAGCTTCTACAAACGGTTTTACTGGCAGACACAGTCAATCAAGTAGCTTAGCTTAAGGGCTTTGCTCTGGATTTTAGCAGCACTTTAGGACAACAAGCATAAATGCTTCACTAATATTTAAGATGGGATTCACTGATGTGGCCATGCTATTTCATACCCATAACCTATAACCATCTTTTTTAAAAATAGACATGTAATAAGCTTGTTAGCTGCAGAGGATCCTACACAACCCCTTAAAGAACCCTAACATGAAAACTCAATCAGAACAAGCTAGTTTCTGTTCATTCCTGATGTTATTTCACGGCGAAGCTAGTAAAATATTTAAATAATCCATGTACAGCTTTTTTTTGGCTTTCACACAGTACAGCACAAAAGCTGGCACTCAGTTCTGTGACTTTCTAGGGCTCCCTGAAGCTCATGCTCATGTCTGGTTGCTCGTCTGAGCTACAGTCTTTACTCTCTTGTTGCCAGTCACAGGGGTTAAAACAACACAGGTTTCAGATAAGTCCTATGGAAAGTAGTGGATGGCAGAAGAGCCACATTTGTAGTTCACAGCTTGCTGCACAAATGTAATATATATTATTGTCTGTTAAACCAGTAAATTTAAAATATTTAAATTATTAAATACGATTGATATATATTAAAATAGATAATACTGCAAATAGTGCAGCAGGGAAGGAAGCTACCTCTTTACCACATTGGAGTTACTGTAGCAGGTTGACCTTTCTGGAAAAGGAGAAGGAATTGCACCTTTCCTGAGAGCGAAAGCTCATTGCCCCGGGAGGCTGCCACAGACAGCTCTGTTGCCTTGGATAGGGGAGGAAGGAAACTGGTCTGCAGTACCCGAGTCAATAGGAAGATCTTAGCAGAGTCACGAACTAGACACTTGCAAAAAATTTTGAGATTTTAGCCCCCAGAATTTCTGTGCAAGTTCTTCCTTGGTTTTTACTGCTAGGACTCTCGTTTCAAGGCATTGTGTCTCTGGCTCCCAGGCAAAGCAATATGGTCAAACAGCTGACCAGAACAGCACCCTAAAAACAATCTGTTCATGAAAACTGTCCTGGACTATTGAAATGGTAAGATTTCACAGTAATACTCAAAACCAGCTGAAAACCCTTCAGTCAAGTTCTGATAACCAACATCAGCTTTTTGATGTAAACCACTGCATGAAAACTGTTTGCCCAAACATTCACTATTTAGTGAATGTTTAGAAATAAGCATTTTGGTAGAGTTGTCCCATAAACAAAGACTTTTTACACAATCAGTGATATTATGATCAACCCCTGTGCTGAAGTCTCATGCAGCTGCCAGAGTGTGCAATGGTGAGAGCGGTTCCTCACGGGAAACCTGTGAAGACTCTGGTATTTACTGACTTTCATGCTTCTGCTAGACAATGCTACCACTACATTAATGTCATTTTTGTCATTTAATACTGTTGCTAACCCACATAATCGTTAAGGGACTACACAGTGCAATTTAGCACAATTAAGACAATTATACAGTTAAGCACCATGAGCAGTCAGTAGTCAAAGCTTTTGCCCAGTGTAAGGAAACCTAAAGGCTCCATATACTGCAATATAGTTCTTGGGCACCCTCAGGGTTTGAATTGCAGGTGAGCATAAAGGTGTCCACAGTGCGCTGTCAGGCCATAGCAGATCCTCTGCCTTTTTACCAGGTGGATGATGCTGTCGAAGGGAGAGGGGGATCTGAGCCTATTTCCACCACCCCATAGGTAACCACATGGGAACTTGACCTCCAAGGTTGTTATTTGAGCCAGGAGAGATCTCACTGAGGGAAGATACTCAACACATTTCCTCCACATTTTACATCCATCTGAAATATATTTAGCTAACTTTTGAGGTACCTTGCATGTAAAACCTTGAACCACAATTGTAACCTCTCCAGTTTCCCTTATTCACACAGTATTTGATTTGGATGACATATTTTTACAATATTTCTTTTTTGGCCCATTTTGAGACTCTTATGTTAAGGCCACAAGAACTTCAGTCTCCTGTATAATATTTCAGACATGGAGGGAAAAAATGAAGAAATAAAGAAAAAGAAAAACCAGCCGTCTGCATCCACTTAAAGTACATTACAATAAAGCTCAGTAAAGATCTGATCAGCAGATTTTTTAGCCTGCTCTGATTTAATATGAAAGAAATTAGTGGAAAACCTAAAGGCTGAAAGGAAATTTTTGCCACTGTTCAAAACAGGACATGAAACCTTTAACATAATATTTACACACATTATGTTAAATACTTTCTGCAAAGTTAAAATATAGCACTGCCAGCTTCAGTCAGACTGGAAAGGACATTTGTTTACACGTAATAAATCTGATATTGAGAAGAAAAAGTTTTGTTCTTTTTTTTACCCTATGTATACACTAGCATTGACAGAAAATTCTGATTTAAAAGTATGTAAATATGTTCATTAAAAAACTTCTGAACACTTAAAAAAGAAGACACAATTTGTATTCTATTTGACAGTGTTTTCATCTTCGCCTTCACAGTTGCTATAATTTATTATCTCTGGTGGTCCACAAAGCTTTTGAGATTCTTAAAGCATCACAGCTTTAAGTGATGTCTCTCTATATCTGAGTGTAGCTTTTTTCATGATCATTGCTAGTAGACCTGGTCGTGAATTTTCTGACAAAATATTTTACTATTTGGGGAAGAAAGTGTTTGACAAGAAATATCAAATTGTCAGAAGTGACATTTTCACTAGAAAGCACTGGCCAGTTTCCCCAGGGAAAGTTTCAGGGTCCAGGATAGAGCTGCTATTCAAAACGAGGAGGAGATGGACTTTTGCCAGGAAATAGTCGATAGTCCCCAGCCGAACTCTTTCAGAAAGATTTGGAAGACAAAAGGTCAGTCTCCTGCTCCATCTGACCCAGAACAAGGTCGTGGCATTATAATCCCAGAGTCCTAAACCCTGGGCTTTAAGCTAGAAGAAGGTGAAAGGCTGATACGATTTCAGCTCCACAAAGCATGAGGACATTTTGAAAAATCAAGAGAGCATATATATAGGAAAATATAGGAAATATATATAGGAAAAGAGCTTCCTACTGAGCTGCAATTAAAGTCATGCCCAATCCCATGAACACACATACTGTTTATTAAGGAAGTTACTAAGATGTGCCATAGTTCCCAGGCAGAGGTGAGAAAGAAGTCTTAACTCACCATCTACTTCTTTCATCTGAGATTTATCATCTAGCCAGACGACTGATCATTAGCACATCAAAGATCTTAAAACCTCCCTGACGAAAAAAGAAAAACTTATTTAAGACCCTGGTATTTCAAAGATCAGCCATGTATTTGTAGATTTTAAGATCATATGGAAACTTTGCAGTCACCTACTCTGACATCTGCAGAGCATAGCCCAGAGGAGGTTGTCCAGCAATTCCTAAATCAGTTCCAATAAGTTGTGGTTGACTCAGGGCATCTTTCTCAGAAAGACATTCAGTCTGATTTAAAGACTGTATTCAACGGAGAATCCACCACATTCTTTGGCAAGCTGTTAGTTACAAAAAGGGCAAACTCTCACCAGCAGGAAGGGGAGTTTTGGCTGGACTCACATTTAACCTGTACCTTAAATATTCACAAAAGATCAAATTATTAAATATTCACAGAAGAAGCAGGCTATAATTTACTCCTCCCAGAAATCATAAGCCTCTAATGTGAAGTCAAGTAAGAAATCGGGTAAAGTATTCCCAGCTTTAAAAGAATTTTCTGAAGTCAGAGTAGGGTGCACAAATATCCCTACAAGGAGCACGATATTGTTCATCCAAGACATATTCTTTTATTCTTTTTGAAGACTAAAATCTTAGCACTCAGAAGCAGCATCTATTTAAAATGCATGAGCAAACCAAGGCATAAAAAGTCTGTTCCTTTAACTTTGCTCCCAGTATTGGTCTTCTCCTGATGCTGGTAAGAGTCCTAGAAAAAACATGAGTTACACTGACTCCATCGGTCAGAAATTGCTTGTATGACAGGACTTCCAACAGAAAACTGAAGATATTTTATCTTGCTGTGGCCCCAGTTTTGGCCAATTGCTTTGCTATACTGACAGGCAGAAGTCCTTAGTTAGCCCTATGAAAAGCAGACAGCCGTAATGTAAACAAAGTTTCTGTTTATTCTGAAGTCAGAAAAATCATTCCAAGAGAACAATAAACATGGGATCACATGTATTATTTACTTATCTTTAAGAACATTGTTATTCCCAAAACAGGCTGGCTACTTCTCACTTCTCTTGGTCAGTTCCTTTTGCAAACGCATCTCATCAGCTTCAGCTAATTCATCACTGCGGTTTGACAATAATCACTGACTTTCTTTCTAAAGATAATCCGTGTTTAAAGGCTCTGTTATATAATATGCAATAAGCCAAGAATATCTTGCAACATTTGGAAAGGTAGGGCAGTAATGTTCTGCCAGATTCCTCTCAGCATTTGAACACCATTTTTTACATGCCAAAAGTTCCTTCAATTACTAATGGCTTGTGAGTTTTAAGACGCATAATTTATATCTGAAAACAATTAGGGAAGACAGTTTAGAAAAACTTGTCTGTATTTTGGGAGATGTTACTACAAGAAATGTCACTGAAAGAAAAAGAAAAAAAAGGACTGAAATTCAAGCATGTGTCCTGGCCCCTTGGGAAAAGGTCAGTGTTAGTTCAGAGCCAGTTTCCTTCAGAAGTTAATTCTGGAGGAGAAAGAAAGATATTTCAGAGCCATCCCCAGAACAGATGGGTGAGCGAGTGCTTGTGGGCTTGAAGAAGCAAAAGAAAATGGTAAAGGCAAGGAAAGGGTTTACAGTTCAGTGGAAAAGAATATCCTAGAAAAGGGAAAAGACATAAAGCTGAAAATCTGGAAAAAAAAAAATAAATGGAAGGAGATCTAAAACATTCACAGGAGAGAGGAAAAGGGGTTAAAGGGGAAGTTTAGAGCCTCAAGCAGGGCATTAAGGGTGGAACCAGAGCTATCAGTGAGCTGGAGGCAAAACACCATCCTCCATCACTCATTAGCGAGCAGAGAACAAGGGTTAAGAGAAGAGATTCATCAAGAGAAGGGCTTGACAGGTTAAAGCAGAAAAAATATCAGCTGTAGTGACAAAGGGCCTGTTTGGGGCCAACAGGCAGGGATAGCCAGGAGTTGCTGTTGCAGCCACAGCCCAGGTCGTGCTGACCCCAGAGACACGGCACGGAGGGGAGTGTGCGCTGGTGCCAACAGATGAACGGGTCAGCAGCAAGGACTTGGCTGCGTGAGCAGAACAAGCACTGACCTGGTCGGAAGTTGCACCACATCTTTTCTGCAAAATCTCTGGGAGCAAAGGATCAGCACTCAGCTGTCCAAACCCTCAGGTCAGCACAGGGGCAGAAACTTTAATAGAATTCCTGTTGCCATCAGAAAAATAGCCATATATTAGTTTCTTTTTATTCTTGTTGGCACATGAGAAAACACTACTGAGGGAACACCCTTGGGTTTCCCTACGTCATGAACACTGACTCACATTTTCACTAAAGTAAAGGTGTTACTCCAAATTTCTAAACTCTTCCAGTCGTGCATTTAATGACATTGTTGTTCACCTGTTGCCTAGCTAAACTGTTTTAACTCCTTCCTCTTTGATAGCTACATAATTATCCTATATATCTAGAACAGAGCAAAACTTTTAAATATAGAGGGGGAAAGACATGCAAAGGCCAGTCCCTCAAATCGTACTCTCTGGTATACTTCCTCCAGATGAAGCAACATTGCAGAACTGATTTCCCACAAGCTCAACGAGGAAAGGCTTGAAGGTTCAGAAAGAAGAGGCCACCTCTGAAGCATGCAGAGTGTCTCCTCCAGTTCAAAGAAAATGAAAAAAAAAAAATTACATGTATCTGCTTGTAACCTACAAAGTGTGCCTGTCACCATTCTGATGAATTAATTTAGTTTTGCATTTCTAGATTGATTCCAGTGAAGGACCCAAATACATTTCATAGATACTAATATCTATAGCTTTATGACTAATTAATAATTTATTACTGCTATCTTAGTACCTCAGAATGGGAAAATATGGCATATTAAGCCTAAAACAGTATCAGCCACCCAATAGATCTGGATGAAGGCTTGGGATGGAACCCAAATCTTTCTCATTATTCTGCTGGAAGATTCAATGCTTCAAAGGATAGTATCTTTGGTATATGGACATTTCCAAAACTCTGAAGCTGATGGACCTGGTAGCAGCCTTTTATTCAAGATAAATGGGAGAGCAGAAAAAAATGCTCTTTTGTTTAACAACAGAAGTTACTACACTAATCTGCATGGCATGGCTGATCCATCAATTAAGCTGTCTTTGGTGCTTTGGTTGGGAACTGAACACACACCGTAAACACTGCTCATGGCTTGGTAGACCTGTATGTGTCTGCACAAGTGACAGAAGCAACCAGTGGCAGGTAGAAAACACCACGAAGAACACCTATAAAATAAAAACACCAAAAAGGGGTAGAATTACTTGAAAAGAAACATGGCATTATGAGCAAGGACACTGACTCCTAGGTCATTGCTGCAGGTCTCTGTGAACTTTCTCCATAAACAAGCATGAGTGCATTCAAGAAATACCTGTCACCAATTTCTCCTTCCAGTGAAAACAATCTTCCACACCAAAAATATTGGCTACAGAGCAGGCGAATATCAGCAGAGGAATCAAGTTTCCCGGGAGAGAAAGGTTGAGCTGATATCTGCAATCAAACTGGAACAAATAATGGAGGTACTCACAAAACTCAACAATGGCCAGAAAATAATTAAAACAAGATCTAAACAATTGTTGGAGCCCTCTAAAAAGGAACCGAGTCAAAATTCCATTGCTTCCCAGAAAAGATAGAAATATGACCAGGTCTTTGGGGGCAGCTTGAAGTGTGTCTGAGCAGACTGAAAAACCCTGCTAAAATAAATAAAATTTCAACCAACACATAAAAAAGCACTTTAGAAAACCACTCTAAGACAAACTAAAGATTCACGTAGCACAGTATCCTTTCTTTAACAATGGCCAATATTAGAAGTTTAGGGCAAAAGTGTTAAAAAACCCCCTATAAGGTGATTCTTCTGCTTCTGCTCTGCTGTCATAGATTCTGGCACTCAGTTTTTTGGGGACTTCCAAGTTGCACTCAGTAATGGATCAACATAACGCTGAGCAATGTGGTATGATGGATCACAAAGCTTCTCATAAAAAAGGGAGACCTTTTTCAACTGGAATTTACTAATACATTTCAGCTGAAACGAGGGTTTAAAGAGCTGAAAAGAAAAAGAAAGAAAAAAACCCCAGCTTGCTAAATAAATCAAATGTGGACTTGGATCATCTAAAGGACTTTCACAGAGAAGGCATTGGTGGTTTTTTCCACTCCAGCTTCTATTTGGGAACACCAAATGGGAGAGAAGGCATGTGTCAGCTCAGGGTCAGGCTTTTGTGAAGGCAATAGCACATCCCAAAAGGCTGGTTGGGGGTTGTCAGGCCAAACAGGATCACCCTGAGCATCTGGCTTTGAAAGTTGTACACAACAAAACCTACGGTACTGTTCGTCCAAATCTGCTTGAGATCTGCCACCGGTCTGAACTAGACAGATAACAGGTTACAGCTGGATGGAAAGCATGAGAGAAGAAGACCTTAAGTAACAGGGAGAAAGTCCAAGGAGACTTGCGCAATCTCAGCTTATGTGGGCTTGGATTCAGAGAAAGACTTGCAAGGCATAAGAGACTAACATAGGGTTGCTTGTCTGAACTCAAACACGCCTCTTAAATCAGAGAAGAAAGGCCCAGGATACCTCAGGACATGGAATAAGTTGCTGTGGTGCTCCAGCTTTCCAGTCAGCAGTCCCTCAGCGGGAGAAGGTCTTGCTGTAGCAAGGAGGCTGGAAGATGGTGTCCATGAGCCCGGACAGACTGCTCCGTCCCTGGCATGTCTAAAGCAAAGGGACTCTAACTTGGCTGATGGCATTTCTGAGCTAAAAGGGAAACAATGAAACTCAATTATTTTTTTTTTTTAAAGAGAGAGGGGAAAGATTGGCAAAACCACAAAATTCAGGAAACGGATCAGATAGAAGTTATTGTTACGAAATTTCTTTGTTTCATGGCCAAGACTGTTATATATCTCTGGCTGGCCAGACAAGAGCAACATGTGTCTTCAGTGGAAGCTTCTCTTTTACCCAGGGAGCTGGACAGAAGGAAACAAAACTTCAGGAAGGAGCTGATTTGAACAAGCAGAAGGGCTCAATTCAGCCTGAAGCACAGAAACCTTACCCTAGGGAACGGTACAGGATTCCTGTTGATGTTTAGGAATGGGGGACACCCTGTCTGTTGTATTGTGTTGGTCTTAAAAATGGAAAATGCCCCAAATGAGGGGAAAATACTTCTGAACAAGACCTGTAGGTATTTAAAGTGGCAGCTTTTTGCCCTGGGGAAAGAGTCCGTCCAGTCATGGAGGCCCATGGAGCAGGTTTTGGATGGCTAAGCCTGCTACTGTCAGACTATTTTTTTTAAACCCAGAGAATACCATGGAGCATTTTAAAGTCTTTGAGCAGAACTTGCTATTTTCACTACTGCTTTCTGATGGCAAAGCAAGTGGGCTGTCAAAAGGAAAGTGAGCACAAAGAAATGTGAGTTAGTTTAAAAAGATATTTGCTATGAAACCCAGTGGGAGGGAGAAATCTCCTCTTCCAGAAAGAAAACGGAGGCTCTCTGGAAGAATCAGCTCTACAAACATTTTTTGACACACAGTTTTCTATGGAGTTTTTGGCTTACGCAGTGTTTTGACTTTACATACAAGTCATGGAGAAAAATGTGATACAGACTTTGGCACTGCCAGGTAAAGTAACAAGCTCTCCTTGGGAAATGTACTTCCCTGCAGTAAATCAAATTGTACTCCCAGGCCTTTCTGTTCATATATTAACACTGTCCTCGCACTGTAAGCACTAGCATGTGTGCTCCCTGAAAGAAATATGGAAACACAGGTACACTAATACTGGAGATGCCCCCTGAGCCTTTTAAACTTTGAATTCAAAGTGTTTTGACTGGTTTATTAGATTCTGTGGATCTAGAAATCCCACACTCACCTCTGCACCAGCAATCTGATCAAGTAGTAGTAAGGTTCAATAGTAGTTCATCTGGTTACGTGCATCAAAATTCCCAAAAAAGACTGGGAACAGCATATTCCATTCCTTTGAACAGATAAAACACTCCAGAAAGAGTAAAATATATCACAGCACTTTCCACAGTGCTGTGTAAACTCAGGTCCTACATAAATTCTCATATGTGGTTCCTGAAAAGAAACACAGAAGTGTGGATCTTGTACGAGTCTTCTACATGGCAAAACTGAAAAAATGCTCATTTCTGCTGAAGAAGATATTTTCAGTTTATAAAAGGTTTCTTGCACATACAAACAGGGAACTTTTAGAAGAGGTATTTTGCTTGGTGTGGGCAGAGCTTTGAGGAAGAACAGGCTGAATAAAGTTTGGAAGATGGCTCTGAATACCACAGGGTCACCCAAAAAGATGTCACAGGACTATTTCAGGTTTCTGCCACAAGAACCAAGGAGTATCCTTTCAGAGACTGAAACAGTTGTACTAGAAAGAAATTATCTCCAGGAACCAAACAGAGCAGATTTTGCAGGAACAACGGAGACCTATCAGAGATACACAGAAAGACCCTTTCCACATGCTGAAAAGGTAATCAGGCAAGAATAACATTTGAATGAGATTTGGTCAGATCAGTGGGAGCTAGAATGGCCTTATAGGGGAAAAAAAAGAAGTAAAACCCATTATAAATAATTAAATCTCTATCTTCTCTAAATTACAGTGGAAACATGCTGTGGTATGGAGGTGAGCAGCCCGGATCAGTAACACTCTGGTCTCCAAAATCTGGAAATACCCAGCTGCAGAAAGCATCATCAAGGCAGTAGGTAAGGCAGCCCTTGCAGCACACCTGGAGAGTCATCGAGGACACATTTTGGGAGGGGGACTGGCCTGGAAAGGACTTGGAACAGGAAACAAGGGAACAGACTCCAGCTTTGTTACTACTGCATCCAGAATAATGCTTTCTGTCAAAGAAATATTGGGTTGCCATCTGCTTTTCCAAAGGAAAATAACCATCGGCCACCACTTGGGCTAGCTGTATAGACCAGAATGCAGCGATGTTTATTGGGGTTACATTCTTACCTGAAGGCTACAACAGCTGTCAGCACGGTACAGACAGTAAGGAAAAATTACTCTTGGTGCCCGAAACAGTCTATGATATTAACAGTTATAGGAGATTTGTAGAAAAAGGTCCAGAGGAGTTAAGTGCATATACAGAGAGGGAAGTAAAACCAGAATCCTGCTCTCAGCCTGCTGCTGTGTTTGATTCTGCCTCTCCAAGTCTTCTCAAGAGCATCCTTCCAAATCCACCCCACAGAAACTCTGTAGCTCACTGCTTAAAGTAAACATGTTGTTTTCAAAAGCCTTTGCATTTCACACATTAGATTGAGTGTAAAAAGATCATCACTGAGAAACTCATAAACACATGCACATTTGGAGCGCTGAGCTCTGTACTCACTCATGTTTCACTCTTTATATTGCTTCATTAGAGACTCGCGCTCAACTGCTCCGTCTCAAACTGATGAAATCAAGCCTTCATGATGGGAAGAATTTGCACTGAAACGCAGGCTGGGCCCATGAACTACGTCTCTAAGCTGAAGACAATTTGATAGATGGTGTACTGACCACACAGGCAGGTTAAAAAGAAATCCGTTTGGAGTTCTGGAGAATTTTGAAAGTATTTTTGATCAATGGTGTTTGGAAGTCTCCAGAACATTAATTCCATATCCAGTTTGCCAAAATGTCTACCTTAGACACAATTTATGAGCATACGTGTCAAGATATATTTAAAATCCTTTGAGACTTCCAAGTACATGAATAACACACGTATCATTAGTACCTTTTTTTAACATAGCATCATATAAATCAAATGAGAGCGCCAGGCTTTCTCAACTAAGGAAAACCACCGCACTTAAAATAACAAAGGTAGTATTTATTTATTAATGTACAATGTCCAAAATTCCTATTAAATTCTGTCAAGAACAGTTTAATGCGGCGCACTCTCAGGAATTGAAATTAACACATACTTACTCAGAGGTTAAATCCACCACTTTGTTGTATCTGTATTTTTCATTTGTAAGCTAAAGGTTAGGAAGTCCCTGGTTTCTCTTCTGAAAAAGTCCAAAAGGACCATGTTAAAAAATGGAAACATCATCTGAATGTATCCACTGTCTTTTCACTCAGTCATTTATCAACTGTCTTGTGTCAAGGTGCCATAAGCTGTTTATCTACAAGGCATTTAAGGATGGTTATTTATCAGAAGTATCTCCTCATGTTCTCTGAGATGGTGATTGTGAAGGAGGAGGTTTTGGAATTCCTTGTTAGCCAGTTCATGCTATCTGATGGTGACTGTTGTCAGCAGTTGAAAATGTTACTCACTCTGGATGGCGGATAATGGTAGTTGAGGACACAGCAATGGAAAATATCGGCATTGCCATTTTCATGCTTCCAGCCAGTGGGAGAGTTACATGGTCAAAGGCTTGGGATGAGCAGTTATGTTGTACGTCAGCTATTCTAAGTGTATATTAAAGCATGCTGAGACTCTATCTAGAATGGACACAATTAAATTATGTTAGGACTGACTTTTTTATTATTTATTTTTTCACAACCATCTTATAAAGTTGCCAGGAGTATTTCTGTACTGACTGAGTCTTAGAGAGGAAAAGGAATCTTGACTGTTGTTCCTTAGATAATCATCCAACCAACACAACCATAACCTCAGAGTCTTTATAAGAAGAATATAAAAGAGCCTGTGATTTCCTTGACTAATGATAATATCCTGAATGATAAGGACCAGTGTGTCACTCTGCAAAACCCTAACCTCATTCAAATCGGTTTCCTTGAGACTGACCCACTGTCATTTCTCTAAACAATTGCAGTTGGATTCCGGTGCGATTCTTCATAACAATAATTGCATTTACTTTTCCTATCAGGGAGACTCATTTGACTTTTTTTGGAAGATCCCCTTACTACCTTTGGCAGCATGCAAAGGTCAGTTTTGTTGAAGAAAATTGTTCATATGTGCTCTCACTCCAGTTCTTTCTCTCTTAAAGGGCAATTTTACATTTTTTATGGGGCAGTGAAAAATACTAGTGGGTATTTTTTGTTCTTAGCATCCAGGATACACAGTTCAGAGGGTGGTTCTCAGAAAAAAAAACCCTGTTCCATCTACATACCAAGCCATTTAAGTAAGCATAGTTATTGACTGAATCATGGACAGAAGAGAAGACTACCAAGATGCTATTATTCTCCCAGGAGAAACCCCTTCTCTGTCCCCTTGCAAGGCAGTGCACCCAAAATAGACCTGAGGAAAGCAGAACTATAGCTCTGTTTTCTTGTGAATCAGCAGGTTGGTGGCAGTGGGACCACTTTGCTCACCATACCTGTCCTCAGAGACATGTAGGAGACATCGTCAGAGTAGGAGCAGCACATCTCCTTCAGTTCTGCTATGATGGGATGGCACCACATTGTCCCTTAATGAGTATGGATTGTGCCTAGTACATAACAGGAGGCCTTCTCCTTTGGTTTGGTGCAACAGCCTTTGGCTTTCCCTAGGCTTTGTCTGCTTGTCGTACTCATAGAGGACAACTCTTCCCAAATATTCAGGCACATCTCCATCCAAATCTAACCTTCCCCTAACTCTGGACGCTTCCCCCCCTTACTGCTTCCCATGTGGTTTCTTTAGCTTCTCTTCCAAGTGCAAAACTCTGACATTTCATACTCTTCCTCAGACTCTCTGTTTGCACTCCCACCTCCCAAATGCCCACAATCTTCCTTCTGCCTCTTTTTCAGACTCTTGTATAGTCCATGTTATTCAGTTCTTTTACTCTCCTCATTTTCTACATCACTCAGTAGCTCAAACCCTTAATTAAGCATGAAAATCTCATTCCAAGCATTATACAATTGTGGTGGATCACTTCAAAAAGACCAAGGACACATCAGGATGTTTGTCAGCAGAGTAGACAAAGATGTGAGCAAACTGGCAGCTCAGCAAATCTCTCCTCTTCCTGCATATATAAAAAACTATAATACAGAAGAGATGCATTGCAGGAACCCAAATAAGAGAAAAATATTGGCCTTTGCACAAAGCACAATCTGAATAATGTTAGCCTTCTTGGCTAAATTACTTCTGCACAGTTTTAAGCTGACTCTTCCTTTAACATTTCTTGCCTTATTTAGTATCACGGTGAGTTCACAAAACTCAAAGCCTCATATTCAAGTGGGGCCCCTGGGATCTGTGACATCTTAAAACAAGAGATCAAGCAGAGAAAACACCATGAGAAAGACCATTCCACCCCCAAAAATCACTAGCCCATCAGGTGAGGCATGCTTACTGGCATATTTACTTTTGACTTAAACTTCATATGACATCACAGAACAGTCCAGACTTTGAAGGACTGCCTAGACAAAAAGGACAGTTCTACATGTGCCACCTTGTGCATGTCAAAGAATGAGAAGACTGAAAGGCTTATCTGTTAGAGCTTTACTGAAGTGGATAACAAGAGCAAGGAAAATTGGATATAGAAGGAGATTACACATGACTTTCGAGTTTGCAAAATAAATTTGATGTGGTAAGTCTGAGCAGAAGAGATTGTGCTCTCTGAATTCGGGGTTAGTTTCAGCTAATGAAAAATTTTATTTTTGAAAGAACAAAAATATGTTAATACACTGAAAGTCTGTGAAGACATCTCACGACTGAGAGCTGGCAACAGGCAAAGTCATTCTCTTCTAAATGTTACCTGGGGAATTTAAAATAAAGTAAAATTATATACCTCTAGAACCTTATTTCATCTTAAAAGAAAAAGAAATTACATCCATCTATAAATGTTTCTTCTTCTGTGTTGGTGTAATCAGAAACCATTTGTGTTATTTTTTCATAAATACTGCATAGAAAACGATATTGGTAACTGCAAAGAGACAGAGGGCTTTAGCTGTCACTGAGTAGATTATTCTAAAGAAAGTTTCCTACTTCCCCCGAAGATTTAAGGGCTGTTGGGAAAAAGAAAATGGAAAGAAAGGTGGCAGTAAGAATTTTCCAGCTAAGTTTCCTACCAGGTCATCTTCCAATGGGCACAGGCACTGAGTTCTCTACAAGAGAGGGCTCTGCTTGGAGCTGATCATTGTGAAACACTCCAGAGGTGCATGGCAGTTCCTGTCTCCTCTCACTGGCTTTATGGTCATGTCATCGATGGTGCTTGAGACTTTCCAGGCTGTGCAGAAGGACATGCCTTGGCTCACAAACACATATATTCCAGTTGCTTTTTGGTTGGCCATTTCCACGACAGTCATATTCACACTTCCAGCAGAAGCAAGAAGGTTGGGGCTAAGCCAGGATAACCTACGAGAGAATCAGAGTGATGGATTATTCTCTTTGCTGAAGATGGAGGGTAATGCAAGCAAGGTGATGACCAGCCCTGGTCTTGTGTCCTCTTAACACATAGAAGGAGCTGGAATAAGATTTGAAGGCACTGTATGGTTGCAGGGGAGAAGGAGAGTAGCATTAGAGATGGCAGACTGCTATGTGGGTGTCCTTGCAATGATAGGTGCCTTTCACATGGACTCTGGGGCCAGTGCAGTAAGAGCCACATCTGTGGCCTCTCCTGTGGTTGACCAAGTAGGTGGAAGGTCTGTAAACATCCCCTTTGTTTCTCCCCTTGCGCATTTCCCACAGTGGGGAATGCTGCAGCTCTCCATCTGAAGTAAAGGTACAAAACCAAATCAGCTGGCTGCTCTGAGGAGACTTTCTCCATAGCCTGTCCCTCTCCCTACAGCTATCAATGAGCACCCAGGTGCAGCAAAGTGTCTTTCACATTTCTGTGGTCTCACAGTGAGACTTCACTACTCTTATCCATTACAAATCACACTTTGATCCATAAGAGTTTGGCTTGCTTTTCAATATCTTAGGAACATTGCTCTAACATATTAATTATGGTTATGTTTGCAAAGGAGCAGCCACAGGTGTTGCTAACTCAGGTTGCTGCTGGGAACAGGCAAATCCTCTGGAACCAGTTTCAGTAGAAACTAATCCTAAGAAAAGCTCACCTAAAAGTTCAGCATTAAACTCTGTACAGGAGGTAGAAAGAGCTGACAGCCAATTAAATATACTGGAAACTGAAGGGAAATGTGGGGGTGGAAGAAAAATTGAGATATTTTGCTGTTCCCTGACTGTTGCCCTTGAGAAAGTCATTCCATCCTGAATTTCTCCAATGCCATATCCTTTGTAAGGTTTCAAAACCAACATTTAAAATATATTTTTAAGGATAACCATGTCTGAAAGTTAAAGCCCTTTGGGGGAGAATAAAAGAAGGACTTCAAAGTAACAAAATGCTAAATCTGGCAACTTGTTTTTAATGGAAGTGAAAACCTGCACGATTTAATACTTTAAAGTGCAATAAGAAGAGAAATGTCACACATAGAGTTCAATTTCTACCCATGGAATTGTGCCCCTGATTTAACAAATTCCAACTTAAATGCTTCCACCACAACTGAAAAATGTTTTACTGACCTCGAGCTCATTGTACAGCAGAGGTCCAACAGTATTGCTAGGACTGGGATCAAAGAAGTAGTGGTTTTCAAAGCAGCTAGCTAGCCTGATGTGAGCAAAATCCAGCTGGCTAACATTTTGCAATCCAGCGAGTGCCGAAACCCCGTTTTTGTGGACTTTTGTTCAGGATGGGTTTCTACATGTTGCATCAAAATCTATTTTAGCTTCAGAGAAGTCTCTGGTCTCTCCCTCGCTAAAGACCACTGCTGCACACGATGCTGCGCAATGACCTGATTTGCCTTCAGCCTCACAGGATGACCAACCTGAACACTGGCATTCGGCTACACTTATCCAGACTGACTGCTGGTGTTCTGGCTTTCCTTTAGTCATGAACAACAGCCTTTCTACATGTAACACTACATGAAATCAATGGATTTTTGCTACTTAAATCAAGAGCAAAATCTAGTCTACCTGTATAGTTTTTAAAAATGTCTTTTTTTATTATTATTTTCTCACCAATTTAGCTTTCACATACTTGAGCACCTGAATTTAATACTCTGGATGTGGGACAGAATTCTGAATGCTGCCACCAAACTGATGCATGTCCTGAGACAGTGGTCAGGATCCGTCTCATAAGGTTACACTGATGCAATAAATATCATCATCTACGTGCTGGGTTATTTTCAGCTCTGCACAGTGGGAAACTGCTGTCTTGGATAATAGAATGTCTGCAAGTTATTAAATTTTGACCATTGAACCTACTGGTACTTAACAGGGATGTTAAGACTAATGTTTATGATGTGTTTTGGAGATGAAAGCCACACCGAAATGTGATTTATGATTTGGCTGTTAGGCCAGCAGGGCTCACTGGTGGGAGAAGCCTGAAACTGCAGTCAAGCATGAGGACTGATCTGCTATGCCAAGCCTCTGGCTGTAGCCTGGCACGGCACTGGTTCTCCTTAGTGTGCAACGGCACAGGAGTGCCGGGAGACCTAAACCAGGATACTGAGCTGTATATTTTCAGTCTGGTTTAGCTGGCATAAATATCGGCTAAAATGCAATGCTTGGGCAAAGGTAGCACACATCACAGTGACAAAAGCACAGCTCAGAGCATCTGCATGAGTACCTGAGGAGACCAGGCATAGTGACATGACGTTGCACAGCTCAGGCAGACTAAAGGGGTGCTGAAACTCAAAGCTGGATAATAGAAACCCTATTAATGAACAGTGGGGCATCACAGATCAATTCAGAGTAAAATCATTGGTCCCTTTGGAGTTACGACCCCAGAAGACCAACACGCAGAGCAGGGAACTGCCTGGAGCTACTGGGAGGTGTTGAATACACACACGTGTTTGAACCCCTACCTCTCCCTATGTATTGAGGGTCTGGGTGACTCTTAGGAGTCAAAGCCATGTGCACAACCCCAGGTAAGCACTAAACTGAATATCTCTAAGAAAAACTCAGCACCCAGCCCATGGCAGAGCGTATGCTTTATTTTATGAAATTTAGTTTTCTCACCAAACTTATTATCTCCAATCAACATCTTCCTCTTGGCAGGAGCTGTCAAGATACAGAACAGTCTGGCTGATAGGGAAAAAGAGGTCATGCTCTATCTGTCCTATTGAACCTGTGCTGCAATAAAGTCTGTCAGGCAAGAGTTATATGGCCAACAAGAAAGCAAGGTCTGGACCCCAGACCTTCCCCATCCCATCTGAGTGCCCTGATCTGTAGGCTACTGTCCACCCTCCTTAGTCATTCTCGCAGACATATGTCAACCCACTAATAGCTTTGGCCAAACCATTCACTGGCGACATGACTTATTAGCTGTAGAACTGTTCAGACAAACTAAAGCCAAGACAACAAAACTGATTGACTGACCCAACACACTGCTAACATGGTACTAACAATTCAACACACTTGGAAAACAAACAGCAAAATAAGTTCGGCTCTCATCAAGCTTCCTTTGTCCAGATGTCCTGGAATCACAAGGCAAAAGATCCATAGATACAGTCTTTCCCCTCAAGAAACAGCTTATCAAGGCTTTATCTGAGCAGAGAACTATGTCTCATTTGAGGAGAGGAATAGAGGAAGGACCAGGCAAATTCCCGTCTGTTATTTGAAGACATGTTCATTTTTTGATGCTCATAACAATTAGCATATCTGTGCCAATGGCGATTTGCTAGTCTCTGTCTGTGCTGACTTTGGCTGTCTCAGCTGCAGGGAGGGTGAGCTCCACATCATTTTGCCATTCTGAGTTGCCTAGTTATCCATATAGTTTCTCATCTGGAAACCAGGGCAGACAGTCAGACACGTATGCACCCATGTCTCCTTCTAATGCATAGTGAGGATGTGGTAAGTGCAACCTAAGACCCAGAAGCTGGGAAAGGTTCCCATCTTTTGGGTGTATCCATTCAATTTCTGGAGGGTTTTGGTGAGAAGTTTGGCATAAACTATGAAAGTACAACACAGCAACACTACGTACATGATTGATGTAGATTATGACACCTCTCAAGATGTTTCCCTCTCTCCTGCAGTGTCCCAGATATCTTAGCCAAGCAGATGTTCACCATTATTTTGAGCCGTGGAAAAATGTAGGATTCACACTAAAAGAAAAAATACAGAACATGGAAGACATCTGAACTATTCTCTATTTGCTTTGTCTTGCAAGTAATCAGGAATTTGTTTTCTTCTGAGTCAGAGCTGGAGCTGGAATACAGACACCTCACGTTCTGGAGGGACCTTATTATCCAGTACCTCCAGCCACTAGGAAAGATGAGGCCTGTGTCCCTCCCTCAAAACACTGTCCTGTTTTTATGTAGAAAAGCAACACATCTCTGTGAAATAGTCAGAGCAAGAAAGAAGAGGTCTTTTGGATGCCATTCCACCCAGTTACTTGTTCTAGCACATTATTGTACCCAGTGTCTGCAGGAGGAAAGAAGGACCTAGCTGCCCTTAAGATACAATGGCTGCCGGCTCCATTGTCTTTCTGGGGGTAATGTTTGTTCTGTAATTATAACCCCAGTTCACTCCTAGCCATGAAGCTTTCAATTTCTGTAAGATTTTAAGACTCACTTCTATCTAATATGAAATACCTCCCTTGAAGTCTTCCAGGAAAACTGTTGGTGATAAAAATCCACTATTGTCCATTGTTGGCACTGAAGAAAGGCTGTTGGAACATGGCATGTAGCCATTCCCTCCCACCTTTCCTTCCCAGTGTTAGCAGTGTCATCGCTGACCCAAATAAATGCATTGTTCCCTGAAGCAGAGAGAATAAAAAGGCTCCTCCCTGACTATTCCCCGCTTGGACTCTGTTACCAGAAAGATGGTCCCCATCTGACTTGGCTGTTCCTCTTGGAATAACCCCAGATCTTCTCTATACTCCAAGCAATCTGACCTGTTTCCTTCTCTCAGCAGCACATTTACCCATGAAGCACCAGAGAACAAAAAGCTTACCAGAGAAGGAAGGACCAAACAGCTCTCCAAGGGCTCACCTCACCAGGAGGTGTAATAATTAGATAGGGCAAGTTTTAGTTAACAACACGCTAGCCTGTTTACAACATGTTTCAAAGACAACACGGCTGCTGGAAATGCTGCCTTTTCAGACTCTCGTGTGAAAGGCAATGGTTATTGCACGCGGCTCCTCCTTCCACTTCAAGCCAAGCCAAGCATTACTGCTCGGCTTGCACTGCTCTTCACGGTAAAGACAGGATCAGGTAGTCGTTGACCTGGCTGCCCATCAGCTTTTCCCTGGGACTCTGCAGTGGTGTCAAAGTCTGGCTCCATCCCTCTTTGCCAGGCCTGCGAATGCCGACGGTCGGTACATTTTGTGCAGTCTCAGGAAATGGCAGTTTTGCTGAAGGTCAGGGTTTGTGAAACAGACACCTTTTTTCTTTTTTTTTTTTCCCTTTTCTGGGTATTTTTTTTTCTCTCCCTTCTCCCTCCTTGCCCCACACTTTCCCTGGGCCTCTTCCAAGATCAACCCTCGTGCCATTCTCTCCCACTAAAGGCACAAAGAGCTTCTTTTACCGACCCACTGGCTGTTCAGGATACAAAGAAGTTAAACTAACAATACGGCAATGCAACAGCCCATTACAGGCAGGTCTGGATGAGTCACAGAAATAAAGAGTAGGAAGGGATTTAAGAGGCCACCTTCCCCTCTCCCCCAAGGCAGCATAAGTATTTTCTCCTACTACATTTTCCAGCGTCCCTGCTATTTGTGCTCCTTTGGAGTACAGCACGCTCTCGGTTTCTCCCCAGGAACGGTATTTATTGCCAGGATTTATCACTCCTCAGAGCAAGTTTGCCCAGTCTTTGTGCTTATTGAGAGAATACATCACCTTTAACTGTGGAGTTTAACCCCAGAACAAAATACCACCTGAAAACAGCATTTTAAGTGCACATTTAATCTTGGAAAGAGGCTAATATTCCTCTCTGAAAGTGTTTCTGTTTCTAAGATCTGCATTGCCTAATGGCTGAGCTCTGGGCAGATTCAGACGGAGTGAGTGCTAGATGTACTGTACGGTGAGTGGCATCATTTTCAGGTACCTGCTGTAGTATGCAGAGATTTAGAAAGGAAGCTTGAAGATCTAGAAAGAAATCTGGAATTACTGCATTCACCTGCTTAAAAGAAAAAGTGAATGCTAGTTCCACACTTGGGTTTGCACTCAGCCATGGTTAGATGTGGCATCATCTCAGCATTACTATCCTGACACCACCCATCAGAGATTTGTGCCCCTACAGCCAGCCATAACAGAGATATCCACCTGGTTATCCTCATCTTGCACAAAAGTGCAAGGGAATTTGTCCACTCATCTCCTGACACAGGCCTAAGTCATGCATGGTGTCCTCCAGTATCACTTGTGTCTCATTTGCAGACTGTTTTGGCCTTTTATCTATTTTACTCTAACTAGAAGGCTATTCTCATTGCTCTAATGATTAGGAAAAGTCTTCTACTTCTTTTGGACTAAATATGAACACAGAACGTGGTCCCATCTCTTCACACATCTCAGAGTACCTACAGCATCTGCAGCACCTATAACATTACCTTAGGCCCCACTGAATAAACAGTTCCAGGAGTGTGGCAGCCAAGACGTGTGGGTAGGACAGTCCCCCAGGTGGGACCAGAACCATGGTCCCCACTGCTGTAAGAGCTCACAGTTTTGGGAGGAAACCCTTGCTGGGCACAGAGGCTGCAGGAGTACCTGATGGTGATGCTCTTGCTCTCCTATAACATGTGCACAAAGCCCAAGGAGCTCTGCTTTTTATGGGAAGGTGAGGCACTTCCAAGGGTAATAAAACAACCTGCAAGAGCACACAGCACACATAAAAATGCCAAAACCAGTTTGTCTCCTGCATCTCAAAATAAAAAGACCACTGGGGACCTACCCGGGGTTTTCTCTGGTGTGGCACAACGTGGTGCTACCTGGAGGCCAGCTAAGGGTTTCCTTGCTAACAGACAAATAACGTTCCTCAAAAGAGCCTGTTAAATTAAAGCCTGCTGCCACGATCTGAGCAGGTTTGCGGTCTGCAGCTGTGCAGCTCTCATTTTGCATCTGCCTGTGGCTGCCTGCAGGTTCCTCATCCCTTCGCGCAGAGCTTGACGCTCTCCAGGACAAGTCAGACCCAGTCACCCGCTGCATGTCACCCTGCCACTCAGCAGCAAGACATGGCTCAATAAAAGGGCACCTGTAATCTGTCCCTGTGCCAACACCAGTAACAAAATATCACTACCATTACTCTCAATGGGATCAAAATGATTTTCACATCAAGGTCTTGCAAACAAAGGAAGCCCGTCATCTACAGGGTAAATATTAACAATCCTTGGACTATCTGTAACCTAATTAAATGCTTTTATGGAATATTTCCTGTTCATGTAAAATCTGGATGCTGTTTCTGTTGGGTACAAATCTGTGGGTGTATTAACTGCTGTAAGATAAAACAAACAAAAAAACAAAAAAACAGCCCAAAGCAACCAGTTCTTTAATATTTTCATTTTAAGGACGTAATTTCAGTGCTGAATAGATTAAACAGGCTGGATGGGCTTAGTTCAGCCTAACCTACAGTTTCATAACACTAGATGGAGATCATTGTTGGCTGATAGCACTAAAATTATTAGTAAGTTTTTTGGGTTTTTTTTTAGGGAGGGGACTTAAACAAAAAACAATTTTTTTCTTTTTTTTGTTGAACCAAAACTATTATTCTAAAGTTTTGTTCAATTTGACCTGGAACAGCTTCAGTCATGGCTCAATTCAAATGGAAACTGAACTGAAAAAATGCATTGGTTCCTCTCTCTGGGCTTTACTAAGTAATTTTGTAGTAAAGCTGCATGGAAACAGAAGCTCCAGACTTCCACTTTGTGAAGGAGCTTGGAAATTCCAGGCATGTTTCTGCCCAAATCAGAGCAAACCCCCAAATATTTCAAGATTCTACATGAAGGAGAAATTATCTCAAATGCAATCTTTTTAGTTCATTGAAGTATTTCATTTTTTAAAAAACATAATTTAATTTCAACTTTTAAAGGCTACTAGTATGCAAAGTAAAAAAATTTGAAATATAAACATGTTTCAAAATAAAAGCATAGTAGGCTCCATTTCTAAACGTCCAAATGGAAAGTTTTAATTCTTTTGTAACATTTTAATGATTTTCTCCTGATAGGCAAGTAATTCACCACCCTTTGTGAAATGTACTAATTTTGGAATCTATTTCAACCTCATTTTCTTCCTTCAAAATTTCTCTGACCAATTCTTTTAGTATAAAAGAGGCGTTAATTATGCACATGTGGAAAGCATTTTCCATGGAAAATGCTTTTTATTAATGATGAGGATATGTGTGAGCATCACAGGCTGAAAATAATTAACAACGCAGTCGAAGACGTATTTCCATTAGATATGGCATTAGATATGGCACATGGCTGACTTCAAACGCAGAATTAGCTTCACAAAGTTAATGGGACTAACAGGACCCTTTTCCATCATAAAACGAGGCAGCATGTGTTAACTGCTTTATTGAGTTGGAACGTAAGACCGCAGGCTCAGAAGATTTGATCTGTGCTCCCACCTCTGCCATAAATGTGACAGGTGACTTTTTGTACGTACGGGTGTTACAAAGATGCACAGCATCAAACCAAGCTTAAGTGCATGAATAATAACAAAGATTTTAAATTCATAAGTGTTCTTAACAGAAGAGGTTTGAGCACACCTACACAATGCAAGTAGCTCAATAGACAGAGAATAACCTCCAGTTCAGTATCCACATATAAGGAATATTAACACCCTGAATGAGTGTTATGGTAGCTAAAGCTGCTTGCTGACCTGTTAATCAAAAGAGAATATTATCCAGGAAATGATGGACCCAAATAATGATCCTGTTCTGAGCCTCAGTCAGTCCAGAAATTTATCTTTTTTTTTTTTTTTTTTTTTTTTATGATAAACTCCTGATTTGAACTTGTAATAAAAACATCTGCAAATTTCCGGTGGGTTTAGTCAGCTCAGACCGATACAAAAAAGCAGGGGAAGTGAAATCGTGGCATGATCTATAGAAGACTCTTTTTAACATACATTTTTCATACACAGGCTTATATTACAGAACAGCTAATCAATGAGAACATTGTTCTGGCATCTGCGGGTAAAATCTAGACCTTGATGTTGACACCTTTCAAATATTTATGGTGGCTATTGTATCAATGCCTTAGTGATATTTCAGCCAAGTTATACACACGTGCCCACGTTTTCAAAAAGCAGTCTCTCAAACAGCATATTTTTTTCTGTGGGCTGCAGCGCATATCAGATTTGTAATGATAATATATTTATGCAACCGTTCACCTCAACTTCAGAATCGCTGCGCATGAATAAAACTGCTGTGCACAATGTTTGGTTGCAAACATCGAAAGGTAGGTCCTAATTCCACGTAAGTATTTCAAATTACAATGACAGGACTTTTAAGGATCTCTGAGGTTTTAGTCCAATTAAACTAGGGGTTTTCCCCCATCTGCACCATGTCAGAGCAAACGCAGACTATGTCTAGACCACAGGGCAACAGCTCCAAGCTAGCACTGCTCCAGGACATCTCTCCACAATGATAGCATGGCTTGTCCCAACCATTTCCCAGTGTCTTACCAGCACAGCTGCACAAGGCACAGTCAGTGCTAGTTCTGGATCCATATAAACCTTCTCCTGCCTCCTCTCCCAGTGATTTGGGAACCAGCAAGTGCTAAATCTAACCCCAAGAGAAGGTGCTGGGTGGGGTTTGTCTTCATCACTTGCACATGAGGTGCTGGATGAGCCACCCATCTCCGGCAGTGGGGTGGGATGAGGGAGGGGAGAGGAATGACTCACCCTCTGGAGGCATCTCCCTCATG
This sequence comes from Aptenodytes patagonicus, assembly GCF_965638725.1. Lineage (NCBI taxonomy): Eukaryota > Metazoa > Chordata > Aves > Sphenisciformes > Spheniscidae > Aptenodytes > Aptenodytes patagonicus. The sequence goes on from NC_134952.1 coordinate 7,040,340, forward strand.
CTCTGCACTGCACAGCAAACCTGGATAACACATTCAAGCTGAAGACGGAGCCTGCAGAGAGCCAAGGCTACAAGCCCATCTGGCCTACACTGCAGGCACCTGGCTCTGGTTTGTATTTGCAGATTGGTCACAGCCTTTTGCTATCGCCTGGGACAAACCATTCTCTCTGCCTCAGTTCCCACCCGTAAAACACAAAGGTAACACTCCCCTCCTACCAGCTTGTCTTGTCTGTTTAACTTGAAAATCCTATTTAGCAGCTGCATATTGTGGTCTCTTGCTGGTGTGTCTGTGCTACAAGCCATACGTTACTCCAAAGCCATGAAGCTTCCCTTGATCACAGACTGGAACATGGAAAGAGATATTACAGTCCCCTCGACAAGACCTCATTTGTCATTTAAAAGGCTGCTTCAGTTTATTTATTTTTTTTTTCAGCAGAGGGGAAAGTGAATAAGGATCCAGTTTTCAGCACTCTTTGTTTGTTTGGAATTGCAAAGTCTAGAAACATCCCAGGCAGACACACGGAAAACTGCTTGTATGACACTGGTCCAACACTTTTCAAAGTGCTATGAAAATTTCATTAGAATAGGCACTTGCAAAGTGCAGGCACTTCCATGGGTATTTTCCTTCTGAGCTATAGTTTCTTCTATTCATATGTAGAAATCAGATGAGTATCCCATTGTCGTGGTTTAACCCCAGTCAGCAACTAAGCACCACCCAGCCGCTCGCTCACCCTCACGCCCCTGCCCCGGTGGGATGAGGGAGAGAATCGGAAGAGCAAAAGTAAGAAAACTCGTGGGCTGAGATAAGAACAGCTTAATACTTGAAATAAAGTAGTAGTAGTAGTAGTAGTAGTAGTAGTAGTAGTAATAATAATAATAATAATAATAATAGTACTGAAAAGTAAAATAGAGAGAGAGAGGAACAAAACCTAGGGGAAAAAAACAAGTGATGCAACTGCTCACTGCCTGCCAACCGCTGCCCAGTCAGTCCCCAAGCAGCGATCACTGCCCCCCAGCCAACTCCCCCCAGCTTATGTACTGAGCGTGACGTTATATGGTATGGAATATCCCTGTGGCCAGTTTGGGTCAGCCGTCCTGGCTATACTGCCTCCCAGCTTCTTGTGCCCCTCTTCGCTGGCAGAGTATGGGAAGCTGAAAAGTCCTTGACTTAGTATAAACACTGCTTAGCAACAACAAAACATCTGTGTGTTATCACATTATTCTCGTGCTAAATCCAAAACACAGCACTATACTAGCTACTAGGAAGAAAATTAACTCTATCCCAGCCGAAACCAGGACACCCATTCATTACCCAGCCAATTTTTCTGGTTAGATCCCATAGCCAAAATAACAGCCTCCTTTAGGAGCCGCTTCAGTGTTTTAACAGGCTTATAAAAGGCAGCCCTGTGTCCCATCTCTAAATATTGGCACTCAAGCTGCTTGCTTGGAAGCAGTTGCCTTGTATACGTGTATACTTACAAAGATTTTCTGTTTCTGTTGCTGACAGAAAGAAATTACTGTTCTACTGAATAAACAGGTCATTGTGGATTTCTCTCTTCCGTTGCCTCAGCCACTGCAGAAGTCCTTACATGGAGAACTAAGATCTATTCCTTATGTATCTGGAGGGGAGGGGGATATATTTCTATATGTCTGGTGTGGGGGGTGCTGTTGTCCAGTAAAGAGCTGACAAATGAAATCTAGCAGGCTTTGCCCTATGTTGAAGTTAATCCGTAAATGCATGGAGTGGGGTGCTTGTTTAACTCTTGTGCTTCAGAAAATTCTCTTGAGATTTATTTGGTGGCCATATTAAAACATTAGATTCCTTTGTAATGGTTGAGAGACATCTGCAGTTCCCCCCAAAAGAGCATGAATATAAACCTAAGTTTGATTTGGCCACCACATTGGAGTCACCATCATGACTTGAAACTGTTGCATCTACGCAAAGGCATAAGTTTTCTGTTCACTTTTCATTTGTGGGTTTTAAGAGCAGAACATCGGTTGTATCAGTGTGTCCATGTGACACGGACGCTTGTTCTCTTGTCCCACAAGTGAGTCCAGTGATTTGTGTTTGCTCGGAGTCCAGTGATTTGTGTTTGCTCGCTGCAGGTCTTCCAGCAGGCACCGGAAGACACTTCCCACGAATGGCAGGAGGTGGAGAATCCAGTCACTTCTCATGGGAAATTTTCCCAAAGTTTAATTGTTCTTCTGTAAAAATATGTCTGGCTTCAACTTGGCCATGCTTGTGTCTATAAGAGTGGAGGGACCATTGGTCTCAGTACTTTTCTTTGTGTGAAAGAATGTACAGACTGAAATTAATTCATCTCTTGACCTTTATTTTCAGTCTTCTTCTGATAACCTAAGAACTTGCTTCATAAATCCCTCATTACAAATTATTTTCTTTGGCTGTGAAAAAATTTTGCCGCAATAAAATCTTTTTTTTTCCCCCGACCTCTCTCCCATCTCATAATATCTTTACTAAAATGTGGATACTACAAACAGACACAGTATTCCGGGATCTGTCTAATCAAAGCTTTTAATGGAGGTAAAATCACATCCCCCACTCAATCTTGCTGCTCTTCTGTTTGCCAGGAAGAATCCTGTCTCTTATAGCGGTGTATAGAAGAAATAACTTTCATCCTGACATGCACTTAGTAGGACTAAGATTTTATACATGCCAATATGTCCCTACATGCAATATTATAGATATACCACGCCACGAGAAATTATTAGAAGCGGCGTATTTAATCGCTTGTAGCTGCAGTTAAATCATTGACGATGCCTCAGTGACACTGTGAGTAAAGGCTTGTCAGTGTTTCCATTATATTTGTCTGTGTTTTGGAATGTTTGAGATTACATTAAGAAGAAAAATGCAGCATTTTGTTTGCCAGCCAGGATGTAAATGGCTTTGCAATTTCCAGTAATGTTCTAAGTCGTATTGTGTGTAAGAAGCAGCATAATGTTCCCACACATGGGGTTAGCTTACTGTGATGAGGACAGTTTTATGGCCTTCTTTATTTCTTTGAAATGCAATGAGAAAATGTGAGGATTTTATTTCTGTTATTTAAACGTTGCTTAATCAGCAGTCTGACTCCTGCTTTTGTGGACATCTCCTGGGAATCACAGAGGACTCCAGCAGGCAGGTGCCCAGCTCTTCAGGAAAACATTAGCATATAAAATATTTAACAACGGTACACTTTCTCCCAACTGTTTGTCAGCCATTCGAATAAAACACAAGCTGCCAAAACATCATTTAGAGTAAATTGCTTGGGGAGAAGAAGAGTGGAAAGATGCAAGTCATAAAAGTACCTAAACTGTTGGGGGAAAAGAATGTGACAACTTCATTTTTTTTATTCCTGTAACAATGAACAGCGCCTGATGCCTTTTTATCCGGCTCTACTAGATTTAGATGGAAGAAGAAAATGTCTTCTAAGGCTAGAGAGTTAACATGCAATCTGTTATAGGTACAAAGATGTTCCTTTCACCTTTACGTCCTTAACGCATATTGTGACTTAGCTTGCTATTTTTCTACATATGCAGGTACAGGTCTGTTGTGTACAGAAACACATTATTGTACAAGGTGTAATACCAAATCTAGGGCACATATTTTCAATACCACATTCACAAAAATTCAGAGCATAGAGATACACACAGGTCTTGATGGACGGAGAGCTGGGAAAATGTGCCTTACAGAGAAATGTCAGGCACTCACTCTTCTGAAGTCCTTAAAAAGATCAAGGGGGGATATGATTTCAGTGTCAAAAAGACTACGCTTTTTCTTTAAAGACAGTATATATCAGATATCAAAAGGCTTTTTAACATAGCACAGAAAGACACAGAAAATTAAAGGCAAAGACATCCCAACAAGAAATATGGCACAATTATCTAACAGAGTGGGTGAGTCTGAGGAAACAAATTGCCAAAGGAAGTGGCGGGTTCCCATCTCCTGAAGCGTCCCTCAGATGCTGTCAGCTTCATGCAAACAAGGCACTTGGCTGCGTGTAGAAGTTACTCAGTGAAATATGATGGCTCTGTCATGACAAAGGGCAGAGGAGAAACAAATATGGCTCCTTCTTGCCTTAAAATATGTAACTGCAAGGCTGATCAATCTATGCTCTCTACCCTCCTTTCCCAAAATGCCCTGGGAAATTGGCAATGTTGATTACCAAAATCTATGCTGCTATTTATTATTAGTTAGTTTTTATTATGATAGTGCCTACAATGCAGGACACAACATGATAACCTTTACACAACCAAATTTCTTCCATCTAAGGGCCCTTGTGTTGACATCCAGGAGAAAAACCCCCTTCAACCACGTTTTTTTCTCATTGGACCCATTAGGGACTCCACAGAGGCTCAGGATGTCTCACAAGCACATTCCAGACAGGCGTAAGTGTTTAGGAAAGCAAGCAAATATAAAGAGGGTTATGATCATCACACACATTTACACAATTCTGTAAACACAGTTAATGGAAGAATTTGCATCCCATCTTCCTTTTATCCTGAGGACTATTTGCTGTGTTTAATGTGAACCTGCCCCCCTGCTATATGCAGAATAGGGGAACTCCAAAGCCTCAGTGCCTGTGTTTGTTTTCAGCATCCTCTCCTTCAAATTATCAGTTGTGACGCAATACGTGCAGACACGAAACATTTTGGGTGGGATTTTTAAAAGCCTCAGTTTCCACTGAACTCTGCAGCTACTGAAGCCAGCTGAGGGTTTATTGGAAGAGAGCTAAAGGATTGCTAAAAATCCCATTCTTCATATCTACCATAAAACAGACCCTAATCGGAGCATACCTTCCAATAACTCATCCAAGCACCAAGCTTAGGATCACAAGTGGCAGCCTGTTATATTGAACTGGTTAACATTTGCCAGAGCTTGGCCTTGTGGATGGTCATATACTGTTATTGCAGACTTTCTTCTCTGGTTTTCATTTACAGCATTTTCCCTCTTTCAAATCTGTTATGTTTTATTGCCTCTATTTCAAGATTTTAGCATTTTGGATATTCTGAGGCATATTTTTAGGATATTATTTGACCCCATTAGGTAGATACATGTTTCCAACTATGTTTAATAGGAATGAAGCGCTGTGATTTTTTATTCTGTTACAATAGTACAGTCTGTAAAAGTCTGGCTTTCTAAGCAATATGTTGTATTTAAAACGCTGTTTTAACACACAGTGAAGTAGATGTAAAACTACATATGGATCATTAAAATAACCAAAGCAAAAAATCAAAAATTATAACTAGTCTTTCTCAGTGGGAAAACAATATATATATTTCATCTTGTTTCCAATGTTCATTTCTTTGTAAAGGAAATTTCCTTGACTGCTGCTAAGTATGAAGTTTAAATAAGATATTTTTCTCTCTTCCTCTATCATCTGTTTCTTTTATGTTACCTTTCAGTTATTCATAATGGCCCTAACTGTGTTGCTTTTGCTGTTGTTGCTCCAGAATGCACAAGGTTTTTGTGCCAAATTTCTGGGTTTGTGGAGAGCGTCAACACTGGTGATTGCAGCCAGCCTCAGGCTGGTGGGACTGCAGGTCTGGAAGCAGCATTGCTGATGCTCCCCAGCAGGGAAACGTTCCAGTGCAGAAGCCTCTGGGCAAAACTGAGTGCAGAGATATCAAACCAGGTGGTCATGATGGCTCCTTCTAGCTTTAATTCCAGCAAAGCTCAATAAGTCATGACAAATTACAAACACTGCTCTGAGGGAATATGCAGGGATTTTTGCAATGCCAACTCTGTTTTCAACCACCTTTGGTACCTCCTTTGTTTGGCTGTCTTTGAAAAGAAAGATGCTTAAACCTACTGCACGTAGTTTCTCATACTTGAGGTCACTTTATGAAAATATCCAGTGTGCTAAAGCACAGTTTGCCAGAGGAAGCAAGGTGTTTATATTCAGGTGCAGGGAAGAGCAGGGGGGAAAAAAAAGAGTGCTTGTATTTTGTTGAGAACAGTTGGCCTTGAGTTCATCCCACTTCGTGGAGACACTCAGAGCTGCCCACACTCCTTATATAGCCAACACAGAGACAGACACGTTGAAATGAGGATTTCCCCACCAAAACATCTGAATCACACCTGGAGGCATTTCTCTCTGCACTGTGCACAGAGGATGCTCTGGTAAGTCAGGTGGGATAAATCAGAGCTAAAATGTGTGAAGTGTGACCCAGGCCACCCAGGCAGCACAGTGATGCTCAACATCACACCAAGGGCAGAGCTCTGGGAAGGCCATCATCTTCTCTGAGCATTGTGCTGTGAGTTCAAGTCTTACATGAGCTCTTATAGACTGGTTTATAAAAGGCAAAGGGTTGTATCTCACACATCATGGCAAATGAATTGCCAGAAAGCACCTGCCTTTGGAAAATGGATAGATTCCCACATGTTTCTTAGGGTGGGAGCTACTAAAGATGACATCTGAGAAGTGAAAACAAGATGGGAGGGCACCTGTGAAACCCCATTAGCAGCTCCCTTATGAGCTCCTGTTTTGCTGGTCTGAACCTCTGGCAGAGAGATTTTCTGATGATATGTATCACAATGACACAACAAATGAATTAAATCAGCAAAGTCCCATTTCATTTACAAGGCTCAGTTTTCATTACTTCCCATTGCAAAGGAAGTGCAAGACTAAAACATCTGGTCCTGTCGATGGGCTTTCAGCCAAAGCTTCAATGTCTGCCACTGAGCTGAAACAACAGCAGCGTAATCTCAGTATTGTCTTTAGCTTTTTCAAAAACTCTTCCTCCACAACGAGACAGCGGAAAGAAATCTTCCCTCAGTGTTTTATTTCAGGCATAGCACGTTAAGCTGCAACCACACACCAACAGCAGATACTTTCCTTCCAGAATCCTGCCACTTCCTGAAGGCAATAAAGGTTCAGACCAGGAGGGGTTCATCAGGGTTAAGCAATTCATTTTTCTCAAAAGATATTTTTTACCAAGGCCAGTCCAGCAGGAAGAGGTACCTTGTTTCTGAACAGCTGGGAAATGCTCCCAGGAAATGTGTGAGAGCAGCAAGAAACACAGAGGTCCCAGTAGAAATGAAGGAATTTTATGTCTGAGATCCTGATAAGATTCAGGGAAAAATATATTTCAGACCAGATCCAAACTGGATTCTGACACCTGAGTGTCTACACAGTGCCTGAACACAGATAGCCTTATAAATATGATTTAGAATCATAGAATCATAGAATCATTGAGGTTGGAAAAGACCTCTAAGATCATCAAGTCCAACCATCGACCCAACACCACCAGGCCCACTAAACCATGTCCCTAAGTGCCTCATCTACTCAACTTTTAAATACCTCCAGGGATAGGGACTCCACCACTTCCCTGGGCAGCCTGTTCCAATGTTTAACCACTCTTTCAGTAAAGAAATTTTTCCTCATGTCCAATCTGAACCTCCCCTGGCACAACTTGAGGCCATTTCCTCTCGTCCTATCGCTTGTTACTTGGGAGAAGAGACCGACCCCCACCTCGCTACAACCTCCTTTCAGGTAGTTGTAGAGAGCGATGAGGTCTCCCCTCAGCCTCCTCTTCTCCAGACTAAACAGTCCCAGTGCCCTCAGCTGCTCCTCATCAGACTTGTTCTCCAGACCCCTTCACCAGCCTCGTTGCCCTTCTCTGGACACGCTCCAGCACCTCAATGTACAAGTATGTATGATTTTACACTTCTGCAATGTCCCCCATGTCACTAGTGTGAATCATAATTGATTTTAGCACTTTGAAGGCCAAAAGTCCGTTATAAAGTAAAGAGATTAACAAGTTGGGTAGTATTGTGAACAAGATATACTTGGGCCATTTTCTTAGTAAAAATATCAAAAAAAAGCTCTAAAAGCTCCCTGGTTCAATCTAAGTAACTTCTGGCCATTTCAGGAGAGGAAAAAACTCTTGCAGTATGCAGTTTACTTTACCTGTGTGCAGTGAGACATCAAAAAAAAAAAAAATTCTACAAATACATTAGCAACAAAAGGAGGGCTAAAGAGAATCTCCATCCTTTATTGGATGAGGGGGAAAACATAGTGACAAAGGATGAGGAGAAGGCTGAGGTACTTAATGCCTTCTTTGCCTCAGTCTTTAATAGTAAGACCAGTTGTTCTCGGGGTACCCAGCCCCCTGAGCTGGAAGACAGGGACAGGGAGCAGCATGAAGCCCCCATAGTCCAAGGGGAAATGGTTAGTGACCTGCTACACCACTTAGACACACACAGGTCTATGGGGCCAGATGGGATCCATCCAAGGGTACTGAGGGAGCTGGCGGAAGTGCTCACCAAGCCACGTTCAATCATTTAGTCCTGGCTAACCGGGGAGGTCCCAGTTGACTGAAGGTTAACAAATGTGACGTCCATCTCCAAGAAGGGCCAGAAGGAGGATCTAGGGAACTACAGGCCTGTCAGTCTGACCTCGGTGCCAGGGAAGGTTATGCAGTAGATCATCTTGAGTGCCATCACGTGCAACGTACAGGACAATCAGGTGATCAGGCCCAGCTCCTGCCTGACTAACCTGATCTCCTTCTATGACAAGGTGACCCGCTTAGTGGATGAGGGACAGGCTGTGGATGTTGTCTACCTAGACTTTAGTAAAGCCTTTGACACCGTTTCCCACAGCATTCTCCTGGAGAAACTGGCTGCTCATGGCTTGGATGGGTGTATGCTTCACTGGTGTGCTGGTTTTGGCTGAGATAGAGTTAATTTTCTTCCCAGTAGCTAGTATGGAGCTGTGTTTTGGATGTGTGCTGGAAACAGTGTTGATAACACAGGGATGTTTTCGTTACTGCTGAGCAGTGCTGACACAGAGTCAAGGCCTTTTCTGCTCCTCACCCCACCCCACCAGCGAGCAGGCTGGGGGTGCACAAGAAGGTGGGAGGGAACACAGCCGGGACAGCTGACCCCAACTGACCCAAGGGATATTCCATACCATATGACGTCATGCTCAGCATATAAAGCTGGGGGAAGAAGAAGGAGGGGGGGACATTCAGAGTGATGGCGTTTGTCTTCCCAAGTCACCGTTACAAGTGATGGAGCCCTGCTTTCCTGGCGATGGCTGAACACCTGCCTGCTGATGGGAAGCAGTGAATGAATTTCTTGTTTGCTTTGCTTGTGTGCACGGCTTTTGCTTTACCTATTAGACTGTCTTTATCTCAACCCATGAGCTGTCTCATTTTTACTCTTCTGATTCTCTCCCCCATCCCACCGGGGGTCAGTGAGTGAGTGGCTGTGTGGTGCTTAGTTGTCGGCTGGGCTTAAACCATGACAGCTGGGTTAAAAACTGGCTGGATGGCAAAGCCCAAAGAGTTGTGGTGAATGGAGTTAAATCCAGTTGGCGGCCGGTCACGAGCGGTGTTCCCCAGGGCTCAGTGTTGGGGCCAGTTCTGTTTAATCTCTTTATCAATGATCTGGATGAGGGGATCGAGTGCACCCTCAGTCAGTTTGCAGAAGACACCAAGTTGGGTGGGAGTGTTGATCTGCTTGAGGGTAGGAAGGCTCTGCAGAGGGATCTGGACAGGCTGGATCGATGGGCTGAGGCCAACTGTATGAGGTTCAACAAGGCCAAGTGCTGGGTCCTGCACTTCAGCCACAACAACCCCATGCAGCGCTACAGGCTTGGGGAAGAGTGGCTGGAAAGCTGCCCAGCACAAAAGGACCTGGGGGTGTTGGTCGACAGCCAGCTGAACATGAGCCGGCAGTGTGCCCAGGTGGCCAAGAAGACCAATGGCATCCTGGCCTGTATCAGAAAGAGTGTGGCCAGCAGGAGTAGGGAAGTGATTGTGCCCCTGTACTCGGCACTGGTGAGGCCGCACCTCGAATACTGTGTTCAGTTTTGGGCCCCTCACTACAAGAAGGACGTCGAGGTGCTGGAGCGTGTCCAGAGAAGGGCAAGGAGGCTGGTGAGGGGTCTGGAGAACAAGTCTGATGAGGAGCGGCTGAGGGAACTGGGGTTGTTTAGCCTGGAGAAAAGGAGGCTGAGGGGAGACCTCATCGCTCTCTACAACTACCTGAGAGGAGGTTGTAGCGAGGTGGGTGTCGGTCTCTTCTCCCAAGTAACAAGCGATAGGACGAGAGGAAATGGCCTCAAGTTGCGCCAGGGGAGGTTTAGATTGGATATGAGGAAAAATTTCTTTACCAAAAGGGCTGTCAACCACTGGAACAGGCTGCCCAGGGAAGTGGTGGAGTCCCCATCCCTGGAGGTATTTAAAAGACATGTAGATGTGGTGCTTGGGGACATGGTTTAGTGTTGGAGCTGGCAGTGCTAGGTTAACAGTTGAACTTGATGATCTTAGAGGTCTTTTCCAACCTAAAGGATTCTATGATTCTTTGATTCTATGATCTCTAGCACTCGCTTCTAGAGCCCCGGGTGCTCCCTGTCTCCAGGGATTAGATGTTGAACCACAGGACACCTCCTGTTTTATTTCTTCCTACCTAGAAATAACCGTGTTTCTAGATGATAATAATGTCTGAAATAGTGCCTGCACATTGAGAAAGATGGATACAACTATTGTCCTGAAAATAAGAGGAGAAAGAGGTGAACTGATTTGATCGGTCCCCAGCTCTGTGTGTGACTTTGCCAGCAGAGTCTGTAGTGACTGCCTAGGATCTCTCTAAGTAAAATCACATTGGTGGTCCCTTGGATATTTGTGGTTTAAATCTCTGGGATTGATCTTGCAGAGAGGACAAGGTGATCGAAAGCAACCTGAAGTGGTGAGAAACTACTTCTCATTAAAGACACCCAGCTCCCCAGGAATTACACTAATACCCAGGTAAGTGCTGTTTAAGCTCCAGTAGCAATCACTTTTCCATGCCGTCCAAATGTTGCAGCACTAAAGGGAATTAGTTTTGTTGCTGAGAAGAAGATTGACATCCCAGTTTCAACACTGTTTTTTAAGCAGCCATTACTGCTCCAGACGCTGGGAAGTATTTCGAAAGTCAAATATGCCACAGCAGATGTGGTATCTCACCCTTTCTGTACTCACAGGCAAGATATTTTTGGGTGAGTTTTCAGCAAACACTTGAAAATAAGCTTCCTCCCCCTTTCCCTCTTCCCCCTCAGCAGGCAAACAAAGCTGAACACCTCTACAGACTCAATTTAGCTCATCCTAAAGCAGGCAAATTCCAGACAACTCATTCCATTTTTATTTCCTTCCTTCTTTTTTTTTTTTTTTTATTGCTCACAGAATAGGAAATACACAGAATAGGCCAAAAACGCATTAGTAGCCTCTTTGTTTGTCTTTGGACGACAATACTTAATAAGTTAAGCTTAGCCTATAGCAAAGCGGCCCCAGATGGCCAGGTCTGTTCTAAATAAGCCACTTTTATGAGGCCAGGATGTCTAAATGAAACACACTTCATAAAAGGAGAAAATGTGCAAGCCAGAAGTCGTCCAGAAAAAGAAAAAAATCTCTTACAAAACTACTAGTGTTCAGACTCTGCATAAACATGATTATCAAAGACATATTTGGGGTTTGCTGGGACTTTTTTCCTTTTTTTTTTTTCAAGTCTAGAAAGGAAATATTTTAGTCAGATATTTATATACGTTTCCATTCTTCCAAAAAAGAAAAACCCCAAAGGTTCCCTTCACTGGATGTGAAAACTTACCTGATAAAGAGACATTTGAGATCCTTAGCAGTGAGATATGCACTTACTATTAATAAATTAGCTTTCTAAAATTACTAAATTAGCTCACTAAATTACTCTCATTTTTCCAGAAAGAAAGGTCTCAAGGGTGTGCTCATTAGCTTCCTGCTTACAAGGGGGAACATATCTCCTTAAACCCATGCAGACCTCCAACCTAGATTGTACTGTGGCTTTGTAACATGGAGATTTAATCTGTTTTCCCTTGCCTTTTACTTTCAGAGACATCCCAGTCTATTCTGAAACTGTTCTTTAAAAAGGAAGGAAACGAGCAAACAGATAAAAGTTCAGAGGTTTGTCGGCACCAGTGGATAGCATAACCAGTGAACCATTCTCCATTGGTCAAGTGTGGCCCATCTTTGGGAAACAGGCCCAAAATATTAATTTGTTCCAAATCTTATTTAAAGTAACTCATTCCATGAGCAACACAACTACTGGTATCTGCTTTCCCATGTGTTTGTGTCTTGGAGTTGGATTTTCAAGAGTCAGATAGGATGCAGGGTCTTGCTGCCACTTCTTGGTGAGCTTTTTCCCATAACGTGTAAACCCTGTTGTCTAAAATAAAAAAAGGCATGCTCACCTTGCAGCCTGTCCCTCTGTCGCGTCCTGTACCGGGACAGCTATTTTCATGACACAGAGAATTTTGTTTCTATTCCTTTTGATCCCCGTCAAATGACCTTGAAAAGACTTAAATGGCCACATTCTCGCACAGTCCTGGATGATCCCTAAGCCCTTGTTTCTCCAATAAACCAAACAAAAAATGCAAAAAGGGAATATGTTATTATTCATACACAGAATGACCATTTTGATCAGTTGACCAGGAATACTATTTCTAGGGAGCAAAGAAAGGTTCAGGTTTCTTAAATGTGTGTCTCACCAATTGCCCCAGCTATAATACAATGTCCTCAACTCTATTTATTCTCCTAATCAGCAAAGGTGGACCTCATGCTTATTCATCACAAAAAATGTAAAGTTTAGATAAACTGTTTTTAACAAGCATTTAATTAATCAGGGCTTATCAACAGACTCAGATGTTGTCAACCTGTGTTGCAGCTTCTAATTTTTAGGCACCCTGTGCCTAGGTGCCTAGGATTTCCCATATCACATAAAAGAAAAATTAGTTCACAGAAGCTGACAAGCTGAGCAGGGAGTCATCTAAATGAGCTATCAGAAAATACTAAAAGAAGGGCAAGACTCCAGCATTTTTCAAAGGGTAGACACCTCTCTCTGTATTTGTGCTGTAAACCCTCTCTTGCAATAAAGTAGTAAACTCAGGTCAGCTCTCCAACACACGGCAAGAGGGAGTCCAGGAGAAAATATCACAACAGCTATGTTTCTTCCAAGATGGACTATTTCAATTTTTGTTGTGCTGTGAAGTTGAGTTTAGGTATGTAACTACCTAATATCTAAAAAGCTACCAGAAACGAGGAGCAAAACAAAAATTTCCATTCTGAATAGAATTCTTCTGTTTAGCCTGGAGGTACTTTGTTTTAGCAGGGGTACAGCAGGCACAGTGGTTGGTTTCTTTTCCATGAGAAAAATTAATACTTTTTCATTTCAGGTCAGACTGGGACAATTTTCCTTTTTAATTTCCACTTCAAGCAGCAAATTGAAAAATCAATACTCATCATAGGTCTAATTGCGCCGCCTCTGTTCTTTTACCCAACACTCCAGAACACAGCACAAAAACTGGGGTATAGAAATAGAAAAAAGACAGGGGAAAATCCGCTACCTAATAGCTTATGCTGAGAGGACTGGAAACATAGGTGAGTAGGACGCAAAGCTTAGCTGAGTCTTATACACCCTGCTGTGTGCTGGGACATGAGCTGCTGTTGTTCCACCGCAGCTCTTGGCAAAGACTATTGTTAGAGACATCACATGAGATCACAAACCCCTGCTTTCCACATACTATCTCCCTACAAGCACACAGAGATTTCTTCCAAAGGGTGAGAAGATACTGAAGACCTCTCCTGCAGCAAATCTCCTGCCCCATGCCTTATTCCCAACATGTTCAGAGGCACTGTCTCACTTTTTGTTTCAGAGAGTGCTGAAAAAAACCATCAGGTGAGGGTACACAGTGCAGGTGCTACTGACACAACACAAATGCAGGGGAGAACTGTTGAGCAGATAGATTTAAACACTGGGAAATGACAAATGTTGAATGCACAAATTACCCAGTCCATTATTTCACAACGTTTTGTTGAGTGTAATCGTTGATTATATGCTGGGTCATCAATTGCCAAGCAATGTTTAGCTTTGTATCATCCCAAACTATCTCTTATCATGGAAGTATTCGAACGTTCTCGGTTGGCAGCAGAAACAAGACAGTTGCGTTAAGTTAAACCCTGAGATTAAATCTGGTCTCCAGGGCAAAGGCAGAGTGATTAGTACTCCTGTTTATAAGCAGAGTTGCTCTAATCTTTTACTTATAAATTTCCTCCTCCATCTGTTATCCATCAGGGAAGTGGAGTTTTAAGAAATTGTGCAGATGGCTTTAAGGCACTCTACTTCTTTCGCTAAGCAATGCCTTGGCCTGCTAGATGTGTATCTTGGAGATGGAACTTAATTTGCAGAAATTTTTTCTAACCTCTCCTGTTTTCCACCCAAGAACCTGCGCTGAAGTCCTGTGCAAGGCATTTTTCACTGCCTCTTCTCCATAGAAAATGGGCTCCATTGTGTTGAAAGATGCAATGTGCAGTACCTGTGCCAAAGGATTAAACTTTCATCATCTGGGTTTGATACTTAGATTCACGAGAGGAAATGAGTGTTAAGCATCCACTGCATGCCAGGATATACTGAAAGATCCCTTTAGCAATCCATGCCAGTATTTTAAAAATAGGGCACGTTAGGGTCTTTTGCACTAGAGAACATTATATCTTCTTAAAGCAAAGTTTCCTCACCATACTTCCCTTTTTAGAGAAATGAGGCAATTCGCAGTTTTTAAAATTATAGCAGTAGAGAGGAGAAAGCAGGAAAGTAATTGAGGGAAGAGAGACAAAGAGGTGATAACAAGCAACTCAACAAGAATGCGTTTGCAATGCATTTTGGCACTAAGAAAGGACAGGGTAGCTTTGGGATGCCCACACACGCACATACAACACAGATATCACATCATTGACAGAACCATAACTAGTACCAGGGAAATTATTCCCTTGAGAGTCCTGGGGCAAAAAATCAGCCTGACCAAAGTCAATGGTCTTCTGCCATTGATTTTTGTGAACCTCAGGTTTCACACCAGAGTTCACAAAACATTAGGGTTAAGGTCTGTTACAGTCAATTCCAGACTTGGAAAAAAATTCCAGTCTTAGCCAGATAGTTTCCATTATCACAGATGTCTTCCCAAAGTATGTTTCTGTACCTATATACCACCTTGTGGGAGAAGTACTAAAAAAATCCATTAAAGTATCATGGGAAGTCTGTGCCCTTTGATAGAAAGCTACATGACCTCACAAGCCTTGAACTTTCTCACTCAGACTCTAGCAGAGAAGAGCCCGTAGGATTAAGGTGATGGGTGTTGTGATGCCTCGGAATATCACAAGAAATTCAAATGAATTCAAATGAAAAGCACCATAAAATTCATAAGCACCTCAAGGAACAGGGCCTGATGATCTGCTGCAATAAACAGATATTAATCCAATGCTTTTTCAAGGTGACCCTTGCACATATTGTTCAAAAAGCTGGGGTCACTCTGTGCACGGCATCCTACCAGAATAAAGCCATGTACTTGCTTTCATCACAAAAGATTTTCAGGGCATGTTCTCTGAGGTTAGTTACTGCTTACTTCTGTCTATCACGGATTGTCATGGCACTGCACATATATCTGCTGTCAGACTCTTCTTCATTAAATCTAAACCATTTGATTGAAATCAAGGCTCAAAAACATGTAACTTATGCACAATTTTGCATTTTCCATGTTACATATAAGGCCATTAAAGGAAAAGGCTCTCTTATTACCCATCTATTTTTAGAAGCCTAACACGGGTAGCTGAATATGTTTTGTAGAGAACAGGCATTTACTCAGACAAGATTTATATACAGATTTTGCTTTAAGAATTCTGTAATTTTAAGAAAAGAAAAAACGTTTTTGTGATTAAGACATGGAACCAAGGACAGGAAAACCAGGTGAAGTTCTTTCTCCTGTCCTAAGTTTTCTATGTCACTCCAGGCAAATCACTTCACTCCTCTCTGTTTCAGTTCTGAATCTCTAGGATGAAGACTACAGTGGTTCCTCGTTTCTCTTGAGCGTGCATATGCATGCAAAAATGTATTAGAGCTTTTATTTAGATAAACAAAACACTCATTTTTTATTTGTGGAGGCCCCAGTAGAATGGAGCTATCTTGGCTGGGCTGCTAAGTGGCTCTACAATGCAAATATAAATTACACATTTGAGCCATTAGCACTCAAAATTTTTATAAAGTGAGATTCATTTCACCAGCTAAAAGCTGGAAGTCTAATCCAAGCAGGCCATCTAGACTCTAGCCATACGCAGCAGAGACAGGCATCTCTAGAGGGTAATTTTTCCCACTGACACTAGACACCTGGCACTCACTTCCACTGCCAAAACATCGGCATTTGTGTCACTTGAGATGTTCTTGCACTGCCCAGCTGGTCTCCAGCTGCCACCCCAGAAGGGCGTGGGTCTCCAGGACATCCCTTGCCACCTCCACTAGTCCTGTGTGGTTGTCTCAGCACCCTACTGCTCTGCAAAAGTCCCTTTCACTAAGTAGCCAAATAATTCTGCCAAGGGGGGATTCAGCTCATGGGTTCAGACAACTAATTTAGGTGTGTAACGTCAGCGTCTATGTGTGAATCAAGAGCTCAGGCTTCCTTTAAAGGCCAGACAGAGGTGCCATCAGCACAGTCAAAGGAGCACGGCAAGTGATTCAGCTGTCCTGGAGCAGATGCCTACATCTACCAGACGAATAGCTCTGTAGACTCCTCCGGCTGCATAGACTTTAGATCATCTAACATTTTGGATTCACAATACTTTTTGCCCCTTTTTGAAGAGCACAGAATTTACTTAAGAAATTAATTTAATTTATTTATTTAAGAAATTACAAGCAGTTATTGGCAAGTGAGCCTTTTTGCTCTATTAAACAATGCTCCAAAACAGAAAAATGACACAATCCCTAATGTGCAAAACTTTTAGCACAAAGAATGTACAAAGCAGGGAGATACTAATCACAGAAGAGTGCTAGCAACACCGCTATTTGTTTTGAGTAAGAGAAAGGAAGCCTGGAGTGCTAATTCCTCGTAACAGAAACATCTGTCTCACTGGTATTCGGGAATTAAATTCATGTTCCTCCTTCAAACTTGCACTTATTTGGTAACATGGCAACCTTAATGGAAAATCGCATTTATACGTCTGGCAATTTAGCTATAACATTAATGATAGTGAATGGGGGATGAAAAAGGGGGTGGGAAGGGTTGAAACAGAAGAAGCAGCATCTGACAAGTTTTAAGAAGCACAGTATAAAAGGTGGCCTCCAAAACCATCTGCCAAAGTGTCAAGGTGATGGATTTTTAAATGTAAATAGATTTTTTTTTTACACTCCATTTAGAATATAACACATGTGAGAGTAATAGAGCAGGCATGAGAAATAGAGACAACTGAACCACACGGCACCCTCTGTCATCAACCTTGCAGTCTTTGCTCATTTATTTATGTGCAAACAAGCTGAAGGCACCACCAGGTGATAGTCTGAGAGCATCCGTCTTGCAGAGACCATCCTGGATGCAACCCACAATCACTGGATAATCTTAAGATACTCTGATGGAAAAGGACCCCCTGGAGTACCACCAACAGAAACTTGCATAGAGAATGTAACAGGGTTTTCTGTATCTCCTTGAAGGAAATCTCTCTGCCTGCATATTTCTCCCACGTCTACTTAAGGTCATATTTAGTATTCAAAGCAGTTGTTCTGAGGTCTTTGTTAAAGATGGATGAAAGGCCAAAGCAAAGCAGGATATGGCTGTTCCCACCCCTGTGCAATGACCTCTGACTTGTTCGCTCTCTCACTTTTAAAGAAACACATTTTTGTGTTCCTGTTCAGAAAGGAATTTAACTGTGCCTCATTTTAGTAAGTGAGTATGTGGGTGAACAAGGGTCTCAAATTACAGGTAAAGGTAATTTTACAGGTAAATTACAACAACACGTAATTGTAAAGTGTTTCAGAGAGCAAAAAGAAAGCTTTCTATTTTGAAGTAATGCGCTAACCTGACTTCAGCCTTTCATCGTATTATGGGGAAGAGCAGAACAAATTCTCATTATTATATCACTTCCTTTGTGAGGAAAACCACAACCTTCTCTTTGATATCTATTCAGTGGAAGAATTCGTTAGTGACACCACAAGTAGAGAAAGAAATATCTAAAAAAATCTTTTAGTAGTTGCACAGATTCAACTTGATCTTGGAGTGTGAACATGCAAGCAGTGCTTCAACAGCGATGTTCATTGTATTTTGGGCATCTGGCAAGATTTGGAGTGGAAAGGCAGAAAAGTGTCATCAAAATACTACAGTCCTTTCTGATAACCCAGGTTATTCACACTTCTCTCTTTCACCAGTGTGAACCATGTGAGACTTTTCTGACACCAGTTGTCTGTGTCCAACTGTATTGTTGCTGACTTGTCTTCTTTAGCCATGTACCAATAGCATCACACAGCTCAGGAAAGACACTAAAGCCTACTTAGGAAGCAGAGCAGCAAGACTGTGAGCTCCCTCAGACCTCCAGCCTGCTGTGGTGACACAGCTAGGACACCTGAGCTAAAGGGTGATCACACCGTGATCAAAGCAGGGCCCTTGGTGTTGACTTGTCATGGTCCAAATTTACTGTTCCTTCAGCTTCCCCATGACTGCTGAGACAATGATAAATTCAGCAGCAAGGCTGTAGGACTGTCTCCCAGGCTGGGGATACAGGGAGCCAAATGGTACCAGTCCAGCTCTTCCAGTGAATCCCCAGAGGCTTAAAAGCATGATTTTCACCCAGTCCAGAAACACAAATTATTAAAGACCACTCCATAACCACTACAGGAGCTGGTTATTCAAAGACCAGCCTTGATTGAAATAAGACATGCCCTGCCCACCCCCATTCCTGTGGCTCTTTAATAACTATGCCATTTTAGTTAACCGGGGCTACTTCTACCAGCCAAAACAAATACTGCATTCAAAAAGGCTTGTCTTGACTATCAGAGTGTTAACTTTTCCCCTTCTGTTAGATAAGTTGAAGTAGGAAAACAGATTGTGGCTTCTGCATCCCCTGGTCCCCGCACACAATGGGAATGCGATTACAGCCCTGCCGTGTCCCAGAGGGCAGAATAAAAAGCCTCTTTCTACTCTGTCTTACAGGGTAGGACATCATTACTCCATGAAACATAATAGCTCAACACTTACACCTGAAACACAATCTACTCCCTTCTCTCTTCATTCTCGCTGGAGCTACTACGGCTCCCTTGTTCCATTATGTAGGATATTACTTTCCCTGTCTGAGAGCAGGAGGGAAGACATCAGCTGTTATCTTTCAGCCGATAACGATCTTCATTCACGCCTGACGGATTGCAATTTAAGAAAAAAAAACATCCTCCCTTGGGCTCTATGAATGGCGGTGCAATAACATAGTGTTAATAGCTCCCAGTCTAGATAACACCATTACTTCTGACAGTAGGAAACGGAGTTTGATAGTTGCTGAGATGTTTTGATCACCTGTCAGGGAAACATTATGTCTAAGTTTTGCTTCAGTAGAAATATGTCATGAGCATTTGCACCATGTTCCTTACCTAACTTAAGAGCTGGCACCATATACAAGCACAGGCTTTGGGCATAAATCCACATTATAGTATGAAAGGCTATGGACCCTGAAATCCCATTATATTTGACAGTGATTCCCAAGAGATTTTTTTCCCTCTTCTTTACCCGGACCTTCTCCTGGAAAATTTTTTGCACCTCAGGCACACTGCTGTGTCTCTTAATTTCCCCTCACGTTGCTAGGAGTTAAGAGCATTTGCTCAAGAGGGTTTCTGCACCTTGTTAGATCTTACCCCCAAATTGACCACCTTATTTGAGAAAGAAGAAAAATCAGAGCACCTATGGTAAAAGTTCAGTCTACAAATCTCTATTTTAGGACTATCGGTATTTTAAGAGTTATAACTCTTTGGGGTCTATGATTCAATGATTCTGAGCTGTAATAACTTGAATTTTCTCTAATATGTGGCAGTAGGGTATCTAAGGTATTCTTTCATCCTCCTCATCCCTGAACTCACTGCTTAGCTCTATGCTTCCCAGCATGAAAAGTGCTCTTAGGTTCTGGGAAGCTGTGGAAATTGTGGATATTGACAGATATTCCCATTAAGATCAACTAAGAGGTGATAAAATCAACTGTTTGTGTGAAAAAAAATGATCCTGGAAAAATATTTTGTACATTGTGATCTAGATTTCTGTATACTTTATCAGCTCCAAATAAAGCACAAAGTTTATCTCATATAGTCAGCTAATCTGGAGGACCAGCTGGGGCTTTGGAGACCACACCTTGACCTACAACCACTACCAGAAGGCCCAAAACCAGGCAGCCTCCTGACCTTTTAGCAACACTTTATAAATGTTCAGAGATAAAGAATCTCTTCCAAGCATAATCATTAGTGTCAAAAGGGTTTGAATATAACACCACCAGGGCAAGCGGGAGTGGCCCAGGAATATCTTCTGTGAGTGATCCCCATTTGCACACTGAAGAAATGAGCTGCGTCCACAAAGCTTCATCCAGCTTTAGGTGAACCAAAGGATATGCACAGGTATTTCTGAGCTGCAGGAAGCCAAACTGAGCCTTCTTGGTAAACCTATAGTACATTTGGAAGCCACAGTAATACCAGACAGCACTTCCACTTGCTCACTAAGAAGTATGGATGAGTGCTAGCAGGCACCTCCCCGTTGCTGCCACCCTGGCTGATGTTTAATGCTGAGCAGAGCCTTTGCTGAGGGGCGTTGCATGCCACTGTCAGAGCTGTCTGGGTGACGCTGCCAGCCGAGCATCCTCACGTGCTCCTGCTCTGATGCTGGGTCTTACCCACAGCCTGGGTGAGGGCACCCCAAGGGCTGTGGCAAAGTGTCACTGCAGCACCCAGCAAAACCGGCAGCACCCATGAAGGCTGCAGCAGGCTGCACTGCTACTCCACTGTCCGTCCTTGAGATGAGTTTTAAAAGCAAGCAAACTAAAACAGATGATCTGCCCAAAACCAGAAGGGTAGAACAGACCAGATTTTCTGCAAACAAGCTGAGGGCTGAGCTTTGCTTGCTTTGCCCATGGTGGATATATTTGTGCACATGTATGTACAAGCCAGCGCAGACATGTATGCTCACATATATCTTCTCATGCTTTGTAGACGCTGTCATGCACAAAGATGAACATCGCACAATAAATCAGGTCTGACATGGGACATGCAGCTGCCTCGGAAACACCAGCCTGTACCGTTTAGTGCTCGTCTACCCACGAGAGGGAGCTGACAATCCTCCGGCTGAGTTTGACAGCCACAAGGCTGCTAACAAGGGGTTGAGTCTGGCTTTTTTTTCTCCCCACATTAGATATATCTGACACATGTTTTTCATAAAGCTGGGGAAGAGTAGATGATGTGAGGCAGGTGAAAGCAAACCAGTAAGGAAAGAAATTATGTCTGAACTTTTACACATGGTCTGGAGTTTGACAATAAGCTTCTTTTTCCTTTTTTAAGAAAATGGCTGATTTTTTTTCCCAGTTGCTTGAGTTCCTAAAGGGTTCTGGCTTGGTGGGGTGACTCCAGATCAAGGTCTTGCATCAGGTTGAACCCAAAGTCTGTGCTGAAGGTGTCTGACGACAGTTATCATCATGTGGTACTTTGTGCTTGAGTCAGACTCCAAGGTACAGCACAATTTGTAGCTAGTAACACATAAACCGTGCTATAGCTTGTGTTGCCATATGGGAATCTCGGCGGAGACAGCCATGAAAATCACAGACTTTTACTGAAGCTGGAAGCCCTTGAGTCTGTTGATGAGGACAGAGTTAGATAAAACTCAACCCATGGCTCGCCAGGTCTGGCACTATGTGCCACAACACTGCAGTCGTTCGGGAGCGAGGAGGCAGTTGACTGGGCTGCTCTGGCCCCGTCTCTGAAGACATACTCAAAGGCATGGATAAACTCAGGTTGAAATGCAAGCGACAGGTAAATGGCCACTGCTCCCACTCCCTGGGCTGAACGAATGTCTTTCCAATACATTTGCAGGGCCGTGCATCACTCTGGGACTCCTTTAAATCACGATACTGCAGTGCAGTTTGCACTAGGTTGCTACGTACTGAGAAAAATGTGAAGCTGGTGATGTTCACAGTGGTGTCCTGCAGAGCATGCAGAGATCCTGCCTGCCAGCCTGTCTCTCGCAGACAAGATGCATTGCCTCACTCCCTTTACCCACCGGGTTCCTGGACAATGATGTTCTTCACACCAGCTTTCAGTCCAGGGAACAGTACTGCAACATGTTCCCTGTCTGGATTAGGCAGATAACAAAAGGACTGAGCAAACCCTGCCTGAAGAGCAGCTTGTGGTAACTTTGTCCACGTGGAAATGCAACTGCAAGCACGGGGTCAGGAAACAATGTCCTGGGGTAGGACTTGGGAGTGAAAAATGCTTTGGAGAACACTGGGAAGTTCTGAAAAAGGCTCAAGGAGCGGGAGCACAGCAGGAGTGGTGTGGAAATGTCCCACGGATGGAAGATTTCTGGTCTTGGAGCCTAAACCTGGCCCTTTTTGTAGTTACACAAACCCTTCCCATTCCATAGCAGTCTGGCCACTGGGACCTGGAAAAGCTTGGGCTGCATTTCTTTCTTGAGCAAAATTCCCAGATCTACTGGGTCTGAGAGAGGTCAGCAGGATCAGCCTTTAAATGAAAAATATACTCAGTTTTAAGATGAGGAGGGCATCTGGTGATATTTTTGTATATAAAGATACACTCTCACCAGTTCTGCATATAGACATCAGTCAAAATAAAGTGAGAATACCGCAAAATAAAAACGTTGTGTTTATAAGACTTGACAAGTGACAGAGTACAATAAAGCATATTTCTATTACATATGCTCTCTTGACCTGTCATGAATCATTGCAACAGAAAAGGTACTGTAGCTGTGGCAGCAGCATAGCAGATTGTCATTTAAACTCCCCAGCAGACAAATAACTCCGTGATTTAGCACTCCCCTAGCAGCAGACCACTGTAAATAACAACTAAAAGGCTCAGGAACTCCCATGATGTCTCTCTTAGGCCTTATACCAGAGCTCACTGAAGTCAGGTGAGTTTCCACATTGATTCGAACAGGCTTTGGTTCAGGCCATTGGAACAGATGCTCATCACAGTAAATCTACTGGTATCAGCGGGAGTGTTTTGGGGTAAATTTACTATAACAAAAACTGGTATCAGAGTCCTTGCATATTCTACGCTTTGCGAGGGAACAGGAGACTACAGCTGGACTAGTGTAAGATATGTTTTATTTTCAAAGCCATAACTGAGCTTAATTTAAATGGCGTTTTCTGATGCATTTTTTGCAATTGCTAAGACTGTATTATATTTCGGGCATGGCAGCCAGCTGGAAATCCAGCGAGAGCAGTAGGCAGAAATTAGTTCCCCTGTTCACAATCCATCAGTTGGGCATTTTCAGCTCAGGGGCACTGGTCCCATCTCTTCCTTCTTCACTTATTTTGGAAGCTGAATAAATAGTTGCTGCCCAGAGGAGAGAGCCCACAAGCAACGGAGACAAAAATGGTCCCCATGAGGTCCTCACGGTCAAACCCAGTCTACTGCAGACTGAATTATGAAATGTAATCTGAAAACTGTCTTTATCCCTGAGACAACAAGACTTTGTTTCATGAAAAGAAATTGTATTTTCACTGTGAAAGCTAGTTATAGATGGGAGTGAATTCACACAAATGTGTTTATTCAGAGAAATCCTTGCTCACAGTAAGGTATATTTTCCACTTTCAGCCAGGCATAGCAATGAGAAAACAGAGCCAAGGCACTCTGAATTGTCTTGCAGACAGTTATGACTCTGTTGAGGAGTTTATATTAAACAAATTCTGGTAAAGTTAAGGAATTTTCTTTAACAAAGCTCTTTTGCCTGTTCCCTCATTATTTAATGATTTCTGGGCATTACTGCTCATTCTTCAATTGTAAAATATCTGTATCACGTAGCTAGCTTAACTAAATACTTCTCAGGGTTTTTGCTGAGTGTTCATTTTGTGCTTGCTCTTCAGCATGTCTGCTGGGAACACTGAGACTTCTCACAGTGATTTCAAATGTATTCCCATTGATTTAACTACTCCTCCAAGTGTTTACTCAACAAGATAACAACTATC
This sequence comes from Aptenodytes patagonicus, assembly GCF_965638725.1. Lineage (NCBI taxonomy): Eukaryota > Metazoa > Chordata > Aves > Sphenisciformes > Spheniscidae > Aptenodytes > Aptenodytes patagonicus. Next base: position 7,064,318 of record NC_134952.1, read on the forward strand.
TTGCCAAAAAATTGTCTGAGAAACATTTAAACTCAACCCACCAGGGAAACAAAAACCAGTGCTCATTAAAAAGTCTCACCCTCTCACCTGTCTCCCCATCCCCTCCATATACGCCTTTTACTGTCTTGGGAATGTCAGAAATACAGAACTGTGTGAACATCCCCACTAATAGCACATTTCTCTACAACACCTGCCTCCAAAGCTGAATTACAGGCACTTCTATAACAAACTTTGTAGGGAGCTTTTGCTATCTGGCTGCTTCCTTGGAGGTTGAACAATAAGAATAAAATACTTGAATTTAGGCAGAGCATCTTGAAAAGGGGTAACCTGTATTAGCCCACAGACCAAGCTGACATTTTAGAATGACCTATGCAGTTCTCATTCTGACGAGCTCCTAGATGGTTTTCCCAAAAAGCAAACAAGACAGTATCTATATGGAGTTTAATGAATGTTTCAGCTGGAGGGGAGCCATCTCCATTGAGGTAAGAGCACTGCATTCATCTTCAGACAGGAAATTTGAAAATAACCTTCTTCACAACTGGAAAATTGTTCCCTGTCTCTCTCTGTTTACCACCATAGTTTGTCATCACTTGCATAACAGGTTTTCAGGATGAATCATGGACAAACTATACAGGGTCTCTTAAATCTTACTTTTCTTCCAAAGAACACAGTAAAATTTAATTGTTGTTTTTATGAATAGACCAACAGAGAGTTCATATCCACAAAATACTCAATACAGCACAAAAACACTGAAAAACAAGATTTTGCCAATTATGATAAAATTCTATATAATCAGCAGTTGTGGTTTAAAATCAACACTGCAAAAATCAGAGTATTTTCTCTTGGTTTTTTCAGCAAGTCAGGCCCAAATCCAAAGGCCTTCTGGAGTCAATGGAAAACGTTGCATCTTCAAAAGGATGCGTTAATTGAAAGCCATCAGGCAGACCCAGTGGCCCATTGAATGCTCTTCCCTGGCACCAGCTGTCCAAGAAGTAAAAACAACGCATTATAGTTGGTATGAAGTATAATAGCTTGAACTGACTTCCACGGCTTCCAGCCATGGACCAAAACACGGAGATAACGGCACTCACTGTCAAGCAGTGTGATATCAAGATGGTTCACCTCAGGCAGGGGGGCAACTTGAACTCATAGTCCTTGGCAACAGCCCTCACCACTGTGGTTTCAAGGGACATTCTGTGCTTTAAAGAGAAGTGGACTGGCCCCTCTCTCTTTCTGTAAACTTTGGCTATGTTTCATTAGTATTTTAGTTTGGAGTTGTATCAGTTGTGCAGTTCTGAAGCAACCCCCCATCGCTCCCTTTACTGCAGAGTTCACAGAGTTTACTCAGTTTACGGAGCAGTCGTAGTGCACCAGATTCCTTTTGTGGGAGACAAACCAAACACCTCTGCTGTAGCACACCCCAGATGTTCTCCTACAGGGACGTGAGGGTCCCAAACTACATCCTCTGGACACTGCTTCAATCCACATGCCTGGTGGGGCCTTTCCGTGCAGAAGACCAGACTACATATAAATGGAAATAACCCCCCTGAACCACATCATGTGTGTGGTTCACATCTCAGCAGCAACCCCTTGGAGATACCCATCCAATCCTTTTCTGCCAAGTCGCTTGCTATTGCAGAAACTGCCTTGTAGATGCTCAATTAAGAGTTTTGTCCCTTTACAGAGGGACAGAGTTACAGAGACTATTGTGAGCAAGGCTTAAGGTCTGTCTCTGTCCTTAGCGCTTTCTTCTGTTAGAGGTTTTAGTTCAATGATACTTCTGGCTCCTGTGAATCCAGTTCTTAAGTGCCTACAGGTCCACGTGCATCAGTTAGGCCAGGAGTCTGACCTCCCTGAAGTAGCAAAAGCACCTAATGGTCATCTGCTATAATGCCACATGACTTTTCTGTAAATCTAGCCCACCATCCATGTTACTGCCTTGTTGTTCGTAGCTGAACACAGTGGTAGCACAGCGTGGCTGGGCACTTTGATTGCATGCATCCAGGTGACAGCTACTGGAGATTAGCTGGTTACTTCCCAGGGCACTAATGGTTCCAGTCCCAGCATCAGCATTAGAAAATCTAGCTGGTGGGAGCAGGCTGGGTCTGGGACAGAGCAATGAGAAAGGAACTGTAAAAGCAAATTTTCCTGAGGAGAAGTATTAGCCTAGGACTTAGGTGATGATATCTGAATTAGCTTTTCTCTTTAACAAACAAACCTCAAAGGGAATGCTTTTTGGCTCTATACCGAACACTTAGTTGGCTTCGAACTACAAGGAATCCCACCAAATCCCAGTCTATTTGCACTCTTTTCTGATGTTGTACAGTCTTTTTGTCTTTTTGCATGCTGGCCGTACAACCCATGCGTTACCTTTGAATCTTTGTAACTTGCTGTGTAACTTCTTTTTCTTTTTATCCTGACCTAGCTTGCTTTTAAAACCAGCTGTGTCTTTTCACCTGAGGTGAGGCTTTGCAGCTAGCCTACATTATGTAAACACGTATTGTAACATCCCCAAACCTGCAGTTAGTCAACAAAAGATCAAATGGACCAATGCACTTTCATGGTAGCCATCAGTCACTCAGACTTTCTCAGCAAAAGCTGCCAGCTTGCATTTTTTTGATAAGGCTGTTTGTCTTTCTTTCACAGCTACAAATAAATAAGGAAAAGAAGGACAGTACTTTAAAATTGTATCTTAATCAAATCTGTTCATCTTGCAGTTTATATTTCAAGCCTTTACCTGCATTCCAGACTGAAGTCAAATGTCAAACTTTCCCCCTTTATGTTCTCTCCTTGACTAAAGAGAAGATCTGTATCTTTACAGAATGAAACAACCGTTTTCCTTAAAATGTTTCAATAGGCCTTGATTTTGTAAAACAAGCCACTTCTCTGGCAGGTGCTTTGATTTCAGGGAATTAAAGTAATTGCCACAAAAGGGCTGACAAACCTCACAGCTGCTGGAGTAAAAGGAGAAGGATCAACTGAGCTGTGTGGAGGTACACAGCGTGTCTGGGCAGGAGAAGAGATGGACAGGAAGGGTTTTTTGGTATTGGCTTATTTAATATACTTTCTTTTCTTAATATTTAATCCATTGTGGTCTTAAGTGTATATCAAGATATCATCTGCTTTCATCTCTTCCCTAAATCAGCTTTACCAACTGGATCAATTGTGGGTGTCCAGAGAAGAACAAAAAGCACAGTCAGAGCTGTAGAAAACAAGACTGCTGAGGAAAGAGTGCAGAAATAGGGTTTGTTTAGTCTTCACACAGGAAGACTGAAATGAAGCAGTTTAGACTTACAAAGTAGCTGCAGAGGAGAAAAGGACAAACAGTTCTTCATGTCCACTGATGATAGGACAAGGAGTAATTTGTTTCAACAGCACTAAGAGAACTTCAGGTTGGCTATCAGGGGAGACTTTCTTCTGACGTGATTAATTTTGTGCCAGACAATCTTGTCCAAGAATCTGTGAAACCTCCACCACTGGAGGGTCTCATAAACAGTTGAGGCAGGAATGATTTAAGTGTCCATGAGAATAACTGATCCTGCCTTAGAGGAATGGGCTGTAGAATAAAACACTTCTTTGAAATCTCTTCCAACATTATCGCCCAAGACCTCCTTTATTTTCTCAAAAAGCCTTGGATTAAGACAGCACTCATGGCTCAGAGTTGATTCAAAGTTTGGAGTTGTTCACCCCTTAGCCAAGATTTTAGTCTGCACTGCTTTCTTCCTTCTCGTCTACCCTTTCAGCTCACGCAGGGTAAAGTAGAGTGAGAACTGAAATCCAAGCAAGGTACCAGCACCCTCAGACAGCATAGTCCTCACAGGAAGCCAATCCCTTCCTGTTAATACCACATTCTTGCAGAGTTTTTTCACCTGCTACTATCTAACCCCCACTGTGTTTAATCTGAATCCTGCCCACTTCTCTTTCCTGTTCAGGTTGTACCGCCTCAGGGACAAGAACGGCGGACCCCAATGTGTGTGTACAACAGCTAACCCATTTTGGATGCTAGGCTCAGAAATGATGTCATGGACAGAGGTTGTTAAAGAGATGTTGGTTTGTGCACTAGTGAGCAATGATTCCCTGTGTTGCAAGAAGCCACAGGGCCACCAAGCATCTGTATTTCTGCACACACTTCTGCTTTTTCCACCCAGAAATTTTGTCTGCACAGATTTTGAGGACTTTAATGTGCTTCTCCAGAATTTCCAGCCATCTCATAGTTGAACAGGGATGGAGGCCCAGTCATAGCTATTGCTCTGCAGAACAAGGGCAAAGCTCGAGGGGAAGGGGAGACAGGCTGCTCAGGTGCTGCCCTGTACTGTTAGACCTGCTCCTCTTTCCTTCTGCTCAGCTACATAACCAAGCCTAGAGCAGAAAGGATAGGCTGTCTCCCATCTGTCTTGCATCTCCTTGCAGGTGAGGAAATGATCTCTTTATTCTTACCAGCTCGTCGAAAGAGGTGATTATCCCGCTGTATTTAGCGTTGGTGTGACCTTACCTTGAGTACTGTGTGCAGTGCTGGGCCCCACAATTTAAGAAGGATGTTCAGGTACTTGAATGCGTCCAGAGGAGGGCAACAAAGCTGGTGAAAGGGCTGGAAGGAATGTCCTACGAGGAGTGGCTAAGGACTTTGGGCTTGTCTATTTTGGAGAAAAGGAGGTTGAGGGGCGACCTCGCTGCTCTCTACAGCTTCCTGAGGAGGGGAAGTGGAGAGGGAGGTGCTGAGCTCTTCTCCCTGGTATCCAGTGACAGGACACGTGGGAACGGTTCAAAGCTGAGCCAGGGGAGGTTTAGACTGGACATCGGAAGCATTTCTTTACCGAGAGGGTGGTCAAACACTGGAACAGGCTTCCTGGAGAGGTGGTCGATGCCCCAAGCCTGTCAGTGTTTAAGAGGCGTTTGGACAACGCCCTTAACAACATGCTTTAACTTTTGGTCAGCCCTGAATTGCTCAGGCAGTTGGACTAGATGATCATTGTACATCCCTTCCAACTGAAATATTCTATTTTATTCTATTTAAAACTGGATCACTATTTACATGCAGGCAGATAGTACGTATTCTTGGGGAATACATACAAAGACACTTTTTCTCCCTGCAATTGTGAGTACAACTAACAAAAGACAATGCCAGGCACAGAGAAATAAGTTTCCACTGCTAAAGTACAGCCAGGAAGAGGTTAGAAAAATATTTTAATGCCTATGAAATCAACTGAAAAGAACATTTCATTAATGTAAAGGGCTTTTCTTTCTCTTCCTATTTAACACCTTTGAATATATTTTTAACTGGATTTTCTTCTGAGTGCATATTTAAGTTACTTGCTTCTCTATAGAGAACTTCACTAGTGCTAAACCTGGGCCAGTCCTGTGTTGCTGGACGCGAAAGTGCTCAGAAATCACACAACAAAGCCTAGTGCCAGACTCAAGGAGAGGGAGGAAGAATTAATCATTTTATCTGTGTGTAATTGTGGCTTCTGGATGTAAATCCAGAATTCTCCAGTAAATTCTGCTGGAGATTATTTTGGATTCCTACATTTCAGTTTCAAAATCATGTCACAGGCTCCCACTCTGTACTCTCCTTCCCTGACAGTGTTCCTCACAGCGGGAATGTGCAGAACCCTCCTTTGCAGATGTATTTTTTCCAATCATCCTGCAGAAAATATTCTTGCAGTGCTGCATTTTATGTAAAATATATGAAGTACTCAATCTAAACATTTAGGAAGGCCTGACATAGTCAGACCATACGGAGATACTAGCCAGTCTGAAGCTGAAGGGTTTTCAGAGAACAGTATTGGCTTCATGTCCTTGCATAGGTGGCAAGGTCAGTTCTGAACCTGCAGGAATTGCAGGGGTTGTACCTCTGGAGGACATTCCAAAGGACCAGAAATTGCAGGGGTTGTACCTTGTCCTGGTTTCGGCAGGGATAGAGTTAATTTCCTTTCTAGTAGCTGGTACAGTGTTTTGGATTTAGGATGAGAACAAAGTTGATAACACACCGATGTTTTAGTTGTTGCTAGGTAATGCTTACACTAGCCAAGGACTTTTCAGCTTCCCATGCTCTACTGACTGAGAAGGCTGGAGGTGCACAAGAAGCTGGGAGGGGGCACAGCCAAACTGGCCAAAGGGACATTCCATACCATGTGACGTCATGCTCAGTACATAAACTGGGGAAAGCTGGCCGGGGGGGCCGCTGCTCGGGGACTGGCTGGGCATCGGTCAGCGGGTGGTGAGCAATTGTACTGTGCATCACTTGTTTTGTGTATTATTATTATTATTATCATATTATTATTATCATTTTATTTCAATTATTAAACTGTTTTTATCTCAACCCACGAGTCTTTCTAACTTGTGCTCTTCCAATTCTCTCCCCCATCCCACCGGGTGGGGGGGAGTGAGCGAGCGGCTGCGTGGTGCTTAATTGCTGACTGAGATTAAACCACGACATACCTCTGGAGGACAATCCAAAGGACCAGAAACTGCAGGGGTTTTACCTTTGGAGGACAATCCAAAGGACCATTTAGAGTTGTATTTTTCTCTAATCTTCGGGATCTTAGCTATTGTTAACATGGAAACAACCCAATTGCTTTTTTGCTTTTCTCTCCCTGTCTTTGCTATACATATTTGGACATTCCAAGTGGTACCATTCCCTCCCAAATTTACCACCGTCCGCTCCTTCCACTCCTTTCTTCATGGTCCAGTTTGCCGCTCCCTTCACCTTCTTGTGTCTCTCTTCTCTGTTGCTTCTGTATCTAAAGCATCCTTCCAGTGTCTCTGTTTACACCTCTACCTCGTTCAAGTCCTTTTTAACAAGTTATTCCTTTCAAAATGCCCATGAAGAGAAACTAATAATGGGCCAAAAGATCACCACGAAGTCATTCACCTCTTTGACGCTGCATCCTGTCTCCTCTGTGTTCAGCCCTTCGCAGTGTGGGCTGCCTTTCCCCTCCCTCAGTCCTGCCCAATGCCAAGAAACTTCAAAAATAATTAGGGGAAGCGATTTGGTTTGGAGAATGAGGCACTGACCTTGCTCTGCTTTCGGCCCTGACATTAAGCTGCTAAATGACCTTGAATAACTTTTTTAACCTCGTCTGTCCTAATCTGTCTCATCCTGTGACTTTTTCAACAAAACATGTAAGCTCCTGGGATCTTGTTATGTGCTGTTAAAGCCTCTTGAACAAAAGGGCCCTATTTTCCCATTGGCTGGCTCAGCTGCGACTTATTCCCTGTAACCACAGATGTTTACACTGTGAATATCTACATCTGAGCTATTTGCTAAAGTTTCCTAGACAGTCAGAGGGGAACAATAGGCAGGTTGAGATTCACCTAAGCAAATGTAGGCTTCACCTTTGGGATAAGATGAATTGGTCTGTCAGAAGGCTTGCATGTTGAAAACGGTCCCCCAAATATTAACTGATTGCAATTCTTTGGTGAATTTAGCTGAAATTATACTGGGCCAACTAGATAACATTTTTTAATAAATAAACTATTCCATTAAAAAAAACCCCACACAGATCTTTTGGGGAATACTAAATATTTAAAAGGTGATTTTTCTAAGTTTTTTTCAGAAGTTTCTTTGTAAATGGATTCTTGAAGTTCTGCTTCATGAGGAAGTTTTATCACAGTTCATGTTCCTGAAGAGCTGTAACTGTGCATAATGCATGTAGACACGCAGGTACCAGCAAGTCAGCACATCGGGCCCACCTCAGAGATCCCATGTTGGCTTTATGCAAGCAGAAAGCATGAGCTCCTTAACATCTCAAGAACTACATCAGTACCTAAACATGCATGTAACACTACAAAAATAAGATGTGACAAAGATACTTCTCCTGCCTTAAATGAGAACTTCCACAAAATGGCATCTGCTGAAGAGCTCATGGGAAGGAATATTCTGTTTTCCTACCCAAAGGAAGACGTTTTGAGAACAACAGACCTTTTGCAGGGCAACTAGATGGAAAGGTCATGTCACTCACCAAATATGCAGAAATGGAAGAGCTGAATAACTGACTAGCATGAACATTACACCTATCACTGCTAATCAACATCACCTCATACAGCTGAAATGGCAGTAGAATATCGGAGTGTCTTTGAAAAAGCTAAATAACAGAATGAACTTTTGAAAAAAAGTCAAAGCTTTGCCAAAACCTATTACATGCACCCTACAAAGGGGTGTCTGTGAGCAACTGGGAGGGAAACAATAATAATAAACTGGAGGAATAGCTTTCGTAGGATAATAAATGAATTGCAAACAGCACACATGTCAGACACACTAATTCTAAAACAGAAAACTGTTCCAAAACAGAAATAAAATGAGATTGTGACTGGGACAAATAACCTCTTCACCCTTAGAAAAGGAGAGACACTTTCCTGAGTAAAGGATTAATTTATAGAAAAAACAGAAATCTTTGGAGTTCACGTGTCATTTATGTGCCAAAGTAAAAAAAATATATCTATATATACCCCCATTCAACAACCCCCAAATCCCCAGCACCTAGAGAGGTTACTACAGAGAATATGGGGCCTGCAATGCCCAGTCAAAGAAACTTTATAGAGCCCACCTGAAACTGGATTAGGCACAGCTAGGAGAATGGATCTAGCCCTAGAAGAAAACCTTCCACAAGGAAGAAAATTCAGGGAATTCGTTCAGTTATTAGTCACAGTTATTGAAAATGCCTGTGCCAGCTGTATGAGGCTGGAGAAGTCATCGTGGACAATGGAAAACAGAGATGGATGTGGATCCTGTGAAGGAAACAGAGGAGTTAGTATCTTCCTGTGAGTCTCTTCCTCCCAGCGCTCCTCAGGAAGGGCTGGTAAAATGTGGAGGCTTAATTATTTCAGCTCGTGTGAGTTTGATACTCCAGAGAAATATTGGAGTGGCTTGTAATTCTGAAAACTGGAAGTTGCTCAACCAAAACCTTGGTTAGTTTGGAGCCAAGGAATCCACCTCTGTATACAGCAGCTGGAGATGTAAAGAAGAAGAGATATAACTAATCAACTGGATGGAAAACTTCATCAGTCCCCACATCCCTCCGATCCCATGCCACTGCATTGACCTGTAGATCATTGCTAAGGAAAGAGGGGATTGTCTGTTTTTAATAACTCTGCTGAGACCACTGCAGTACAACTACGTAATGGGAACACCTGGTGACTAAGGACAGAATGGAGGCTAATCATCTCATTTTGAATGGGCCACCAGCCCAAATACCATTTGCATTTATTATCAGGCTGGACTGGACTTTAGCTGGGCTTGGAAAAGAAAATTGTATCTTTGAACAAGCCCCTTGAGCCATCCTGTTGAAGGAAGAAACAGCACTGAGACATCACAGTAAGGTAATGGAAAAACATAGTCTCTTTCTTGAAGTACTTGTCTAATATTTAGAGCTATCTTTCTTTGGCAGTAACATTGTGCAGGCCTGCAGAAAACAAAAGCTATGTGCAGGTGCTCAGAAACACCCCAGGAGCAGCCACAGATGAATACAAACTACGATCCTCCAGTCGTCTTTGAGGCAGAGCAGTGACAACCTGCGTCTTCAGAGACTCACATTGACACATCCTCAAAGAGGATCAGCAGCAGTCTTAGAATTGCTTAGGAGTCCTAATGTTTATGGCAAAGCCTTTTAGAACTGAGTAGGGCTAAAAAAGAAAATATTCCATAGAAATTAGTCTGCAAAACAGCACAATGTCATAGAGAGTGAAAGCCTTTCTACAGGAAGCCTGAAAATTCTGCATTGAGGATGTAATTCTGTACTAAACTCCCCTGAAGGACTTAACCGCTGGTTCAAACGTAACCAGTTTGCACTGCTTGGGTTAGTAAATAATGTCCTGCTGCAACGCCAGTGCTTCTGTCTGACTTCTGTAAAATTACTGCTTATTTCTTCCCTTTTGGTCAAAGAGCAGTTCTGATGGTGGTCAGTAAAGGAAAGGGATGCTTGAGAAACAGAAGTAAGAGGGTGGCTTTGTAGTGAAGATTCATTTAGACAATCTGGTATCTATTACAAGCTGAAGTCAGATAGCGTCTGCATGCAAATGTAGGGAGGTAGTGAAAGGGAACCTCACACAGTGAGAGGGTCCTTTTTCTTCATTAGCATTTGCAAGGTAAGTAAGTGACATAAATATGGGATCTGATGACTGGAAACACACTGGGCATGCCCTGCATGTCACAAGGCTCTCAGGCCTCTCTGCTAGCACCATTTGCTACTATCATGTTCAGGTGTTCTCTTCATCCAGTTGACTTTAAGGATTTATTGCCATTGGGAAAGGGTCTGTAATCTCACATCGGTAGGACATGGCTGTCTGCTGCTGCACAAAAGGAAAACCTTTGTCCTTTAATTTCTTGTCCCTTGAGCAGAATGGCTGCACTTGGGGGAAGGTAATAAGGATATTCTCAGATGCCCTAAACTCTTTGCCCCGCTGTCTATGGCTGGAAAGCAAGAAAAACAGAAAGAGCGTGCGACTCAGAAAATGACAATGCATGTCCTATGCCTGTCAGTGTTTAAGAGGTATTTGGACAATGCCCTAATAACATGCTTTAACTTTTGGTCAGCCCTGAAGTGGTCAGGCAGTTGGACTAGATGATTGTTGTAGGTCCCTTCCAACTGAAATATTCTGTTCTGTTCTATTCTATTCTGTTCTGTTCTATTCTATTCTATTCTATTCTATTCTATTCTATTCTATTCTATGATAAGGGATAGAGGGTGTATTCCAAGAAGAGGGGTCAGTTATCTTTACCTTCAGATCACGTCAGGAAAACAAGCCACAAAGTGGTCACAGAGCACAACAGTAGCAATTGCTTATATAAAATCACTTCTGCCATGCTCTGTGACCGCTGTGTGTGCAAGTGTACCCAGAGAAGGGAAGGGAGCAAGGTAGGAAGGCAGCGGATGGCCTTGCACCAGGGCAGGTGCTTTTGAGCATCTTCCAGATGGCACCGGCGCAGTATGTTTTATCTGTCTCATGAAGAAAGTGGATCTCTCATTCAAGTCATTCAGACAAGGTTTCTTTTCACTCTCCTGGAAGTGTTTGACTTTACCTGGCGATTTTCTTACTGTTACCCATGAAATAAAGATTTTTATCAGTTACAGTGGAATAGCCAGAACTTCTTTATTGTCAGTTCTGTTGAAACAGGAGGCTAGTGATGACTGGAAGAGCTGGCAGCCTGTGCAGGCTGACGTGAAAAATAATTTGCTGAGCCCTGTCATTCAGACAGGGACAAAGGACCAGGTCCAGCGCTGGGGGAAAAGTGCGGCTTAAACAAGGGTCTGCAATTTGGCAAGAGCCAAGGCAGCAGAGGGTATGGGTGGGGAGACATTTCTGAAGTGAGGATTGTGGAAATAGCATCTAAAAGACAAAGCAGAGATGGCAGGTAGCTAAGAAAATGTTTACAAGATTTTGTGCAGAAAGGAAGGAAGAGACAGCAAATCCACACTACAAGACCAAGTGCGCAACATCTTCCCACCACTCTCCTCTAGCCCTACTATTGCACAGAAAAAAAAGGGATATATTTTGGGTACAGCTTTAAAACAGGCAATCATTTGCTTGAAATTACACAAAAAAGCTGGTTTTAATTTCCCCGCTGAAGTACTTCCTTTTTCTTTTGCTTGATGTCAGTAAGTGGCCAGAACAAGACGGCTCAGAAGAACAGTAGGAAGCTTTGTAACGTAGGATTGCAGAAAAGAGTTAACAGGGACAGTAATTTGAATGTCTTTAGCGACAGACCTAATATTAATTCCACTTTTAGCCTAGCAGTGGAATCAGAATATATTGTTAGTAAGCGTTACATGCCATACCATAATTACAGTATATTGTTCTTACAATACTTACATACAAGAAATATTGTTATAATGCAGCAGCCCCTGCCTTGGCCTCCTCATGCACAAATACATGAGACAATACACTTCCCACGAGTTTTTCAACATGCCAGACAAATGTTTTTTCCAGAGAAAAGACAAAAAAGGAAATTCAATGAAGGCTGGGGCAGGGGAGACGAGAGGAAGGAGAGGGAATGGGGAGTGATAAAACGGTGAGTACAGAAAAGCACTGGCTGTACAGAGGCATTAGCAGGGCTGTGGCATCCCCTTTTTTGCAGCACACGGTAGCGTTTGGTCACTTGAAGGATGAGAACAACCAACACAGGGACCTCCTCCTGCATCTCCAACCCCGCAGACACCATCACTGCTGCGATGGACCATGACAGCAGCAGTTGAACAAGATATTACTGATATTACTGCATTTAAAGAATGAGTTCAAACTAAACTGCTAAAAAACTTTTTTTTTTTTTTTAATTTTTAAATCTCAAAATATTCCTTGAAGGTAGTCCCTCAGCAGGAGCTGAAGGAAAATAGGCTGGTTATGGTTTAATGGACTAGTCCCAGAGAGCCTTTCATAAAATAGTTACAATATTATAAATGAGCAATGTTGTAAGAATAGCTAAAATGGGAATTTACACAAAGTGTGGTGCCTTTTACTTGCATATGACTTCAATGATTATGTGCAAGATTTGGCCCTCCTCACAATAAGTGCCACATTCTGGTTAGAGAAATATGATGCCTTTGTTTTGGCAGAAAATAAATCTCTTAAGGTAATCAAAAATTCATGTAACATGTTCTAAAAATATCCCCTCCAAAACTGTCTGTGCCAGACAAAACAGGAGAAAATATTTGCCTTTGACAGGGATATTGATCTACAAAATGTTTTTTTTCTTCTCCCTCCTTTGCCCTCTTGATTTTCTTCCAAGCTCCCCTCTTCTGGTGCTTTCAGGGGAGCAAGGGCTTCTTCTGAGAGGGAACATCTTGAAACATGACTTTGCCAGCTATCCCCTGATTTTTATTTACACTGAGGCCCTTTGCAGTGTTCTGGCAATTTAGAGAGGGCTTACATCCATTTCTAGCTCTTTAGATTTCCCCCGGCATGTATAAGGACCTTTGTATGAACAAGGACTTAATATGCACATTATTGCAAAGTTGCTTTGGATGCCCTCTCCCCTACGTAGAAATAAATGGAAGTGAACCTGGAAAAAATGTTTCACTTCCTATGAAAGTCAATCCACCTAGAAAGGAATCCTCATAAAGAGGAATACTGCTCGAGGCAGGGATTTCTCTGAATAAAGTAAGTAAGTGTCTAGGTGCTCAGGAGGTGGATTTCCTATTCATTGGTGTACACTAGTGGCTTTATAATGCTACGGTGACGCAAAGCACCTATGCTAGCTTAAAAATACAAGGTTTAGGATCACTGGAACAGCACTGCAAAGCAGCTGGGCTAGACCAGTGTATGTGGCACTTACTATACTGGTTGTGGAAGCTAATTTAGACCAGCTGTGACTTCCTTACATTGGTCACTGCTCACATCTTTTTAAGCTGGGGTGAGGAGAAATTGCACCACTACACCCCTCCAAGATTAGGGTTTTGTTTAATGCCCACTTTTCTTCAAAGGCCTGGCAGTGTCAAAAAAAATTCTGCAGATCTCTGACCCTTATGATTACTAAACAGGGGGGGGGTTTGGGTGGAATGAGGTTGTTCCTTGTTTCACAGAAAACAGAAAGCCACTGGGGGGATGGCATTTCCAAACAACAAATATCCCACCTGTCTCTTTGACCTGGCACCCTGTCACACCAGAAGAGTGATGGATTAAAGCTTTTATACAGTTGACTGCTGTTTCTGAGTCTCATTTTTCCACCACGGGCTCTATTTCCCCATTAGCAAATGTTTTTATTTCAGGCAGACTACAATGCTTTGTTTGTGTTTGTTTGGCAGGCCACGGTTATGCCTGGTCAAAGGAAGGTGGAGACACAGCCCATCCCTTATGTGACTGTCTTTTAACAGCTCTGAAATGCTGCTGATGGGCAGCTGTCCCTTCTGCTCCCACCCTGTACTTCAGGCAGACCATTACTGAGATAAACCGATACAACCTCCTATTAAGCAAAAGCTGACATATGGCTTTTGAGGGACAAAATCAGATAGGAAAGAGTTTAAATATTGGATTTACTTGCACAGACTTATAATTTCTCTGTTTGTAAGGAGGAACAACACAGGGGATTACTCTGAACTCAGTCAATCATTTCAAAATGCAGTCAATAAGACCAGTGTATAATAGCTGCTGGTAACCACAACCATGTGTCAAATGAACCATCATATTTTCTAGGAAAGAGGATGTAAGACAGTCTGGTTATTGGACCATTCTTTTTCCTGGAATACTATACATCTAAAATAGCAGCGTAACAAAACACCACAAAGATCAAGGAGCATTTGCTGTCAAAGACCAAAGGAAGCATAGGGTTCCTATACTGAGGGGCCTTCAGAGGCCTGAAGGAGCACTGAAAATGGTCTTTCAGCTTCTCTTTCTTTCCTTTCTGGTCTATTTTTTTATTTGTAGCTATTTGCAGAACTAAATCCTTCTTTCTCCTAACTCCCAATTCATACTTTCACATGGAATAGGTTTAACATTTGTCCAAGACCCATGACATAAACTGTCATTCAGAAATCTGAAAATATTTATTCATATCTTTGTGCATCCATGTAAGTACACGGATGGTAACCAGCCACTCTGCTAGCAGTTTCAGGCTCAGGATTTCAGCCTTAATATTCAAAGAAGTCCTTCAGGTCTTCAAATTTTGTGATGGGGCTTACTGTTTCCAGTGACCTTTGAGAAATGCTACCATGTTCCTGGCCCTTCTTTCCCTGCAGCCCTCAGAGATGACAGGTCAAGTCCCTAATTGCTAGTACTTTCATATTTTTTTGAGCCAAATAGTAAGGGAATCATATCTCATCTATGACCTCTTATGATCCCTCGGACAGTTTTATCCAGTGCATAACTTTCGAGAAAATTAAATTAAAAGATGAGCGGGTCATCTGCCCCCTGTAACCTGTCACCTTCTCAATGTAAGACCAAGCCTGGGGTTCAAGATCAAGGCTATGCACAACCCCATGCAGTGCCAGTTAGTTGGAGTCGCATCATTCAGAGCTGTATCTCTGCTAGAGTTAGGCTTTTGGCATTTGATGAACAAAATGAACGCTTCCATCTCCTTGAAATCTGGAAGCTGCCTGCACTGGTGACAACACATCGGCATAATTCTTGCCATGGGCATTCTTGGACACCATGACAGCATCAGCTGCCAAACAGCTTTGAAACGTAGGCTCAAGACCCAGCTGATCGCACCTGGACCTGAGATCACTGAACCATCTGAATCTGGTTGAGTTCCCACCTTTTTCTCATCAGAGAGAAAATACTGCGAATTCCTCACATGATGGAAATGGGAAGCCATCGTGGCTGCTCGTGAAAATCAGTCATGGAAAAAGAGCTGGGAATTCATGAGTAACAAGAGTGATTATATATTGTCACATTAAAATGTGTTCCTCTCTTGAGGAAAACACCCTGCATGCCATCGTTTTCTGCAACACACATCCAGTAAGCCAGTTAAATTGCTTTGAGGGAGTGAAAGGAAATATTATCCCTCCTGAGGAGAGCATGAAGTCTTTCCTGAAGACACTGTAGTTATTCCTTAAACTGTGTGTCCAAATCAAATAATTTGCAACTTCCGTTGCAAAAGCAGGAAGGGATCAGATGAGAATCACTCACTGCATGGAAATAAGAGGTTTTGCACAGCTTGGTCGAGTTCCTTCCTCCACCCCCTTCTCCTGCCAGATCCTCCTGAAAAGAACTAAAATAATAATCTCATGAGACTATCTTACGCACAGTCCATTACGCTAATTTGAATGGATTCTTGCTTTCAGCTTAAAACTGAAGATGGTTTTGCCATTCATGAATTATTTCATATTTTTTATAAAAACACAGTGCTGTGGAAATGTATCATTTCAGTAACAAACTACCTTTCACCGACACTATTGGTCTCTTTCACGTTACAGTTAGAGTCGCTCTCATGTTATTTTAAAAGATAGGAAAGTTTCACGGAGTACTTAGAAGCTCCCTCATGCTGAGCTGCTCTCGACTTCTTGCTTAGAAGATGGGTCAAACAGTATGATGGGACAGAATTACATCTGACAGACTGATCTTCACATCTCCAGGACCAGTGTTAATAAATCAGTGGAAGAGATTCTCATTAGATGTTTTGTTAGTTTCTACTGTTATTACTGGGGCAATATCTTTCTATAAATTTGCAGAAACACAGCCATGTTCAAAACTCTTCCCTCAGAGATTTGCCAGGTTCTAAGTAGTTGTAATCTGTAATTGTAAAATAGTCCATTTTTTCCCCTGGAGACACCAGTATTTTGTAGTAGAATTTTGCATGTCTGTGTAAGATCTTGTACATATATGCACAGAAGCATATAATGTTGCATGATTTGCCTTTGAATGGAAATTTCCCATAAATATAAATTAAACTATTCCCCACAAGCGAATACAGTACAAACACAATTACATCAATGTGTTTCTTACATATTTTGGCAAATTAGTAGGATCTGGTTATCAAATTTATGATGTTCTGCTCCCGTAATAAATAATCTGTGAACCCATTAAAACTGTGTTTCTCATATGTCATTAACTACAACAGACCCAGCACATGTGCAAGCATAATCTCCTTCCTAAAGCCAGATACTGTATATCAAACTTCAGGGTTTTCTTTGTGGCCTGTTTGCAATATTCTTGGAACCAAGGGAATTAAAATGTTTGCTGTATATTTGAGACCTATAAAAGATTGGGGTCATTTCTCCAAATGTCAAATAAGTTTTCCACTCAACAGATTCATCTGAGTTTTCATTCAGTACCTCCCGCCATCAGATGCAAGCTTTAACCTGCTAATTACCAGCAAAAAGCAACCCCGCCATTTTTAGCTTGCTCAAAATTACATGTAGACAAAATATTATCTGCTATTATAACATCTTCCAGCTTCAGCCTAAACTCACACGTCAGACCACTTTTATTCTCCTCTACCCTTATATCGATCCATTTTACAGCCACTGGCAGGTAGTTTTATTTTCTTAGCATCCTGCAGCAACTAATCTCCAGACAATTTTATATCCTCTAGCTCCAGAATAACTCCGCCTCCCCCATAAAAAAGTAAAACCACCTTGACAGTGAAAAAAACAGGCTCATGGTTGCACTGGAGCTCTGTGGTTAAGGCATCTCACAGGAGCGCCAGCGCAGTACTGAAAGCCACCCTTTCTTTGGGCAGTAAATACTAATGCTTTTGCAATTACCCATGAATTCAACCTGAGAACAGCATTGCTCTTCCCGCCAGCAGCACCACCGCTCACTGCAAAAGAAACAAATTGCAATTTGAATAAAAGCCGGTAATTGTCATCACTCTGCATTACTGCACAGCAGCAAAAGTTGCACTCAGTCTTCCAAGTATTCGTCTCTCCCTCTCTCCCACATTCGTTTGTGACTTTTCATTTGTGAGAACATTTTTACCCTCTTCTGTTTCTGACAAATCTCAGAGGAGAAGTGTCAGTGATATTACAGCCATCTAGCATACTGTTTACTAAATAATTCTTCCTTACATCCCACTGACTGTTTTCTTTGGAGGGAAACAAACATTCTTACAAATACAACAGATGACATATGAAATGATAAAAGTGCCTATTGGGTAAATGAAAGATCTCCTTTATTCTCAAAAACATGCAGCTTTACAAGTCTGATGTGGAGTGCTGTACTATGCCAGATACATTTGGAAACCATCCCAACTATCACTTTGAAACTCTGCCTATGTAAAAGTTCTGGCAACTTTAATCACAGGCACCAAAGCTTCAGCAAAATTGCTGTTTTAATGAGGCCAGCTCTGCCAGGAAGTGACAAAGCAACCAATGCCATCTGTTTGCATCTACCCACATTTAATCTATTAATGTGAGCCAAACTTACAGTCAGCAGTATTGTTTTACTGGTATCATTATTTGGCCTAAAAATAATCTATGGGTCTTATTCATTGCTGAAGTAACTGAAATCAGCACTGTTACACCAGATATAAGTTTGACCCAATGCTTTTTTGGCCAGAAAAGGAAAACAGGAAAAGTTCAGCTCCATATGCCATGAATGCAAACGAACCTTGGCTAAGCAAACAAATGCTTTTTTTCACATACGCATTACAAGCTGAGAACTAACTACACTTGTGGGTCACAGTGACTGTGTCCTGAATCTCTGTGGAGTTAAAATACGTGGAATAAAAACAAGTTAAAAGGATGTTACTATGTTCCTGTGCTACTGTCAAGTTTCTATTCAATGATCCAACGTGCAGTAGCTGAATAAATCCAACTGGCTTCTTTTCTATGCAAGCCCTAGGTCCATCAAGATTTTTTTTTTTCCATATATTTTCCACAGTTATAAAACCTTTGGCCAATTGCAATGATAAAACATGGGCATCAGTGGCTTCCTTGTACTTCAGTGCAAAACTTAAAACCATGAATTGATTTGACACTCCAAAGAAAGACACCACCAAGAAATGTCAGCTTACATTTCATGATGTCTCTGTCTACACGTTAAGAATGGAGCAACCAGGGTTGAGTGTGAACTGCAGGAACCTGGGGCAATTCTTGGGCTCTAATTCTGAGTATGAGCTCTAGTTGCCTCTCAGCTCCCATATGGGGAGTACCGTAGGTATAAATCTCCACTCCCCACCTCCTTATTCCACCCTCCCCCAGTTTGCCCTCATTTTCTAGCCTCTGGGACCCTGGCACCCAGATTGAAAGGAAGCCACAGCAAGATCCACCAAGATCCCTGCTCTGGTCAGTACCAGGACTGTGGAGGTGCCTTAAAGCGCACTTGTCCTGCAGTCAAAGGTAGTTTAAAATGCTTCAAAACTTCTTGAAGAACATGCAAGGCAAAGGTGAAGGTTTTCAGATAGGGATGATGTGAGCTTGTGAGGAACAGAGAGCATTATCGTCCTTGGTTGGCAACAGCCATCCTTCCTGCTGGAATATGTAAGCCTAGAAAGAGGAATTATTTATTTTATTTTTGATGGTATGAGACTGTACACACACAAAAGGAGGTGGACAGACGATGTCTACATGTTGTCTAACAAGTGCTAACACAAAATAGAGATAATCAAAGCAAAGGAGAGAAACTATAAGCTTTTTAATATCTGTAGGAACTAGAATAGGATATTTCTAGTGGATGGAGAAGGAAATTTTCTTGGTTTCCTACTTGTTTCCCACACATAAGAATGAATGTGTATGGAATTACTATTCTCCAGCACTTTTAAACATAGTTTACTACAAGAAAGGTGTTAGTTTCATTGGCTGACTGTAGACGTTCTCCTGCAATAGGGATAATTCTTCCCAGTTCCTTGGGCCTTTCAGGACTTTATTTCTTACTTGTTCAAAAAACTACTTATGATCACCTATATCCTCTGAGTTAATGGTACAATTTTTTTTGTTGTTTTGGGCAGCTTATGTTATGATCTCTGAGACTATACTGGATTTAGGGATTTCAGTCTGGTCTTTAGTGGCTCATATATATCACAAATCTAATACATATCACAGGGCACAGACTGAAACAAAACGTGTAACTGAGGATGGCATTTCTGTAAAAGCCCAGAGTGCTGTAGTACATTGGCAGGCTAATCTGTCATGACTAAGAATTATTATATTCATAACACAAACCGAATCCTCTGATCTAAATGAAATTACTCTGGTTTCATGGCAGTGCTACTTAGATTGCATTACAGTCCATTATCCATGGCCTTGTTCTGGCTGTAAGTGATGACGGATTCTGGTGCCTTATATAGCTTTATTGCCCATTTACTTTCAATGCTAGAACAACAGGCATAAACAAGTCTGTTTTGTAAAGACTTGGTACAGCTTGATTCACATATCTACCTCAGCTTCCTCTCTGGCAAGTACTATATTCTGCTTTTTGATCAAACTTTTTGAATATATCAGTCTTCTCTTTTTTCAACACTGCTCCTTTTATCTTGCGTGCCTGATTCCTAATCATTAGGATTTCACTAAGCTGTGACATGAGCAAACTTTGCCAGCATTCTCTGCCCCCTTAATGCCAAAGTTCACAGTGGTTTGTAGATTTTAAATGACCATGTTTACTTCACATTTTATTTAAGTATATCATGTGCTGACATTGCAGAATGTTATAGGGTTTAATGTTGATTTCTCTTAAACATAATAAATTGCAGTTCTCAAACCCAGATTACCTTAAGCATCACTGGGCTGGATGACCCCAAAGGCATGAGCACTGCAGCACTCCTGGAGAGAAGCACGGCGGACGCTGTGCCTGGTCCGGCTCCGACTCGTGGTTCTTACACCAGCTGCTGTGGAAAAGAAGGTGCAAATGAGCAGATTTAGGGTAACCTCCAAAGAAAATTTCTTCCTAACCCACCAGGCCTAGGCATTAGATTAAGCTCTGAAAAAGATGCATAGCAAATAATTATGGAGAATGAGAAATGTATTTTTTTTTTATGTTTTACTTCCATATTATTTTCTCAGTGCAAGAAGAGGTTTGTGCTGGTCTTGGGCAGCGTGGTAGTGGGGTGGCAGGAGCAGGGGCAAGGGAACATCATGCAGTAGTTGCATTTAGAAAGGAAAGTACTGATTACTAATAACAAACACGTTTCTGCACTTTGGATGCTATGCTGTTGTACAGGAATACACAACTAATTCCCCTAAACACATTGACACAACCTCTGCTAACATCCATAAATACAGACCTTAGCCTCCAAATACAAAAAGGGAGATAAACTACGATCCGCTTGATTTTAAAATAGCAATTTAACAGCTGTTATAATAGCCTCTGATACTTATTTTCCGAAGCTAAATCCAGACCACCAGCCATATTTAGCAAGCACTGGAGCATGAGCCGCCTCTCCAGCGCCGGTTCCTCCGCACAGAGCTGGAATGACGCAGCAATGAATCAGTTACACGCTGCAGACCACACTCCAGCTGTCTTACAATAAACTAAACTGCAGCAGCTCCAGAAGTTCACAGTAGCGGCACTAATTTTTACCAGCTGAGGACTTGAGCCTTTATCTCTTGTTTAGACTTCAGAACAGACCTCAGATTTCTGCAGCGTGAGTCTCCTCTAAACAGGGTGATCTTTGGGTTTTCCCCTTTTGCTCAGCCGCTCCGAGCGCCAGCAAGCGCAGAGGACCCGTTCCCAACAAGCGATGGGGTGTTTACACGGTTTGCTCGGCCCCGTCGAGCACGATCTCCCTCGCACTGCAATAGCACGCAGCTCTGGTGTCAAAATGACATCTAATACCTGGAACAATGCTGCCGTGGATGCGGGAAATGGAGTACCTACCACATGGGTGCTACTGAAATGAAACTGGCCCCATGTGCCAACTTTGCAAAAAAGGACACTTTGTTTTTGCCTGGCTTTGGCAAGCTTTTAACCCTGGCTAATTTAACATTAAAGCTACACTAGCTGTCTCAGATGCATATTGTTAAAGCCAGCTGGATATGCCAAAAACTACAAAGAGAGCAAGCTTTTTGCCTAAACAAGTAATACTGACTGTCACTTTGTATCAAGACTTAATCCTGTTAATGAGCTACAGGTGGGGCAATTTCCCCGATTGAATGCATTTTTCAGAGAGCATTTCCATTCACTGTATTGCTTACTGATAACCGTAAGGTATGTACTGTAATCCGGACTCCACCCTTACTCAGCAGTCTGTTATTTAGAATGCCTTTTGCTTTTACATCGACTCAACCCTGTTATCTCTACCGCGGCCACGAGGAAATGCTGTTCCCGTTTATTGCAGGGTTTGCAGGCTGTATTCAGATTTGCACCAGACTGCAGATTCATATTTTGTGTTGCGTAAAGGGTTTTGGGGAGGTTTCAGCTGCTTTCACACTAGTTCCATTCTGCTGTACTGAACATTGGAAATTTCACAGGATTAAATTAACAGCAGTGAAAATGAGGTAAATTCCTTGGTTATTCCATGTCAGATCCTAAGATCTCACTTTGTGCTGCATAGAAACAGGCCCATGGATTTGATAAGTTTAACATCTGATTAGATATGAAAATTAGTCCAGAAATGCTATTTATGTTAATAACAAAATATATTTTTATTTTTCATGTGTGTTGCTTTAATTTGATCCCGTCCGTGTTTTCATGGATGTAGAAGGAACAAGAGAAAGTTTTTCTTTGCTTCTGAAAACAAATGGTTGAATTCATTTCCCTATTTATGTTATATGGACATCCTTGGAAGGAAAATCCAGTGCTACTGCATGAAAAGATGCCACCCCAGCCCCCTGGAAACTGGGCGGGTAGTTGTTCTTTTATTGATCCTGTTTAGGTGCAGCAGGCTGGGTGAGTAGTTCTTTGGCCAAGCTTTGCTATGCGACATCCTGGCTTTCTCAGCTCCACTTGCTCTCCCAGGAGGAAAAAGATGGGAGAGGAGACAGCCAGGATACCTGTTGTACTATCCTCTGAATAAGAACATACTATTTCAGGTAAAACATTTTGTGTTTATGATCTTCCTTTTTTGGTTGACAAGTGGGAAAAATATGAAAAGCCCACATATTTTTCAATGAACATGAATTTTTAAAAAATCACCCATCTTGGAAAACTCACTTCTTTTCACTGAAAACCAGTTCTGCTGCTGAAAACCACATAAAGACCAGTGCTAGCTACAGGCATGGGACCTGCACACCTAACTTCCCTAGGCTGTTTTGCAGATCAATACCACAAATGATTTGCTGCTTGTTTTTAAACTAAGTACTAGGCAAAAAGGGCTATTTTGGGTTAAATGAACAAGCACCTCTTTGAGTACAGGAACTAACAAAATGCTGGCCTCCAGCAGACGGCTATCTCATGCTTTGTTTGTTTTTACCTGAATTAGATTAGTGCTGCAGTGCGATTTCACCCTTATTAGACACTAGAAAGGCTACACAATGTAGCAGTAAGCTCAAGAAAAAGTTCAGACAGAGTTCACAGCTAATTAGACATCCCAGGCTCCTCATGGCAAAGCAACCTTGATGGTGGAGTGGGTTCTTGCGTGTCTGATATGACTGAGCTGCACAGGCGTGGATTTTTACTGTCACCAGCCCATGGGGCTTCGCCGGTGCCTGAACACTATTGCATCCAGCTGGTGGCTTTCCCTCAACGGTGAACTAATACCTGCCGTCTCTCCCCTCCCTGTTTGCACATAATGTTTACTGGAAAATCACTGAGAACTCTGTTAAAAGTATCAGAGTTATATGTCACATAAATATTTATGACAGAACAGCATAACAAGGCATAACTGGGACCCCAAGAAAGGACGTATGTAGCTACTACCATTTTGTATAACTTTTTGTCTGACTTTTCTAAATAAATTGTAAAGTTAGAGTGAGTTGCATTTTTTTGTTCTTTTTTTTTTAATATTATTTTTAGGCTAAATAATCAGACATTAAATTTGGTATTGCCAAAACAATAATATCAAGTTTATGGAAAAGAATTCAAACATAACCCTACTAATTGTCAAGCAAACGTTTGTATTTGTTACCTTCCCAGTTATAACAATCTGATTGCCAGAAGTTTGGTTATTTATGAAATCATGTGGCAAAACACAGACACGTACCTCTTTTTAAACCACCAAAACCCAGGATGTGGGTAGGAACTGTGAGCGTGGCCGGCAATGTTTCACCCCTGCTTGACTTTCATAGAAATTGTTTCTCTCCCTTCAGTATAAAAGAGGCTTGTTGTTCTATTTTAAAAGTAAATGTTGGCAGCAAATATTTATATTCCAGGCAATTCTGCCCAAAAAGCTTCACAAAGAATAAAATTCCCTCTTGCTCAGATGGCTGGGCTCATGTATCGCTCCTGCCCTGGTTGGTTGTATTTTCGGCAGGTGAGTGAGAGACCACTGGCTCACGAGCTGGTTGCTGACAGTCTTTGCCGGGTGCCAGGCTCTTCGATGGCAAAATCTGGCCTCTGCCCACTGACTTGGCTTTAGCTGTGCTGTGTTAATATACTCTTTCAGGATCTGCTTATTACTGCTTAAAAGGAAAATGGAAGAGGTTGTATTCCCTGAATACTCACAATTTTCACTGTCTTGGGGTATAAAAAGTGTGGATTAAACACCACGTAAAGTTGGGGAAAATATATAGCTAATACAGCAGTATCTCATTAAACGTGATCTGTGCAGTAATATGACATTACATATGGTGTATTCAAATAGTTCAATACAGGTGAATGGTAATTCAGGTAAAATAAATCATCAATTAACGTATCACAAGAAAGCTCTAAAGCACTCTACATAAACTTCCGTGCTTTTTTTTTTACTCATGAGCTAATTAATTTTTTGGAAACAGGCTGCATTTATGAATTTTGGAAACTAAATGAAGCACGGCAGGGATTCCAGTTTATTGCCTAACAAAAACTATTACTCTTTTAACAGTTCTGACAGGCACAGCTGAGTCTTACAAGAGCTATTCCCTTCTCTCCAACCCTTTTTTTGTTCCCTCAAACACTCTGTCACCATATTAACAATCAATGTAGAAAATTTGCAATTACCTCAACAGCATATTGTAGGGAGCTGATTTTCTGATTTATATCTTTCTCAACTGATTTTCAAGGAACAGTGTATGAATTAACCCTTGCGAACAATGGGAAGGCTTTCAATGTGCATCTACTTTATATACAGTGTACGCATTTTTGTGCCATTTATTTTATAGCTTGTATCTTTAGTGGTAATATTTGTAGCTCCATCATCAACAACTGAGGTAAGAGTTTTAAGGGAATAGTAGTTTGAAACAAAGATTGCCCCAAAGAAAGAGGGCTCGAGCTGCGATGCATTAAAATGTTGGCACGTATGAAAAATACTTATGAAGTCACACCTTGGTCTGAGTTACAGAGCCAGGATGTGTGGAGCAGATTTCACTGCTGAAGTGCTACAACGATTAATCATAGGCCGTAGGAAAGTCACTCTGAGTGTTACGGGAGGAGAAGCTCAGGGGCACCACCATGCAAGGACCCCAAAGAGGTTTCCATACACCGGCACAGAGATGACTTTCTGCCCCATTCACACATTCCTACAAAGACCACCAAAAGCTGCCAACTTCAGCCCACCAGTGAGACTCTGAACTCCTTATTCCTGAACCCCAAAAGGCTGCTGTCTCGTCCAGCGTGCAAAAAGGCTTCAGCAGGCTGATGCCTTAGCATTATTATTATTATTAGCTGCCTGTGATTTACGGTGTGAAGGAGAGGGACTGCGGCTGGGGTGTGGCTTGCTAGTTTCCAGTTGGAGTTGAACTGGAAATACACAGCAGCTTTCCTCTAAAACTGCAACCACGGCATCAATATTTACATGAGCAAGTGAAGATACAGATCCACCATGCCCGTGTGCATCCATGGCAGGGTAACAGTCATTCAGCCTATGCATATACATACACACCCCTGCCTCATACATGTCCTGCAAAATGTGAATGGACGGGCTCTTTAACAAAGAAATTACTTTGGGGGCTCAAGTAATTCTTTTAGGAGGACAACATTGTACTACCCAGCATATTGCATGCGGCATAGGTTATGAGAACACCAGTTATGTTAAAGGAAAAATCCTTACTGTATGTAAAAGGTGCTTTATATTTCATTTACACATTTTCCACAAGAACTATTGAAAACCCTGGCAAAGTGATATATGAGCAAATAAAACGTGAGTTTACTGCATACAGACTCACACTTTCTGATACATTTTTTTCTCAAAACTCAGTGCCAACTGTTTCCCTTGCCATTTTTCTCAAAACCCACTGCGCCAACCAATGTCATTGATATGTGACTTTCCACACAGATAGATAGTATTGCAATTTTTCAAAATACTAGACTAAGGCTATTAAGCATATTGCTTTAAACTTGCACCAAAATCGGAGGATATGAAGGAAGCAGATAATTGGCAGAACTAGCCTTTCCACCACATATGTCAGTAAGACCTATAGCTTGGGAAAATTATGCTTTCTGGAATATAGCACTAATGTATTTACCGTATGCTGTGCTAGAAGCTTTTTACATTCACGCTAATAATCTGCAAACTTGGTAATTTCACACACACAAACTAGAGCTCTCTTTTTATGTTTCAGCAAGGATTTAATGTATGGTGCTGTAACATTACTAGGCTGTGTTGCTTTTACCCACACACTCCATAGACTCTATTGGTAAGCTGTGAAATGCTGTCAGAAGTAACAGTAACTGCACTATGCTTGTGAAAAAGTGCAAGTCCTCTACATTTTGAAGTTATTGCCCTTGCTTCTTATCCCTTTATCTATTTATTCCTTAGTTAGAAAAGCTGCATAATTTGCAAAAGACCTGCTAGCCATTACTAGGAACTGTAGAGATTCTAATACAAGGGGAAATAAATACACAGAAAGCTGGAAATGCCCATTTCAGAGCTTACAATGAAAGAAATAAATAAGGCAATCCAGGTCCGCACATCTATTCCAAGAAGAATGATATCAAAGCACAAAACAGAAGTCTTGACCAGGGGCATTCAACCAGCTCTCCTTTAGGTATTGCACAGTCTCTCCTTGCTTTAAATGCCTCCCAGGATCAACCCACCACTAATGTTGCATGGGCAACAGCGGAAAGGAGAACATGCATGAACATCTGAGTACACACAAGGAGAAAAGCTGAGCAAGACTGGAACGAGGTTGTTTACGTTGAAAACATTCCTTGATGCTCCTGACTGCTTTTGTTCTTCCCTTTATCCCTCCCACTATCTCCCAGCTAGGCTTTCCTGCCCCTCCCCTGCACCGTCCCCAATTTCTAGCGCTCCCATGTTACAGGCAACTGCTAACACAACAGCTAACCCACAGAGAGCTCTCCCCCTCCCAGGCTGGGTCATGTT
Organism: Aptenodytes patagonicus; assembly: GCF_965638725.1. NCBI lineage: Eukaryota > Metazoa > Chordata > Aves > Sphenisciformes > Spheniscidae > Aptenodytes > Aptenodytes patagonicus. Next base: position 7,091,022 of record NC_134952.1, read on the forward strand.
TGCAAATATAGGTCAAAAACATAGTGGAGACTGGACTGGGTAATCCCAAATGGCCCATCTGTGCCTTACTCCCATCGCACGAAGCCTTGCCTGTCGTCACCCACTGTGACTCTCAGAGCTCTGTCCTGCCTGTTTCAAATCAGTTGAGGTCAGAGGAGCTGGAGCTGGCTGAAATGGTTTTTCACCGTATTCTGCACAGCCAAATGCATAAAGACGCAGATGTACTTAGACCATCTTCAAAGTCAGCTTCTGTTTGGCTCAACACTGAGCTGGGCAAGGATGTCAAACATGGCTAAAGTGTGTGCTCGGTTAAGGCAGGGGCCAGAAAAAGCCTTTAGGAATGTCTAGTGGGACTGATTTCCTCTTCTCTTTTGTGTTGGTTCCACCAGATGCCTTAACACGGGGATAGACAGCCCTTGGTCTTGTTATGGAGGCTGCCCTGATAGGAAATGTGTTGCATGCCTTTACCTGAGAGGCCCTGTGTCAGTTAGGACAAGATACCGCCTGCATGGGGTGATTCTCTAGAGTGCCAGAATTAAAGTGGATTCTCTCAGCATTGTTGATCTTCTGCAGAGGGTTTTTTGCATGTGGGCCTTGGCAGCACAGCTGGGGTAAGTGCCTGGTTTCAGGGTATTGCAAGGTGGACCAGGATGTAGAACAGCCTCTTTTCAAGCTTTGGTGGCTTCTGAATAGCTCTACGGCAGCAAGGTCAGGGGACTGCTGTTTGCTATGGGCAGGGCTGTGAGGAACCTTTCCCAGGTCCTGCGTAGAGAAGGAAAGCAACTCTTTTCATTTGCAGAATAGAAAGAGTTTTCCTCTTTTGTTGGTGGTAAATTGTGAGTAACTTGATAACACAGCTTGTTCTCTGCCTCCTAACACTGAAAATCCTTTAACAGCCACAGTCATGTCCTTCCTCACCTCGTCACCACACAAATATCACTTTGTCCCGAGGAATTTCTTTCCCTATCCACTCCAGACAGCTGGCACCCTAGTCCCTGGTACTACTGTACTCTCATGCGTCCAAGACAATTGTTTAACATCTTTCCAAGGGACAAAGTATCAGGGCTTTAGACATAACCGTGGGAAAAGCTGACCAGAGCTCATGGGGCACACCAGCCAAAGGATCCTTGGGGCAGGACATCACTAACCTTCTCCATGAAGACATTCAGCAAGCCGATCCTTTCATTATGAAGGGCGCTGGTGCATATTGATGCAAATAAGGCAGTTTTCCCTGCAAAGTGTTGTGGCATGCTGTCAGGGGTTCTAGGGGTGCAGATGATTTAGTGACTGCATAGTGCTAAAGCTTGCTGGAGCTGATGGGATACCTAGCAATCCTAAAGGTGCAATATGAAAGAACCCCAAACGCTCACAGCATGGACATGAGCAGTGTCCTCCTGTCCACACGGATGTTTCTATCTGCACAGAAGAGATTTATAGGAAGAGTCTGGCACAATGGCACATGTCTGACTATGGGAAAGAGCATGTGCTCCAGAGGCACACAAAGCTGACCTACAGACTGAAGTATGTTGGCACTTTTGACACAGAGACCACAGAAGGAGAGAATTATCAAATTGCATTTCCTCAGGTCACGAGCGGGTTAAATTCTAGAGGAAAAATAGGACTATCGTAGATAAGCCGACAGTGCTGCATCTTGATGAGTTATGGCATTCTTTCCTGACTGCCAGAACATGAGAGTTCAAAAATAAGTGGTAGCAATTTCGCATTTTAATTGGCACAATTGTAGAAAATGCTACTTGGCAAGTATCAGGTATTATGTCTAACAGACTAAGCATTTGTCTGCAACAGACCTCCTTTGTATTACAAAGCAATAAATAGACATGATGCTGCCTTATATGGTATAAGCATCACCTTGTGAAAAAGATAAGTGATGACTGTGAAATGTAGCTGAAGTTGGCAACGATAATGCAAACAAGAGGATACCTTCAGCATTAGTGGTGACCCCACTGCATGAATAGCATGATTCTGACTTGTAATAAAACCCCATGCTATTGTTTGTATGTGCAGAAAACACCCTTGTAGTGAAATATATACTCGTGTTCTCTCCCAGAAAACTGCAAAAGATAAATTAGTGCCCTCTTATGACTTAAAGCCAGAAAGCTGCAGACAGAAACACTGAAAAGAACTTGAGGCTGGTTCAGTCTCTGTGTTTCTCAAAGCTTTACGCCACAGCTTTAGCACCGGCATCTTAGCTCTGAAGTCTTGAATACCCACTGTGATGGTTGCATTGACCCTATGCCAAGAGACTGGTGCATTACCAAAGTACTCTGTTAAGAAAGTTTCCCAATATCAAGCCTAAATAATTTCTTCCTTCAGACCATTACTGCTTACCCCACCAGCATGACTAATCCCTGCTTCCATTTTTACCTTTCACGTATTTGCGGACTACTGTATCTGAACTATTGTTTTAACTTCCACTTTAGTTCATCCAGTCCCTCACATTTGTTGTTCATCTTTGGTGCTTTTCTGATGTTTTAGCTTCAGACTCTACATCACTTTGTTGCCCTTATTTTTATTATCTGTAGCTTTTCTATATAAATTCCAAACTGAAAGGGCCAGAATAGTACAGATTTTACTCCACTTACCCAAAAGAGTGGTACGGCTAAATAAATTTGTTTAGAGGTAAGTTAGCACCCTCTGGTGTATCATTGGTGTACTGCAAATTTCCTTAAAAATTAAAGGACGTTAATTCCTCACGAAAGCAAGAAAAATTCGGTGAAGATGGATGCCAAAAAGATGACTATAGAAACTTTTGTGCTTATTGGCAGATAGAGGAAACTTTGCTTTTTTTCCTTCTCCTCTTCTTAAAGAAGAAAATACTGAATTAAGTATTTTCAACTTTTTTTGAACAAATGATAATAGCACTGAACTTGGCAAATTACCTTCCTTAAATGTTTTTTTTTTTCTTTTTAATTCTTTTTTTCTAGCAATTATTTTGCATGGTATGAGAGCCACTTAGACATAAGTTTCGAAAAATTTCACATTATAGTCAGTTCATTAGCTTGTGTTTTCAAAATTTTCATTTTGTCTGAACTGGGAAGCAAGAGGGTGTCATTTAATGGTATTTCTACTCAGCATGTATAGCTCCTGTGCCTTTTGTTTTTATTCAAATTACATTCTGTTTTTTCTTCAAAATGCATTTCAAAGCTGCAACATCTCTGAAGATGAGCAGGTTTTTTTTCTTCAGGATTGGACTGTGGGCTCAAATACCTGCTAAGTAGAAGATACTACTAGATATTACTAGGTAGTTCAAAGCAGAAGTAAAGTTATAGAAATACCCATTTTTATACTATATTCTTTTCTTTATTGATGTGATGTTCCAAGTTCTCTTCTCAACCTGCAGCCACAAAACACGCTCTGCCTGTGTTGAGCTTTTACCACAGAAAGGGTGAACTGGTGAAGATTACAGAGCCATGAAGATCGTTACTGAATTTGTGTGGAAACCACGGTGGTGAGCAGCAATACAGAAATCATTCAGCTCTCTGGGTATACATCTTTGAAGGACAAGGTGCATTTTTTTTTATTGTTAATTCTGTAGGACTAGCTTGTATGTCTCCTTCCTATATGATTCCTTCCAGGCAACCTTCAGACAAATCCCATTTATAGACACAACTTTGCAGCTTCATCAACTTCAAATTCTGTCTTCATTTGCAATTGACGGGGGGGGGGGGGGGGGAGAAACAAAGCTAATAAAACCCAGGTATTTCACCTAAAGGTGAAATTTCACCTACACCTACCCGGGTATTTCATTCTACAAGAATGCAACTTTCAGGAATTATAAAAGCTGTAGTATGACTTTGCAGACTTGGATGATGACTCTGCAGTGTGATAAAATAGAAACTAGAAAGAATACCATCTTGTGATCCAAAGAAACAGAAACTATTGGGGCACAATTAATGTGGAAGCCGGCAATCATATTTTACTAGCCTCATTTTTCAAGCTATTCTAGCTCATCTGGAACTAAAGGAGAGTAGGAATTTTAAAAAGTTACACCACACTCCTTTACTTGTGTGTATCTGTGGTATTGTAAAACTAAATGATTCAAATGGAAGCTTGCTTCAAAGGAAATTTACTTAGAAATCCCATCTAAAACTGGAATTATAAGAATATTGGAGAGGAGAAAACACACAAACTTTCCCATGGTGAAAAAGTAAAAGCAGTTTTACATTGAAATAAGGGAAACGTGAAGCTTAGAATTTGTTATGGAAGCCCCTGCTCCAGAGACGTTCACAAAACTGGTGTTTCTCCATCTATTTCACTCTCATTCAAGGGGCACACTTGCCAGGTAAAACTCCTCACAGTAGCTAGCTAGGGAGATGATGTAAGAATGATGAAATCAAATTCAGAGATAGTAAAAGCCATCATTCACTCTTCCGTTTTCTGGGTGAATTAACACTTTGTCTCAGCATCACAAAAAAACTCCTTTACACTCCCCTTTCTGTTCTAACTTTTCTTTTAGGTCAAGCAAAACATTTCAAGCCAAAAGAAATTTATCATGTACTCAGGGGACTTTATCTCAAAGACACAGCTTTTAGTTTTATTATTTTTAAAATAGTCCAGGTAAAGTTAGGGCCAAAACAAAACCAAGGTGCATATTTGATGACTCAGTCATACCAAAATTTTGCCAGACATACATAGTAATGGCGGGAATTTCAACTTAAGAGTTATTCTCAAAAGAAAAAGGTTGCATTCTGGCACCCTTCATTCAGAGTCTCCAACTGCTGTTCCTGTGTGAGAGTAAAGGTAGTCTCCACTGTGTTTTGTCTCTTCATCCCAGTTCCCTCATTTCATTCCATTTTGGGAAGAAATCATTGCTACCTAAATCAAATGGTAAACTTCTTGGAGTGTGGAATAGATACTGTATTATGAGCTTGGCAGAACCTGCTAGAATGTAACATCCCTCAAACCTTACCCCTTTCAATAGTGCAAACAAAAAGTGATCTATTGAGTAAGAACCAAAATTTGGAATTCTGGAATCCAAAATCCATAAATTAAATTTGTTTTAGGACTGGGACTCATCTCTAATATTGTACAGGTGCAACCGTTTAAAAATAGAGTTCTTCTGCAGATCAGTGCATTCACAGCAAGAAATGCTCATTGAATATATAATCATGTTTTGTCTTAATACTTAGTTAATAAAGGCTATTTATTTATACAATATATTTTAAGCCAAAATTTCTAAAAACAGCAAGAGGATTTTGTACTCCTGTTTAAAACTACTGTAGATGTTAATCAGCAAGATCACTGACGTTTTAAATACGTTATTCATGCTGGATAGTTAGCTGGTTTATGCCAATTTGACATTTTACAGAAATTTCAAATACTTTGATAGCCAAAGACTGTATAAGGCTTCTCCAGATGTTTATTGACCAAAACAATTCACAGAAGTTTGCTTATCTTTCTGTTGAATGTCCTCCAAAATTAGTTGATCCTAGAATAAGAATACAAGTACAAATGGAAAAAAAATTAGTAAGACTAAAGGAAAACTTTATTCATGTAAATTATTTTTAGAACTTATTCAAGGAAGAGAGAAAGTGAAAACTATCAAAAATTAAAAATAAAACCCATATATTTTGATGAGAACTTTTGTATAGCTCTTTTTATGAATCTAAATATGCTCCTTTGTATTTACATAAAAGAGTTAGGTTTCTCTTTTTGTAAAAGCATTTTTTGCCATATTCCGATTTCAGCTACAGAAGTGAATGTCCGAAGCATCGTTATGCATGAACTGCAATTCACTTGTAAACATATAACTGAAAGACGACTAATAATTAAGTTCAATATAGCTGCTTTTTTTTTTAACTTCAGTTTCTACTACATTATTTACAGATTCTATCAGGTTCATGCATTATTTCACATGCTATATCACTGTCCAGAAACTCCACAAGAAAAACAATTATGATGTAAGCTTCCACAAGCTATAAGCATTCATAACTTGAGTATGCGTGAATTTCTTAAAATATCTTTTTTTTGGTTTCATGACGTTTCATGAACTCAAAACTGCTTGGGATGTGTTACTCTTGGAATAGAAAGGTCACGTTTATGAATATGGACTGAAAAATGCTTTATAGCTGAAATAGCCTTTTAATGTAAATAACAAAGATTTCACTTGTGATGTAAACTCCGCAATATGAAGAATTAGGTTTCCAAGATGTGATTGGTCAGGGTGCTAGATAATCTCATCTAGGCTCCCTTTCCCACAAGAGATTGGACCAGATGATCTTTCAAAGTCCCTTCCAACTTGGGCTGTTCTATGATTCTATGATTCTACAATTCTATGAATTAATCTGCCCCAGTGCAATTCCTACCTACACCCCTCTTGGGCTGGTCTCTATGCAGCTACTTTTGCTAGTTTTATGCTGCACTCAACAAATAATATCCTGGACTATCTCCCTTTTTACTGTCACTTGCGTGTGTGTGTCTTGACAGCTAGATCTGTAAGAAATGTGAAGTTGAGACAGAAAATTTGGCAAATGAGAGAACAGTACTAGGATTGAAAAAATCATGGGATTGGGAAGATTACTACTGAAGTCTGTGATGGGATAATAGATAATAATAAAAGAAATAAAGTTAATATCGTACAGAATATGGGGAAAATGGCCAGCAACAAATGATCATAATTATCATCTAAGCCTTTCTTCCCAAACTGTGAAGATACAGAACATGTGACAGAGAAGTACAATGAAATAAGTATTTATAAAACATAAAAATAAAAGACTAGAAAATGCTTTTGTCTTCTTTAATTTTTTTCCCATCATTTCCTTATTCTTTGCTTTTTTGTTTGGTCTGTTTGTTATAACTATCCAGAGCATCTCTTTTCTACTTTTCTTGCTTCACAGGAACAATAACCTTTACTGTCCTCTCATCTTTTTCCTTTGGTCCATCCTGCTTCCTCTTTTACACTAATATTCTGCATTCTTACCTCCATTCTTCATAAATGCTTTAATCTGCTTCTTCTATAGCCTTTGTTCTGTCCCATGCACTGTTCCTGGGCTCCTTTTCTTCTCCCAACCCTTTTAATATCCTCACCTTTTTTTCTATTCCTTAACACATCTTCCTTCTTCTTCTCTGTCTCATCATCTGCTCATTCCCTATCCGTTGTTCATTTTCAGAATGAGTTCACTCATTTTTCATTTCTATTAATATTCCCTAGTTCCTAATAACCAGGTGACTAATACTTCACTTCTTACTCTCAGAATACTGCAGTTTCCTTTTATGTTCCTTTTTTCTCTGCTGGACACAGTGAGATGTCAACTGTCACCCACTTTCTACAACATGCCATTCAGTCATACAGGAACTGTCTCCCATTCATTCTTTTCATTATAGACATTTTTTTTTCCTTCTTTTCCATGTGTCAGCTCAACTATCCTGCTTTATTAAAGGACTCTTGCTGACTATCTCAGTCTTGCTATGACTCCCACTGAGTTCACTGCACTTTCTCCACTCATGTTTTTCTTTTCTCTACTCCTTACTTGAGATTTGTTCCAAGATTAGTTTTTTGCACAATGCTTTGCATTATTTAGAACTTGTGTTTTTCTAGAAAACTATTATGGAAATGATTAGATTTAGTCTGTTAAAATATTACTCTGGGATACAGCAAGAACACATTTTCACCGCAGATATTCTATTGCACAGAAGGCTAAGGAAAATACTGATCATAAACATCAACATTTTTCATATTTTGCTGATAGCCTGCTTCCAATTTTGAAATATCACTTTTGTGTTGCTTAATTTATTTCTTATTTACTGTTCTCCAGTAAATAAGCAATAAGCATATGTTATGCTGAAAATTTTTCAGGAAGTGTTAAATGTTGTTATTTTATAAAATATACTTGCCTAAATGTTGTCTTTGCAGAAGTCCAGAGATGGTGATTGGATGTCTTGTTACAGATGGCTGTGGGGAAGGTGATGTAAATGGATACAACTGAGGGGTTCTGAAATCAGAAGTAGCCCATGACCCCCTTCTACTACTTTGTGATCCAGATGATGATGTAAGTGAACATCCACTATGTGGTAGTCTTATAGGTGTGGATCTGTTAACAAAATTAATTCATGGATATGATTTGAGGCTACTTTCATAGTACAAGAGATTTCAAAAACACTTAAATTCATAGTGCTAATATTTTTATAGAAAATGCTATAAATTTTTGTGTTCTACCTATTCCTTATCAGATTTTTACTTCTTTAGGATTTTCACATATTTTCAAAAGCAGAAGGACAAAATAAATTATATGAAAATCAGAGATGGAAAAAAAAATATTTTGTTATACATATTTTCATTTGTGCTAGGAAGATACATTTGGCTTAATGATTACAGAGAATAAGAGTTTACTTTTTCTGGAACGATTTTAAGTTTTTTCTTGATGTTAATAATTCTCACAGCTTGAGACATTTTCAATGTTTAGATTAAAAACCTGAAACACCTGCTACACACTGCATGAAGATGTTCAGGTTATTCAGAGAATTGCTCTTGTGTAGATATTGTGTTGTCATCTCTGATTTTTAGAAGACTTATAAAGCAGAAACATTGTTGCACTTTCTTGCTATACAATTACTACCCTTTGTATAAAAGTACCATGACTATAGATGTCCACAGTTACAGGAACTCAGGTTAACTCTGCACATTTTTGAAGAAAGTGATTTCAAAATAAAACCTTCCAACAATAACAAACACATTCATATAGGTGATAGCTAGCCTGCACAATAACATTTCTTCAGATATAGAATATAACCTTTAAACGTACAGATAAATACAGGCCAGACAAGAGAAATTTCAGTCTCTCGTAGGAGACGGTAACATCTTGAAAAGGTATTTAATTACCTTGTAGATCCTGCTCTACTATTTTGACTTGACATTATTCCAGATGACTGAGAACAACTGTAGGATACACTACCTGTAAGAATAGAATTTTTGAAAACAGGACCAACTTGAATTACCCATTTTACTTAAGAGATAACTTTGGAAACAAAGATTAGTACTTTAATTGCATTATTTGGGACAAATTCATGATTGGTTTATTCAAGAATTAAAAATGGTGCATGATTACAATAGACAATTGTAATAGTCAGGAATTGGCTGACAAAATAAAGTCACCATGTCGCTTGAGAAAGGATTAAAATAGCTGTAAAAATTAATAATGTGTTTTTACAATTTAGCACAGACAAGACACTTGCTGAGGCACAAGTTGTCTTCCAGTACCTCTTGCTGGTAGAAGATCCAGCAAAAGTGAAAGCTATCAAAAGTACTCAGCAGTACTCCAACAGAGGGTAAAGGTGAAAATTTGTTTTTAGTCTCAATAGATTAATCCTACATAGAGCTTAGCCGTCACGAAAACATCATATTGCACCATTCCTGCAAATCTTTTTCAAGTTAAACACATATGTTGGTTTCTTTCACTTTCTCTCATTTATTAGACTATTATTAGACTATCAAAATAGCTCTGCTGAGGTGCTCCAGTTCTTCAGCTATTCTTTTTTGCCCCATCCATCTCTGAGAAGGAAACTTTCTTTAGTGCACCATTAAATGATTGTTTCTACTTGCCCTTACTTTTGCAAGTACGCTTTGA